>NC_086319.1:124856376-125532626 GCF_036172605.1 Pelobates fuscus
TTTTTGAGGATTAATTTGACCATGTTCTCAATGAACCCAAAAAACTCATTAATATCAAAGCTGAATATTTTTGGAAGTAGTTTTTAGTTTGTTTTTAGTTATAGCTATTTTAGGGGGATATCTGTGTGTGCAGGTGACTATTACTGTGCATAATTATTAGGCAACTTAACAAAAAACAAATATATACCCATTTCAATTATTTATTTTTACCAGTGAAACCAATATAACATCTCAACATTCACAAATATACATTTCTGACATTCAAAAACAAATCAGTGACCAATATATCCACCTTTCTTTGCAAGGACACTCAAAAGCCTGCCATCCATGGATTCTGTCAGTGTTTTGATCTGTTCACCATCAACATTGCGTGCAGCAGCAACCACAGCCTCTAAGACACTGTTTAGAGAGGTGTACTGTTTTCCCTCCTTGTAAATCTCACATTTGATGATGGACCACAGGTTCTCAATGGGGTTCAGATCAGGTGAACAAGGAGGCCATGTCATTAGATGGAGCATTGTCCTGCATGAAAATCATGTTTTTCTTGAAGGATGCAGACTTCTTCCTGTACCACTGCTTGAAGAAGGTGTCTTCCAGAAACTGGCAGTAGGACTGGGAGTTGAGCTTGACTCCATCCTCAACCTGAAAAGGCCCCACAAGCTCATCTTTGATGATACCAGCCCAAACCAGTACTCCACCTCCACCTTGCTGGCGTCTGAGTCGTACTGGAGCTCTCTGCCCTTTACCAATCCATCCATCTGGCCCATCAAGACTCACTCTCATTTCATCAGTCCATAAAACCTTAGAAAAATCAGTCTTGAGATATTTCTTGGCCCAGTCTTGACGTTTCAGCTTGTGTGTCTTGTTCAGTGGTGGTCGTCTTTCAGCCTTTCTTACCTTGGCCATGTCTCTGAGTATTGCACACCTTGTGCTTTTGGGCACTCCAGTGATGTTGCAGCTCTGAAATATGGCCAAACTGGTGGCAAGTGGCATCTTGGCAGCTGCACGCTTGACTTTTCTCAGTTCATGGGCAGTTATTTTGCGCCTTGGTTTCTCCACACGCTTCTTGCGACCCTGTTGACTATTTTGAATGAAACGCTTGATTGTTCGATGATCACGCTTCAGAAGCTTTGCAATTTTAAGAGTGCTGCATCCCTCTGCAAGATATCTCACTATTTTTGACTTTTCTGAGCCTGTCAAGTCCTTCTTTTGACCCATTTTGCCAAAGGAAAGGAAGTTGCCTAATAATTATGCACACCTGATATAGGGTGTTGATGTCATTAGACTACACCCCTTCTCATTACAGAGATGCACATCACCTAATATGCTTAATTGGTAGTAGGCTTTCGAGTCTATACAGCTTGGAGTAAGACAACATGCATTAAGAGGATGATGTGGTCAAAATACTCATTTGCCTAATAATTCTGCACTCCCTGTATATTATCTCACATGTATATCCTAGTACTGCCTTTACAATAAAATTCTCCCTTTAAAGTGACACTATAGGCACCCAGAACAACAATTCTCATTGAAGTGAACTGGCAGTGTCACTGTCCCACTTAGTCCTGCATTGTTTGTGCATTTTAGAGAAACTGTAATAATTACATTTCAGGACTAAGACTAAAGGCATTTCCTGGAGGCTAAACGATTTTTAGTTGCCTAACCTTACAGTTCGAATGTAGATTCGAACAGTTCCAGACAAATGCAGAATCCAAGTAGTGTTCTCCACAGCAAGTAGACAGTTACCCAAACATCAGCCTAGACTAGATGAAGGGTACAACAGGAATGATTTTAATGGGTGCCACACTGACTTTTATGCAAATCCCCATGCAAGGCGAACAATGCCCCACAGGGAGAGCACTTAATTGACGGTTCTCTTTAAGGATAATAAGCTAGGGGGGTGGTCGGTGTTTGGTAGTTACAGCTATCGAACCAATAAAACATAAAAGTCCCGAATAACATGGGAGTTTCATCACAATTACCCACTACAATATTCTAACACTAACCTCCACACTTCCTTAACACCAAAACTAACCTTAAACCAAAAGTATCATAACACCTCAGCACCTGACCGCCCCTCACCCCCCCACGAGGTACAAACCCTCAAGAAGAGCCCGAAGGGCCCAGCATCCACCAACTATCCGACGCTCGTCGATAGAGGGCCATCTGATATCCCTGAAGTACCTGCGGAGAAAAGCTGAGCGGAAAGGCTTACTTCCCGACAATCCACACTTCACAGCTAGCAAGAGATGGAGTCCGCGGTTAGCGCCTGAGTATGGGAAGCCACGTCCAGTTAAGTCCAATGCCCGCCACTGCCTTCCTCAGCTGGGGGCCTGAAAGGGGAATACCCTGTTGTCTACCGCACATACTTGGAAGCTACCTTACAGCCCCCCGAGATCTCGCTGATGGAGTGGAGAGCGTCCGGAGTGGTGGGACCTGCACATGGGCTTGTGAGAAGGCCTGGGGCCGGCAGAGTGGCCAAAATTGGTCTACCGGGACACTGTCTTCATCTGACACTAGACTGGTCAGCATAGGTATAGGGTGATAACCTGTGGCATCAAGGCAGAAGGGTCATGCTCACAGTTTAATCTAAATGCTGCCCACCATACTCCAGCATGTTTTGTACCTACCGTCATGTACCTACTTGGCATATCATTAGCACCGCTAGACTATACTGCTCTACTTCTACATACACATAAACATTAGGCAGATTCTCACACTGTTATGCTGCCAAGGCTTGTTTCGCTTAATCTCACTTTAAATGTCTGGTTGATTACTTCTCCTATAATCTACAGATCTGTCTTACGTCTAGCTATAACTCTCTAGCCAGAATATGTTTGTCTCTCCTGATATGCTCCCCACTTTTACTCAGCCTAATGTTGTATAATGTGGCACACACTCTAGATAACTGTATGTGTAGCCTTATATAACCTATTGATTTAAATTGCCTTTATCTAGACAGTTCCTCCTTGTGTCAGAATACGTTATACCTATAAGCCATGTGGTCAAGCCAGCTTTATCTATGATGTTTTAGTTATACTTTTGTAACTGGGCTAGACACAACTACATAGCATGTTTATACTCTTGTGTTACTTAACTAAAAATTAGGCAGTTATTTCTAGGAGTTTATTGTCTTACACTGTGATTCACATTTGTGATGTAATATTCTCTAACTCCTTCTCTTTTTTCTGTTCCAAACAAATCTAAAGTCTCAATAAAAAAGAAAAAAAAAGAAAAGATTGACAAAAAATATTACGTTTTATTTTCTCGAAAATCACTATTATTTTTGAGTAATACAAAAAGAAAAGAAACTTCACATACACACGCATAAGATCTTGGCTATTTTCAGAGAGGAATTGTGAATTAGTGTGTCGACGTTCTAATGTAATACTTAGAAGTCAAAACAGGTTCAAATGATGTCATAGCCGCAATCAGGGTAAGGTTTCCTACAATAATTAAATTGGATGCAAATTAAGCTTTGACATAAATTGAACCATAGGATGTTTTATTATCAGTTGCTGCACCCGTGTGATTAAGTAAAAGGAAATGTGCATTACATTTGAATATATATTATTAATATGTCTAACCCTTGTTCTAACCCAGGTGGTAGTGCTGATATTAACATTTGGCAAATCACTTTATGTGTGAGCGATTTCCTCAGGCATGAAAAGGATATTTTAAAAGGTTCACATCAGTAGTTTATTTTGTAGGCAAATGCTATGTTCAAAATTTCACAAAGAGAGGAACCCCACGTAGGAAAATCCTCCACTTTCTGTCCTCACTCATGTTTTATGTGCATTTTACAATCTTTTATAATGTCCATCTAAGCTAGCTCCCTACATAGGGAGGCGAGAGATCATGGTGATGGGGGAAAAAAACAAATCATGGCTTGCGGTGGGTTATGAGAGCACTCCAAGCGCCATAATCACTGCAGCCCAATGTAGCGGTTAGAGAGCCAGGAGTGCCCTTGCAACATCCAACAGTAAGCAGTCAAACTGCTTTATAATAGTTTTGACAACTTAATTCAGTCTTGCTGTGACCATTTCCAAAACCTCTGCTATCAGTCTTCTCTTTTAGAACAATCCATTAAGCTTTTCGGAGCTATGGAGGGCCATGGGCCAACCGCGCTCAATGGCTGAGAATTAGTGCAGTTCTTTATGTAGCTATGGGCACCAAGCTGCAGAGAATATCATCCATTCTTCATCAAGGCCCATTGTTGCAGTCATACCTCTGCCATTATCCATGCTTACCAGGCAACAGGGGTTCCTGGTTCTGATGGACTTAAAGCCCAATCTACTAGGTTCCTTTCAGGCCCTTGGGTAGCAGCTACTAAGGTGTCTCCTGACATATCTATAAGGCTACCACATGGTCTTCTATTAATGTCTTCATAAGACATTTTCAGTTGAATGTCAGAGCTGCATATGTTAAAACTGTTCTCCTGTCTAAGGATGTTTAGGTGATAATTATCAATTGTTTTCATGTATTTCTGACACTACAGCTCTAATACTGCTGTTTAGGTGGCCGGCCCCACTCTCCCTGGAGTTAAACGATGTTAAACTCACCTTATTTCCAGCGCTGGGCTGGTCCGTCATGGCTGGCTCTGCCCTAGTTCCACCTCCTTGGCTGAGATCGTGCAAATCAATAAATAGAATCCTAATTGGGCCACAATGGCTTGTGACCAAGAAAAGAAAAGTAGGCCCTATTTAACCTTGCACTGCAGAGAGTCCAAGTAGGAAGCATTTCCCAAGTAAGTGGATTAATCTCATAAGAGCAGCCATTAGGTTCCTAGAGTAGGACCTTACAAGAATGGGGTACATTGACGTTGTGGCAGGCTTATGCAATGTATAAACACATACTGTAACCAAACCCCCATTATTTTGCCTAGATTAGGTGTTTATAAAAAACAAAACAACAAAAAATTATTATTAAATACTGTGAGCTTTGAAGTTGCTATTTGGTGAATGAGTGCGCTGGATCTTGTTTTATATATATATACCGACGATATAACCGACGTTTCGACCTCTGCAGGTCTTTTTCAAGGTTTCTGTAACAAGCACAATAATCTCTATATATACATAAATGTAAGTGAACTTACCAATCAATCTCGTTGTGAATCCCTTCACCGAACCCGGAAGTGTGATAGGACCGCCCATGTGACGTCATTCCGTCATTACGTCCGGCGGAATACTAAGTGGTTTCCATAGAAACATATCCACTATACATAGAATCCGTGTCTAAGAAGAAATGTGAGTCCGAGGTTGTGTTAAAAGGATAACAGGATGGAAGATATATACAGCCCTTTAGAGAATATAATAAATTACTATAATAACCAAATAAAGTAATAAGATGCCTACTTAATCCCCATATCACATGTACAACTGTGAGAGTGAAAAAAGGGCTGTATATATCTTCCATCCTGTTGTCCTTTTAACACAACCTCGGACTCACATTTCTTCTTAGACACGGATTCTATGTATAGTGGATATGTTTCTATGGAAACCACTTAGTATTCCGCTGGACGTAATGACGTCACATGGGCGGTCCTATCACACTTCCGGGTTCGGTGAAGGGATTCACAACGAGATTGATTGGTAAGTTCACTTACATTTATGTATATATAGAGATTATTGTGCTTGTTACAGTAACCTTGAAAAAGACCTGCAGAGGTCGAAACGTCGGTTTTGGTTTGTACCTGGATTGAATAAAACTACAGATTTTTTTCACAAAGTCCTGAGTGTGCATCCTACATTCTCTATTTGTCTATATATATATATATATATAGTGAATTAAATCTAAATGTTTAAACTGAGGACTAAGGTTCCGTTAAAGAATTTCCTCAAAATCTGTATTTTTGTTCCTCAATGTTGAGGAAATGTGGATTTAATTTTCTAGAATTTAGTGAATAACCATAACCTGTGCTTAGATGTTAGACTATTCTATATTGTTTTTTCTTACATTGCTGTCGAAAGTGTTGCTTCCTGCATATTTATAATCCTGCTATTTGTACATCCATAAAATGTTGCATCGGCCTTCCTTGCACTCTATTAACATTCCAATATATTTAATTTGCCCTTCTCTCTAGAAATGCCTTTTAAATGGTTTTTAGAAGCCTACTATTCAACCAGCAGGTGGCAGTTGGCTTTAAAAATTGAAAACCAAAAACATCCCTCCTTCATGTGGAACAATTCACGTAATGCCAACTTTGCTAACAAATCTATTCAAAATAAAATTGGTTATGTGTGTTTTGGATCTGCAGCAAGGGACTATATAATTGTTATTTGTTTACCTGAATACTGTGTGTGACTTGAACAATATTACGTCGGAAATGTTTTTTTTTTTTTATTGCTTGTTGTATTAAACTAGCCACGGTTCCTAAAATATCTAAAAGTTAAATAATCAGGAAAACCTTTAACTGGTTTCCATAGTGATAGCTTTCTGTTTAGAATTATGTACTGCTTTTGCTCACAATAAATAAATAATACACTTTAATAATAAACATAACAGTGCACAATTAAACTGAGCTACATAACCCCAGTACACGTGTTTGTGAAGCTAAAAGTGAAATGTTTTTATGTTTAGTTACCTACCAAATGTCTCCCCATTCTGTGAGCATCCATCTTGATCCTATTTGCCATATTTATTCTTCCCCCTTAGCTAGCTCTAATCTCTGGTAGAAACCAAGTGCTGCCAACTTCAGAAAGAGGGGAGGAGGGTGAGGTCATTTGCCATATTTGTTGGAATGTAAACAGCTGCTAATTGGAATTCAGTTATACAGGTTTAAACAATTATATGCATCTGCCATACATAAAGTTGTACATAAAACTCCCACAGTGTAAGCATGAATATGGGATCAGAAGAATGAATGTATAGACTTAATTGGTGTATTTACTAAAGTGAGGATTTCAAATGTAAGGTCAAAATAGCCGAACAGCAACAATTCTTCCAGTTCAGATACTTTGGACTTCAATTTCAAATTCACTGTGAATTCTGACTTTGGTAAATCACAATGTAAATGTTATGTTAGTAGTTTGCTTCTTCCTCGGTGCTGTGGGCAGGTTTGTACTCTCCCACACTGCATAGTGCATAAACCCCCCTTTTAGCTCACATTGAAGCACTATGAGATGTCATACTTACAGGATTATTTAGTGGGTGATATTGGGAATTCAAACTGAATTTAAAATGTATAACTCGTATAGCTAAACTGGAACCATAGCCGACTGGAAATTAAATCTAGTTTGGCAATTCTGGCCTTAATTATGAAATCAGCTGGGAATTCCTAACAATTCTCACTTTAGTTAATACATATGGCTCCCTTTTTTTGGAGTGCAAGGATATGCAAGCATGGCTTGAAGACACCATTCCTATATTTTTTTTCCAAACTGATGAATAAAATCTCCTTTTCAAAGACTAATTCACTTTATTCAAAGCGGAAGCATTCTCTGTTCTGTTCTTAGTTTTTACACACTTACCAACAGTCATGAATTATGGAGGATAGTCCCACTTTTATTTCACTTCCTTATTATTTGGCCAAATGTTTTTATGTACCCATATATTTGAATGCCTAAGCAGGATCTGGATACATCGGATAGCTGTCAACCAATTCAGTGCTAATTAAATGAAGCAGATGCCCATAGCCTCCTTTCACCATAACATTACATTAGCACTTAGCAGGTAGTGGTTTGGGCATTTTAGGTGTCCCCTTAAAGGGACACTCCAGGCACCCAGATCACTTCTGCCCATTGGAGTGGTCTGGGTGCCAACCCTTAACCCTGCAACTGTAAATATTGCAGTTTTCATAAGCTGCAATATTTAACTTGCAAGGTTAACTCCTCCTTTAGTGGCTGTATACTAGACAGCCACTAGAGGGCACTTCCGGGATTATAGCACACATTTAGCGTCGCTGAAATCCCCATAGGAAAGCATTGAAAGCATTTTTCAATGCTTTCCTATGGGGAGGACTAATGCGCGTGCGCCTCATTGCCTTTAGGTCTCCCCCGCCGGTGACCGCGCATGCGCAATAGGTCTCCCCCGCCGGATGACGTCAGCAGGGGAGGAGCGTGGTTGGACCCTGACCAGGGTCGGTGCTTGGATTTTTAGGTACATAGGCGAAGATGCATTTTTTCGCCCCCCCTCCCCCCCAAAAAAAACATCTTCACCTATGTGCCTCTTAACCAGCCCCTCTCCCCTCCCTGACCATTAATGGGCCCTTCCCTGTCCCTTAGTGTTCCTCTTTTCCCTGTCTCTTGGTGTTTCTCTCCCATTCCCTCCCTGTCCCTTGGTGCACCCCACACCCCTTTAGTGGTCACACTCCCCTTCCTGGTGTGTCAGTGTGTACAGAGTGTAGCGGAGCGGAGCGCGGTACAGGAGCTTCAGTTTTCTGTACCCGGCCGAACTGACAGGGAGTGCTCTCTCTGTGAGCACCTCCTGTCAGTCTGGCCAGGTACAGGAAACAGAAGCTCCTGTACCGCGCTCCGCTACACTCTGTACACACTGACAGTCACACACTCAATGACAAACACACAGACGTCACTGACAGACACAGACTCATTGATCTGACACACACTCATTCATTGACACTGACAGACCCACACTGATTGACACTCATTGACAGACACACTGATAGTCACACACAGACTCAATGACAAACATACTCTCACTGATTTGACAGACACACACTCATACACTGACAAACACACTCATCATACACTGACAGACACACTCATACACTCACATGCACACACACAGACGCACTCACACACACACGCTGTCACTCACAGACACATACTGTCACTCACAGACACACACTCTGTCACTCACAGACGCACACACTGTCACTCACAGACGCACACACTCTGTCACTCACAGACGCACACACTCTGTCACTCACAGACGCACACACTCTGTCACTCACAGACGCACACACTCTGTCACTCACAGACGCACACTCTGTCACTCACAGACGCACACTCTGTCACTCACAGACGCACACACTCTGTCACTCACAGATGCACACGCTGTCACTCACAGACGCACACGCTGTCACTCACAGACACACACTCTGTCACTCACAGACGCACACTCTGTCACTCACAGTCACACACTCTGTCACTCACAGACACACACTGTCACTCACAGACACACACTCTGTCACTCACAGACACACACTCTGTCACTCACAGACACATACACTCACACACACACACATAGACACATACACTCACACACATACACTCATCCACACACAGACACATACACTCACACACATACAGACACATACACTCACATACAGACACATACACTCACACACATACACACACTCACACACACACACACACACACAGACACATACACTAACACACATACACTCACACACATACACTCACACACACACTCACACACATACACTCACTAATTATTTTATAAATAAATATTTTCCACCCAGCCTCCCTACCTGGAGAGCTGGTGTGGATGATGAATCCTTCCCTGGGGTCCAGTGGGGCTGCTGGGCGGCGTGCGGCTGTGCTGAGATCAGACGCGGCGAGGGAGCTCTAAACGCTCTGCTCTGCTCCCTCGCGCGCTGCCTGTCTGCTGATACCGCAGGAGCCGGAATATGACGTCATATTCCGGCTCCCGCGGTATCAGCAGACAGGCAGCGCGCGAGGGAGCAGAGCAGAGAGGTTAGAGCTCCCTCGCCGCGTCTGATTACAGCACAGCCGCACGCAGCACCGGGGGCCGAGATGGTGGCCCGGCAGGAGGGAGAGCTTCCCTCCTGCCGGTCACTGAAATCTTGCGCCCCCAGAGTCCGTGCGCCCTAAGGCCCAGAGCCGAGGGACATCGGTGCTGGATACAGGTAAGTCACCGAAGGGGTTTTAACCCCTTCAGCAACTAGGGATGGGGGGTGGGAAGGAGAGGGGACCTGCAGTGCCAGGAAAACGGTTTGTTTTCCTAGCACTGGAGAGTCCCTTTAAATACAATACAGTCTGTACATGTATCAATGCTCTGGCTCTGCTCACCTAACCCACATTGTGTTTCAAAGCACATGATTTAACATCAAAAACAAACTGAAGGGCTCAATGCTCAATACTGATGCATACAAAGGACAGCCTTATTTTTCTGTCTAAATGAACTCTAGAAGGCAAGATACGTTGTTTATGCTCTAGAAATCCGTGCGAAAACAGCTCTACTGATTTGTCAATAAGAAAAAAAGCAAAATAAGTCATCTTATTACAATGCATTCTGTAAAGAGAGACTGTAACTGGATTCCAATGAGTGGGGAAGTTAGGCTGTTGAAAAACGCTACACATTTCTGCGGAAGCATCCTTTTTACACATTACCATGGCAGGAAACAACAACTCTTCACTCAGTTGCCAACACCTCTCCAGCATCCTACAGCCAACATAAACTTTCACAGCAAACACAATAGGAGAGCATTGTTTTAGCATCCACTTCAGAAGGTTTTATGGTGCACATACAATTTCACCTCCACCAGATTTAATTCAAATGGGAAATACATAAAATTGGAAATAAAATGTCTGTTATAATTTGCAAGCCTTTACGTAATGAACTAGATTTATTTATTGCTTACAGTGATAGCAAAGTCAATAAACATAAATAACTCTGCTTCTACACTAAAAACATTTTTAAAAATTACAAATGCCTGCTTCATATGAATGGATAGTCTTAAAAAGGTCCATTACTAAGGGGTTATTCTCTAAATTCTGAATTGTAAAGTAATAATCCAAATGGTAAAAATCTAGATTAGCTACTTTAGCTATATAGATTTTACATTTTTTTGCAATTCTGAGATTACTGGAAAAACCTTCTTTGCTTTTAACCACTGACCATCAGAAGACAACAAGCACAGAATCACTTTGGTGATGGAGTTAAGAAGCAATAGAAGGCAGCTGAGCAAAGATCCGAACATTTGGTTTTATTCCTGGTGCATTAGTGAACAAATGGTCAGTCATGATCTTAAATGGGGCAAGACAGGAGAAATAAGAACTCCTATCTATGAAATAATAATAATGAGCTTTGGATAATAAAACCTTTCTGGGAAGCAATATTTAATATAGCTTTTAGGCTGGGTAAGCATCAACGAGGGTGTACTTCAAAAACTTCAGGAGTACGAAGTGTTAACTATCACTGCTCTACTTGTTAGGCTTGTAGAAAAATAATAATAAAAGAAAAAAAGACAAAACATCTAATGCCTATCAATTTGGAGCAAGACTAGAGTTATTGTAAGTCAATGGATGGGTAATAAGACTCTTTGTGTAAAATGATTTTTCATACACAAAAGTAACAACTAAATGCAGGAAATTATTTATTTTCGGTAGGCAAAAAATATCTAACAGAAAAGTACGCAAATTGTATTTTATATGCACTAGGTGTGCTATACAGAATATTGATTTGATGGGGCTGTCAATAATTTGTGTCAATGAGCCACACTTTGCGATGGTAACCTTCTCCTTATAATTTCCTAATTTTTTATGTTAAGAGCAGTGTTTGTGTTTCTAATGAATTGCTAAGCTTAATAATTATCTAAACCTTTTTAAATGCACCACACAGTGTAATTGAGTTGATGACCCTTGGAGGTGTCAGCCATCATAGTGATAGAATCTGTTACCGCAATTAGTCATTGTCTGTCAATTAGCTGCAGGAAGTCTGAATAAACCCGAAACTTTAACGTACTTTAAGAGAGCACTTAAAATAACATTAACGCGCTTGAAATCACAATGTATTTTGTGGGGTGATTATCAAAATTACAAAGAGGCTTCTACATGAAGTATACACCTTAGATTTCTTGTTAAAATATTGGTGTAAAAACAGACCCTTTATTTTTTAATGCATTTTATTTATAATGTATTAAAACCCATTTAAAAACAAAATGAAATAAATAATAAAAAATACAGTTCAAATCAGGAGCATCTCATTCTGGTCTATAGGAACAATTTATCGGATAGGTAATTTATTCCCTATCATCACATAGGATTATTGGAATGTTTTTATAAACACTAGCTGTGTTTTGCTATTGCGACAGCATGCTCAGTTTGTGGCTCAGTTCTCTCCAGGGAGGTAAATCTGAACTAAATGTTGGCTATACTATATTGGCGCAGAATGATGCGGATATAGCCTATACTCCATTATGTCCACACAAGACATTAGTAAGCATAATGCTGTCTTATTATTGGCATTTATATAGCGCCAACTACCCTATTTTTCGCTCCATAAGACGCACTTTTTTCCCTCCTCAAAAGTAAGGGGAAATGTCTGTGCATCTTATGGAGCGAATGTGTGCAGGGCGCACCGGCTCTGGGGTGCCAAAACTGTCTAGGTGACCGGCAGGAGGTGGGAGCATAGAGTACCCCTCTCCCAACGGTCATTAGCTGCCCAAGTGAATTATTTACCTGGCCGTTTGCTGTGGTGCCATTGTTCCATAAATGTGTCCAGCTCAGAGGGGATGGGAGCATCAGCGAGCAGCGCAGCTGGGATACCTGATGTCATATCCCGTCGGCGAGTGCTTTGGGAGAGAGAAGGGCAGCAACACCTGGCAAGATTTGCATGGAGCAATGATAGGAAACTGTGAGTGTGTATATATGACCCAGTGAGTGAGTGTAATAGCTAGTGTGTATGTAACAGCCAGTGAGTGTGTGTGAAACAGCCAGTGTGTGTTTGTAATAACCAATGTGTGTGTGTAATAGCCTATGTGTGTGTAATAACCAGTGTGTATGTGTGTAACAACCAGTGTATGTAACAGCCAGTGAGTGGATGTGTATTAGCCTCTCAGTGTGTGTGTGTGTGTGTATGTATCTGCCAGTGTGTGTAATTGCCTATGTGTGTAATAACCAGTGTGTATGTATGTAACAGCCAGTGAGAGAGAGAGAGAGTGTGTGTGTGTGTGTGTGTGTGTGTGTATGTATCTGCCAGTGTGTGTAAGTGTGTGTAATTGCCTATGTGTGTAGTAACCAGTGTGTATGTATGTAACAGCCAGTGAGAGAGAGAGAGAGAGAGAGAGAGAGTGTGTGTGTGTGTGATGGTTCTTAATGCCACTGTTGACTGCGGTTCACTTTACATGGTTGAAATATTATTATGATATAGTTTATTAAATAGTTTAGTACACCATTTGATTCAGAATAATTTTTTCTTGTTTTCCTCCTCTAAAAACTAGGTGCGTCTTATGGTCAGGTGCGTCTTATGGAGCGAAAAATACGGTAATTTAGCGGTGCTTTACAATACTCTTCAGTAATTTTGGCTTGGTATTTAAATCCACTATCATGGTTATTCACTAAAGAGAGAATTCAAATGGAATTCATAGTGAATTTCAAATTCAATGTAAAAATATCAAAAATGGAAACATCCTCCAAGTCATGGGTCCTCAAACTCCGGCCCCCCAGATGCTGCTGAACTACAACTCCCATGATTCTCTGGCTATCTATGTCATTCAAAGAATCATGGGAGTTGTCGTTCAGCAACATCTGGGGGGCTGGAGTTTGAGGACCCATGCTCTAAGTCTTCTATGCTTCTACTTCTCAACCTGTAAACATGTATATTACATTTCTAATACAATTTTACAAGCAATAGTTAATTCCTTTGCTTTAAACTATGGATTAAACGAAACTTCACTATCCCATTTGCCACTTGCAATTCTTACAGGTAATGCATGATAGGAATCCTTGCAACAAAACATGCCATTGAAGTACCTTTATTTCTGCAGATAGCACCGACAAGTTGTGCCTGAAATTCATTTTTTTGGCCAAGGGAATAGCTTTGTCTGGCTTTAGGCCTGTGGCTTGTGATTCCTCTGTCAAATCAATCAAGCCAGCTATAAAGATATACACATCAAGCAAGGAACCGTTAGGGAATATCCTTGCATTCTATTGCCAGATACAACAGAAATAAATATAAAACTATTTAATTTCTTTTCTGTAAAAGGAATAAAAGAAATCTTGGGGATTGTTACTGATATATAATGAAAAAGAAACGTGAGCAATATTTTAATAGACCAGATATGACAATCTGAGGCACTGACTGGAGCTTGCATTTTGATTAAATATCTGATTGTGAAAAAGATTACCTGCTTATATTGTGCAAAAGATTATCTGCTTTTATTTAAAGACACGTCACACCTATAACATTCTTGTGCTAAAAAGCAACACTATATTAAAAAAATAAAACACAATCCACGCTTTTCTTATAGGACATATGTTACAACTATTCCATCATTTGGCCCTGTCTCTGGGAAACAAAAACACAAGTTGCTGACACGGCAACAATGCTTTTCCATTTAAGAGCACATATAAATCTTTAAAAGACAAAGTACTATTAAAACAGGAAAATGCTTCAAAACCACATAACAATAAAATTACATGACTGAACTTTTCAGGCTGATATGGGGAAGATCTCTGGATACTGAGCAGACCCCCTTTTCTACAACCCAAGAGTTTGGAAAACAAATGTGGGATGGCACCCATAACCACCAGATATATCTCTATATTAAAGTTATTTTATTATCAGCATAGACACCTCAGCCTATTGTAGTAGTTATGGTGGAATAACTCTTTGAGTGCAGTTTCTTTGGGTGTTAACTATTTTTTTTTTTTTTTAATTGCTTGGCTTGATTGCCTACTGACCTGCTTGTGTAGTTGTTTTGAGCTACTATCCTAGCAAAAACAGGTCCCGCCACCTTTCTGCGTTCTTTCATTATAAAACTTTGCTTTTCAGTATAATTTACATGGAAGATTTACATGAAATGTATGTACTGCCTGTACAGTACTTTCACATACAAATATCTGAATTCTTGGTGTGAGCATGTGCCATACAGATATTTGTACAGTCAAATACAGTGAAGCTTCCTCAAATGAAGTGACTAGCCTGGGGGTGGAGTTACATCTTTAGCGGTGTATAAAAGTAGGCAAACAAAAGGAATATGAAAAATATAACTAAGCAACAAAAGGTGGTTTACTGCAAACATCATAAAAACCTAAATATTTTGGGGGGAATTGTGGTGAAATTAAAGCAAGTTTTAAATAAAATAAATTTCAAATGCAGTCAAACTAGAAAAGAAAAGTCTCCAATTCAAACTATATACCCAACATGAATATTTTGGCTTAAACTGAGATTCGCATTTTAGCCCACCACAATGAACAGTTGAGTGAATAAAATCCATGAATACATAAACCATCATAAAAGAAGTATCTTCATTCCTTACTTATAAAAAGGATTTCTGCATCCCGAGCACATAAAACAGGCATCCTATTACATTACAAAACACAACAAAGCATGTTTCAAAAAGTACATTTAAAACAACTGCCACTATGGATACATCAATTTACAGTCATTTCAGAGCTTTGCATTTAATCAGCATTCGTTCTGGCACTGTTAGGGCTACAGACTATGAGTTAGATTTAAGATAAGGAGATATTGCTTGATACTGGCATCGGAGAAACGTGTTGACCCAATTTGCCCTCTTTCAGTGCAGCAACGTGCTATTGTGGTGTTGTGGTGGATGTTCGCACACCGGACATTGACAAAGAGTAAAGACAAAAAAACGAGCAGCGACGCACATCTTACCATTCGCTATTTATTCTGCTTGTTTTCGCTGTATGGATTGAGTCTATTTTTACAAAATATTTTCTTTCTTCTATACCCTTGATTATTACAACACTGAAACACAGTATATTTGGATTAACCGAGTCCATAAAAATCCATTATTCATCAGCGAGCACTACATGGGAATAAAAACTTTAAATCTCCGCCAACAAAACTAATAATTAAAGTTGATGTAGTTAGCACTTAACAAAGTATTATTTCCACTTTTGCATGACATCGTCTGAGATTTGATTGCTATATTAAATTCCTGTGTTCCATATAGTGTGGAATTAATCCCTGAGAAGATTCCGTTGATTGTTTATTTATGATTAACCTGACCTTGGTAAAAGGGCAACAGGGATTGTAATGTAATAAAATCTAGAGCAGCCCCGAAGCCATATTAACTTGGAGCCAGTGCTAAATATGCTGATTTTTTATTAAGAAACTCATTAAAAATTAAAATGTTTTTAAAAGCGAGATTGGCAGATGCTGAAACCATTATATTTTACTCCTATGTATATCATTCTTGAGTTTGTTCTCTCACTGCCTTATTAATAAGTGTTACAACACAAAAGCATTCCTTTGGTTATTGCTCTCTTTTGCCATTAGAGCAATTACACCAGGAATGCAATGGTCTGGTTTCTATACGGACAGGAAATGGGTTAATAATGAATATATAATTAGAACATGTTGGAAGATATTCCAAACAAAAAATGTAATCCACACTTGTAAAATCTATATTTAGGTTAATTATATAAATTGCAGTGTAGAGTTTGGTGATATACTAACACACTCTCAAAACCATACTTTCAGGGGAGCGCGCTAGTGTATATTAACTTAGTTAATGTAAGCAAAACAGCTACTTAATCCCTCTAACACAGTGGTTCCCAAACCAGTCCTAAAGTACCCCCTAACAGTCCATGATTTAGGGATTACCCAGTTTTTTCTAAGGTGTTTTTAGAAGAAGAAGAAAAAAACACATTTTAGACACAACAGGGTATTCCCTAAATTCTGGACTAGTAGGAGGTACTTGAGGACTGGGTTGGGAACCCCTGCTCTAACAGATCCAGTTCTGGAGTTAAAGGACCACTATAGTGCCAGGAAAACATACTTGTTTTCCTGGCACTATAGTGCCCTGAGGGTGCCGCGGGGCTCTAGGGGGTGGAAGGGGTTAAACCTACCTCTTTCTCCAGCGCCCGGCGGGGGACTCTCCTCCTCCTCTCCTCCTCCTTGGCTGAATGCGCATGCGCGGCAGGCGGCGCGCGCGCATTCAGCCAGTCCATAGGAAAGCATTCACAATGCTTTCTTATGGACGCTGGCATCTTCTCACTGTGAAAATCACAGTGAGAAGTGCAGAAGCGCCTCTAGCGGCTGTCCTATGAGACAGCCACTAGAGGCTGGATTAACCCTATTATAAACATAGCAGTTACTCTGAAACTGCTATGTTTACAGAAAAAAGGGTTAAACCTAGCTGTGCCTGGCACCCAGACCACTTCATTAAGCTGAAGTGGTCTGGGTGCTTATAGTGGTCCTTTAAAGATCCACTTGGCAAAATCTGAAATCTAGGAATCCTGCGAATTTTAGGATCTGAACTGTTCAAATATAATCCCCAAGCATAAATAAAAAATAAAAAAAAACAGCTGGAGAGCAGTGAAAAAAATGGAAAAATTAAGTATACATTTGTAAAAAACAAATCTCCATTAGAACATGGCAACAAACCAGACCATGAATTATGAAAATATATTTATACCCTACATGCCACAAAACTCTGTTCTTATGAGATAACACAACAACACCATTTCACTTATTCTATTTAGTCATCGCTTAATAGAGTACAAAAGCCTATAACTGATTAGACCTGGTAGAGAAATGAAGGTATTACATTGGAGAAAAGTTATGAAATTGGGACCAGCTATGGGTTGAGTTGTGTTCCAAGGATGCAGTTTAGAACATTGGTGATGAATGGCTTGAAACGGCACAAATTCACACTGGGCTACACATGTGTAGAATACTACTGCGCTACCAAAATATGAACAGGTGGGTAATGACATGTTTCATTTTTGAAAATCATTGATTATGCGTTTTTCAACAAGGAAATCAGTAATTCCCTAAGGAAGAACACAACATTTCATACATAGATAGAAGATGGGATGATCAATGTATTAATGATCATTTCTTACAATTAGTCAAGAGCACTATCAATTGCCTTATCATGCCCAAGAAAAGTGGGAAGAAGAGAGGGGCTTTGCAAGAGTAAGATGGTAAAATAAGGAAAAGATCCAAAAATATCCAGTGTTCTAATGAGGTATGCTGGAATGGGGGTGACTTGTGTCAGTGTGACCAAGTTTTTTAAGTTTGGGCTTTACCATTTGTGGGAGTACTTGCCAAGTAGACAAATTTATAAAGAAGCAGAAATTGGGCCATACTGAGCTGTAACCTCAGCAAGAGCAGCTTATAAATCGATATGCTATTTGGAAAGTCCCACCACTTTTCCTCTGGGGTTGGGTGATACACCCATGGTAGGAAGCAGGCAAACAGCCACCACACTCCGGGCCACTGGGAAAACCTTACTATCTTATTAACCTTATTATCAAAGAGTATGTAAAACGGTAAGAGTCAAAAGAAAGTGCCCTTCTACTATAATATGCGAGCTATGATTATCAGACACAGCCTGTTTTGCATCAGAAAAAAATATATAGTTTAGTACATCAGTCATAAAAGTATTTAATGTTTTTTGCTACATTGTTAAATAATTTAACAGACATATCACAGCAGAATCCCTTCTCATTTCAAATAAAGATTCAATACGGTTCAAGAGTGGAAGACGAGGACAAAAAATTAATAGCAGTCATGGAGCTAAACAAAGTATCCTATATCCTAAAATCTTAACTTTCTGCATGCAGATAGTTTGATGTTAAATTTATTATAATTTTGATAATGCTTCATTAAATTTTATTTTATAGCATTTCAAGCTTTGGTTGGCATCATTGCTTAAAAAAAGCCTCAGCCAAGTATTTATTACATGAAAGTCTTCCATCATTCTTAAACAGTGATTTTCTGAAACATTAGTAATTAGCTCTTGGACACACTCCTTGCCCTTTATAGACTGCCAAGCTTGTACTTAATGCTCTGCTGCAGGGAATACAGGCTGGTGACCGTGGTACGGTTGCCAGCACTCGACACAGCACAGAAAATGATTAACTTCTGTCCTGATGCTTTTGGTAATTCCTAAAAGGTGATGTATCATCTTAAAGTGTATAACTAGAAAACTATCAACAAAATTTTCCCCAGGACAGTTTTGTCCCTAGCATTGCACAATTTGCAAAACCAGTAGAACTTAGCTTTTAATACATAGGGTCTATCTGCTAAACTGTGAATTGCATGGAACAAACACAAGGGGGCAGTAAATACTAGGCATACATAATTCTCACAACCTGGTGCTTCCAGTTTGGCTAATTTAGTTTAACATTTACAGTTCTTTTGTCCATTATCTACAATCTTTGATTTAGTTAATAAACACCCTTGGGATTTTTACTACAAATAAGTAAAGATTTAGTCTTCAACTGTGATAATGCTTTGTCAGTGTATTATAAAAACGCAGTCAAAATAAAAAGGGGAGTTCTAAATTCAGTATTATATAAAGCCTTTCATTTGCATCTAATGAAACCATTTCTAACAAATCCATGTATATTTACATATTCAAAAGGAAAGAACATTTGCATAATATTATTGTTGCACATACTCGCTTATTAAAATATGTTAAACAGAAATTGTTGTTTTCGAGAAGATTTAAAAGAAAGCATTTGTCAGCTATTTGTGCAATAATCTCATTAGATTTTTTTAAAATTAGATTTACCCTTTAAGTTGCTGTATTTGATACCTTTTGCGTAACCAAAAGTTTAATACATATTTAGAGCAGGGGTGCCCAAAAGGTAGATCCCCAAATGTTTTAAAACTACAGCTTTGTCATTTTAAGACATTCTAAAGGCATGCAAAGCATCATGGGACATGTAGTTTTACATCTGGGGATCTACCTTTTGGGCAACCCTGATTAAAGGAACACTATAGGGTCAGGAACACAAACATGTATTCCTGACCCAATAGTGTTAAAACCACCATCTAGCCAACCCTTGCCCCCAGCCTTCATCTTAAAGTCTACAGCTGCTGCCTCTGCCCCTGGACTGCCTGCTGTTTGCTGATATCATAAGAAGTGGTGGTCTGAGCCAATCACAATGCTTCCCAAAAAGATTGGCTGAGACTGTCAAGGAGGCACATCAGGGGCAGAGCCAGCACAAGTCAAACACAACCCTGGCCAATCAGCATCTTCTCATAGAGATGAATTAAATCAATGCATCTCAATGAGGAAAGTTCAGTGGCTGCATGCAGAGGGTGGAGATACCGAATGGCAGTGCTGCTCACTTTGCAGCACTGCCCCAGGGAGCACCTCTAGCAGCCATCTGAGGAGTGGCCAATGGAGTTACCACTAGGCTGTAATGTAAACACTGCATATTCTCTGAAAAGACATTGCTTACTGCAAAAAGCCTGAAGGGAATGATTCTACTAGTGTAAAAGAGAGGGTTTGAGGGGTAAGATAGGGACTGAGAGGGGAGCAACTCTTTATTTTTTTTAAAACATTTTCATAGTGCTCTCCCCTCCTGTCAATTATTGATGTCCCCTTCCCTCCTGTCCCTCCGTGTTCTCCCCTTCTGTCCCTTAGTGCTCTCCCTTGGCCCCCTGTCTCTCTGCAGACCCCCTTGGTGGTCTTCTCACTCCCCCCTCTCCCCCTTAGTGGTCCTCCATCCCTCCCCTTAGTGGTCCTCCCTCTCCCAAACCCTTCAGTGGTCCTCCCTCTCCCAAACCCCTTAGTAAACCTTCCCCTCCTCCCCCCACCCCCTTAGTGGTAATCTCCCCCCCCAGTGGTCATTACCCTCTTCCCCCCCCCTTAGTGGTCCTTACCCTCCTCCCCTCTACTTAGTGGTCCTCCCTCCTTACCCCCTTTGGTGGTCCTTCCCCCCCTTAGTGGTCCTCCCTCTCCCAAACCCCTTAGTGGTCCTTACTCCCCCCCACCTCCCCCAGTGGTCCTTACTCCCCACCCCTCCCCTAGTGGTCCTTACCCCCTCCCCTCCCCTAGTAGCCCCTACCCCCTCCCCTCCCCTCCCGGTCCTACCCCTCCCCTCTCCTAGTGGTCCTTACTCCCCCCCTCCCCTAGTGGTCCTTACCTCACCTCCCCTCCCCTAATGGTCCTTACCCCCTCCCCTAATGGTACTTGCTCCCCCCTCCCCTAATGGTCCTTACTCTCCCCCTCCCCTAATGGCCCTTACTCCCCTTCCCCTCACCTCCCCTAATGGTCCTTGCTCTCCCCCCCTCCCCTAATGGTCCTTACTCCTCCCCAATGGTCCTTACCCCCCCTCCCCTCCCCTAATGGTCCTTACTCCCCCCCTCCCCTCCTTTAATGGTCCTTGCTCCCCCCCCCAATGGTCTTTGCTCCCCCCCTCCCCTAATGGTCCTTGCTTTCCCCCCCTCCCCTAATGGTTCTTGCTCCCCCCCTCCCCTAATGGTCCTTACCCTCCTCTTCCTTCCTGCCTATGCAGCGTAGCCGGGCGGCGCGGAACGCAGGACAGGAACTTCTGTTTCCTGTACCCGGCCGCCGGCGGACTGAAGGGAAGTGCACACTGAGTGAGCACTTCCTGTCATTCCGCCGGCGGCCGGGTACAGGAAACAGAGGTTCCTTTCCCGCGTTCCGCGCCGCCCGGCCACGCTACATTGAGAGACCGGCAGGAAGGAGCGCTCTGCGCCTCCCTCCTGCCGGTCACTCAAACCCGGCACAGGGATCCGGCGCCCCCTGCTAAGGTGCGCCCTACGCGGCTGCCTAGGTCGCCTTACAGGTGGCGCGGGCCCTGTCCTTTTGTGTCCATTTCAGATGTTGGCAGGTATAGTATGTGTTGTGTTAGCTGTAATTATTGCATATAACACTGTGTAAGATTCTCAGTTGACTCTAAAATTAAATTACTGAAACCATGCTGAGCAATTACAAAAACACACTTGTGAGATTCTGCTGATCGTTTTATACCAAATACTGGATTTTCTGCAGGAATTTTCATGTTTTATTAATTTACTTTAACTGTAGATAAGTCAATTTACCTAACACCCACACATTTGAAGGAAATAAAGCTGTTGTTGTTTTTTTTTATAGCCAAGAGGCAGGTTTGATGTGGGGCTCCAATGACCTTGTTATATTAATATGTACATGTAAGTGATCTGCAATAGAATTCCACATGATAAATAAACGTTACTTGGAGTCCACACCTGTCAAGGCAAATATTATCACGTAGTGGTGTTTTCAAACTGTTGAATCTTTGGAATGTATTTATTGGTTATAACATTTTCCAACGAACCTAATCGCAGCTAGCATATAAGACTGGTTGAATCTGAAAGAACTCATGTTCTGAGCATTTTTCTCTGTTTTTCAATAAAAATATAATTGAATAATCAATGTCATAATATTGCATATTTTAATATTATTTTGTTTTAAACACAATTTTACATACCTCATGCCTTTTTATACACTGTAGCAAGCAAATCGTGAATCTATGAAAAATGACTTTTCAATATTTACCTCAAGACCTAATTTAAAATCAGAGACCGATAAACTAAAAAAATATCAGTAATATTATTAAAGTTAGCAGACAGAACTAGAATCCAGTACACAAGCAGTAGTCAAGAAACTGAAGGACACCATAGTTGAGGTCCAAAGCATTAGTTGGAGGGTAAGCCAAAGTCTTAACTTGTAGTTCAGCATGAGATCAAAGTCAGGTTTAAAGCCAACGTCAAATATCTAGTAGTTTACTATTACAGTACACAAGTAAGGCAATATACAATAAAAAACTAGGTCTTTATAGGATTGCTTCTGAACCTAGACAGTAAAGCAGCTCTGCTCATCTGAAAGGCAATGCTACTGTTGTCGTAACAACGTTAACAGTTAACAAAGATAATGAAAACCTAGGCAAGTAACTGCGAAAAGTACAAAATGTTTCACAGTGACATATTGGGTTAGTAGAAGGAACTAAAGTGGGGTCCAGAGGTTCACATCCCTCAAAGCCACACACTTTGTTCTTAATAACTGCAATCTAATTCGTTGGCCTCTAAAGGAAAACCTGTTGACCATTGATATTACCCATTTTCAGTCCAGCACAATTTTCGGCTGAGATCCAGTATTTTCTTCTGCGTCCAGAAAAGGAGGAAACTATATATTCTCCAGGGCATTGACCTACGTCTAAATTACAGTTCCAATTTCCGTTTTATGTTTTACAGCCATTCTTTTTGTTTGCATATACATTCATGCACGAACGAACTGCCACAGCCAAGAGTCTAAGTAGTCCCCTTACCACTCCATCTAGAGGTATTTCACGTTGGACCATTTAGTACATTTTAGGTTCAATGATTTAATAGTGACTGGAAAATTTTGGTGATATGCAAGGAGGGAACCTGAAGCTCTACACATTGATCTGGTCACTAGACCATATCAATAGATTCTAAATCATATCAGTAGAAGATCATGAATGTTTGCATCTTCTATCAAGGTTAAATCCCAAGCAGATCTTACTGAATTATTGCGGACTATGCTTAGTTTTATCACTCACAATATTCACACTATAAACCTACCTACCCGTTGTGTTTCCAATATTTTTAGTCATAAATCGACTTTTTTTATTTATTTCACATAATTTAAAATGCTATAAAATGAATAACCCTACTTTAAGCCCTCACAGAGGGTGTGCATATTCAATACTAATTTTTTATTTTATTAGATTTGACAAATTCATGGTTGAAATATAAAACAACATACACAAACCCTGGATGAACTTCCATCAAAACAGCAAATGCTAACTCAGGATCATAAAACAATACTTCATACTTGTTTTGAGAATTGTAGCCTATGTGACAAGCAGAGTAAAAGTGAAATCTTTATACTTTTGGCAGGAAAATCAAAGGATTAAATTGCTTCGACAAGCTGGGAATTCTAAGTTAACATATAGTTATCTACTCTGATAATTCTTTAATTTTTTTTTTGTATTTTAACAAAATAAACCAATGTAATATATTTGGTTTAATGAGTTCAATTTACAGAACCTGAAAGGATAAAAGCTGTCAAATGCTATGTGGTTTATAAACAGAAGAGGTAATATGAAACAAATCAGATGTCTGGTTGATAATGGTACATCCTTTTTTACAATTTTTATTTGCAAGCTGCTGTATGTTTATTGGGACAACACATCTATATCTGCCTAACCGACGGCCCCAACTAGAAAGACAAATGGATTAGGCTATGAGCATTTTAGAGTGGTCAAATATGTTATATAGTCTGCCCCTAAGGTTGGTGGATATTCCGCTTTACATCAATATAGTGATCCAGAGGCGCGAAGGTTGGCAGATATAACATAACAATAGCTATCAACACATTCCAATGTGTAAAATGTCATGTTCATTTAAAATTAATAGCACTACTGACAGTAACTGAATTGGCATTCCATTTTGAATGAGCATCTTTAAAAAAACAACAGATTTATATGAAGCCAATATTATCGTTGGTCCATACATGGTTATAAGCTTGCGTGGTCAGAACAAAATATAAGGAAATATAAGGGCTTAACAGGAACATGTTCTAGGAAAAAAATCAATACCTGTATAATATAACACTTCAAGTATATGGAAATGTATTAAATTTCTATAGATTAAATTGAAATTACAACAGGCATCAGGCATGATTTAAGCATGTAGACTCACTGATGATTTTTACGGAAAATTCATATTTTATAGAAATGATGGCAGATTCCAGAGAAAATGGTAGGAGCAATTACAGTAAATGTATTAAATACGCACAACGGTATCCTGAAGAATAAATAAAGTATAAGCTTTCTGTATCAATAGGAGGATGCCATGACTAATGTGGCAGATTGTTTCTCATCTCTTTATTCCTACAGTAAAGGAGTCATAGGAGGGTCAGTATACATGGGAACTATGGAGATCCCACTGCAACACATTCTATACTTTAAACAACGCCCCAACCTGTCTTCACTCTATAGTCACTGTGGAATTTTGGTTGGCTCTATTCCAATGACTCTGATCATCTCTCTATTCTCACCTTTGTGCTGTAAAAAAAGCTGAGTGTAGTGCGGCCAACAGGATGTATTTCTGACCTCCGACTGCTTCAAAGTTTCGTTTGTTTGGCCGTGTCCAACGTCGGTGGAAAAAAAAGTTATCAGCTTATGGATTAAAAATTAAAAAATGTGAACCGAGTCGATCATGACTCACTCGTCAGAACACGTACAAAGACATTTATTTTAAAGCCTTAAATAAAATTCAAAACGGCATCTGCTTGTTGACCATGTGAGATTGAACAGATAATGTAAACTGTAAAGTGCACCCTGGTGTGAACTGTGATTCCCAAATTATGACTGTTGGAAAAGGGCATTAAGAGCACAGCAAGCCTGTCCCAACTGGGTAGGACATTTCCCAACAGTTCACTCATAACTGGGCAAGTCCACCTTCCAAATATTTAGTAATTACATATTATGCTTTTAGCCTTGTGGCTGTCACCTGTTGCACAGCACGGAGCCCAAAAAAGATCAGTAGGCTACCTACGTAATATATCATTTTCAACTTCCCGATTTAAGGAAAAAAGTAATTTTGATTTATTCTTGTCAGATCTCAGTATGCCAAGCAGGCTCACCCAGAAGAAGGTCTGAGTAAGGTCTTAGGAATTTGTAGTTTGGCACATTGAAAACATTGGCAGATATATAATCTTTACAAAAAATGGTCATGCAACATCATATTGTCTCTTCAAGTTAATACCAACATGCTGCGGTTTTCAATTTTTATTTCACAACCTGCCATGGTGTGAGTAGATGTTATTTTCATATAGACATGGTGCGGTGAACGCAAACCATGACCAAGTCTGGTCGATGACATTCTGCAGTAAATTCACCTGTTTGCCATTAATTCCATATCCTTTTACAAAGACAAGCGACATGTTCTTGGATCTTACAGTTCTATGTCCTGCACTCTGTCCCTGGAACGTATTATGCGTGAACAGTTAACATGTCCAAGATTTTTGGAAAGCTCACAACAATCTGATATTTCAATTAGCCTGTACAACCAAAGACAACTATAACTTTGTTTTGCAAATCTTAAAACACAACTGACATTATTGCGCAAGGAGTATGTTAGGACACGGTTTATACTGCTTCTAACTTGTGCAGTCCAATACTGAAACTGTTACAGAAGACTTGAACCCACAAACTGTGTGGATGATCATAACGTCTTTGAGTATGGATACATTTAAAGGGTCATTTACAAAAGTGAGAATTGTCAGAGATTCAAAGTGAATTTTAAATTTAAGGTCAAAGTAGCCAGACTGGAAGCACATCTGACTTGGAGAAATTGACCAGTTTGATTATTTTGGCCTTAATTTTTTAATTTACTTAGAAATCCTGATAACTCTCACTTTATGGAATAATCCTTCATCAATGTAGAAGCCTCATGTAAGTTTGGCAGCTTTCTGCATTCTACAATTTTTTTGGCATGTGGTCGCTTCCACCCACATGTATTTTAAATAAGGACAACTACAACATGCATTTTAGTGAACAGGCACTCATTTCTTTTAACTATGACTGGGCAAAGAAACTGAATTGGTTAGAGTTAGAATCTAATCAGTAAATTGAAATAGAATATTCTGATGGAACGAAAATTCAAATGGAATTACCCTATGTTAGAAACTGAACCTAATAAATAACATTTATTTGAATCTAATAAATAAACGAAACAAGGGAATAAGTTAAGTCTGGGGAAAGTGGTTTGACGCTAAGCACCTTAGTGACTACAGCTCACTGAAGTGATTATGGTACGAACTTGTGAGCATTTTGGCAAAAATTAGGGCTTTCCCAGAAACCTAAGCACAACACCATTGCAGTGACATGGATAATGTTGAAGTCAACATTCACCAGATCTATTGCATGATAACAACTACAGCAAAAAAGTCTGTTAGGTCCACTAGATAATAAAAATCAAGCTTATTAGTGGAAAGTGTCAGCTGGGCTTAGTTTAGTGGCAGGAACCCAAAGGGGTGCCTGGTGGAATCCGGGTAAGTTGTCAAACCATTCTTAAATGGTTTGGCTACTTTAACTGGGAGTGTGCCAGGGCACTCCAGGCACCATAGCCACTACAGCATGCTTCAATTGCTGGGGGTAAGTTAGCCTAGTGATGGCAGCTTGTCATTTAAGTACTAGGTTGGTGGAAGCATTATCTGAGTCAGGTGTCAGGTGATTCTCACTGATGTCAAAACACTCAAAAATAATTTTAACACAAACTTGGTGGACTGTGCACAATGACTCTCTACGCTATAAACGCTATAATGAGCTGCCATAGTTATGGTGCTTCAAATTACCTTTTATAAAGAGAAAAGGATGCTTAGTTTCATGATTGAGACATTTAATAACACATTTTAGCTATAAAAAATAAGAAAACACACAATCAGTGTTTTTTTTTTTTTAACTAAAAAATAACATGAAGTAATTTACCTACCACTGAAGAACTAGCAGATTAAAATCTATGCATCTATGCACAAACACGATTTTACTGGTTTACAACCAAATGCTGGCACTGTTTTGAAGTGTTCGATGTGGGTGTTTGCTGGATATGAAGTAGGGCCTCATAAATCAAGCGAAGAGATGGCAGATTTCATAAGGTTGATGTTGTCAAATGCAGCAATTTACACAATTTATCATGTACTGCAGGGGATGTAGAAACACAGCACATTCATTTACATTGTTAAGAGTGAGCCTTTACATTGCTAACAATGATTTCTAATTGCTTAAAGATGTTTCCTGGTGAACCGTTGCTCTACTTGGAAATGTCAACCTTCACCAAGGTCTTTCAAGAGCTAAAGCATAAAATAACCAAACAATTTCCTTTGTGAAATGAAAGGGATGCTCCGTTTTATATCAGACTAGCACATATTGTAGATGACAGTGTAAAATCTGTATTAAAATAAGTAAAAAAAAAAAATCTGTGTTCTAGAATAAGAAAGAAAATGTATGAGCACTCACTAACTTTCCAATTGATTTATCCCTTTATTCCTTCATTGTAAGGTTAAAACAGCAGTGTCAATGTCCGTGTCAACGTTTCAGTTCCGGATCGGAACTCTCCTCAGGACAAAATGAAAAATGATATTTCTAACAGCCAGCAATGTGTTTATATAATACAGCCGCCTTAGGGCAAGGTCTATTTGTTTTTTATATATATATTTGTGTTTGGGGCAATATTGCCGTAAGAATTAGATAAAACATGAATCGTAGTAAATACCATAGTTAAATAACACCAGTCGTTTGTGGTGTGCAGGAACCGGCAATGCCTGTAGGCCTGTAGGCCTGTAATAAAGAGAGCCCACCTTAGAGGGTGATGTGTAAAAGAGGGAGTGGTGGGAGGGGCACTTTAATATATGTGTTTATCTCCAGAAGGATATTGATACTTTAGAGAGAGTTCAGAGAAGGGCTACTAAACTGGTTCATGGTTGCAGGATAAAATTTACCAGGAAAGGTTAAAGGATCTTAACATGTATAGCTTGGAGGAAAGATGAGACAGGGGGGATATGATAGAAACATTTAAATACATAAAGGGAATCAACACAGTAAAGGAGGAGACTATATATTTAAAAGAAGAAAAACTACCACAACAAGAGGACAAAGTCTTAAATTAGAGGGACAATGGTTTAAAAATAATATCAGGAAGTATTACTTTACTGAGAGGGTAGTGGATGCATGGAATAGCCTTCCAGCTGAAGTGGTAGAGGTTAACACAGTGAAGGAGTTTAAACATGCGTGGGATAGGTATAAGGCTTCCTAGCTATAAGATAAGGCCAGGGACTAATGAAAGTATTTAGAAAATTGGGCAGATTAGATGGGCCAAATGGTTCTTAGCTGTCTTCACATTCTGTGTTTCTATGATCATGCAAATTTGCAACAGTTTTCAAACTAGCATCAAGTGAATATGTATGTAGCCTTTTAATGCAAATTAGGCAAGACATTACTGTGAATTAACATTGCGTCTTGGCTCAGTTTACAACCAGGTCCAAATCTGGGAGTTTTTCAGCACCTTTAAATGGTTCTGCACCTCACAGATAGCAATAGTACAAATAGGGAGCTCTTCATACACAAATAACTTGGTATCTATAAGAGGATCTCAGATGTCAATATATAGTATGAATTGACTGAATTTTAATAGATATGGATTTTAATGACCTATTTAATATTGCAGATCATTCTTTTTCATAATGGAGAATAAATGAATGGGAAAAGAAGAGAAAATACGATTTGCATGAGCAAACATTGCTGCAGCTTTAATATACATAATGAGGGGAGACGAGAGGATCTCAGGGTATAGTAAACTATCAATGGACTTTAGGCAGTTATGGTGCCTGGAGTGTCCATTCTGGGGGTTATTAACTAAATTGCGGACTCTCATGAAAAGACACTGGAGTTGAAAATAGCCTTCATTAAAATGTAGGCATGATTCTCCAATTCCCCAACTTTACTGATATTCTAATATAATCTACATTATCTACACCAAATCATTGGTAATCTCCCCACTTCACCCTTCATGTTGACATAAAAGTAAGAGTTTCATTATATTTGACATGTTTATTCAATAAAGTATAAACTAATATTGAAATAAAAGTGAATTTCAAATTTAAGGGCAAAAAAAGCCAAAATAGACAAATTATTACATTCTGCTGTCAGCAGTTATTAAATTCCACTTTGGCTTTTAGTTTGCTTATTGTGGCCAACAACTGAAATCTGCCGCCAAATTTAACACTGTTCAGAGGGGCTGTGGAAGGGGCAAAAGAGACAGAGCTTGGGAGTGAGACACCTAAAGGAGCTGAGAGGACACAAAGAGACAGAGAAGCTAGGGAAGGATCAAAAGAGACAGATAGAGGCTTTAAAGGGAAACTCCAGTGCCAGGAGTAGTGGCACAGCAGTAATTATTGCAGTTTATTAAAAACTGCAATAATTACACTTGCAGGGTTAAGGGTAGTGGGAATTGGCACCCAGACCACTCCAATGGGCAGAAATGGTCTGGGTGCCTGGAGTGTCCCTTTAACTAAACTCATTACGTTTTAATTGTGTCGACTAAAATCTAGTGGAGTTTTAGTCGACTACAACAAAAATAATTCAGATGACTAAAATACGACTAAAACTAAAATTGCTTTTTAGTCAAAAGACTGCCTAAAACTAAGTGGAAATTTGCCGCCAGAATTAACACTGACTCTAACTTTAGTAAATATTTCTGTATGTTTATCACAGAGCAGGTACATTGCATACTGTACTTCGCCAACAACATTGACACCATCTCAATTGCACTTTTAAACCACGCAGACCTGTATTTGCAAAAACACCTCAGTATATGACACGGGCATGTAATAATAATTTTTAAAAGCAAGATCAATCCATTAAAATAAATAAGAAAAGTTGTTTATATTTAAATTACGTAGCGCGGCTTGCAAGAGACCAGGTGGATTTCTGAATTTCACACTTCATTTTATCTCGTCATTGTTTGTTGTAATTCAGAAACTTTACAGTGAAAGACCAAAGAGTTTAGCTGTAGATATAAACATTTCAATTCATTAGAATGTTTTACTCATAAATGAAGGATTATTTGACATTTTAAACACTGTAGCTGCTTTTCATAAGTGCCTTGTATGTAACCTACTCAAACGTGAATTAGGTCTTACAACCAGTCTATCGCATGTGAAATCCATAGTTTTACTGCTATATTGCCATAACATTTCATTGTACATCACATATCTATGACAGAAACATGTTGCGGAATATGGGACAATAATGTGCAATTATGTGATTTTACAGGATTGTTATGGTACTTACAGGGACACTGCAGACCTCTAAAGCACTTTAAATTGCAAAGTGCCTTATGTGTAAAGTGTGTGTCCTCTTTTTTTTTGTTTATTTTATTTTATTTTTTGGACAAAAAGTGCAGAATTGGCACCTTTATACATTAACCTTGTTAAAACATTCCCCTGAAAGTGAAACAGTCAACCAATTATGTTACATCCTGGTTTGGTTAGCTCAGCTGAGCTAAACTTAAGAGGCAGCAATTGTCCAGAGCACTTGCCTTGCAAAGACTTCTCATTGAGCTGCATTGGGAAATCTGTCATTAGACAGCCACAGAAAATCTTTGAATTAGAAGGGGGGACATGGGGGGTGGGGGGGGGGAGGGGGAAGGGAGGGGGAGGGAGGAGACAAGATCTGCAACTTTGCAAGCTGTTTTTTTAAAAATATTTCCCAAATGTAAACATGCATAATAATATGCATGTATATTTTTGTGGTATATCTACTAAACTACAACTTTTACTTTTGTATGTGGAGAGGAGTGCCCTTTTAAGCATAAAATACTATTCTGTTGAGACCTAAATGAAGATATTTATACCTACAATGTTTTTTTGTAATAAATATAAGATTTCCCAGCATGCTCTTTTTTGTCATCTCATTTTAGAAATTCTTCACAATGTATATTTTTTATTCTGTATATTATTATTATTTTTAGAGGGTGGAGAGTTGGGGTGGGGCTGGGGGCGGTAACCCTCTGCACTATTACCAACCTGTGTTTCTTGTCTAAAATATTATTATTTTCACAAGAACTCTAGTAATTCCCTGCACAGTATTACAATATTCTAAAATTCTAAAATTTCCAGAAGCATATCAATTGTTGGTATAGTTACAAAAACAAGTTATACATTTCTGAATCCCACACACGGTACAGTGTTTTGCATACACTATTCGCCACACTCAACAGCTCAAACTTAATGTTTTAATAAAGACATTTTAAAATTGTCTTGATTTAAATAATTCTGGCAAAATACTTGGTAATGTGTCTTTGAAGGCCAATCTCCCTTTGACTGAGAGTAAATGTTTTTCAGTGATTTGCCTACAAAGCCAATTATCTGGTAGTCTACACGGAAGATGACAGATTGATATTAAGAAATAATTGATGGTTATGAGATCTGACAGTAAGTTATTCAATCTTGAGTTTCATGGCTAATTTTCCAAATTATAGTTTCAAAGTTAACTATTTCAGCTCACATTTGCCCTCATTTACTGCACTGACCCAAAACAGATATTTCTGGCAAAGTTCCATATTAAATAATGAGTTGCAAGTGGTCTGAACATGTACTCACCTAGATGTGCTCTTGTTGATTGGAAAGCATTAATGGGAGCCTGTCACATTAAATTATTTGGGGGCAGTTTTTACATCATGTTAGAATAATTGCTATACAATGGATAGCTAAATGCAACATATACTAGTTCTAGTCTGTAGGATATTCTCCTTTACACATAAAAACGTCCATATTTTAGCAGTAATCATTTTCCTAATTTTGCCCACTTCCCATCATAATAATTCCACCTATAAATCAATCTACTATTATTTAGACACACGTATACGGCCATCCCATCATCCTGTAATGTCCAGATGTGAAAGATTGACAATTGTTATCTTATACAGTAATGTAACTTCCATTAAAATGTGTTGTTCCATTCTTGCTATATTAATTATTATTATTATTGCCATTTATATAGCGGCAACAGATTCCGCATCGCTTAATTAACTTTTTAAAGCAGGAGATGGAATAGGGTTAGTGGTTTTCACGACTATAAAATGTGAGATCTATTACAAGAACACAAAAACTAAAAGGAATAGATTTATTTTAATGCTGAAGTGTTCCTTAACTTTTAGGAGTATAAGAGTATGTCCTTGCCCCCCTTTAAAAAAAAAAAAAAAAAAACTCGCATTTTACTCACCTTCAATTGAGCATCATGCAGTCTCTGCCAGGGAGTTGCTCCTCCTCTTCTGAGATCATTCCATTCCAATGCTTGTCATAAAGAAGCATTGGTGATCCACTCATGATGTGTGGCACGAAAAGCATTCAAAACTTTCACACTGCCAAGCATTAAAACGTTCAGTTGTCGAAAATCTTCTCAAGGAATTGCCTCTAGTGGTAGCCTGATTGACAGACTGATTGTCAGCCACTATAGGTATTCTGATTGACAAATCTAAACATTGTTATTTCTCACAAGTGTCGATATTTACATTTACCAGACTGCAGGAAAATGGTCTACAATAATATGTAGTGGTTTTGGTGCTTAAAGTATTCTTTAAACAAATTCAGAATTGTATTCACGTTCTAGTTATGTATGATTTCTGCTAACTAGAATGCACAAGCAACTTACACCCTATATGGTAGTGAATTAGGAATTGTTATAGGTAGCAATATGCAATGTCAATCTGCAGTTGCTAAGACCAGTAAGGTTTTGTCATGTATAAATAGGGGCATAAATTCTCAGGATGAAAATATAATTTTCCCTCTTTATAAATACCTAGTAAGACCACACATTAAATATGCTGTGCAATTTTAAGCACCAGTTCTAAAGACGGATATCATGGCACTAGAAAAAGTGTTACGAAGAAAGGTTAACAAAATTTAAATCTCTTTAGAGGGGATATGATAACATTATACAAATATATTCTGGGCCAGTACAAACCATTATCTGGAAATCTATTCATAAACAGGGCTATACATAGGACACGAGGTCACGCATTCAGGCTGGAAAAAAAGGAGATTTAATCTAAGGCAAAGGAAATGTTTTTTTTTTGTTTTTTTTTACAGTTAGAACTATACGGATGTGGAATTCTCTGCCTGAAGAGGTGGTTTTATCAGAGTCCATACAGATTTTTAAACAGCAATTGGATAAATACTTCCAAAAAACATAACATACAGGGATATAATTTCTAATTAGATATCTCACTGCCATTTTGGGGTCAAGAAGGATTTTTTTCCTAGTTTGTTGCAAAATTGGAAGTGCTTCAGACTGGGTTTCTTGCCTTCTTTTGGATCAACAGCAAAAACATATGTGAGGAAGGCTGAACTTGATGGATACGAGTCTCTTTTCAGCTATGTAACTATGTAACTATATTTCCCCACAATAATGTAAAAGAACACTATAGTGTCAGGAATACAAATATGTTCTCCTGACACTATGGTGTTCAACTATTTAGGTGACTGTCGCCCCTCCGATCACATGAGAAATTTGTTTTTACTCTGCCTGGCCCCACAGCCATGGATGAGATCATCAATTTAGAATTCAGTTCATCTCAATGGGGAACGTTTAGCATCTCTATACATAGCTTGGAGATGCTGAATGCAAGTGCTGCACACTGTGCAGCAATGGACTAAGAAGCACACAATACAACAATAGGTTAGCGCTAATTAACAAACAATATATGAGCAGGCAGCAACCCCAGCGAAAGGAACCCCTCAAACTCTTCAACAAATCGAAAAAGCAATAAAAAGAAATGCGGTAGGGCTGCGCCAATATATATAAATAGTCCCAAATAAAAGTATAAAAGTCTCACTAGGACAGCAGTAGAAGGTCAGAAGTACTTGATGGAGTGTAGATGTGTAGATTCTTCTACAGGAATAGGTGCGTTGAAATGTCTCAATATATTCTTATATATGTATGGAGACAAAAGGAGAGACGGAACAACCAATAGTGCAATAAGTCTGAATCCAAGATAAAATATAATGAAAAGTGGTAAAAAAAACCTCACATTTAGAAGAGCTATGACCAGCTCTGGTGTGAAGGGCGTACAGCGGTATAGCCTTGGATAACCAGACTGTGTTGACAGAGCCTTGGATAACCAGACGGTGTTGACAGACTAAGAAGCACCTCTAGTGGCCATTTGAGCGATTAACACTAGATGTGTTCCTAGGCAGCAATGTAAACCCTGCCTATTCTCTGATAAGGTAGAGATTACAGTGTTCAGCCTGAAGGGACTGGATATAGACACCAGAACCACTACATTAAGCTGTGGTGGTTCTGGTGACTACCATGTCCATTTAATGTCCATTTTTCTATTTTCTAAATAGCCCTGACTATAGCTCAATAATTCCAGATGACTTGAGCAGCACTGATCTACGGTAATACTAGGCTTGTATGCCAGTACCTTTACGTTGAACACATTCGCCTGCCTTATTTTGTTTGGTCCATGGGAGTGCCAATTTCTTCAAATAGTTTAATGATCTTAACCTAAACAAATACAGCTTCTTGCTGAGGTCTTCTTCTTTCCTCAAGTATTCTCAATTATTTTCTATCGAAGTGATTACAGTTTGTCTATTTTTTCTTCTCAGTTAGGCATTCAATTACAAATCTGTTTCATGCAATTGCATTCAAATCTTTGATGAGTGCGGTATATGTATATGAAAACATATTTGTTATTGTTTATAGTGTATGTGGGTTTCACTACACAAGGCAATCAAAATGTATGTCTGATCAAGAAATAAAAATATATGAGGTTGTTATAATTGTTTATGGTATGATTTTCCATGATAAGAAACATATCCACACACAGTCGCAAACTACATGATATGCAAACTCTTTGAGACATTTCAACTTGCCAAGGATCAGGAGACACAGAACAGAGCTTTGCTTGCCTCTGTTAAAGAAACATAATGATGGATAAGGAGGCTTGGACATCATGTTTAAATCTGTCCAACAGACTTACAGACCATGTAAGATTCATTGGTCAACTCTTTCCAGAGACCACCCTTATAGTCTTCATGGTCTTCATAGTATTCATGGGATTTTTTTTTTTATGTATCAGTGTGTTTGTTGTAACTTTGTTTCTTATTCAAAATGCATCATGATTTTACATGTTTATATGGCCCACATTCTGCATTTTTATTTTCATTTAAAATATTTATTCCCTTAGGGCCACCTGGTGGAAATTTTCTGTTATGCTAGTATTTTAATTCTGAAGCTGTGTCCATTAAATTATGATGTCTGCATGCTGCAATGCCTGTTCTAAATAATCGAACATATGTGTTGTAATAAAAGTAAAAGATAAAGTACAATAATATCCAGTGCATATATAAAATGACAATAAATCCCAAAAATTGTAAAGAGGTACTGTATGCAAAAGATCACTTGTTATTTGCACAGGCTATGGTTCAAAGACCCCTCGTCTATGTTCTTTCATACAACACAGTATAATCCTACACTTCCCTATGTGCATTCTATACAATTCCATTAAACAATTCCATATACAATTTCCATGACATATTTCTGGTCTCTGCAGAACCAGCAAACTCAAAACAACAGTAAATCAGATGATTCAGAGATGGGAATGAAAGATAAGTATTTTTGGGCCTTTTTAAAATAACCATTATCTTCATAATGGATAGCAAAAGTGAAGATGTAAACCTCGGATGATATGCGAAGATTAAAAATCCTTTGTAAAAGCAGAATGTTAGTCTCTGTGTTTTTTTAGAGATATTCTGTAGTCAGCCTCAAAGTTCAGCAACAAAATGAATCAGCAACGAGTAGCCAAGTTTGACATAATAAAACGAGTATGTCTTGGTCTAAGGCACATGATCACAATTTTGGCCAGACTATGACTTGACAGGTAGTCCACTTGTTGCAAGTACATTTAAGAAATTCAATCCTTGGAACACCAAGTTATTTTAGAGACAAAAATCCATTGGACCAAATGGATTATTTTAATATTTTGCTTCTTGTTTTTACAATAGTGTGAAAAGTAGCAGTAAAATACTTAAGAATGGTATAACACAGAACATCCATTTTCACAATGAGTGGAACAGACTGCTTTGGCAAAGCACTAAACAATATCATATTTTGTACCAGCCTTCTTACGAAGGTTTGTCATCACCAACAAGGAGACAGAAAGTTGGATCATAGTACTAAAGATAAAACTAAAACCCAATAATGTTTTTTTGTGGTTTCATGCATGGTTCCTATTAGAGCAAGCATGCAGCAGTCATTGGAATAAAATAGCTGAATGTGAACATTTATATTAACGCTTCTCGTAAGTGAATAAATGATATATATATTTTATTTTCTGATTATCCTGGGTGTAATTTCCGGGCATAACCAGTGGTGCATTCTAGTTGCTTTAGTTTTTTTTCCATATCGGAGTTACTTGTTGCTTGTCCAAGATGTCCATGCTACAATGACCAGAGGGCACAATGAAATAGCTTTCAATTTAGTTGAAAATGGATTTTAAATATTTAACATAATGCTTAAGTTTTGATGCCTGCACACCATGAAGGACACTTTGGCCTTGCTCTAATATTTTTGAATACACTTTTCAAATGATTCAGTATATTTGGATTCTTTTTTTTTTTAAATGATTTCATAATTTGAAAAAGATATTTTAATACATATTTTTTATATAATTAGATATGTTTGATATTTTAATATTATGAAAATACATTCTAAAAGTTTATCCGAAAATGTTATATCATTTCAAAAACCATACACAAACATAACAAATTGAGGCATAGTCCTGTATGCTTGTGTAGCAGCTAAAAAAAAATATATAAGGTTATACATCAGTTTCTGAATTTGTTCTGAGTGCTCCTATGAAATAAGATGATGGTACACAGAACTCATAGGATTACTTTGCAATACATTGTAAAATACCCATTGCTATTACTAAACGAATACAATTAAATGTGCATTACACACAGGGCCGGCGCGTCCATAAGGCGGCACAGGCGGCCGCCTTAGGGCGCACTGGCTCCGGGGGTGCAAGATTTCAGTGACCGGCAGGAGGGAAGCTCTCCCTCCTGCCAGGCCACCATCTCGACCCCCGGCGCGGCAGTGCTGTGATCAGACACGGCGAGGGAGCTCTAATCTCACCGCTCTGCTCCCTCGCGCGCTGTCTGCTGATGCCGCGGAAGCCGGAATATGACGTCATATTCCGGCTCCCCTGGTATTAGCAGACAGCGCGCGAGGGAGCAGAGCGGTGAGATTAGAGCTCCCTCGCCGTCTGATCACAGCACTGCTGCACGCCGCCCAGCAGCCCCACTGGACCCCAGGGAATGACTCCTCATCCACACCAGCTCTCCAGGTAGGGAGGCTGGGTGGAAAATGTTTATTAAAATAATAAGTGTATGTGATGTGTATGTGTGTGAGTGTCTGTGTGTCTGTGAGTGTCTGTGTGTCTGTGAGTGAGTGAGTGTGTGTGTGTCTGTGTGTCTGTGAGTGAGTGAGTGTGTGTGAGTGTCTGTGTGTCTGTGAGTGAGTGAGTGAGTGTGTGTGTGAGTGTCTGTGAGTGAGTGAGTGTGTGTGTGTGAGTGTCTGTGTGTCTGTGAGTGAGTGAGTGTGTGTGAGTGTCTGTGTGTCTGTGAGTGAGTGTGTGTGTGAGTGTCTGTGTGTCTGTGAGTGAGTGAGTGTGTGTGTGAGTGTCTGTGTGTCAGTGAGTGAATGTGTGTGAGTGTCTGTGTGTCTGTGAGTGAGTGTGTGTGAATGTGTGTGAGTGTCTGTGTGTCTGTGAGTGAGTGTGTATGTGTGTGTGTGAGTGAGTGTGTATGTGTGTCTGTAAGTGAGTGTGTATGTGTGTCTCTGTGTGAGTGAGTGTATGTGTGTCTGTGTGTGAGTGTATGTGTGTCTGTGAGTGACTGTATGTGTGTCTGAGTGACTGTCTGTGAGTGACTGTGAGTGTGTGCGTGAGTGAATGTATGTGTGTCTGTGAGTGAGTGTATGTGTGTGAGCGTGTGTGTCTGTGAGTGATTATATAAGTGTGTGTGTGTGTCTGTGAGTGATTGTATGAGTGTTGCATGTGAGTGTATGAGTCTGTCAGTGTGTGTTTGTGAGTGTCTGTCAAATCAGTGAGAGTATCTTTGTCATTGAGTCTGTGTGTGACTATCAGTGTGTCTGTAAATGAGTGTCAATCAGTGTGTGTGTGTCAATGAATGAGTGTATGTCAGATCAGTGAGTCTGTGTGTTTGTCATTGAGTGTGTGTGACTGTCAGAAGAACACTAAGGGATAGGGAAGGGAGGGGACCAATAATGGACGGGGAGAGGGGCTGGTTAAGAGGCACATAGGTGAAGATGTTATTGGGGGGGAGGAGGTGGAAAAATACATCTTCGTCTATGTACACAAAAATCCTTGCACCGGCCCTGATTACACACAAATTAATTGTAAGCTTCATATACAAATTCCAAATCTTGATTCAACTATGTTAGCTCTAACACAATCACAAAAATCTTAAAGTGCAAAACCTTACTTTTCATATTCTTGGGGAGCAATGTAAAAAAGAAAATAGCTTGGACATCAAACTGTACATTTAACCTTCATTGACATGTAAATGCATTTTCAAGCATGTTGAAGACCATACCTCCCAAAATTTCACATGGACAAAGAGGGATACTTTAATAATATGGAGTGGGTGTGGTGCCAAGTGGCAGGGTTGTCCTGAGAAATTTTAGATGACTTTCACGCTTATTGTATTTTTAAAAATACATCACTGAGTATTATTGCTGTGGAGCTCTGGTGTACATTAAGGCAAAAGAGGGACAATAGGATAGAAAAGAGTATATTGGTGATTTGGGACTGTTCTTCCTAAACAGAGATACTTGGGAGGTATAAAATGCAAAAAAAGACTTAAGGGTCACATCTGGTCCACCATATGACCCTTGTACATCCCTGATACATTCCACTCTCTCCTGCACTGCATAACATGAGTTATGTGATATCTTTAATGCAGGACAACATGAAAACTATATGATGCCTACTCCTGAGCCTATGCACCTTAAACCCATTATTTTCCAAACACTTTTTTTTTTTATGCAATGGGTATTAAAATATCTGTCCACCAGCTGTTTGCAACTCGCTGGCAAAGTTTAATAGAAAGCCGTACAGTGTTTCAAATGCCAGCAAAGGTTCATCATTAACAGCCTGAAGCCCAGTATTTATATTTATAACTCATACACAAACTATTAACATCCTGAACTGCGCTGTCTCTTAACCCTTGAAATGCCAGGATGGTTTATGTAGCACTGATCGGTCCTGTTCAAACGCTCTGAAGATTAAAAACCCTGAAACCCACTCATATCGCATAAATCTATGTACAGATAGACAAAAGATACATTGCAAACTCATTCACCCTCATCCTGCTTCCCTTTTCAGTACTGAAGGTCAAAGATGAAGGTGAGTTCTCAAAGGACTTTTTTTTTTCTACGAGCAGAGAATAAATAACCCCTTCCTGAATAGGGTCTCTCCAGTTAATAGCAGGAAAATTTTCCTGTCACTTTTCCAAGAAACACAAACATAAAATTAAGTAACATGAAGCACTGTAAAAAGCCCAAATTTTGAAAATGCCTTGTGAAACCGATCGCATGTAAGAGACCATTACCATTATTAAGATAAGGTAAGACTCATATTGAAACTTAATAATGTGAGAATGAACTCCATGTTGCATGGGTGAATTGTACTATTTATTTTAAATTCAAAACTAATTTTAAATGTCTATTAGAGTAATGTTAAACATAATAAGGCCCAAGATGACAATCCTCTATTCTTCTGTAGAATAATTGAATATAAAGAACATGTTTCCAGTCATAAATTCAAGTGGTTAAATTGTGTGTAAAGTATTATATTAAGCTGTCTGATGGATTTGTAGATTTGCTATAATGTTTGGTTGTTTGCTATGTAATCCTTTCATGAAATTAAATGGGAATCACAGGAGAAATGGTTTTAATGAATTGTCTGGGAAGGAGAGTGGGGGGGGGGGGGGGGGGAGGGGGGGGGCAGGAGAACATTTATAATAAAGCAATATTTCAAATCCCCATTTGCTAAAAGATGTGCTGTCACTTATTGTGCCTTTTTGCTTTTTTAACCTTAGTTGGTATGCTGGATGTTATCAGGGAATGTGATTGCATTAATACATAGGATGTTTTATTTGACTAGCTATGAATACATTTAAAAATACCTAATAAAAAAAGATATCACTTTTTTAATAACTGTGGATTTTACTCTTACAAAACATTCAGATTTTATTTTCCACAACTTAAGTCATTTTTATAATTTTGCATTTGATTTTTTTTGTTTTGGTTTTCCCGCAGGCAGAATTCATTTCCATGGCTTTTTTCTGTTCTCCTAAATATTTTTCAGATTGTAGCTTGTTAAAGACATCCCTACTATTTATTTACTTATTCATAAAATATTTTACTGGGATAGATACATTGAGATTTCTCCAGTTTTTAGGTATGTCCAGATACATTTATTGGAAAAATTACCAATAGAGTTCTAGGTAGGGAATGTTGGATTAGGGGATGTTTGTGGTTAGGGTAGGGGGGATTTTTAGGGTTAATGCATCTTTAGGGTGTATACTAACCATTAACTAACCCTATACACCCCAGTCCTAAATGCTTCTAAATGCCTAACCTTAAACCATCTGGTGACTGCATAATTTGCAAAGATCCCTGACAGTGATATTGCTGCTTTGGGTCCAGTGGCCGGAGCGGCAGGGGAGGAGAGCAGGCAAAGGTGAGTTTAACGAACCTGAACGTGTCCCTCGCAGGTACTGCCATCTTCTTCCAGGTAGTCCCCTTCTGCACCTGGTGCTTCAGCTCCAGAAGCTGATATAAAATAACGGCCATATACTGCCAAAACCTAACCATTAACCCCTACAAAACCCTTAACACAAACCCTAAGCCTGAACCAAAAACCATGTAGTACATATCGACAAAGTGTATATTAGGAGAAATAATGCAATGTCTTGCTTCTAGAGACAAGCCATTTATTTGCCCATTATACATGGTTCACTGTTATGTACCCTCTACAAAAAAAAAAGGCCTATATGTTATCCAGCTTTCTTCACCAAAGATTTAGCTGCACTACATCACCTAAGCTTTAGGAGAAGTTGTGCTAAGGATTAAGAAAAAGTGGCAGCTGACATTCTCCAGCAGTTGCGAGCTGCAGAACAATCAGGAACAGCTGGTACAGAGTCTGGATGTTCTTGGCTTAACTACTACCTTTAACATTTTACTCACATCCTAAGAAACACTACATGGGGTACTCTGTGATTTGTGGTGTGGCAACTACTATTAAAAAAAACGTCTTTCCATACATGGAAAATACTTGGTCGGCCGCCTTGCACTAAAATGGGATATTGCCTCGAAATAAACATAACACAATATTTATTATATAAAAGTTTGCAAATCAGTAAACCTAAAAAAAACTGTGTCTAAATATGAAGTTCCACTAAGTAGAAGAACATATATTATTAACATGTGCACAAATATATGTAAACTGGTATGCATCGTAATTTATTCAAGAATGTGGCAAAGCTCAGGACATATGATGATATAAAACGAGTGTAAAAGATAAAAGGATGGGTGTGGGGGGCGGGGGGCACACAAGACAACAGGAAATATAAAACAGGGATGACATAAGATAAATGAGCAGATGGAATGAGAAAACAGAACATGGGTGAGGAGGGGTAGTTTTTGATCTAATGGTAGTAATACAGCAGGGATGAATGGCATTTATCAAAGTGTTTGATGGTAACCCGAGGAGGTGAGTTTAATTCTTTAGGACCATGCACACAGTTGGTATTGATTTACGAGCTCAGCCTAAACTTACTGATCTAGTCCACAGTGAAAATAAGGACTACATATTATCAGATACCAGATCACGGGGAAATTGACTAATGATGATCATTTAGAGAGGAAAAGAGAATTAAAAGCAGGAAAAAAAACGCAACTAATTCTAAGTTTTGTCATTGTTTTGTGACTGAGCTAAGAATTACGTCTGTAAGTTAATAGTATTTTCTGCCCTACAGTGACGGCAGATATTTATTATTTTTAGACATACATGCCCATGTAAAGTATGTTATCACAAAATTATAATAAATTACTGCTTATTATCAGCACATAAGAACTACAAAAATGCATCTTAAATCTTTTCTTAAACTGCAGTTTATTCGGTTAAAAAAAATAAAAAATAAAACCTTCCTGGCACTGCAGGACCCCGTAGTGCCCCTCTCCCTCCCACCCTTCATCCCATGTTGCTGAAGGGGTTAAAACCCCTTCAGTGACTTACCGGAATCCAGCGCTGGTCAGGCTCTGCCTACTCTCCTCCCCCGCCGACGTAAGCCGGCGTTGGAGACCTAATGGCCACGCACGCGCATTAGACCTTCCCATAGGAAAGCATTATTCAATGCTTTCATATGGGGATTTTGGCGACGCTGGAGGTTTTTCTGGGGATTTTGGCGACGCGTGAGGATGTCCAGTGTTGCTTAAAACGCTTTTCATGTTCTAAGAACACGGAAGTCCCTCTAGTGGCTGTCTGATAGACAGCCACTAGAGGAGGACTTAACCCTGCAAGGTATATATTGCAGTTTATGTGGGTTAACGGTAGTGGGTGTTGGCACCCAGACCACTCCAATGGGCAGAAGTGGTCTGAGTATCCCTTTAAGTAATCCTACTGATTGCAGTTATTACTATTATTATTATTATTAATAATTTGAATTATAATTTATATAGCGTCATATAGCAGCACATTTTCTTGAGGTACCCTTGCACTGACTGTTTATTTTTTAGAATGCTGTTATTCTTGTTGGTTTCAAATACATAATAAAATACACATTTTGTACAACAACAAATTCTTTATTTTTTTTATTTTTTTTAACAATTAGACCAAGAGGGTTACTCACTAAAGTAGAAACGGTTGGGAACTCAAAACAAATGTCACATTTTAGCCCAAGTTAGCATAGCTGACGTAGAGAATTTTTCCAACATAGAAATTGCTTCAAAATTTTAAATTCAGTTCGATTTTTAAACAATTTAGTGAATATCACCCTGGCTTCAGTAAACACGCTATTACTCCATATAAATTGTCATCTAATTTAACATGAAACACAACATGAGGACATATTTTCCAGTCAAGGAAAAAAACACAATCCTAATTAACCAATCAATTTGTTAATGTCAGGTCAATCTGAAAGAAGACTTCAAACATCAGAAAGCTGGATCACATCAAGTAATACGAGAGGGATTTTAAGTGACACAAAAATGTTGAAATGGTATATAACAGTCAGTATGCAACTAGTATAGCAGACTCTACTACACCATATCTGCTTTACATTCATTATGAAAACGTGCAAATGTATGTTACAGACTCAAATGAAAAATAAAGTAAAACAATAATGTTTCCTCTTGACAATTTGGACAAAATATTCTTCTGAAATGTCTATTTGATCTTTGATAAATAATTATAAAAGTTAAGGGTAAATACACTCCACTAATATCTATATACATGCTCATCTGTAACTGTAATATATACTATATATCTATATATATATATATATATATATATATATATATATATATACACACACACACACACACACACGTCACACATTTAAAACAACTATTTAAAGCTTTGAATCTCTGGACAGAGTTTTTTTCTTTCTTTTCATTTTTAACACAGATGACCTCAAAGCCTTAATTGAACCTTACTCTTTGATGTTGTACTTCAACCATGTAAATTATGCTTAAGATAGAAACATAGAATCTTATGGTTGATAACAACCTCTTAGACCACCTAGTGTTTAAATTTTCCCATAAACTGGAATGTCATAGACCTGATTTGTTGTGAGGCTTCGTTTTGTATTCCACATGCTGTCTTAATTCAGTACATTATTCTGTTAAATCCTTTAGTCTATACGTGGCTACCATGTCACTTGATATGTTCATTGTATCTTCTTATGTGTTTGTGTGTTTTCTGTGTGTCCGAGTATGGCCATTGACATGTAAAAATACATATTTACAAAGCTAAATACACAAGGTGTACGCTAAGTGTGCAATTTATCACAAATACCGGGAGTTAGGAATAATGGCGGATATTAAATAAAACGGGAAGTGCCATTACTCAAACCCACTGACACCTACCTTCTTTCCCACAGTCACCGTAAGGAAAAGAACAGACTGTGCATTTTGTCAATTTCATAAAACAGTTGCATTAATGTTTTGTGGTACATATTGACTGAAAACGTATCTGAAATAATCTTAAATTGTGGTAGAATGGAAGCTCCTCACTCTAGACTTAGCAATAACCAACTATAATTTAATTTGTTTGAATATATCCTCTTTTCAATGACATAACCATAGACATATCCCAAACTAGCTTCACATTTTACGTCCATTGCCACCAAACTCTTTGAAGCCTTTTTCAAATTATTGTTTGCCAATATTTCACAAGTTTACTGTTCAAATACAATCACTTATAACAAGCTTGTTGTAACCAAGGAGAGTTGGCTACTTTAGACCATGTGGCACTCAGTTGTCTCGACTGTAAAGGACACTAAAGTCACCCAGACCAGTCCATCTCAATGAAGTGGTCTGAGTGCAGTGGTCCTGTAATTTTAACCCTTCAATGTTTAACAGTGCCATTTTGTAGTAAAAACAATGTTTACATTGCTGGGTTAAAGGGACACTATAGTCACTAGAACAACTACAGCTTAATGTGGTTGTTCTGGTGAGTATAATCATTACCTGCGGGCATTTTCATGCAAACGCTGTATTTTCAGAGAAAAGGCAGTATTTACATTGCCCCCTTGAAATACCTCCATTGGCCACTCCTCAGAGGGCCACTGGAGGTGCTTCCTGGGGCAGTGCTTTCAACACTATGCATGAACATACTGCACTTATCTATTTAACACATCTCTATGAGGAGGAACTGATTGGAAAAAAATGGAGTTTGGCCCTGCCTATGTCCCACCTCCTTGCCGGTTTCAATAGTAAATTATGATGTCAGCAAGGTGGCGGATTAGGGTGTGGGGCCAGCACTGGCGAACCCGCTTGGAGCTCGAAATAAGGTACTTTTTTACCTTTTAAGGCGGTTGGTGGGGCAAGCCATCTGAATGGTGGTTTTAACACTATAGGGTCAGGAATACATGTTTATGTTCCTTTAAATATATCTCTAGTTGCTGTCTACTGGACAGCTACTAGAGGCGCTTCCACCTTCAGTACAGAGTCAAACTCGGTCCTGAAATCACATGCTGCTCATAGCAATTTGGCCATTCATGCATATCTTGCATTTCTTCATATGCATATCTTCACTAATCAAGTACTGCTAAGTTAAATGTGTAAAATAGGGGGTTGGAGTTGGGGAGAGAAAGATTATACCCTCCAAGTTATGCTTATATGGACTGTTCTGCATGATTAAGGCTCCGCTGAGCCTGCATGGTTCACCTATCGAAAAAATATACCATCCTTACTATTGGAGTGTTGCCTGCGTTTATTCCTTTTGAAGACTTTACCGGTCCAGCAATGTCCGCCTGACGTGGAGCACCACCACTATGGATGGCCGGTGCATTTACACGCTATCAGTGTGCAGGGTTCTTTGTTTATTTTGTTCTGCTGTAAAGACCTTCTTTCATAATATTAGGATAGTTAACATGTTCTATGAGTGAATACATAAAGAATTTTATAACCTTTTTTTATATCCAGTTCCTGTAATACTGAGTGAGATTCTGTAATTGGTGGCTTTGCCCTACACATTTGGATTTGATGCATTTTAAATATAAAATGTTTAAGTTCCAGTTTAAATAGGTTTTTGATGTGAAATCTAGGATCTCTAGGTACTTAGAGTGTTTATACTTTGTCAAGGCCTTAGAAACATAGATTTTAACTATTAGTTGTCCGGTACATTTACAGATTGTAAACATTCCAACATGTCTCTCGCAAAATGTTTCACTGTCAGTTAAGGACATATTGGTGAGATTTAGCAATGTAATTTTGTTAAAAGCACTGCAAAGCTCTAAGAAAGGAGAGTGGACCAATCACCAACAAAATATATATGCTGGTTCCACTGGTTGCCATAGTGATTGCCCCACTTTTAGTGCTTCACACCATTTTTATAACAAGACAACACTTTGGTAAAACACCCCTCATTAGCTCCTGTAAACAAATAGTTAAATGTTCTGCATCTTATAAAATGCTAGCACTGCTATAAAACATTTATAGATGTTGCATATTCATAAAAATAAAATAAAATAAAATAAAACAAAACAAAATAAAATAATAACAGTAAAGAAAGGCTTGTTCAACAACATTTAAACATTAAGATTTTAAATCCCTAGATGTATCTTCTCCCCTCCTACTGTTTGATCATTTAATTTACTGCATGTGGGATGTAAAAAAAAATAAAGATAAATATTTAACCATGCAACATGATTGTGATTAAACGTTCTAATGGATTCTTCATCTGGACCCCAGCTGGTGTAGTATCTTAATTATGCCTTCATTTATGTCCCAAGATATACCATCTTATTGATGTATTAAGTAATATAGGAAGATGCGGAATTACAAAAACGAAACCCTAAAATCTCCACTAAACCTATGGTGACCTCAATCAATTATTACCCCTTAATGAAGGCAGATTAAGTTCATTTGTAAAACTTTAGGAGACCACCCCTTGATAAAATAGTACAACTTCTCAACAAGATTAAGACGTACTTTATCTTCATGGAAAAATAGTTATTTCTAACAAAGGGGGAAATGATGCATTAACATCTGCAAAAGTTTTATTGACTGGCCAGCTAGGTAATTATTAGCTAATGAGAAATTGCCCCTGGACCCAAAATGTATAAAAAGTGAACAAGGGGCAAGGTAAATAATATTATTGCATAGTGAAGAGATCAGGGTCATTTAAAATATTTAAACAGCGACTAAAATATTTGTTTTGTGATCAGAGGGTCATATCATGATTTGCGTCCCCACAGTAACACAGAGGTTTGTTAGCATTTCTTACATACACTGTACCAGCGGACATACTACTGATATTCCTTTGATGCTCAATATTCATCGAGTGAGCAGGAAGGGAAATAAGGTACATTCAAAAGGGTATAATATGAGTTGTAAAGCCAATGCAGTCTAAATATCCCAAACCTTGACCCAAAACTGGCATTGTTTTCCAGGGTGGAATTCTGCAAGACATGTTTTGGTTCTAACGTAATTGAAAAATGTGGGCCAGAGATTAGAACGCATGTAGGCATGCAAGATATATCTTGGAGATAATAGACATAATTAAAATAAATAAACGTTAATTCACATGAAAAGTATACTTCTGGTACTTCTGATCCTGGTACTAGTTAAGTTCTAGATTGGTCTTGCTCCTGGTCTTGTTATTGTCACCAGTCCCTGTTACACTTATTACATGCTGTAATAGTCTTCTGTGTCCTGGACTGACCTATTTTTGTTGACTCCTTGAAATGGACTCCTGTATACTTTGTTATTTCTAGAATTATTTCCACCCACAGAACATTGTCTCCACCATCCAAAGCAAGAGGCTCAAACAAAGGAAGAGGATGGCTGCCACATCTCACGATCCCTGAAATCTTGAGCCCTTACACTGACTCAGACTCTGGATCAGATGACAGATGTTAGAGAATGGCCATCAGTGAACACATACACAAGATAGTAGGGTATAAATACACTTCAACATGAAAAATGACTCTTCTACCAATTCTCCAACATAACTGGGTTATGCAAGTCAGCGTGTATTAGTAAATAATGTTAATATGTGTATGCATTCTCTATTTTCTGTGAAACAGCATTACACATATGCAATGTGCAAATGCCATCACTCAAAGCGTAACTAATGTTTATGTGATCCGAACAGATTTATTTTATTTGCAGTATGTGCAGAGCTTGACTATGTGACTATACCGTTATAATTCTGTTAGAGCCTGACAGATTTTTCAAATGCATTTAACAGAGATACCTAATGACTTTAAGTAACAAATCTAAAATAATAATAATAATAATAATAAAGAACTGTACAACAAATCCTTTGAGAATACATTATGTTTCTTCAAGTCTCTCTTATTACTGTGTTTCAGTAAATTATGCATTCACTTTGTTTTTACTATTTGTGTTATTAGCGAATAGCTCTGAATCTATACATTTTGTACAAACGTTTATATAATCATTTCCATTTTAAAAAAAAAAAAAAGAAAAGAAATGTAAAACCAAAAAATAATGAGTTCAGGGGTAATAGATCACCTCTTGGTTTTGCTAGTCTACATTTTAATGCTGTGATCTAAATCTGTTTTAGAGACAGCATGATATCCGCCCTTCCTATCTGTTTCTTAAATCATGGGAAACTGGAATCCCATTGTCTGCCTGTGTATCATGGAAAACCTAACTCAATAATACCTTGTGTGCAATGTAATTTATAAAAAAAAAATAATTAACATAATATACTTTGATTTTGCACAGGCTATATTTATTTAACCCTTCCTAATAGCAAGAAGCAAGAAGTTAATAAAAACATAAACCAATCAACACTGTATCACACTGGCATGGAAACAGCCCTTCAAGAGCCGGTAGATAGAACTTGATAAGTGCAACAGGTTTATTTTTAATTTGAATGTAATTAAACAATATAATATATTGCCAATTAGTTTGAGTATTATCTCGAAATTCCAATTTGCCTTGTGGACCTTAATGGACTAGGGTAAGATGTGCATTCCATTATGTTCGATTTAACCAGCCAAAAATACTACAGGAGCCCTTACAGTATTTACACAAAATGTAACTGTGTGGATTGTCATCAGTAAGACGTGAGCGGCACCTAAGCAGTCATATGGACAGTGGAGCCTTAGTCAAGGGTGTTTCCAGGTTCCAAAATCTCCTGTGGCTTTGCCCAAAGCAAACCGTGGTGACCCCACCCTTAAGGCCACACCCAATTCCCAATGCTAATCTTTTGACCCTGTTTTTGTTTCTCACACCCTCAATTATACCTCTTGCCGGAAACACTAAACGTGTAAAGGAGAACTAGTGCAGCACCATCATCACTTCCTGTCTGACTGTCCTATGGGGCATTGAACTGCACCTTCTTAGTTACCCAGCAACGTTTCAATATCAACTTTTTTTTCCCCTTTATTTAAAATGACTGCATTACTTAGCACATCTAAAATATAAAAAGATAAGAAAACTACAATCTTGTCACCTGAAGGGATCTGGGGCTTAGGAGCAATACAGCCAAGGCTTTTAGGCCCTAAAACCACACCCTAACAATGCCTTTTCCCTTGGCTAAAATGAGTGAAACATATAAATAGCTTACAATTGAGAACTGTTGGGATTTACATGACTTTTAATTTTTACCAAGTATCCAGTATCTTAAGGGAAGTGCTTTTCCATTCTTTGCCTTAGACAACAGATGCATACTATATAGTATTCTTTTTAAGTATTTACCGCCTTCATCATATTACAGGTGTACATGCCTCGTATTTGCAATATAAATGCTAAAACCTCCTGAGCAGGTACTGATCATAGGGCAATCTATTAAGATTATGTCCGTTCTCAGTGTACATTGAGATATTAGGGCAAAAATACAAAGACAGACTTCACACACAGCTCTAGCAGCTTTTAAACAGTTAACTGGGATTTAATAGAAATCTGATATACTAAAAAGCACTTAGATACCTTTCTTAAGATTAATTTCCTGCATACTGTTACAATTGTACTATCCATTGCAAACAACATATGCTGTTGTTGAAAATATAGTGATTTAGGGAAATCTAAAATTAATTTACCATGTTCACTTGTTCTGAATAACTTAACACCTACTTACTGTTAACTCAACAGGGAACAACTAATATGAAGAAACAAATTTAAAAAAAAAAAAAGGAAAAAGAAATCAGTAGGGTCTGTTTCTGTTCCTATTCATATACAAGCTACACTACATTTCATAATGACATTAAGTGCCTTGCTAAAAGAAATGCAGGGGATAAAGGTCTGGCGTTCAAGTGCAAAAAGAGCTGGTTAATATTAAAGGGGGATATAGAAAAAGTTCTATGGACAAGAAGTGCCTACACAAAGTGAGACCAAGTGAAGTTGTCACTTTATGAGATGTTTTACTGTGTATATATATCACACTATGTATGTGATATTGATGTATATGTTAGCAATAAGAAGTGCACATAAACATACCTGAGAAACTGGTAAAGAATATATCTACACTTAATAATGTACACATTTTCCATTCTTTTAGAAATTCTACAGGTATTCCACAACTTTAATGGTTTCTGGAAGTCATGTCAAATCTAAATGATATTAAAACATGCCCAGGCACGCAACTAGATGATCCAAAGCAGACTTTATTAAGATATAGGGGCTGGCAATATTTTGACTCAACAATCTTTCTTAAGTTGAGTCAAAACGTTGATAATTCTTATGTCCTAATAAAATCTGCTTTGTGAGATTCACCATCAAAAAATGTGTGCAGTGCCTTCTCACTGTTTTCAAACTCAGGATAATAAGTCTGAACTTGGGAATTCGTTCATGGTGCCAGCGATGTATTTTCGGCCAAGTCTATGTACTCTTTCCCCATAGACACTCTACACTAACACCTCAATGCTCCTCTCACTGGCATGTATGAAATGTCCATTAATACAGGCATGCATAAGGATTGTAAAACTAGCATCTTTTCACCAGTAGCATATACTTTATTTTACATTATATTAAGAACCAATAGCAAAAGTGGCATTCTACCACGCAAGTAAGAGAACCTTTACCTATTCTGAAAATCACACAGAAAGTCACAGCAGGGAAAGTCGGCGTACATCCCTTAAAAAAAGTATTTTTTCTGCTGTTCATAATCTGTCTTGTTTTTCATAGAGCATGCCACATACCAGACACGCTTTCAATACTCCAAATAATTAGTAAACCATGGCTGATATAAAACTTCCAGGCACCACTTGCTCAATTTCAACATATTCAGTATCGTTGTTGGTGATTACAATCTCAGTTTTACTGCTACGAGTACATCGCCTTTTTTTTAAATTTTTTTTAAATAAATGCAGGGAGAAGTAGACTTTCTTAATGAAGTCTGATCACGTCCTTCGGTTTCTTTTGGCTGCTCCTGTTGAAATGTAAACTCATCACCCATAATCACATTTTACTTGACTTTCACAATAATGTTCCAAATTATACTAGCCTCTAGTGTGGATAAAAATCTATAAACATACCTTTTGAATTGAAAAGGGAGCAAGCCTTAAATTTCCAAAGTACAGATACCTTAACAACTACTGTCAACAGGCGCAGTAAAGTACACAGGTACATTCACTTACATAGATTAAGCATTTTAGAAGAATTCGGTGTAACTACAATTAAGGAAATGATTATTAAACGTATATCCCTTCTGAATTATTTCAACTCTCTATTCATGACTGAATTATGCTGTAAAAACAGAAATTGTCACAGATTTTAATATCCTCTCACAGCAAAAGATTAATACATTTCAAAGGTTCCAAACCAAACAATCGTCATTTCATCTTACGAGTCCAACAGGTTTTGATGAATACTATTTAATTATCTTGGAAAATATGAATGTGCACAGTTCCAAATACATGTTTCTTCAATTTCAGTCCATGTTTCTTTTATTTGGTGGGTGGCGGAGAAATTAGTCCAATATGTTAATATAAGTATGTTCTCATTGAGGTTTTGCCAAATAAACTAAAAAATATATATTTTTTTATTTTTTTTATTTTAAAGGATATTGCGCAATACTAAAATCCTACTTGTGGGGTAGAAGACAAACTAGACATGATGTAGGGCCATATGTATTAACCGATAAATTTCCACTGCACTTGTGCCTAGGTAACAAAGTACGACTTTAAAATCTATCTGATAAAAATGACGACTGACTTGCGTTGCTGGAATTTTGCTGTCAATAAATCAACAATGAAAAGGTGAGTCATACTGAATTGGTTTAATTGTGAAAAAATATAAAAATAGGAGTCAAATTGGTCATTTGCATGGACCTACTTAAAGTGGTAAGAAGAAACAATTTCTGTTTTCAACAGCCCGGGAACACATATATACGATATAAGAAAAAATATGTTATTTAACAGAATGAAAAATACCCGAAGTCAAGGTTAGTGGATAGCTCAATTTTCTACATTAAAGGGACACTCCAGGCACCCAGACCACTTCGGCTCATTGGAGTGGTCTGGGTGCCAACTCCCACTACCCTTAACCCTGCAAGTGTAATTATTGCAGTTTTTTATAAACTGCAATATATACCTTGCAGGGTTAAGTCCTCCCCTAGTGGCTGTCTATTAGACAGCCACTAGAGGGACTTCCTGCTTCATAGCACAGGTTTTCTGTGCTAGAGCGTCGCTGGACGTCCTCACGCTGTGTGAGGACCTCCAGCGTCGCTCTATTCCCCATAGGGAAGCATTGAAATTCATTTTCAATGCTTTCCTATGGGGTGCGCTAATGCGCATGCGCGGCATTGCCGCGCATGCGTATTAGGTCTCCTCGGCCGGCGGGCGAGATCAGTCTCGCCCACCGGCCGACGTAAGTAGAAGGAGGAGCGGCGGGGGAGGAGGAAGCAGCGACGTGGGACCTGTCGCTGCCCCTGGTAAGTCACTGAAGGGGTTTTCACCCCTTCAGCAACTGGGGATTGGGGGGTGGGAGGGAGAGGGACCCTCCAGTGCCAGGAAAACGGATCGTTTTCCTGGCACTGGAGTTTCCCTTTAAGAGTCCCACTTTCTGTGGAGTGATTGGGTCTAAAACTGAAGAACCCACACCAGACATATAATGGTATAAAAATGTAGACAAATTATATACACCAGATATATAATGATATTATTATTATTATTACTATTTATAAAGCGCCAACTGATTCCGCAGCGCTGTACAATAAGTGGAGAAACGTACAATATACACAGATAAATACAAGAGGTCAGAGAGCCCTGCCCGTAAGCTGATATCTAGCCATTGGAGCTCTTTTATATAAAGTGCTTGTCTAGATGGCCCGTGAGCTTACAATCTAAAGGGTACCATGGGGATTTGATAAAAAGATATCTAATAGTACCATGTCATATTTTAATGATAGTTCAACAACATATCTCATTAACCTTTACTGGACACGAATTTATAACAAACATTGATTTTTCCATGGTTCACCATAATGACGAGGGCATCTTTGTTATCTTATCATTCGTATATTTTTATATAGTATAATTTTTTTAAAGCATTATCTCCTTAAAGGGACACTATAGTCACCCAGACCAGTTCATCTAAATGAGGTGGTCTGGGTGCAGTGCCCATGTCCTTTTAACCCTGCAAACTAAAAGTTTGTTTTTTAATTACACTGCACTGCAGGGTTAAGTCCATCTCAACACTTGTCAGTATGACAGCCACTAGAGGTGCTTCTGCATCACTGTCCAATTCAATGCTACAGCTATAGTGTTCCTTTAATTAAAAATGGGGGTATGCGCAATTAAAGACTGGGGTATCTAAACTGGATCTTTTAGATGCCATAAAAGTACTTCCACAGTTTTCTGTATTGAAAATTGAGGTAAACAAAAAAAACAAAAAAACTGTGAACTTAAAGCTCCATGGATCCTAATTTTCCCCCCAAAAAATGTTGATATATTTTCTAATATAGGCTTCTTCATTCATTATTCCCATTTTTAATGTTAAAATAAATAGATTTATATATATATTGTTTAATTAAAACCATTTAAAAATAAAAAAAAAAGGTATGTGGTGCTTAGAAACACTGCTTGTTCTTTTAGTTTAGCATAATGTTTTGGAGCGAGACAGAAGGTGTATTGAAATGATCTAGTATATGTAGGCTGTGCAAATTAGTCACAGTTTTAAAATAGCCCTTCAGCTATTTACATAATTCAAGACACACTTGCATGCACCATTACTTTTCCTCAACACTTGATCAGCATCTGCATATTAAAATGCACTGGAAAATGTTTACTAAGGGATGCCAGAGCTATTATTAAAGTCGCTCTATGATGGCAGTCATTTATCTTACACACAAACTGGAATTCTTGTCAAGTTAATGAGAAATAGACTTTTGATTCTCGTGAATCACGGTTAATAATAAAATGCTCAATAACAGTTATGGTTCATTTTTTAAAAATTTGTAAAAAAAAAATTTTGTGCACATCGATGTGTGAACCTTTAAAGCTTGTAACTAAGAGAAAGGTAATTTTTTTTATTTGTTTTTAAGAATCAGTTTATTTAAGAATTACAAACCGTCAGAAAATAGAACGCCTGACACATAACAACATTGGCAGACTGACAAGGGGGCCCGGAGGGCAATTGTCCCCTAGTTCATTAGCATATAAGGTTTGTTCAGCCTCAGAGAACTATTCTCCTGCTGATTTAAAGCAACTGGAGGTGCAATGGGATGTTGGTTTGCAAAGTACTGCAGGAGTGAGACAGCTAGCAGAAACTGACCAGACAGGGCATTGTCTAGTACAGCACTGTGTGGGTTTGTGCTTTGGCTGGTAACCCATAATCTCAATTATCTCCAAGGCGGGATTGGTCAAATGGGACATTTCCCAAGAGATAGCAGTATCTAGGATCGTCATACTATGCAAGTATGTGTAAGCAGGGCTGGTGCAACCTTTAGGCGAACTAGGCACCCACTGGGATGTTTCCTGGTGGGCTTCCTGCCCCTGTCTGGGGCCGCAGCGCTGGGCGAGCGGCTCTTATAAAAAGGGGGAGATTTAACAATTACCGAGACAAATACAAAATGCTACAGGAACAATATGTTGATGAGGACCCAGCTCTGCAGTCACTCTAGAGATTATACAAACAAACTTTACAAGAATCACAAATAATAAAGTCCTATAAATTAACTGTAACATTAAGCAAGTATTGAAATTCCCCCAGACCATGTCATAAGTACAAACACCACAAATGTCATAACTGTGCGTGTGTTCCTGATTATAGCACAGCTTGGAATATGTTACAGCTTTATAAATAAAATAAATCTTGAAGAGGCCGACCCTCAAGGCACCTGAAGGTGGGGGTGTCGAGAGGAGCCCTGTTACAAGGGGGCCAGGACGTGGCCATCTGGCCACCCCAGTGTGCGCCTGAAGCTGTGCTAGGTCTGTCAGTGAGAGAGTGTATGTATGTATGGCAGTGAATGTACATGTGTATGTCTGTCAGTGAGTGAGAATGTCTGTCAGTGAGTGAATATATGTCTGTCAGTGAGTGTGTGTGTGTGTGTGTCTGTCTGTCAGTGAGTGAGTGTATGTCAGTGAGTGTCTGTGTGTGTGTGTATGTGTGCCTGTCAGTGAGTGAGTGTATGTATGTCAGTAAGTGTATGTCTGTCAGTGAGTGAATGTATGTATGTCAGTAAGTGTATGTCTGTCAGTGAGTGTGTGTCTGTCAGTGAGTGTGTGTGTCAGTGAGTGTGTGTGTCAGTGAGTGTGTGTGTCTGCCAGTGTGTGTCTGTCAGTTAGTGAGTGACATGAGGGGGCGGCAAGATGGATCTTTGCCTAAGGCGGCGGAAATCTTTGCACCGGCCCTGTGTGGAAGTGGAAGTATTTGCAAGTAGCTCTAGGATGAAGTGAGATATTAATGTTAATAGAGTGAAGAGAAACAACTTCCATCATGTAGGCCTGCACAGATTTCTGTGAATGCTCCATCAAGCTAAGCAGGTCATATATATATTGAGATAGCAGGGATATATTATGTTACACCTAGTGACTCCAGCTGTTTCCATCAGTCAAACTCATAAATGGTTTGCACAGCAACTGCAGAAGTTGGCAGGTCTGTGACAGTATGAGTGAATCACAGAGCTTCACAATGTGTAGTCAGTGTGCTGGAGACAGGGTTTCATGGGCCTGGATCTAAAAAAAATTGATGAGCCTAGTTGGCAAAGTTGAAGATACTTTTCCATGGTCAAACATAACATAAAGTAATTCTACTATTGGTCCACACAATCTCTGCACACTGCCTCCTGTGTGGTTGTGACACTAGTTATCTGCCTTTGCAGCTGATTACTCCCCGTAAAACAAGCCTCCATACAGCTACATAGCAATCTGTGGTGTGGTGTATATGAGTGTATTACAAAGTTCTTAATAAAGTGCAGTGTGTATGAGCGTATTACAAAGCTCTTAGTAAAGTAAAATGTGTATGAGCGTATTACAAAGCTCTTACTAAATTGCAGTGTGTATGAGCGTATTACAAAGCTCTTACTAAAGTGCAGTGTGTGTTAGAGTGTTATAAAGCTCTTAGTACGGTGCAATGTGTATGAGTGTACTACAAAGTTCTTAGTAAAGTGCCATGTGTATTAGTGTATTACAAAGTTCTTAGTAAAGTGCAGTGTGTATGAGTGTATTACAACGCTCTTAGTAACGTGCAGTGTGTGTGAGAGTATTATAAAGCTCTTGGTAAAGTGCAGTGTGTATGATTGTATTACAAAGCTCTTGGTAAAGTGCAGTGTGTATTAGTGTATTACAAAGCTCTTGGTAAAGTGCAGTGTGTATTAATGTATTATAAAGCTCTTGGTAAAGTGCAGTGTGTATTAATGTATTATAAAGCTCTTGGTAAAGTGCAGTGTGTATGAGTGTATTACAAAGCTCTTGGTAAAGTGCAGTGTGTATTAATGTATTATAAAGCTCTTGGTAAAGTGCAGTGTGTATGAGTGTATTACAAAGCTCTTGGTAAAGTGCAGTGTGTATTAGTGTATTACAAAGCTCTTGGTAAAGTGCAGTGTTTATGAGAATTTGTTTGCTGTTAAAAACACTGCTTCACGTGTGTGACTTTAATCATTACATAGATACATAATTTGTGACAGGTTCACTTTAATGCTCCATATTTTTAATTAATCATATAGCCCAATATGTTGATTTTGCTGCGGGTGCAGAATTTGAATGTGCTTGGTGCAGGTTTAATGCAGCAAGTTTGAGATTAATGGGATAGGTATAGGATTAATATAGCATGGTGTGGGAATGATACAACAGGTGTGGTGGTATTTCAGCATGATGTTTGGTTAATAAAGCATTAGTGGAGTAGATAAATATATGCTGATATCATGCAACGAGTTTCATCTTTCCAAAGTTTACAAATGCGCACTATTAAGTTGGGTAATAACGCCTAGACCCTAGGACTTATTTGGAAACTAGCACCAATCTAAATATATCTTTCATTTAATACTTTCATATTATTTCACTTTCAGTCATCGACTTACTACACTATTTCATTGTAAAGCATTGTAAATGTTTTCTAGCTCACACTAATATTTAATACCACCATCTCTAATTCAACAGAGCAGGTTCCTCGATATTTCTGGTTTAAATTTCTAATAATTTACCTGAAATGTTTTGTTCTGCTTACATTCATTTAGTTCAGTGGTTCCCAAACTTTTTAGGCTCAAGGCGCCCTTAATATTTCAGTATTTTTCCAAGGCACCCCAAGTCAAAATTTCTAGGTTGCGTATCTGTACAGCGCTGCGGCATTTACTGGCGCTATAGTGTAATGTACAGTGTTGGTGTTTGAAGGGGTGCTTGTATACATTTACTGTGTTTTAATACAAGGGTGTGCTTGTATGTAATGTTTGAGTTTGATTGCAGGGGTGTGTCTGAATGTAATGTTCACTTTTAAATGCGGATGTACATTTGTGTGAAGTATTTGAGGTGTGTTCGTATATTTTGTTTGTTTGAATGCAGGGGTATGTGTATGTAATATTTGAGTTAGATTGCAGGAGTGTGCTTGTATGCTGTGTTTGGGAACTGCTGATTTAGTTGAATGTGTGCTCATTAGAGATGTTTTTCTAGATAGTTGGTTTTCAGTTTCACAATTCACTGTTTAGAGACACAACTTTAGAGTGATTAACAATAAAGAACACATGATCACATCCCCATATTGATTTAGTGTGGGAGCAGCCAGATATTAACTAAAGCATGTGAGCTCATTTTGTCGAGAACTATGCAATCCCTGCTTATAAACTAGCATCCTGACCTTAGTGACCTTAGTAACCTACCCATCAAAGCAAGCATCACTGCTTGATATAAAAGATTTGAAAATACGCTTTAACAAGCTGTGATTTGCCTGTCACAAGACTAGCATCCAAATGAGGATTTATTGGTCTTATCTATTGACCTTTAACCTCTGACACCTAGAGGGGAGAGCAACTATAACCCTGTAACACACTGCTAATGCCCCCAGCAAGAAAGGCCTCAATTGGGTTAATAGGCCAGCCAACACTTGTCTAACTTGGCAGTATAGGAAATGTCCCAAATTCACAATTGACGTATTCTTTTCGATTTTGAATAATTAAAACAAGATCACGACTAGAATTTAAGACGAGATATTTGCAGTGTTACAGGGGGTGTTAATAAACTCTATACTTTGAAATAACCTCATAATTATAACTGTAATAAAATATTAGAGGAACAGTTTAATTGATTACCATCCCCTCATTCTCCTTTGAACTGAGGGTATTGGGGGAGAAGAACAGCTTAATATTTCCCAGAGTACCAGTCACCATTTAATGCTATCTACCAACTCTTTCTATTTGCTCAGCAAAAAAACAACAACAAATGTAATACAATTAGCAATTCTGACATACCTCTTTGAAACAAGGTACTGACTAACATCAGAGAACAATTAAAATAAACAGTCACACCAAAGACAGTGAGAAAAAAATCAGTTCATGGTTTTGACAACTAAATTAGTTGCATTTATTTTTCTCTCTCTAAAATTATTATCATAGTGCAGAAGAATAATAGAACTTTGAGTCAAAAAATTGGGTCGCTAAATATAAACACTTTAAATGGAAATAAACAATCAAATCCCCATTTGAAATAGTTAGACTTAGGTCAGTCACATTTCACTTTCTTAAAAACCAGATGAATTACGGAATCTGGTCTTTACATTTCAATTTGTGAATTATGGGTAGTTTAAAGGGTTAGCAATCTTAGATTTTCTTGAACTTTTCCAACCAAGAGACTATTAGTAGCAGGTTTTCTCAAGCAAATAAACCTGATATAAGTACAAAAATAATTAATTTAAATGAAAAAGTGAAATAACTGCTTAATACACGTCAACATTTCAGTTTTCCTTTACCAAGTCTTATATGTAACTGTAACAGTGCAAATGCACCAATTTAAAACACTTCAAAAGGTAAATGCCATCCTTCCTATTATTAATACTATTGCCATTTATATAGCGTTTTATACTAATATATTCCGTAGCGCTTTACAAAATTATAAAAAGGGGGAGATTTAACAATTACCGAGACAAATACAAAATGTTACAGGAACAATATGTTGATGAGGACCCAGCTCTGCAGTCACTCTAGAGATTATACATACAAACTTTACAAGAATCACAAATAATAAAGTCCTATAAATTAACTGGAACATTAAGCAAGTATTGAAATTCCCCCAGACCATGTCATAAGTACAAACACCACAAATGTCATAACTGTGCGTGTGTTCCTAATTATAGCACAGCTTGGAATATGTTACAGCTTTATAATTAAAATAAATCTTGAAGAGGTCATTGAACTTGAGAAAAAGATAAATGTTTATAAAACAAAAATAAAAAGGTATAGATAACTGATATTCTACTTCTTAGGTCCCAAACTGTCTACAAAATAATTAGTGGCCTAGGCTATATCTAGATGTGTTCAACATAATTTCTGCCAAATCCTGTGTTTGGTTTTTCCCAGTTGAGTAAAATGAATGAACTAACCACAAACTGTATGGTTTTTATATCGGGGGCTTACATTTGCAAACACACATACATCATCCTATTGTTAAGACAAACACATACATCCTAGCTTCGCACAAAAGCTCTCACGTTTACTATAGCTTCTTGAATGTTGCTGAGAAAAGAGACGGCAAGACATATTACTAGTATTTTACTGAGTTTAACAAAATACTTCTACTGAGGATACAGTATTTTCAACACAGACATCTTTCTGAAAATTTCCAAAATCACAAAACACACTAAGGTCCCATTATTGGAGAGAAGGCCTATTAGAGATTAGCCAAATTGTCAAAGTGGTTGGCAAACTGAGAATAGTCAAAAAATCAGTTAAGGGTCAACATATCAGAAAGCAACACAGTCATTAGCTGACGGTCAAGATCAAAATTACAAACTAAAACTATACCGCAAATGATCATGAAGGTTAGGGAATACAGACATATAAAGGCAGGTGTCACTAATTAAGATTTATCTAAGGGACACCAAGGAATGATTTCCAGTGATTTTACATACAGAAAAATATCTGCACCGTATGGATGGTGCTGGAATCCAAGCAACAAAATGGTGACACTATATGTATGATGCGGAATCTTAATGGCAAGTTGTCAATGCCATCTGGAGGGCACAAATCGAACAGCTAGATAAGAACCAGAATTTAAATATAATGTTTTTGATTATTATTATTAGTTATTAGTTTAGATCTCCATAAATTTGGGAAGCAATATATCATATAATATTTTCTTTCCCTCAGATGTTGGCAATATTTCAATTGAGATAGTGCACAAAAAACTATTGTGGAGAACGTTCTAAAAAAGAGCAACTACCATGGATATTATTGGTCAGTTTTTTTGGATATTTCCAATCAAAAAATTCCCCTGTTATATTATCCCCTCTATATTTAAAACATGTTTTCTCCATGACGTATACACCATACTGTATATGGGTCATCAAGTACAACTTTAGTGATACTTGGCCAGGCTTATAGATGACACATCCATCCTATGCCATTAAGTGGAGAAGTCTTCTACACCGACCTGGAACACATCATGATAAAATCATTCCCACCTGAACTGGCATGAAATGTTTCCCTGTGTGCAAGAACTAGTGAAAGCTCTAGTGAAATGTTTATGTGTGTGATCTCTACCTTGTAAATCTGAATTCCTGTCAAGAGTTTAAACCTGTGAAATGTAAAGGGAATTTAAATAATGATCCAGCCCATGTAGCAGGTGGTCCCCGCAGTGGTGAATGTTCGTCCTGCTGTTAACAGCTTGCATACATATTACAGAAACTGCTAGGAATTTGGAGAAAACATGAAAGGTGTTAACAACTGCCACAATTTATTTCTTTAAGAGGAATATATTAGCTCTGTTTCCTCTCAGCATTAAATTTGAAAAATACAAGAAGGAGGGGGCAAAAAGGAATCAATGTCTTTTATCTGTTATTGGCAATAAAGTGCTCAATCCCCGTCCAGTCCTTCAATCAGGTTGTTAGCGAAGGATAAATGCAGTCTCTGTATCAGGCAGACAGGTAAATATGGAACTAAAATACTGCCCATCTGTGTTTATATGCTGTATGGTAAAGTATGTTTTTTTTACAGAAAAGCTTTCAGGTTAGGAAAATTAAAGTACAACATTTTTTTTTGTAAGTATAAAGAGATATTTCACTCGAAGGGTTTACAAAACAGATAATTACAGGTATATGTAGCTTTTAACTAGTGTAAATGTTAAATGTGAAGTTACGTTTTCACAAACAATACAAATATATAATATCTGATTAAACTGTTCACTAATGAGTAATGTCCAAAAATCATGAAATCGTGATGTTGTGCACCAATTTCTGCACAGGAATTAAAAAAAGAACGGAAAGAAAAAAAAGAAAATCAAGTACATTTTTGGAAAAAAAAGGTGAATATTAATTATGACTTACTGAATGCCATTCCTAAGTTTTGGAGGAGTTCTATCTCTCCCTTAGCTAAAGATTGGATTGCAAAGGTAGAGGGAAAGAGAGCTATGGAAAAACTATTTTTACCTCTCTCATCAATGCTCAGAATATCTGAATGCATGAGCTGACTGGATCAGATTTATTGATTCTCAATGAAATTTCACAGGAATAATACTCACAGCAATGCGTCTTTAAACTACAATAAACGTGTTTAGAAATCAGTCCGTGAAAATAAGATACATTGTTTTTGTTCTAAATTATGTTTTAGTTGCAAAAGTTGTTTGTCACCGAAAATTTCTCAGAATGGCCCTGTTCTGGTCACGCCCCCACTCACACCCCCAAAATAAAGTGTCGCTCTTTGTCTATTTAAAATGCTGGGAGGTACGCTGCTGAAAACATATTTTGGACTTTTGCCTATAATTTCCAATAGTCACTCACTACATAGCACTGCACTGTAGACCTGCTTCCTAAATTTAGAAGAATGTTGATTGTACCATTTTGTTTTTTATTCCTTAGTTGTTAAGACCTCATGACATATATAATGTACAATATTCTTTATAGGTATGACTTAGAATGCATTGGAAACACCGTCTTTTTACTTGTACCACTAAGTTCCAGTGTTTGTACATTTTTCAGTTCACAATAAAAACATTAATACCCCAAACACACACAAAAACTACCAAAATTCCAGTTATTTATATGTGGCACAAAGTCATAAAAAAACAATACAATTAACTGATTAACAAACAGTCATCTGCTTTTCAAACAGCATTACTTATTGCACAGGTACAGTATGTACAGCACATTAGAGGGGGGATTATATCAAGCTTTAATATTCTATCATAATGCAAAACTAGTACTGTTATTGCAATTATAGTTATGTTTCGTTACTGGCTCCAATAAAATCTTGGGCAACTATACGTACAATTCAATCTGAGAAACCCCACAGGTGGTTCCCACCTGGTTTCACTGTTTTGGGCTATATAACCTCACACAGTCCACCCGCGTTAGCCCCCTATGTTTCCTGAAACTACACGTACCCTACGCCCCGTTTCTGTTACCCTCATGCGAGGCACAACCCATAATCAGGAGTGGGTCTCCACATGCCCAACGGGCTAGAGGAGTCCCTTCACTCCCCCCCATAGCACGATACAGGACACGCTCTATTGCCAGCGGGTATTGATGATCATGAACACCTGAATGTTTTCTAGCCAATGATTGTGCTTAGACTGTGTCTCCTTATTACGTGACTCACCAATGCAGTTGTAACTACGCTTGTGGTATATGTTGATACCGTTACCATCACACATGCTACTGTCTACGTCTGGGAGTCTTCCCCAGTACGCCCTATTGGTTCGAGGCATCCTAAGTCTCCCCCACGCAGCACGGTACAGACCTCACGATGGTGTCAACCGCTGGTTACAAATATATATACATGCATGTCTACCAGTTGCTTAGTTTGGTTACTCTTAGGCACCCTATTCATGTCTTTGTTGTGATTTAATCTTGCCGTGTCATTACCACTTATGCCACTCATTTATGTTACGTTTTTTATGTTATTGATGATGAGTACGAGCTATCGCCTGTCCTTGTCGTTCGTTATGTGTAAATTGAAAATTGAAAATAAAGATTGTCAAAAAAAAAAAAAAAAAACTATACGTACAATTTAATCCAGAACAAATGAGAGTCAACTACTGCTCCCTTCTATGTTATGCCTATTCAATTTCAAATATGTGAATGAAAATGAGCAAACAATTACATTTTTCATGACTTTGACATGTGCTATAATTTCCATATAAATTGTGTTCTCCAATTCTTTGGTGGTATAAAACTATTATCATTTGCTGCAAAGTTGTTAGAGTATTTCCCAGTGGAGAAATGTAATATTTATATTTCTCAGTTTTAAATCAAAAGTGACAAAATGTTCCACTTTACTTCCAGTAATATTTTTTTTCCCCCTTTTTCATTGAAGCTGAACATTATCATTACTAGATCATAAATCACATATCCATACATGAAAAAGATTAAGACCTTCTCAAACATAAATATTGAAAGGACTCCTTTCTATGTCACGGATCATTGGATGAGGCTTTATATAGTATGAATGAAAACTGTACGTGGGTTACATAAAAAACAGATCCTAAAGCAATTTCTTTTTTTAGAGAAGAGCATTCACGATGGAAGCCAAAAGAATGTTCCTACTAAAAACGTCCCTTTACCCAACAATGTTTTGCTTCGCTACAGACATCTCATTAATAATTAATTTATCCATGTGAACTATTAGTTAATGTTCATATCATAGAAGCCCAGAAGACATTAGTTATCTGTCCATCCATTGCTATGTTGCCATTCTGTTCTGAATACTCAAAATTTTTGTTCCTGTCAGAGCTGTAGATTTTGGCTGCTTTTCTGAAAAGGCAGGTGAATTAACCCCTTAAGGACTGCAGACGTCAGACAAAAAATGGTCATTAAGGACCGCAGACGTACCTAGTACATCTGTGGCAAATATGAGCGCTGGAAGCGATTGTGATCGCTTCCAGATGCTCTAAGGGTATTGCAGCGATGCCTCCATGTCATAGATCCTGCAATACCTCTCCTGACTGCCGGGCTGCCGAGTGATCGTTTCCCAGGAGCAATCACTTCCGGGTTGCCCTACGTAGCGCCCGGCAGTGTAGCAGAGCATCGGAAGCCATTGGGCAGGCTTTGCCTGAGTGCTGAGTGCCTCAAGGAGTCGAGGCACTCAGTGAAGACTTAAAATGGGACCAAGAGTTGGAGTGTTTGAAGTTAGAAGTTGGCAAAAATCATCAACCAAAATACATAAACAACTCTCACTGATTAACCCACTGGAAACTTCCAGGAAAGATTTTACCCACTGGTACCTTGTTCCCTAAAGAATATCCCAGTTAAACCCATGAACTACGAGCTTGTGCTGAAGAAACTGCAGAATGCCAGGTATGATGCTCTTCATCTGGTGGTTTGGTCTGCTTATCACACAACTGTGGTTCAACATCTCCTTTCTGAAAACCACAACATCTACACAACTTCTGTTTAGCTCAGAAGCTAATTCCAAATTGATTGGTATAACATGGCTCACCGATGAGCACTTAGAATGATGTCTGTGACTTTCAACAACCCAAATAAAACCAAACATAGATAAATCAGCAAGACAGGAGCAACTACCAAATTTCTTACTTGAGATATGCACATTTTGTAGAATACGCACCATTTTGTTTCATAATATGTAATGATGTATATTATTAAAGCTTTGAAAGGAAGTATTGTTGCAAAGTTGTAAAATACATTCATTTGTGCTTAACCCCTTAAGGGCCGTGGACGTACTAGGTACAGGGTGTTCATTGGCAGTAAAACATAACAGGAGCTGATAATCCATGCCTAAAGTACAATGTGTGTGAAAAATAATACAAAAAAATGACTACCCACAAAGACTGATGGTAGAATTAGTGCATGGAAAGTTTTAAAATACCACCATTTGAAATACCCTAGGATTTTTACTTTTCAAAAATATATGGTTTGATGGGGGTAAATTACATTGGCTGGCCTCAAAAATGTCCCAAATAGGACATGGGGGCATGATGACCAGATGTGAAAATTCCAAGTTGGAAAACTGTAATGCGCACCCTCCAAATAAGGTATTTTAGCCCCTAGAGAACCCAACACACCTACACACCTATAAATCTATCACTGTACTCAGGAGATATTGGGGTGTTCTTTGGCAATAACCCTTAAAGTTCTCCGTACATGTATTCTTAAATTGCTATGTGTGTCAAAAAAAATCACCAATTATTTTATTATTTAAAAATTTGGCATAGATTGGTGGAAAAATAGTTGTATAAAAATACCCCAAGTGACCTTAGGTTGTCTTCTTTTAAAAAAAAAAAAATATACATGTGAAGGGTTATTCAGGGATTCCTGACAGATATCAGTGTTACAATGTAACTTGCGTTCATTTTGAAAAAAAAAAATGGTTTGGAAATAGCAAAGTGCTAATAAGAACATGTTAACATTGGGTAGTTCTAAACTCAGGACATAATTTAGAAACTATTTAGCATGGGTGTTTTTTGGCAGTTGTAGATGCGTTACAGATTTTGGGGGTCAAAGTTAGAAAAAGTGTGTTTTTTAAAATGTTTTCATTATATTTTATAATGTTTTAATAGTAAATTATTTGATGAAAATAATGGTATCTTTAGAAAGACCATTTAATGGTGAGACAAACTGTATATAATATGTGTGGGTACAGTAAATGAGTAAGAGAAAAATTACAGCTAAACACAAACACTGCAGAAATGTAAAAACACCCCCGGTCCCAAACAGTAAGAAAATTGATAAACGGTCTGGTCACTAAGGGGTTTATCAAATAGGCCACTTGTAAACTTACCAACTTCAGTACGTGGTCCAACTGTTGGTTGCAGGTTTAATTGGTTGACTTCGATTCTTCTGATATCTTAAAATATTTCATTTTTAACCCCTTAAGGACACACGACATGTGTGACATGTCATAATTCCCTTTTATTCAAGAAGTTTGGTCCATAAGGGGTTAAGAAACAGTGATTGTATTTATGAACAGGCAATTTGGTTAAAAATGAATTACTTTGTAGCTCTTTAGAGTGAATAACATCTTCTCTATATTTTGCACTTGCTCACGCACAATAAAAACGTAATGCCCGATTTGATTTATTTTCTGCAGTAATTAATGTAATTGTTCTACACCATGACATACTCACCATCCAAAGTGCAGCCACAGTGTAGAACATTGGGAAGCATGGGACACTATCTACTCCATGGTAAATGTAGTTTCCTGATCTGGCAATCAAGATAGAACTAGTAATCTCTAGTTAGTATATATTTTAATTTATATTTTTCATGACAATTTTATGGATTACATTAAAAAAGAACCAAAAGAATAAATAGTGCAATGACTATATGAAGGAATCCTTACGTGTAGTCTACAAGCCTGGTTCTATGCATCATAAACACTATATGCCAATGTAGTGGATATGGTGACATCTTGGTCAAACTGTTTGAACATTATGATCAAAACCAGATCAGAATTCTGTGGACTAGTCCAGGGTTTGGCATGTAAACCTTATGATGCAAAGAATATACTCGTAAAAGTGTTGAGTCCCCTTGGGTTATAAATTATTTACAGTTCAAGTATATACCTGAAGAGTGATTATCCCAACTTAAATGTAGGTCCATAGATACATGCAATTCTATTTCCTATAAAAAGTTACCAAGTCATGTTTCTAATGACAGGTGCATATTACAATAACCGAGTACAAAATTAAACACTGTACGAAAAATACAATTAATTCTATTTTATTGAAAAGAGCTTCTACTAATTAACTAAGCTATGCTTATATGAAAATGTATGGCTTTATAGCAAGTTCCCCCCCCCCCCCCCCCTTCCGAACAGATATTCTGCTTTAATTATAGAACTGCCTAGAAATTGATCACTGGGTGCCATAGATCACAACTAAATTTAAACTCTTTAATGTTATGTGATGTTATTAACCTAATAAATTGCAATTTTTATGTCTTGCTTGTTTGATTGTTGAAGGATAATGTGTCTATTTAAATTTGGGGCCCATCAAATCTTAATTGCCTAATTAATGTTTGTTTTTCAACACTGAGCTATAATCAATCACGCCTACGTGAAGAGAAAGACTAATAAATGGAACAAACAATAATACAACCACAACAATAGTTTGGAGGTTAAGTGGAAAGAGGTCATACATGCACAAGCTCACTGCCAAACTGCCAAACTGAGATTTACTATATTTGTATTTAACTCCCTGGCTACCAGGCCATTTCACAAGGCTTTTGCATTCACTGCATTTGGACATCACTCTGCTTCCAAAATGGGATTTTTCTCCTCTGTGTTTTATAAGGGGTGGCAGGTGATAACTGTCACTATGCTGATCGCCTGTGTATTAGAGTGGCATGTGACCCCTCAATTAAAGATGCTAATTCCTCATCCAAATGGGGGAATTTCATGCCTTTTCATGATAAACAGAGAGGGAAGTAAAGTCCCCATCTATCTCCATAAAAGAGGTAGGTGATCACCATTTCTAACAATGATCACCTGCATATTAAGGGGATTAGATGTCACCAAGTTAAAGGGTTACTCCAAGCACAATGAGCACTTCAGTGGTCACAGTGCTTGGCATCTGTATTTGCAGCTTTTCACTATGGAGAACTTGGCCTCGGCACACGATTACATGGACGTTTTGTTCCTTTTTTAAATTATATTTTAAAATAGTTTTAAAGGGGTGGGGCAAGACAATAAGATTACTCTGACTCAAAAACAATGTTTAATTAAAACACTCTTTTGGTTGGATGACTCTTAAACTACCAGAGTAGACGGGGGGAGGGGGGGAGTTTCCCGAACAAGAAGCCGACAAGACGCATAGATGCATTTTGTGGGGCTCCAATATGACCCTGCAAATAAAAAAATGGCAATCCCTACACGACCCTCTTGACGCACCCTCCAGATGACAATATGGGGCGCAAACACAGGCAACACCCACACCCATAGACAACCATACTCCCCGACATCAGGCTCTCTTTCGAGAGGCCTGCACCGCCACCACAAGCTAAAATGGCGCCCGAGGCCCAGCACACCATGGAGACTTCAGAGGACTCTAATGAGGAGGGGGAATCTCCTACCTCTCCTCCTCTCCTCACCCAGGCAGAGATTGACAATCTTGTGAGTCGGAAGACGACTCCTTCACCTTCCACGAAGGGAGATATCAAGAGGCTACTAGTTAAAATGCGGCAGGTCTGGAACTGACCTCCTCAAGACCAAAGCCAATATCAACACTGTGCATAAGAAGGTGCAGGCAACGGAAGAGAGGGAGGCCTCTAGAGACCAACAACTCCTTGAGACCAAAAGTCAAATGGCAAACTTTACACACCAGGTTAATATGCTAAAAAGGTCAGTGGTGACTTTGGAAACACGGCACCACCGCCAAAACATATGATTGAGAAGGGTACCTGAAACTGTGGGCGACGGGAACGTCATGTTAAGGGTCGTAGCCTCCATGGTCCTCAGAGGGAGCTTTGAACCGTCCTGCATGACCCCGGTGTACCGCATGCGGAAATCAGCTACTGCCCCAGCGGCAGCACCAAGAGACGTTATAGATGTGACAAGAGACATAGAAAAAACTGCCATCCTCAACAAATCCAGAGAAATGGGCTCAGTGATCCAGGAGGGGCACCGGATCATGCTATATAACGACCTTCCATTCTCTGTCCTAGCTGAAAAAAAGGCATCTGACTCTGATCGCCAAGAGACTGCAAGAACACTCAGTTAAATATTGGTGGGGAGCAGAGGGATCTCTGCTGATCTCAAGTGGTGACAAATTGCATACACTAACTTCTGCTGGTGATGCAGAGTCACTCTGTCGTAATCTCAATCTCCCAGAGGGACCACAGGCGGCTCCAGAACAAACTGCAGCTCGGTCTGCTCCCTCCCGGACATGAAGGGAGCAGACCGAAATACAACAAGAGACAGAGTGGAAGCTCGATACGCAGAATATCATCCAGGCCTTCATAGGCCGAACGCTGGCAGGCGATCAGAGTCTTTACCATAGTTCAAATCTGTCTCTCAGTCAGTATAGGCTTACCTACGTATTTCCATAACTGTTCCTAGTGTTTACTAGTGTGTTTAGCGAGGAACTTTCAATGTGCATAACAGTGAAAGCCATGTTTGATCTATCATCTGTCTCAACCTTACCTATGTATTTCCATAGCTGTTCCTAGTGTTTACTAGTGTGTTTAGCGAGGAACTTTCAATGTGCATAACAGTGAAAGCCATGTTTGATCTATCATCTGTCTCAACTTTATATGTTACAGGCTGTGTTGCTTGGTGTACATACCCAGGGGTGTATTTACCGCGAGGCTGACACGGCATTTGTCTTGGGCGGCACATTCTGGGGGAGCGGCAAAAAAAAGCCACCCCCTAATCACCCTGGCAAATGCCTTGCCAACTTCTTGTTCTGGGGGGCCCAAGAGCTGGCCGGCTGGCCACCTCAAGGCCCCCAATGGTGGCAGCGGCAGCACTTCCCAGGCTGGGAGGCGAGGGAGCACTGATCCTCCTGTTCAGCTCCCTCGCTCACCGCAGTGATGCTGGAGCCGGAATAGCGCAAGGGAGCTGAACAGGAGGATCAGTGCTCCCGCGCTCCCTCGAAAGAGAGAATCCACCCCAGCACTCCCAAAGGTAGGGAGGCTGGGGGGGTTGAATTTTAAAAAACATAAAAAAGTGCAAGTGTATTTGTGTGTGTCTGTCTGTCTGTTAGTGAGTGTGTGTGTCTGTCAGTGAGTGTGTGTGTGTGTCTGTTAGTGTGTGTGTCTGTTAGTGAGTGTGTTAGTATGTGTGTCTGTTAGTAAGTGTGTATGCGTGTTTGTTAGTGAGAGTTTGTGTCTGTTAGTTAGAGTGCTTGTGTGTGTCTGTTAGTGAGTATGTTGTCTGTTAGTGAGTGTGTATGTGTGTCTGTCAATGAGTGTGTATGTCTGTTAGCTAGTGTATGTGTGTCTGTCAGTGAATGTGTGTGTCTGACAGCTAGTGTATGTGTGTCTGTCAGTGAATGTGTGTGTCTGTCAGTGAGTGTGTATGTATGTGTATTTAGAAGGTGGTGCGGGGTGGGGGGCAGGGGGGGAAGCCTAGGGCAGCACAAAACCAGGATACACCACTGCCCATAACCAACGTAATGTTTCATCGTAATGTTTTGCATCTCCCAGACAATGGAAAAGCTGTATACTATATATACAAATGCTAATAAAATGTAAATTAAAAAAAAAAAAAAACAGAGTTGACAAGGTTATTCACTAATATGAGAATTCAAACTGAATTCAATGAGAATTTAGAATTTAAGATTAAAATAGCCAAACTGAAGTCTGCTACGTTTCCAATTTGAACACTTTGGCCTTAAATGTGAAAAGTACTTTAAATCACGTTGTATTCTCATTTTAGTAAATAACCCTGTAAACAGAGTTAAAACCTTAAAAAAGGGGCTACCTTAGCCACATACACATCTTGCATTCTTGATCCTATATTTCTGCTATGAATCATTGAAGCAAAATGGCCAGTCCAACTCTCTGTGACATCATATAGGAAGCACGGCTTTGCCCAGACCTATACAAGATTTGTGAAATGTATATGCATTTGGTATGCAGTGTCTTAAAGGAACACTATAGATACCTAGACCACTTCATCTCAATTAAGTGGTCTGGGCACCATGTTTCTCGTATTTTGATCCTGCTAGTTAAAACATTGCTATTCTGCAGGCTTTAAATTCCTCTAGTGGCTATCACTCTGACTCCGAAATAACCAAAAGAAACTTGGATATTTCATTTAGATGTTCTCATAGAGACCATCTGATTGGTGCAGCATGATGTTTTGTCAAACGCAAGCCTCCCAATGCCTTCCTATTTAAAAGCATTGGATTGGCTGAGATCATCTAGCTTGATAATCTCAGCCAAGAAGGTGGGGCCAGCTGCAAAGAAGGCACACTGCATGGGATACAAGATAAGTAATACACTTTTAACCCTTGTGGGAAGGAAGGGTTTTTGCCTACAAGATGATTAAGAGACTATAGCGTTAGGAATAAACATTTGTATTCCGAATGCTATAGTGTCCCTTTAACTTACAAGTAACATTACTAAGGTTAGTAAAAAGCTTCGTCAATTTGTCTGCAGGAACTTTTATTAATTTTATTCATTGTTTATTAACAAAATTAATAGAAGTTGTATAATAAGGTTACATTTTAAAATGCAATAAAAGTTAAAAATAGCTGGCAATGCAAATATATTAATCAACTAAACAATTTTGGACTGAACGTTGCAATGCCATAGCCATATTTTGAAGAATAAACATGGAAAAAAAGTCCAAAGAGTTAATTATAAAGAGTGAGATTTGCTATATGGATCCTTGACTTGAAATAGATACGCACTTGTACCATTAATACCAAGTAGTGGATTGGCTCATTGATGCTTGAGTCATAAAACAACAATAATTTTTTTTCCCTGAGCCGAGAAATGCCTACAGCTATTCCTATCATCAGACAGCAAACTGTGCCGAAATATTTAAGAAGGATAATTATTTAGTTATAATCATTGCTAGACACATTTAATCATGATAATGAACTAATGCAGAAGTACTTAAACCAGAGGCATGGTAGGGGAATACATTAAAATTCTAATTAAAACGCAGCCCTAAAAAAGAGTCATGGCTTATTTATCTTTCTATTAGGAAATACACAACTGAACTGTGAAACTAAGAAATGTTCTGCTCTGGAGTTTGCTACGTACTGTTTCCCATCACACTTCTAAATGTACAGTGTATTACGGGTGAAGACATTCCATCCATCCTTAAAACATGTATCACTGGTCTATTTGTTATACTGCATTAACCCTTAAAGACCAATGGTGCATTTCACCACTGTCGCTATAAGTTTACCAAAAGCCTTAAACTAGCTTTGTACTTATTTTTCGAGAATCATTCCATAAAAAAAAAAAAAAAAAGAATCTTTAAAGAAAAGTATGTCACAACAGCACAAACTGTCAATAAGGGGTTAAATTATAAATAATTTATTTATAAAATATTTTACCAGAAAGGATATATTGAGATTTCTCTTATTTTTAAGTTTGTCTTGGGCCCACAAACATTACAATTGGGTACAATATAATATAAAAATAGAAAGAATATTAAACACAGAACAGGTAAGAAATATAATCATACACATGTTAGAGATTTATTTATTTTAATTAAAACAATATTTGAGATCAATCAGCACCTTAACAACAATGGAAATATTGTGTATATTATTTAAATATTTTTTTCAATATAAAGATTACTTGTTGCATCACAATCAACTATTTCGGAATTTGATCCTAATATTTAAAATTAAACAAAATGTACCTTGTCAAGTTCTACAATTTAAAGAAATAAGCAACACATAATCAAATGAAACAAAAACACAATCCAGAAGATTAAGCAAGCAGAGAATGGAGAGATATGAAATCTATAATTTAGTTCTCCTGTGCTGCCTCATTACAACTATTTAGTCCAATGACCTAACCCATTAAATGCAATTTGAGATGTGATAAGGGAGAATCAAGGCCAAATTGATATGTCTTTTTTTTTAAAACTCTCTAATGCCCATTTAAGGTACTCTTGGGGATTAACACATCTGTTCAATGTGTCTTATACCAATTATGTATAAAAAAAAATAATTAATGAAACTTAATATCTTACATCAAAATCACTTTGTATTGCCAATCACAGACTGACATAGAATGATAATTATCTTGCAAAAATATTTTAAAATGCATGGTGAGGTAAAATATGCATGCCATATTTTTTCTTGGAAGTTAAGTTAACACTCATTGAAGCCACTCATCACATTAAACTCCTAAAGAATAAACCACATTCCTTAAGTATAAATGTAAAAAAAAATGCTCAAAAGAAGAGAAAAACCCAGTAGGGAAGGTAACAGACAAGAGTTAAGGGGATAGTCTAGGTACCAAAATGATTTTATGTTAATTAATAAGCTTTGGTGCATAGATGTTGCAACAACATGGACATTTTGAGCCCTGATGTAAAGCATGTTGACAGTGGATGATATTTTTCTATAAGAATCATTGGATTCCCAGATGTTCTGCATATGCTGTGCGTCCTCTATGATTCCCTATTAGAAGCATTTTACTGGATAAAAGTCATCAGGATTAAAGACTTAACAGAAGGCTGTTCGGACTTCAGTGAAGAGACTGATCTGTGGCTTGGTTGCAGGTACGTTTTATGGTGATCTCTTTCTTTTTTTCTATTCATATTGCAGTAATTTCTTGAACTCAACTCCCATCATACTTTGCTTTGTCTAAGTATATAAAGACTAAGGTCTGCCACCTTTGCATAGTTTGCAAACATCAAGATGCAAAAATCTGCCTTATTTCCAGAGTTGTTACTACCTCATCACATTTTCTTTAAACCTTGAGCTTTACCATAAGATAAAGTAGTCTTTACTATGATATCTTTTAACTGCGTTGGGATTCCAGTTAAATTTCAACACAGACAATATGAGTTTGTCAGAAAGATTTCTGATACTCAAAATGTATTAGTGAGGTAGCAGAACAACTTTCACAATTTGACTGCCAAATGCTTGCTCTTTATGGATGTAGAGAGATATAACCCACATTACATTGTTATATATCAACAGGTCCGCCATCAGAAGTTTTTGGGGCCCCTAACTCAGCTCTGGGTCTGGGCCCTCCGTGGTCCGCCTCCAAGCCCGCCCACAGGGACCACCTCTAAATCCCGCCCACAGGAATACACACACAGACACAAACACACACACTGATACAAAAGGACACAGATACATGCACACACAAAGATACATACTAACAGACACACATACTGAAGCAGACATACACGCATATAGGCATACATATGGACACACACATACTGAGACATACACACATATACAGACACACAGGCATACATAGTGACAGACAGACACATACTAATATACATACAGACACACAGACACACACACACACACACACATAAGGACATACAGACACATACATACATACTGACATACATACAGACACTGACATACATACATACATACATGTATACTGACATACATACATACATACAGACATACATGTATACTGACATACATAGATACATACATACATACATACATACAGACATACTGACAGACATACATGTACACTGACATACATACATACATGCATACTGACATACAGACAAACATACATACTGACATACATGCATGCATTCTGACATACAGACATACATATTGACAGACATGCATGCCTACTGACATACAGAAATACATACTGACATACAGACATACATACACACACACTGACATACAGGCATACATACTGACAGACATACAGACTGACACACACAGCTAATTTTTCATCCACCCTCCTGTTTCTGACCTTGTCTTTGCAGGAGGGGGACCGGGGCTGATAGGAGTCGGCATGGCTCTCCCTCTTCAAGGCCTCCACGCTGGCTCTCCTCTCACGCGAAGTGAACTGGGAGGAAATGACCGGCCGTCACTTCCGCCCAGCAGCACTTGCGTTGCAGCTGCATTTTATTTTAAAGGAGCCTGGTTGCGCTTTACACGGCCACAGCGCTGACCAGGCCCCTAAAGATATATTGCCCATCAGGTGGCCCTAAATACGTGGGCCACCCGATGGGCCCCATTAGTGTGCGGGCCCCGGGGCAACTGCACCAACGGCAATTCCGCCGCTACACATGGGACCCGGGCCCCCCCAGGGCCGCCGGGCCCGTGACAACCGTATATCAATGCTGCCTACACTCCAGCGTTCCAATCAATAAGAGAAGATAACTCCTTTCCAATATATCATTTTGTAACGATAACATGCCCGTATACAAATATATAGACAATGTTGTTTGAACATATCATTGTAACGCGTTGGAATGGCAATACTTGGGGAAAAACATATAAGGAAAAGTAGGTCAAGTAGTCAAGGATGGCCAGATGGTCTGCTTTTATAATGCCAAATTATTCTATATTGCCCAGTTGTGGCCAGCAACCGGCACTATTCACAATATGCTCAATATGCTGCAGAACTGTATAAAATGAGAATATGTTGTATGTATGAGAATGAGTATTGGCATGCTTTTCTGGAACACGTCAATGGACTTGGCCAAAGTGTTGGCCCTGGCAAATATTAAACTAGATTAAAAACCAGATGTTTGTAACAAAGTGTATACAAATATTGCTTACAAAGCCATATAATTAATAATTAGCATTGGTTAAAGTAGCAGAGAGCTGCTTCTCATGTTTTTTTCTTTATTGAAATATATAGCTGTATGTGCATCAATACAGTTTGTATGAAAATGTCTAAAAGCAATTAGCTCACACCACAATATTTTTTATCATTATGTTATCACTACATTAATTTCTAAAATGTTAAAGGAAATAATCATAGGACAATATAGATAGGGAGGAACCAGCAATGCCCAGTTATTCTCTGTATAACTATTAAACTTTAATGAAAAGAAAAGAAAAATATGAATTTGCTGTTTAACTAGCAAATTCAAAGGTCCAGTTTTAATAATAATAAAAATAATAATAATGTCAGAATGTGGGAGTATTGCATTATTATATTACAGTAAGCCATGGCCTAACCATTTATTCTTCCTGCTGGAGTTCAGTAAGGTCTTTGTCTAGCTAAACGCAGCCATAGCTGAGACAAAGTCCACTTGGATCTAGTATGACTTTAAAATGTCAAGTGTCTGCTGATACATGTGGCATAGCTCCAGCCAATTTTTAATTCATGTGCACTTCACATAATCTTCAAAACAGTGTCTGCATGCAGCCAGTGAAGGGAAGGGGGGTTGGTGAAAAATATGCAGTCAAATTGGAGCCAACGAATTTCGAACACAGGGGCTTTGGTCTATAAATTCTTTATTGTTATTATAATGGTTTGCCCTTGGAATTTGTTCAGCCCACACAGCACTTGAGTTGGCATTATTCTTAAAAAATGTAATTCACCGCCTCTTCATTTCCTCCAATGACCTTGTTCACTTCGCCCTTTTGATCACTTTTCCTTACCACTTCAAATAAAAAGCACGATGAGCATCGTACTTACATCTGATTAACTTTCCCAAAAATAAATCATACCAACCACATCAGTTTAAAGTTTGTACTGCTTTATCCAATGACAGTACTACACAAAAACAAACAAACAAATGAACCCACAAAGAACAAATATAATTAATTTAGTTAGCCAACAAGTCAAGAAAAACAAAATGATTTGCTTTTATTTAATTGGATTATGATACATACCCTCGGTATGATTGACAACAGTTAGTACTCACAATATAATGCAGTACTTTACTTCAGAAAGACTATATAGTGCCAGAGGTAGTCATCAATGGATGTATACCTTTTGGCAAAACAATTTTTAGGTGGTTGAAAATTTATGTGCTAAAATTGTTGCTTGGAAGCACAGCAGATTTAAAAAAGGTGGACATTTCTATGGATTTTTTTACACAAGTGGTGTGCATACATCCCAGCTTCTAGAATTATGGAAATGGGATGGGGACAACAGAGATGTCAGACACAAGAGAGCAAACCATGAACAGCAGGACAGAATTTGAGTGACTGTCACACTGCTGGAAGGTATGGGAGTGTGATAGTGAATACAAAAGGAGATAAAAGTTTTGTATATCTGCTTAGAGAAAAAAAGAATGTGTTATATTATGACTTAAAAGAGTTAGGTAAACCTTTATTGTGTCCCTAGAAAAGAGATTGGACCGTAAAGTAGATAGGAGGGTAGAAGGGGGAGTGTAGGGTATTTTGGAAGTTGTTGAGTGTTCAGACGCGTAGCTAATACAGCACATATCACATCTGCACTATATAAGGACACAACAGGCCCCTGCACACCTTAAATGAACACAAATTACTTAAACGTATAATACTAGATGCTTTACATGCGTTACTTATTCAGAAAATACAAGTAAAAAAAATAATAATAAAAGAAATGAAAGAGACTACAGCACAACACGTCATATACTAATAGATAATATATTCTGAATAACTGTAACCTAATTCACAAGTTATTGCCCAACTCTTGATTAGGCTTCATTCATTTATTTCATAAACTACATATAGCAAATCAGAGGGTTATTCACCAATGTACACTGCATGTCAATACACATATGCACACTTCATTTTAAGTATTTATGCAGAAGACAAAGTGCATCATGCATGTGACAATGTTTTACCTCGTATAAACGTGTCTTAAATATTTGAGATTGAATATGTTAAATTCTTTACAATGAAAAAAAAACAAAAAATAAAAGCAAATAAATGCTTAAAATCAAGAATTTACCCCATCCAAGATTGTTCAAAATATCTTGCCTTTATTTAACAATGGCTGCATAAACATGAGGCATTTGGATTAGCACTTCCAGCAGGAAATCACCTTTCCAGCTGTCGGACGTTTGCCAAGTGGTTGCGCTTGCCATGGGTTCACCAACTCTATCGCAGGCAAAGCAACCACAGATTGTGATATTGCCTCCCACGTATTCAACAGTAGAAACCACACATGTAGCACCACACATATGTTGAAGCACTGAGCTTCCAAATATTGCATTTGAAATCTTGACTTTGAAATGCTGGTATATCACCTTAGCAATGAGTTGTTACAGCTACATCAATATCAGTGCCATAGGATTAGCAGTAAATCATGGCCCATTGATTATATTGAGTGAGTGTGTGTGTGTGTATATATATATATATATATGTAATTTGGTATATTCTACTAGGTGATATTAATGCGTAACTCATATTTGAATTTCACACAATTCCTTTTGTGCATGTAAAATCACTACTTTTATTCACTAATCTAGATTTAGAAACAAGCATGTACTTGATTTTAAATGTATTGTATATGTCCTGTGGGTACAGGAGAACACAACTGGATGCTAAATGCCAAACAATATCTCTAAATCAAATAACTGCACCTGACCTTTAATGGACCTCAGGCTTCTACCTTACCGTTCCCATTAAATTTACAGGCCATAAACATACCCTGCTTTCATACCCAAGGTGCGATGAACTCTAGTTTAGTGACAACTTGCTAACTGCCACAGGCAGAGACAACATAAAAACATAAAACATATAGTACAGACAACAGCATAACATGATGGGGTCAACCAGGTGTTGTTGTTTGACATATATTCAGGTATGTACACATGTATTTATATTCAATTCTTCTCCGGAGGATTCGACATGACATATTTTACAATCTGTGTAGCTAATCCATAGCAAAAACCACACAAGACTAGTCTGAATATGAATCCTATGTCAATTATACTATTACTCTATAGATCTGCATAATATATTTGGCACTGTAGATATACAAGTAATAATAATAAAACTCACCTGGACATATATTAAAATGGTGTATGCAGGCTATGAATGATGCCAGTGGTTAACTGTAGCAATACATATGCGTTCTAAATAAAATCTACATTTCAAGATTAACTAGACAATCCCAATTTTACATACATAGACGTTAATATTGTATTGAAGGCAGAAGCATGCAAATTTCAGCACAGGAGGGCAAAATAACCAATTTTTGGGGGGAATATGGCTGCATAATACCACATCTGGCTAACAGACTAAGAAAATATGTCGGTGTATGCTGGGCTGTCCTGTTTAAACACATTATAATTCTGAAAAGGGCACTGTATAAATAGGTCATCTATTGAGCTTATAAATGTATCAGACAGTGGATAAATACTGCCCGAGGTTCTGGTTGCATACTATTACAGATGCCCTTTGTGAAAATATGCTTGTCTATATACCACGATATAGCACTGCAAAAAACAGCTGGACCTTTGCATTGACCATTAGTAATCTGTTCAATAGTTAACAAAATATCAACACATGACTTTTTAGGTATCTGTTGCTTCTTTTGGGCTCAATGGGCACCCAACATTATGAAGAAGGTTCTATTTCCTGTACGGCATAATGCTTTGTGCTGCACTACAAACTATAGTTTCAGATTGTCTTGTGATAATTATTGCTCTGTGCAGGATATAAGTGATTGGAACTCCCCAAGCACCATTACTACTACAGCACGGGTATCCGAAAAGTGGATCCGTAGATTTTTAAAACCACAGCTTCCATGATGCTTTGTCATTCTAAAGGTTTGCAAAGCATCAAGGGAGTTGTAGTCCTACAACATCTGGGGATCTAACTTTTGGACACTCTGTACTACAGTATCCTTTAGTGGCTTAAGAATCAGGAGTGCACCGCCAAGTGTAAGAAGTCAAACATTGATGTTTGGTTTCACAAATTACATGGTGTCCCCTAGGGCCGACTGCCGTCACATCCTCTGCCACCAGAAGATCCTGCTCTAACGAAAGCTCGGGGAGTTCTCACTGGCTGAGAGTGTTTAGCTGATGTTCTCAGCCAATGAGACAGCTTTGCTCTAACAGGAGCTTCTGGTATCATTGCATGCATAAAAAAGTAGTTTTTTTCTCCAAATTTTGAAGTCAGTAAAATTAATGGTTAAAAGTCAAGAACAAAATTAAGATTATGTCTTGTCGTTTAACGAGACAGAGCATTTATCAGTTTATTTTATAGATGGCCAGGTAACAAAATACATGCAGGATATTACATGGTTACATACTAAATTACAATTTCACTGATTTTCTAACACTGTGAAAAGATATACATTATACATAGCAGGGACTACTGGGCAAACATTGGAAAAGACAGAGCTTTAATAAGCTTGCCTTGTCTTTTCCCATCAGCCTGTCAACACTTATGAATGCTGATAGCGTAGACATGTTCCTGCACATTATATTGTAGAGGTGTATGCATCTCACTGTACGTGTCTGAGATGATCTACAGAGAATCCCATGCTCTTGCAGGATTTTCCATAAACCACTGTTTTGTAATCGCATACTAAGATATCACTCTTGGCAACTTCATCTGGTTGTAACTGAAGAACGGAAAACTGGGGTGCAAATAGAGAGCTTTGAGTAAAAAAAAAATCTCCCTCTTCTTCTAATTCCAGGTGCCACCATACAGCAGCAACAAAGGAAACGTCATGGTAAACCAAAAAAATTGCATCAATTTTTTCATTACATTTTTATTTCCATAAGGATAATTATACCTAACAAGGCACACAAATACATCCAAGGTGTATATAAATCCGGATTTATTTTTCAGACTATTTCTGTTTACAAAGAACATGTGAAATAATAAAGTGACAAAATTCAAAGATTTTAATATTTAAGCAAAATATAGGACATCATTTCTGACTATCCAGCACTTACTTTCCGTATAAATGGCAAAATGAATTCATAACCTAAGCACTATACATGGAACCGGATCAACTGCATTGAATGCATACAGTATTATGCACAACAGGCACAAAGGATATTCAAAATGATTTGCAAAGGCTGCTGAAACACAGTTACACAGTGAATATTTCTAACTGCACACTAAATCACTCCGTAATCCACAAACTCTGCTATATTTTCCATTTCATCTATACACTGTGCCCGTAAATCAAAATTAAATGCATAGTTTGCAAAATTATTCAGGTACTGATTTTTCAACCTCTCTAACCTTTAGTGGGTAAAATACTAAATATGGTACCTCTGGCCCCAAATGACACATATGGAATCCCAGAAATCTTAAAATGCTTGTAAATGAGGCATTTGTGCAGTTTTTTTCCCCTCAAAGGACCACTATAGGCACCCAGACCACTTGCTCAATGTCAATGTCAATGTTTTCCATAAGGAAAATATTAGATTGGCTGAAATCGGCAAGGAGGCAGGACAGGGACGGAGCCAAACACTGTTTTGGCCAATCAGCACATCCTCATAGAGATGCATTGAATCAATGCATTTTATTACTGGATTATTACTTTACTATAATGATGCTACTATTGTTACGTGTAGTTTACTACTGTAATAGTTTGTACTTGCTGCTACATGTAGTTATTAATAATCTGTCTGTTAGGGTTTTAGTTGGTAAATATTTAATTGCTTATAACAAATGGCTAGCCTGCTCCGTTCCTCCTCCCTCCGCTCGCCACTCCCAGCTGTAAATTCCTTTTAAGTAACTGTCTTATCTCTCTTCTTTAGGCCCAAACCCACATCCATCCCTGCAACAAGAAGGCCATTTAATTTTACTCCGCTCTACCCACCCACCCTCTACTCCTCCCACCCTGGTTCCTCCTAACTTGCAGGCTTCCCCAAACTCCAGCCCTCCAGATGTTGCTGAACTTCAACTCCCATGATTCTCAGTCTATCTATTTCATTCATAGAATCATGTGAGTTCAGCAACATCTGGAGGGCCGGAGTTTGGGGAAGCCTGCTATATAGCATGCACCTCCAGCTGTTTGAAACCACAATCAATCACCTCCTCATTCCCTTCACATGTTATCAGCTGCTGCAGTTATATTAATTATCTCTGCCATCACATACAAATTCCTCTGCTACCTCCTGTCTCATCTCCCCATTTAAATTTTTAGATTGTAAGCTTATGGGCTTACCGGTTGTATCGGTCTGTTTTTATTATGTTTTTCTTTTTCCCAATTGTAGAGCACTGCGAAATATGTTGGCGCTTTATAAATGCTAGTAATAAATAAATAAATAAATACATCTCTATGAGGCAAATTCAGTGTCTCCAAGCTGAACAGCAGTGCAGCACTGCCCCAGAAAGCACTTCTAGTGGCCATCTGAGGAGCGGCCACTGGTGGTGTTACTAGAGGACAATGTAAACACTGCCATTTCTCTGAAAGGCAGTGTTTTCATGAAAATGACTGAGGGTAATGATTATACTCACCAGAACAAGTACATTAAGCTGTAGTTGTTCTGGTGACTATCGTGTCTCTTTAAGCATTGCTTCATCTTTCCTGGACGAGATGGATAAAATGTCCTTCAGTAACCACTATTTTTAAGTACACTGTTCTATTGCTGTGTAGGACTTAATTTTGCCCCTAACCCCTTAGCATAATAAAATATTTTTTTACATGGATTCAACAAGGTGCTGGATAAATTCATTAGAGATTTTGGTCCATACTGATAAGATAACATCATATAGCTGTTTAAGATTCTGCAGACTCAAAATACAATACTCTTATTCTACCAGATACTAAATGTTACTTGTATTGGACAAAGATCTGTACTGGAGTACACTGAACCCATTATATGCGTGTGAAACCATCATGAAATGATGTGTATTTTGTGACAAACTCATTTCTTTCAAACGAGTCCAGTAAACTTGAAATTGTTATGTTTAGTTTATTTGTTCTCAACACATAAGGATACCTCAGTTTGTCTGGACACCCATGGAAAGTCTATGTTGAAACAGGCATCACATTGTATAAATAGTCAAAACATGGACACTTTCCTACGTCAACGGGTATGATATTTTTTTAACATAGTTGTCTAGGTCGACAAAAAACTAAAATCCATCAAATTTAACCATGTTTAAATAAACAATTAAACCCAAGACATGCAAATAAAACTGGCATTCCAAGTATGGGATGAAGAAAAGCACATTGGACATAAACAAACAACAAAAGATTTCAACATTTATTGCCATAAGCCATATGAAATAACATGGATGCAATTACTACCACAATGGTCAAGGTAACAAGTGGATTCATAGAACATGTATAGTCAGAAATGTCTAAATATTAGAGCAGAAATATATCAGCATTATGGACAGGAGAAAATGATTTTGTCTTTAAATGTTGAAAGTGTTGCATTGGATATTCATATTATGTTAATTTAATGTACTTACTGTATGATGCAAGGGAGATTTATTTTGTCGGAGATTACTGGGACCTGCACTGGACCTAGTTGTGTCTAGTTGATCTAACTGACATTCTACCTTCACAAATCAATATCTGTGATGTAATTGGAACGGGAGTTTATCATTAAGGCATATTTTAATATGAATCTTTATGCCTCTAGACCTGAAAATAAAGCATACTTACAATTTAGTAATCTTCATTTTCATACACACCAAATGTATCTTTATATCAAATGAAGATTAGTTCTTCAAAAAAAACAGTGTCCTCTAAAATGTGATTAAGTATGCTATTGCATTAATTATTCCCAAATGTTCCAGTCAAGTGGGTCTGTCCTAATTTTGGAGTTCTGTCCTGTCATCCTTCTTCCAGGGACACAGTTCACCTTACGTTTAATTTCATACCTCCCAGTGTTGAGGGGTATGCTATTGATAATTAATTATTTATTTAGCCAGTATATTTTATATTTTCTTCTTAAGTTACGAGTAAGCAAATAAAAAATAAAATGTTAAATCCTGGTGAACTGTTAAATTAGTCCTGTTTGTCTAAACAAATTGTGTTACCATAGCAATGTCATCAACGCCATGTTTAAACATGAAATTCAAGCAATATATATTTTTTTGAATTTGACCATTTTTATTTTGCAATAAAGAGGTAGGGGAAGAGGGTACAGAAGGCAAAAGGGGCTCAGGTTATGCCAAAGAAAAAATTTGTCACACGAAATGTCATGGTTACCGTGGAATAACACGGGTATAATACAGAGACAAGATAATACAAGATAATACAAGATAATACAGGATAATACAAGATAATACAGAGACCCGATGACACAGCATGCCGGAAACACTCAAGGCTCCATAACATCAGAACTTTGGCATGTGTTCGTGGGTAATGTACATCCACATCGGGTTGGATATAACTTGGGCGTACGGGTCAACACTACTTGTGTAGTATGTCTTGTTCAAGTAAAGGGTAAGGGTGGTCGGGTCTGGGGTCGAGGGAAGGGTAGTATGCATGTGAGTGGAATGGGTTGGTGTGGGGGTGTATGTGTAGCAGGGCGTGTGTTGTGCAGGCATGTAGGTGTGGCGCAGGTATTTAAGTAAGTGCAAGCCAGCCAATGTGAGTGTAGTGTCTTTCGTGTTACCTCCAATCAGGGAGGTGTGTCATCCGGGTCAGGTAGCGTGTTGTTGTCGGCTCAGCGTGATTTATTGCTATCCCATATGGCCCATGCTGTGGCCCAATAGGAGTCGTTCTGTCTTGGTTTCCGTGCTGCAGTTTCATAAGTCTTAGTTGTTTCGTTGGAGCAGTTGTTTGTTTCCATTGTCTACTTATGACGGTGAGGGCCGCCATATAACAGATATTTGGTATGAGTGTGAGGCGTTCGAGGGAGCAGAAGTAGCAGGAACAGTTCCGGTAGCAGGGATATGTGCATGTGGGTGCACCGTATTGCTAGGTCCAGGACTTGTGACCAGTATTGTTCTAGAAGTAGGCATTGCCACCATACGTGTATGAAGGTGCCTTGGTCCCCCTGACAACGTCAGCATGTATCAGGCGCGTTAGGGTAGCTGCGTTTAAGTCTCGAGGGGAATAGGTACCACCGGTATAGTAGTTTGCGTGAGAGTTCTCTATGGGATGAACAGAGGGTCAGTTTTTTATTGGCACGGAATATGTCTATCCATTGCTCGTTCGTGAGTTTGTGCCCTAGATCGTGTTCCCATGCTACCTTGAAGGACGGTGGCTTTGCATGAGCGTCCGTGCTTTCAGAAGTGTAGATTAGTGAAATGAGTTTTGTTGCCGGCTTCATCTTCGTACAAATCTCTGTTATTCTAAGCCAGTATGGGTCAGGTGAGCTTCCGGTTGTCGCGGTTTATGGAGGTTTACCCAGGATTGCAGTTGGATGTAGGAGAAGGTCGCTGTTGTAGGCAATTTGAATTCATTGCAGAGATCAGGGAAGGGTTTGAGGTTGTCGCCCTGCAGTGCTTGCGATACTGTGAAAATGCCATGCCTGAGCCAGAGTTTATGATTGAAGTCTGGGATAAATTGTCTGATCGCTTCTATTGGGGTTGCTGGTGCAAGGGACGTTGTTGCCCCCCTCTTCTTGCGGTAGTTGTCCCATGTGGAGAGGGTTAGTGCAGTTGTTGGTAGTAATTCCGACGGTTTGGGTCTTTGGTTCACCGGTAGCCAGGCTAGAGTAGGGAGCGAGAGGCCCCCGGCATGGGCTCTCTCAATTTCAACCCATGTCGAGGGGGTCCTGTGATGAGAAGCCGCGATAATTGGGGCAATCTGCGCTGCCCTGTAGTATCTTTTTATGTCTGGCAAGCCCATCCCGCCTTGGGCACAAGTTTTAAACATCGTGCTTAGAGCCACTCTTGTTTTTTCATAGTCCCATATGTATTCGTTTATGGTACGTTGTAGATCCCCTAAGTATTTGTTGGAGACTTTGAGTGGGAGCGTGCGGAACAAGTATTGGATTTTAGGTAGGATCACCATCTTAACTGAAGCTATCCGGCCAGTCCAGGATACATATTTACCCTTCCAGCGATGCAGTAGAGCTCTAATTTCTGTGAAGAGTTTGGCGTAATTTGCTTTGTATAGTGCGGCCGTGGAGGGAGTAAAGAGGATACCTAAGAATTTGATGTGATCATGTTTCCAATCGTAGTGAAAATTAGCTTTGAGGGTAGTCATTTCCTGGATCGGGACATTAATACCTAGGGCGAGGGTTTTAGAGATGTTCAATTTATAGTAGGAGCAGGCGCTAAATCGGGAAGGGATTTTGTGGAAATTGGGTAGAGATATATGCGGTTGTTCCAAGGTAAGTAGGATATCATCCGCAAACAAGGACAATTTGTATTCCCAACTCTTGGCTTTAAAATTCAAGCAATATATAACGTCTAGAATATATTTTATAATAACAACCTAATTCAGGTATTTCTTAACAAGAATAATGTTTGGCAAAGTATCTTACAAAAATATCAGCCTATTTTCCCACAGTCTCTGAACTAATAAGGACATTTCAAATAGCCCACAGTCAGACCTGTTTTATCAGCAGTAAATTCAAAAAGGCCAGATAGGACAATATCATTTTTCTAAAATGATATTCTTCATTTGCTTTATAAATCAGACCATAAATAAGGAATGGACAGGGATTCTAGACAGAATGTTATCAGGACTGTGAGGTTTTATGAATATATCTTAGCTGTAACAGAATGTGAATCATCGTGCCAAGAATAAGTTGTTATTCTTCTGTTGTCCTTAAACTCCAGGGTACATGAACACATATTTTTTTTCTTTAATTAAAATGGAATCTAGGTTATACCTCTGTTAGAATATTATTTTATATACCCTGTGACAGATTCCAATGGTTAAACAAAATCTTTAAAGGAACACTATAGGGTCAGGAACACACACATGTGTTCCTGACACTATTGTGTTTTTTTTTTTATTCTTTATTTTTTATTGTGCAATGAGATAATGACATACAAGCTCGTGGTGCCCCAATAGCAGTCCTTGAGCGTATTTTCATGTGTTACAGTAGGAGCAATGGGTTAATCGGCACAATGTTTTATAATATAATAACTGTAGCATAACCATCATATTTATTAAGCAAAATAATTGGTATGGATAGTCTTTTAGTGGTTCTCGCTAACCTTGCAGCAGATTATATCACGGTAACACAGTAAGACTAATAGAAGTCACGTTTGCGCTAAGCTATACTTTACAGCCACTTTGCTTGCTAAGACATTGCTAAGTTACAAACTATATCATGCTTATTTGTAAATATTAGGCTACGAGCTTTACGTTGGGAAATGACATCTAGTATACAGTTCTAGCAGATTAGAGCAGTAGGAGAAACCGGCTAAGTTAGAACTGATGAAACAAACTTTATATCTTGTTACCCCTCCTGACCGTCCGTTTTCACAAGGTGAGTGTGTCTGCTGTGTAAATGCGGACAGTTGGGGTAGAGCAGGGCACCTGTGGCGTCGGTCAGCCAATGCCCTGCAGGATCTTAGAGTCCTCCCGGTGGGGCGGTCTGCGCCCTCCCTTGGAGCCCCTGAGCAGGGTGCCGCTGTGCTGGGAGCCAGCTCCAATGGTGTCTTGAGGGGTATGCGGCTTCCTGATCTCTGTGTCTGCGTTGCGGGTGGCAGGGAGTTGGGCCATGCCGTGCCAGACACTGAGAAGCTGGTTTGGTGAAAGCTTTTTAGGTGCTGCTTGTGTGGAGGTATCGCTGTAGTGTGGTTGCGGGTAGGTGCTTGCGCCGGAGGAGCGTGGCATCTTTTCCCGCCTTGGGGACTGCAGGAATCTGCACTGCCGGGTGTCCGTTTTTGAGGCTCGCGGTGTGCATCTGTAATGGCAGCACCGCACTGCTGGACGGATCCACGAGGCCACCAGGATTTCTGCTTGGAGGTAGGTCACACCTCGACTGTGCAGTGCATCCGTGAAACATTTGCAGAGTCAGTCAAAGGTCCCCTTTAGTGGCGGTGACGACTTGCTGTGGGCGCTCCGCTCTGGAGGTCTGTGTTGGGCAGTCATCTTGGCTCTGTTGTGGAGGCCTGTCACCCCTGTTTGCCATGTGGCTGGTTTGTCTGCTTTCGGGATATCCCCCACCGGTCAAGGGGGGGGGGGTTGGAGGTAAGTCGCTTGGGGGCCTCTCCGTCGAGGAGAGCGGCCGTCTCTCCCCCCGCTCCAGCCCCAGTCGGCCGCGCTTGGGTCTCCGCGCTCCTGGCCCCGGCGGGTGTCCGGGGTAGTGTCTATCGCGTCAGCGGGGCACCCCCAATGTGGGTGGTGCACCGGGGAGGGCCTTGGGTCATATTTTCCCCACTTTTGCCCTGTTTTTTGCCCGCTTGGCAGGAGCTCGTGCTAGACACGTCTGCTCGGCTTGGTGTCCAAGCACCGCCCCGGACACTATTGTGTTCAACCCACCATTTAGGTGGCTTGCCCCACCTTATCCCCTTATAAAAGTATAAAACCCACCTTATTTCAAGCAGTGTGCAGGTCCGCCGGTGCAGGCTTCGCCCCTTTTGTGACATCAAAATGGCCTTTTTTTTAGCCAATCCAATGTTTTCGCATAGGGAAAGCATTGGATTGGCCAAAATCAGCACAGGGGCGGGGCCAAATGCCATTTTGGCCAATCAGGACCTCCTCATAGAGATGCACTGAATCAATGTATCTCTATGAGGAACATTCAGCGTCTCCATGCAGAGCACGGGGACGCTGAACGTTAGGGCTGCTTTTTTGGGCAGCAGTGACCCTGGAAGCACCTCCAGTGGCCATGTAAGGAGTGGCCACTTGAAGGTGTCCCTAGAGGCAATATAAACATTGCCTTTTCTCTGAAAAGGCAGTGTTTGCATGAAAAAAGCTTTAAGGGAACTATTATACTCACCAGAACAACTACATTAAGCTGTATTTGTTCTGGTGACTATAGTGTCCCTTTAAGTAATGGTAAATGACGCAGTTAGTTATCCAAGACATTATGAAGAACAAGCTTAAATGAGCTTACACTCTACAGGAACTAGAACATATAACATAAATGTAAAAGTACAGAGTATACAGAAGATGTGATTGTTACCTATAAAACCTATTTCATACTATATACATTATTTGTATTGTGTTACATATACAGTAAAGACTAAATAGGTATAATTAGGAGGGTTAAGTGAAGATGGTGGTCAACAAATAGTTTGATGCAGACAATAAATAAGTGCAGAAAGGCGAGGAGTTTAAAGAACACTTTATTGGCCAAATAAAATAATGGAAAAAGAAAATCACTAGTTAATAAAAATACCTGCAATGAAAACATGCATGCATTTAATTATGCATTTTTTGCATTGGGGTATTGCGGTACATCTCCTGTCTACAGTATTTGCAAGCCCTACCCTTCTTCCCCAGACCAGACTTTCTGTGGCTGTCTAATTACAGACTTCCCAAATGCAGCTGAATGATACCTTTTTTTAAAAGCAGGTGCTCTGGGCAATTGCCTACCTCTCCAGATTAGCTCCACCGAGCTAAACAACCAGGAAGTAACAGAACTGGTTGTCTGATTGAAATCCGCACTTTTTGTAAAATGGGGAAAAAAAGGAGGACACACTCTAAATGTCTCAACAAAAGAGGTAGAGAGATCTTTCACTTTTCAGGTTTGTTTTTTTTAATATTATGTGTTCTTATCCCTACATTTAAAAAAATAAATGATTGTAGAAATCCACACTTCTTTACCTGAAAATGGGTGCCTCCAATTCAACTACCTGTCAATCATTGTTCTTTGTACCTGGCAGTCAGCACAGAGAAAGAAAACTGATCTGCAATGTTTGCCCTGGCTTTGCCTTGTCTAAACTGGATGTTGATGTAGTCTGCTGAATCTTTAATATTAATTTAAAAGACAATGGAGCATCTCGTGAAATGAAGGCCAACACAAGTCACATGTTCTATGTTTTATGTAATGGTGTAAATTCGAGAGATGTAGAGAAGTGACAACTCTTTTTAAATAATTAGCATAACTGAAAAAACAAACATCCAGAATGGTACACAATCCAGCACGTTGTACTTAAAAATCCCTATAAAATCAATTATCTCATGTAAGGATGATTAAAATCAAAGTTTACAAGCGAGATTCACAAACAAAAGTCTTAGTGTTTTGTATGAAAACCAACATACTCTGTTAAGACAAAAGGAATTAGGGAATTAATATCTGTTTGCCTATATGTGGCACTGGAATTCAAAGAACTATAATAATGAGAGATAACACATACACACAAGTATAATTTTCCATTAAACATCTCTTGGACAGCAAAAAGTACAGTATTTGACCCATTTCCTTCATGATTCAAATGGCACTAAATTCATATTAAAAAAATATTTAAGCACAGATAAATCTTAAGACTCTTTGATCTCGATGTTAATTATAATTCTAAACCGTATAGGTTCAACCATAATACAAATCAGACAAAAAATAAAAGAATTGTAAATCTTTAAGTTCAATGGCAGTTACAATATAAAGTTTAATAACAAATGGAACTTGCCTACATGTAAAAGTGCATGTACTATGACTGCACCCAAAATAGTAGTTAGCATTCAAAAATGAGAGAGAAACCCCCGTAATTTCTCATGTGTGCCCTTTTATTAAGGTGACCAATGCTATTGTATTCCACCATAATAAAGAAACACAAGTCAGGATCTACAGATCTCCAAATTAAGATAGCTAACTGGAGTTTTACCCTGCATTACCGTATTAGGGTTAAGAAAGGTATCATAAATGAATTGGATCCATTACACACAACTGCCCACTTAGACTCCCAATTTGTTTCTTATTTATACAGCTTATTTAATCGGACAATATATTCTGGGCCACCGAATATGAAGCCTAAAAGTGAGGCTATGTCCTTACTCCACGGTTTAGTTCCATTCATGTGAGTACTAGAATGTCTTGATTGCAGAGCCTGCAAACCCCTAATTGAACTAGTGAAATGGTAGCTGGCAGAAACTCGCTGCTGGCATGCCAAGAAAGGAATATGGCAAGTTTCCAGGCCAATTCTCCCAATTAGGCAGTTAGTAAAACATTACCCAGCCTGACATAAAGTTGTTGAAATTGGTGTTTTCCCCTGCCTCCCTAGATTTCTAGTTTTATAAATACTATCAAGTGTGTAGCATCTATCAAAAACACAGACTGCTGCAAATTCCAAGGGACATAGGATCCTCTAATAAACAAATCAACTAATACAATTCAGACCGGATCTGGCACAGTCAGTTGGTTTTCTTGGTTTTCAGAGACATTCTGTTGTTTCTCAAGTTTTAAATCAGACAATACAAATACATTATAAAATTACAAGCAAGTCAATTTTGACTCCGGTTCAGGACATGGAAGCACCTTCTAGTGGTTGTCAGGAAGGCAGCCACTAGAGGTGTGTTCATCCCTGCAATGAAAGCATTGCTATAACTTCAAAATGGCAATGTTTTACATTGCAGGATCCAAACACCAGGTGAACTGCACCCAGACCACTTCATTTAGATGAAGAGATCCCGGTGCCTATAGTGCCCCTTTAATACAAGTTTAAAGTTAGTTGTGAGTGATTTGACAATATCATTTTTGAGTCTATTAAAAAACGCAATTCCATGACAAATCTCAGTTTAGTGAATAGCTCTGTTAGTGTTTACAAATGAAACTGTGAGTAACACAATTCTTAACTATTTTTTTTCAGCATGGGGTTTATGGACTCTAGGTTGATTGTAAAATACTGATTTGATTTTTTTCATAAACCATTTTATCTGTTAATTTACACTTTATCAAAATACCAAATGTGCCAATGTAGCTCTAAGATAGTTCTGACTAATATTATGTGTAAAGCATCAGCAAATTCTGGACTACCAATCATGTAGTTGTAACACGACAAGTTGGACATGCGGGAACAGAAGGTGCTGGTGGCCCTGTTCAAACTAATGTTTCTGAAGAATTCCCAAACACATTCCCCACCGAGACATTTACTTGCATTCAGTCATCATTCTAAATATTTGCACAGTAATCTTCTTCATGCTGAGACTATATGTATTCGGTATTAACCTAAACATTAAAATGAGGGGGGAACATGTGTGGAAACATATAGTAAGAACAAAGCAATAGGATATCACTTTGAATGTCCATGACTAATGCTGGACATGAAGACACATAAAATAAAAACATACCTATTTCGGAGTTTAGAGAGCTTGACCAGTAGGATTTATATAATGAGAGACATTGATGAATAACTATAAATCACACATGGCTTTGCTCGTAATTCCAAATTTGAGGTTTGTGTTGAAAGAAAACCAGAATTCAGTTTTTAGAAACACAAAACCGTAATTAATCTGCATCACAGAAGAGGTAGCCCATGTCATAGCATTTTCCGTAAGAACTTCAAAGCAGAATCTTCACCTGAAACTAATATTCTACTTCCTATATCATTAAAACCAGAGGGGAATTTCAAGCTCTTGAACGATAGAGGGAATGTAAAAAGTGTGAAAGCAATAAGTTGCTTGTAACCTTCCCTACACATGCATGCCCCCTCTGCTAAGACTAAGAAACCTCCTCAATAAGTATTGAAATTATGTGGCTCATGCGTGGAACTGTTAGATATCTATGCAGGGCAGATTAATATACATATTAGGTATTTGAAAACCATAGGTAATATCTCCATATCATTTGCCTGGCAATCCAATGGGCGAGGATAAGCTCCTTCTGCACAGATATTTTGACATATCCCCCCATAGTTATAATGTTATTGAGACAATATAAGGGATAAGGTCACACCAAGAGTGAATAATGGAACATTGTGATGGATATTTTGTATCAGATGAGGCATGGCTCTCCAATCCCTCATGAGTCAGTGAGGCAGAAAACATAAAGGAGCAACTATAAAACCTCATCCACAACTCCCATGGGTTAGAATGCATACCAAATTCACCACGAACTGAGCAGCTCAAAGTTCTTTGAGCTATATTTGCCAAATACATTGACTTCAAAGGGAGATAAGGAACTCAGCAATCAACTTGTAATATGTTATTACAAAATTCATCAAGAGGAAAGTCTTTGCCACATCAGCCATGTATTTTCGCATATCAATAGGGACTTCAAAACACCAGGTGCAGTTTCTGTTAAAGTACAGACTTTCAGCTTTAATTCAAGAGGTTGAACAAAAATATTGTATGAAAACTCCCGCGTTGCTTTAGCAGTATGTTTTGGGTCAATATCCATCTGTAAAGTGAAGCACTGTCCAATCAACTTTGCTGAATTTGGCTGAATCTGAGCAGACAATATATCCCTATACACTTCAGAATTTGCTTCTGTCTTCTGTCACATCATCAATAGAGTCTAGTGACCCATGGCCATTGGTAGCCATGCATGCCCATGCCATCACACTGCCTCCACCATGTTTACATATGATGTGGTATGCTTCAGTTAATGAGCAGTCGCAAGCCTTCCCCATACTTTTTTCTTCTCAACATTCTGGTATAGGTTAATCTTAGTTTCATCTGTACAAGGAATGCTGTTCCAGAACTGGGCTGGCTTTTTTTAGATGCTTTGGCAAAGTCTAATCTGGCCTTTCTATTCTTGAGGCTTATGAGTGGTTTGCACCTTGTGGTGAACACGTTGTATGAGCTCTCATGAAGTCTTCTCTTTATGGTAGACTTGGATAATGATATGCCTACTTCCTGGAGAGTGTTCTTCACTTAGCTAGATGTTGTGAAAGGATCCTGCGATCATCAATCACTGTGGTTTTCCGTGGCTGTCCAGACCTTTTTGTGTTGCATAGCTCACCAGTGCATTCTTCTTTTTCTCAGAATGTACCAAACTGTTGATTTGATGGGTTTTTCTTTGCAGCTTAAGGATGGCCTGTTTCACTTGCAGTGAGAGCTCCTTTGATTGCATGTTGAGGGTACACTGCAACAGCTTTCAACTGTGAATGCCACACCTGGAATCAACTCCAGACCTTTTACTTGCTTAATTGATGAATAAATAAGGAAAAAATAGCATACACCTGCCCATTGTCCATGAAACAGCTTTTGAGTCAATTGTCCAATTATTTCTGGTCCCTTGAAAAAGAGGGAGCTACATATTAAAGAACTGTAATTCCTAAACCCTTCCTCCAATTTGGATGTGAATACATTCAAATTAAAGCAGAGAGACTGCACTTTAATTCGATATTCATTATTTAACCGAAACTTTAATTTATTTTGGTAAACAGACGAAATAACAAAACTTGTGTCAGTGTCCAAATATTTCTAGACCCAACTGTAAATAAAGCCATATAAATATAACAATACTTTTAAATAATAAATTGGTAGAAGAAACAAAAACTATTTGTGAGACCTTGTTTTATATCATCCAAGCCAAAGTATGCATCATTTTTGCACAAACACTAATAATAAGGTAATTACGCTGGCATTTCACCATAAATCATGAAATATAGTATTTCCTCCCCACCCATTTTAATAAAACTGTCAGTATGTAGTGCAAATTATATCTAGCATGCCTCTGACAGTTTGAAATAAAAAGAAATGCCTTAAATTATGTGTGAAAAAAGAGAACATATGTTCACACTTATTTTTTTTAAATGTCCCTCTAATGTTTTACAATTCAGATAAACCTTTCAGTGCTCTTAAAACCAAGGTGTTATGAAAAGGTTAACATTCCAAGTCAAACACTTTAAAAGCCGTGATTATTTTTTCTACATGGAAACGCCATATGATATTCTATGCCAATACTTGCATTGCTGTACATTAATCTTTAGTCATGCTTAGATTATAACAACCAAATATACTGCTACTGTATCTAGGTAATTAGTGGCTTATCTCCCGGAGATATCTAACAAGTTGTACAGCCCATCCTTCTGTTCAGTTACTATGGTTTGAGGTTTCAGATCAAGTTACGGATTACTTTCCAGGAAGAAGGGAAAATAGCGCTTAGAAAGATTTTTTTTTTTCATATTGTGGTTATATATATTTTTTTCTTTTGTGCTTTAATGTATAAAAAGCATTAGCAATCTGAACAGAAAACAACGTTTTTTAGAAGTATAATTTTGTTTTGTGCACAATCGTATTTTGTTACGACTACATTCTACAAAAGCAGTTTTCTCCGACCGCAATCTTGCATGCTGAACTCAGAGTACCTATTTTGTTCGTCTTTAGGCTGTTATTATTTCCAACCTCTGAAATTAAAACATGCAGGCTAAGTCACAGAGACTATTTCAGTATACTTAGAAATTCACAGTCAGCTTGACTCACACTGTTTCTTCCAAAGTCTAACAAACTGGCCTAGTGTAGAATTACACTGAATATCAGAGCATAATAGCCTCTCTTATGGTAAAACTTCCTATAGAGTTAAGGGTTATCATGTTGCCGTCCCAGTAATTCGTATTTTTGTGCTATTGTTGCTATACACAAAAATGAATGAATGTATACCTCTGTATGTCACTTGTCATGCGTCCTTTGGTTTGGATATATTCTATAACTTTGCAATGGATTTTGGATATTAATAAAAGTTGTTTCAAAAGTGTGAATGGATATATACTTTTATATCACTTGTTTAATTTGAAAGTAAACATTTTGATGAATCACAACTTGAAATCAAATAAATATAATGAAATTGTATCACGGCATTGATGAATATATCTATGGGAGCATGAAGATATAAGAAATATATGATAATAATCCCGTATTCCCCAAAACAGACTGTTTAAATTGAGTCAATTATTTAATGATATTCTATATTAATCTTTAGTCATGCTTAGATTGGAACAGCCAAATATATTGCTACTGTATATATACAAATCCTCAGATTTATAAAAAGAAAAAAAAATGACAACAAAATTATAGTATCTATACCAAACCAATCTTCACCAAACTTGATGTTGAGAAGTACATAAAGATCTAGTCATGAAGGGGTATATGCATTTGACCCTCACATGTCTTCAATTTTACTTTTGTCTCAGGCTGAATAGAAATATGGAAGCTATTTGAGAGTATTGCTTCTTTTGTTGCATAATGGCTAGTGATTTAATGCATTGAATACCACACTTAAAGTGGCACACAAAGCACCAAAACAGCTTTAGCTTAATGAAGTGGTTTAGGTGTATAGATTATGCCCTGCAGTCTCATTGGTCAATTGTCTGCCATTTAGAAGTTATATCACTTTATTTATGCAGACCAATCACACCACCCATGGCTGTTATTCACACAACCTCCCTACACTAGAGATGTCCTGAATAGTTCGCTGGCGAATAGTTCATGGCGAACATAGCTTGTACGCGTTCGCCACGGCGGGCGAACATATGCAATGTTCGGTCCCCCCCTATTCGTCATCATTGAGTAAACTTTGACCCTGTACCTCACAGTCAGCAGACACATTCCAGCCAATCAGCAGCAGACCCTCCCTCCCAGACCTTCCCACCTCCTGGACAGCATCCATTTTAGATTAATTCGGAAGCTGCATTCTTAGTGAGAGGAGGGACAGTGTAGGGACAGTGTCCACTACAGTCCTGAAGGACTCATCTGATCTCTGCTGTAAGGACAGCACCCCAAAAAGCCCTTTTTAGGGCTAGAACATTTTTTTTCTGTGTAATCTAATTGCAGTTGCCTGCCTGCCAGTGTGTGTGTCAGGCTCACAGCGTATACTGTACCCACTTGCCCAGTGCCACCACTCATATCTGGTGTCACAATAGCTTGCATTTAAAAAAAAACAAAAAACTTTTTTGACTGTAATATAATAGCAGTCAGTTTCCTTCACACGTGTGCGTTTCAGGGCCTGCCAGGGCACAATGTCACACCAGTGCAACTCATATCTGGTGTAAGAGTAGTGTACATTTAAAAAAAAAAAACACTTTTTTGACTGTGACTTTTGACTTTTTTGACTGACAGTGGGTGATACATTCGACTAAAAAAGGTCTGATGAGGGGGACGTAACAGGGATTAAACTGATAAGAATAGTATTACTTAACACACCACTCCTATCTGGTGGCACATTAGATTGCACGCGCAGTGCCCCAAATTTGAAGTAGGAGGACCGACCAAGCATCTTTTTCCATCTCCCGGTTCCTAAAATCGATGCCATATACACGTCTCCTGATAGAGGACATAACAGGGATTAAACTGATAAGAATAGTACTACTTAACACACCACTCCTATCTGGTGGCACATTAGATTACACGCGCAGTGCCCCAAATTTGAAGTAGGAGGACCGACCAAGCATCTTTTTCCATCTCCCGGTTACTAAAATCGATGCCATATACACGTCCCCTGATAGGGGACTTAACAAGGATTAAACTGATAGGAATAGTAATACTTAACACACCTTATAATAACACAGAGAGAGGCAATGCAGAGAGAGGAGTCTGAAGAAGAGGAGTCAGAGGAGGAAGGTGGCTTTGAGGAGGTGGAAGACCAAACACAGCAGGTGTCCCAGGGGGCTTGTTGTCACCTTTCGGGGACCCTTGGTGTTGTACGTGTATGGGTGGAGGAAGAGACCTTCAATGACATCAGTGAGGACAAGGAACGGGACATGGCTAGCTTGGTATCCAACCTTGTGCAAATGGGGAGTTTGTGGTTGTGCAAATAGACTGTTTGTGGTTGTTTGCGGTGCGTTAAACGGGGAGTTTGGTCTGTCACTGTGAAGCTGGCGTAACCCTTACACTACCTGATCGATACAACATCATACCTGATGTTTTAAAGCACGTTATTCCAAACAATTTAGGAATGTTAGGTGATTTATGCCCTTTATGGATTAAAACCAGACTCTGCATCAACTATGTAATTTTCCATGGGAGTTTTGCCATGGATCCCCCTCCGGCATGCCACAGTCCAGGTGTTAGTCCCCTTGAAACAACTTTTCCATCACTATTGTGGCCAGAAAGAGTCCCTGTAGGTTTTAAAATTCGCCTGCCTATTGAAGTCTATGGCGGTTCGCCCGGTTCGCCCATTCGCGAACATTTGCGGAAATTCGCGTTCACCATTCGTGAACGGAAAATTTTATGTTCGCAACATCTCTACCCTACAGACTTCCTTAAAAAGAGTCACTTTTTGTGTTTCACTTATTGCACAGTGTGTTTAATTAAGAATTTCTTGTTGTTTAGTAATGTTTATACACAAAAAGTGACAATTACCAAGAAACATCCTCAGACTTTTAGATATGAAAATCTCCAAAGTTTTAAGGCTTCTTCTATATATCAATATTATACAAACATGTTGCACTATACTTTATTACATATATTTATAGTGGTGACATAAACTACACTAAAAATAAAGCAGTCTGATGAAGCCGTAACCACAGAGAGATGCGCCATCATGTACATGCAGGAAGTACTGCAAGTGACACAGACTGATAGGGAGCTGGACACTAAGCTGAGGATTTCAAGGACACTGTAGAGGTTAAGGTGCCTGAGTTTCACCATTTGATTTCTTAGCTGGAGGCCACTGGGCATCCCTCTCTGCTTCCATTACCAATGGATGAGAGGTAGAAGTTCCTGAGTAGGAACTTCTGTTAACTCTCCTGAATTAAGTTCTGCAATACAGGGCTTAGCTCAGGAGATCTAATAAACTGTATCTATACCCAACCTAACTTATAAAGTATAAATAAATAAAAACATGAAGTACTAAATATGACATTATGACAGCATCCACTTACATTTGCTATAATGAGCAGCAACATTAAAAGGGGAAAGGTCTCCTTACTACTAGACTGGGAAATACATTGAACCCCAAGTTTAGGTAAAAAATTCAGAGGGGTGAAGGTTGTCACAAAAATGGAGTCCCAGATGCAGATACTTGAAGTCACACTATCCCCATGTGTGACATATGAAATGAACACAGGTCTTCTGATCACAAAATCACTGTGGGTCTCTCATATCATGTCAGGAATATTATAGTAAAGTCCCGTGTTAGAGTAGTTTACATTGCTTAAACATGCCAGTGCTACACTTGGGAGTGAAATACATAGTACTGCAGCTAATAAGCGAGCACTTCAGCAGCACTTAGCTTCTTAAGGGCCACAGTTCACTCCAGTCAGGCACATCATCAGCGATACGTATTGCACACACAGTGAACCCACACCTGTCGGCTTAACCCTCCCACTTCTAATCTCAGACGTGCCAAACTACACAGAGCTGCAGAAGTTCCGTTTACTTCAGATAGCACTCCTTATAATAAGCTTAGTTCAGTCATCACTTTGCAAAACAATGGCCGGTTTTAAACCGCAAGTTTGTGTACAACCACTTTGCAGTAAACCTTTCTCAAGCTGCAAAGACAGACCTGTTACATGTAAACAGGATATGAAACCCTTGAGCAACAGGCTGGAGTTCAAGATGACAAATATTAATAGCTATGATTAATACTGTAATTATGAAAAGTATTTCACTTTATGTCACATAAGAACCTGACAAGAGACTGTTGGCAAATTTGCAGAAATGTCCGGGTTTGCATGACTTAATAACTGTAAACATTCATTAAGAGAAAAGCTAGGCATGTCCACAACATACCAGGGCCTATATTTGTTCAGAGAAACTTCACAGCTGTAACCGACCAAAGAAATTTGTGTTGTTAGATTTAAAACTTAAACAAAATGTACATGTTTTTTGGGAAGAGATGCATGATGGGAGTACAGAGAGAATTCTTTCCATACCGCTCTGTCAACTGCAGTAATTAGGCTAAAGCATGCATCGGACATTCTTAAACATACTTTGTAGCTGCCATAAGTGTATATGGAGTAAGGTATCTTATAACAAAATATACGCCTACACCACTCTGGATAAAATAACTAGATAATTAAATGTTTTTCACTGTTCAAAGAGGGAGGATAAAAAAATAAAATAAAACTTAGTATACCAACCTTGTTTTATATATCTAACCCCTAATTTTTACTATTGGTTTTTGTAAACTAAGATGATCACTTGTATTAGACAGAAACAGTCCAATACAGTAGTTCCCAAACTTTTTAGGTTTAAGGCGCCCTTAATATTTCAATATTTTTCCAAGGCACCCCAGGTCAAAACAATTTTCTAGGTTGTATATATGTACAGCACTGCGGCATATACTGGGCCCCTAATCTTGGGAATGGCACTGGTAGATTACGGTATTTAAAGAAATAATCCAGGCACACTAACCACTGCATTACATTGTAGTGGTTATGGTGTCATTAGTGCCATAGTACCCTCCCAGGGTAAGTTGTCAAACTACGGGATAGGGTCTGTAGTGTGTGTGTGTGTGAGGGATGCAGTGTGTGTGTGTACAGGGGTGCAGTATGCGTGTGTGTGTGGGATGCAGTGTGTGTACAGGAGTTCATTTTGTTTGTGAAGGATGTAGTTTGTGTGTGTGTGTGAGGGGAGCAGTGTGTGTGTATGTGGGGCAGTTTGTGCATGAGGGGTACAATGTGTGTGTATGTGGGACAGTTTGTGTATGTGGGGGTGCAGTGTGTGTGGGGGGTGCAGTGTGGTGACAATGAACTCTAGAAGTGGTAACCACGGCAACGCTCCAAGCTCGCGAAAGGAGAACACGGCGGGGCTGCATGTTAGAGCTCCCCCGGGTTCTCTCTCTCCCTCCCCTGTGGCAGGGGAGACACAGTTCCCGGTGCTATCATCATAGCACCGGGAAAATAACTTGCGGCTCCTCTGTGTGCCCATTGGCACACAGTTTGTGAACCGCTGGTCTAATATATCAGATATATTTCTGATAACATAGATATATGCAAAATTAGGATACAGCTGTAGATCTACAAAGAATAAAATAAAACAATAGTGCAACACTGTATGATAAAATATGAGTGTGCACTCATATTTTATCATACAGTGTTGCAGTATTGTTTTATTTGATACTTTGTAGATCTACAGCTGTATCCTCATTTTGCATATATCTATTCTATATTGGAGGGATTATTGCTGGGATATCCCTGGAGGAAGCTGTCACCTCTGTCTACTAAGATAAGTGTTGTATATTCATCTTTTTGTTTTAAGGGCAAAAAGTGATTATTCTTTTGTATTATATACATGTTTCTGATAATACCATGATGCTAAAAAGTGCCATATGAGTCATTAATCTATTATGTTTTATATAGAAACGTGTTTTAGAAATATTTTGGTTACTGTAGGATACAAATTCAGGAGCACAGAGACAAGTTCAAGCATCTATTGCTATAGTGAAATTGCTGATGCAAGGGATTGTGAACCCTTTAAGCTTGTTAATGGCTCTTTGACGAATGATTTCACATGGCAATGAGATAAAATTTTAACACAATTATCTTTAATATCCCATTTAATTCCTGTAGTCTAAAATCTCTATCCAGCATTAATACTTAATAGAAAAGATGAGTGCATAAAGTGAAACTTAAAGGGACAATATAGGCATCCAGACCACTCCACTGAGATGAAGTGGTCTGGGCGCCATTTCCCTCCCATTCCACCATTTTAACACTGCAGCTGAAAACACTGCCTTTCTGCACAACGGCAATGTTTTTATTGCACGTTTTAAAAGACTAAAAGAGTGGTTATCATTTAGACTACCAGAGTAAAACTATTTGTTTCAGATGGTCTCAGAGAGACGCCTTTTTCCCGTACATCCGATCATCGCTGCAAGGAAGAAAAGGCAAATAAAATAAATTTTTATTCCCTGCAGGCAAAGGGACCGTTGATCTAAACTGCCAAAATGACACTATATTGTTAGGAATAAACATCTGTAATTGTAATACTCTTGTGTTGCTTTAAGATGATATCCTCAGCACCCTAATATTCCAAATCAAATCGTTACACTGAAATGTAGATTACTTTGAATGCAACATACTTACCATTCACTGTACGCGAAGACGTTATAATACCGCTCTGTACAGTAAAGTTCAATAGAAACTCTATATATTTGTCATCATTAACCGTGAAATCACCTTCCCATTCAGTGCCGTCTCTTGCACGAGTGGACATCTCCTGAAAATGTAATTACTTAGCAGTCTCAAATGGCAGCATCAAGAAGTCTGTGTCATGTAAGATCACACTAATCCTTTTGTGACAAACGAAAGGCAAAGACAGTGGATGTGGAAGTTAACCCATTGAATGCCGAAAAGGAAGAAAATGAAAAGCAAACACAAGTTCACTTAAGTCCCCTTACAAGAGCCACCTTTGTGTTTTAGCACTCCAGATTCTCTGGTAGTCCTTGCAAGGCTTAATTAAAAGTATAATATGAGGCTAGTTGACGAAATGACAACCAAATGCATTGTCATCAGTAAGTTATCATTTTTAGCTTCTCCTTTATACCCTTTCCTTTTCATAGTTCTGTTTGCATATCATTTGCAACTTGGGTGGTATACTGGCATTAGGATACATTCACATGACAAACTTGTTAATAAGAGATGTTAATTTGAGAACATTCGATTTCACAAAACATGAAGTTATAGAATAAAAAAAAAAAACAATTCTTAACAGTTCGAAACAGTATTTCTAAGTAATTACAATAATAGTTTTGTAGGAGCAGTAAAGCACCGCTGCACACTTTTGTGGAAAATAAACAGATTTTTAGTAATTTCTGTTATCGCCATGGGATGTTATGGCATTTCTGAGAAAATTGCTACATGGCTGGCTCTATCCCACTTACTTCGAAAAGCTGGCTGACAGTATTTGTTTCTTCAGCAGAGGCAGCCTGATGCTTAGGTTTAATGATGTTTAACCCCTTAACCCCTTAAGGACCAAACTTCTGGAATAAAAGGGAATCATAACATGTCACACATGTCATGTGTCCTTAAGGGGTTAAGGACACATGACATGTGTGACATGTCATGATTCCCTTTTATTCCAGAAGTTTGGTCCTTAAGGGGTTAAAAGAATATTGCAAGCACTGTTACCATTACAGTGTGCTGCAGTGGTTATGGTGTTAGGAGAGCCTTATGTGCCAGGTTTTGCTCCCTACCTTAGAGAGCTACCTCATTGGCTGAGAGTGATCAGTCGATGCTCTCAGCATATATTTTTTTTTTACAGAAAATTCAGGTTTACATAAATTACAAAAAAAAAAGTAGACAGCACAATCTCTAAAAGTGCCAGCAATTTAAAGTGTGACAAAATGAATAAACAAGCAAACACAGAACGGCACCTTGCTGTGATCAGAACACGCATTTGGAAAGGTTTCAAACACACTGCAGTTATTGGTACCATTTTTGCCAAAAGACTATTGATTAAGTAGTGAAGTATTTTATTTCCAATGAGAGTGTTTTGCTTGTTAATTAAATAGCTAACTGATGTTAGTTTTTTCTTGATTTCGCAAGCTGCAGGCTATTGTCTGATGTCCATGCACATTATTAAACAGGAATGAATGCTAAAAAAATATATGTGGTTTTAGGGTGGAAGAAGTGTGAATACATATAATTATTGCACTGAGTTAAGTAGATGGCAACCACAGGCAGATACATAATTGGTAGCAGACTTTAATAAGCAGCTTTCAATTGACAGTTTGTGTTTCCACGGTATAAGTAATGCTTTGTTTCCTTGGTTGCAAACTGGCACCTTGGCATAAACCGGCTGCGTGATTTTATAAAAAGATTTATAGATTGTAAATTTGCAAGAAGAGTAGCCTTAATTCCTCCTGTACCAGTATGTACCTATGCATGTTTTGTAATTAATGCTATGCGCAGCCCCCAGATGCCGCGGCCCACCGGGAAATTTCCCGGTATCCCGGTGGGCCAGTCCGGCCCTGGCTATGGCTCACTAGATGGCATATTGTTATAATTCTGTTATATTTTGCATCACTGTAGCATGTACTGGATATTTATTAAATAATAATTGTAAGAAAAAAAGTTGGGCAATATTTTATAAAAAATCATAAAAATGCTTTTAAAGCATGCAGTGCAATGAAAATGGATTTGAAAATAAAACATGAAATGTATATTAACTGTAGTTGATATAATTAAAGGAACCTAACAAAATAAAAATAACAACCATTTTTTCTTTAAGTTCCCTTCTTTTATTCTGACCTCTGTCCTAACGTAAAATGTGTTACAAAATGAAGAATACTTACCTTGTTTCCAGCGCCATGACACCTCCGCTGCTGCTGCCTGCTCTGCCTCCATGTCTATCTGCATGCTTGCTGACTTTCCTGCGATCTCGTCTAATATAATCCTTCTGGTAGCTCATACCCAATCAAATGATGTGGAGGTGGGCAGCGACTAGAGGTACATTTGGCCCTTCAATGTACATTGTACAATATATAAAATGGCAATGTTTTATATGGAATGGTTAAAACGACAGGACCACTGCACCCAGACCACTGCAGTGAGATGAAGTGGTCTGTGTACCTCTAGTAGTCTTTTTTTTTTTTTTTTTTTATTCTTTATTTTTGACGTGCATGGTATAACAACAGGCTTGGTCAGCCACGATAGCAGGCACCAGCAGTAATATAACGAACAGTTAAAACATAATGTGGCATATCAGTATACAGCACAATTTTAGTTTTATAAGAGTAAAAACATATGAAACAAGCTATTTCGATAGCGATGCCTATCTGGGTAGGCTGTTAATGAGAAATGCTAAACAATACAGTAGCTTAGGTACACATTTTGTAGTCACATTGCGAGGTCGTAGCAGAGGTTAGCCTAAGGTATCAGTATTATGCAAGCTAACAAAATTAGGCTCAGGCTTAAAAAAAATAAAGAAATAACTATTGAACTATGCTAGTAACCATCCTGACTTGGTGAGATGCTATTATATTAGTTTAATCACGAGTGAGCTTTGATTGAATGTTGAGACATAAGTCCCTGCATAGAAGACAAAGTATTGGAGCATATTGGAGCTGGTGTGTGAGTGAACCAGTCCCCTTCAGCGTCTAGTACGGCATGGATTCTGGGGAGACCAGATGAACATAACCCCAAAAGAAAGTAAATGAAAATATAAGTATGCTAGCCTGACTATTTGATATTAGATGGTGTCTCTGAGTGTTGACCAGATGAGTGGAAAAAAGCAAACAGTCATGTCAGCTAATAGTTAGCCTTTAGGATATAGGGGCCATCCGCTGGAGTGATTAGGAAAGTCCCCCTGCAGGCCTGGCTTCATCCGATGCCGCTTCTGTATCTCAGGTGCCTTGTGTACATGTCCATCAGGATCAGGAGCAAACTGAGGTCAAAGGTGTTGGGTGGTGGGTACCCCCCAGGGGGCAGTAGTCTCCCTTCTCTACATGGGAAAGAAAGAGGAGAGTTTGCGGCAGAGGTGTGTTCCGTTGCCGGCTTCCAATTGCCGTTCCCGGCCGGGTGGCCAGAGTGTTCGTTTGTTCTCGGACAGTGGGTGTTCGGCGTTTTGGTGAGCTGTTACGGGGTGAGTTGCGCCTGAGATTGCGAGGCCTTCTGGCAGGGCGTCGCTTCCCAGCTGGGGCTGTATGCTTGAGAGTGGAGCGGCGAGGGGGTAGCCCTGGTTTTTGTGGAGGCTTTAGGTGACTCACCATTGGGCGAGGATTAAGGTGCTGGAGCTTGCCTCTGGTTTCCCGCCTCTCTCTCCCCGCCGTCCAGGTCACTCTCAGGGCCCATGTTGGTGCTGTGGGCTTCCTTGAGACTGATGTCGGTAGGACTACATCTGTGGTGTCTCTGCGTTGACAAATCTTCGCCCAGAAGTCTCCGAATATGCGGTCTAGCCGCTCAAACAATGGGGGCAGACAGGGCTTAGGTGCTGGTGTCCACGTGGCTCCCGCCATGTTATGTGCCAGCGGTCCTGCAGTTCTACTGATCTGAGGTCGGTGCCTCCGTTCTGGACTGCATGCTTTAATTGCCGGGATATCCCTCACCGGCAGGGGGGGGGGGGAGAGGGTGATCCGAGGAGACCTATAGTAGAATAGGCTGTAGTCGGCTGAGGGATCGGCCGCCTCCCCCATGCCTCCCGAGTAGGCCGCAAGTAGGCCTCAGGTCTGTCCCCTGGATGCGGTCGCCTGTGTTGGTCATGGACCCCGTTTAGACTCTTCTCCATATTAAGCCTCTGTCTCCGAGGCTGAAACGCAGGCAATATATAGCTTGGTGCCATAAATTTGGCTGATTTTGGGCTGTTATGCCCGGAGCTCATCTGCAGTGCGACCGCTCAGCTTGGCTGTCAAGCTCCGCCCCCCCTCTAGTAGTCTTTTAAGAAAAAAAAAAAAAGAAAAAAAAAAGAAAACTCCATATGATCACTTGTCTAGAAAATAACATCATTAAAATTGGCTTCTCGACTATGCTGTGTGCATGAAAATCATTGCACATCTTCTCACACTAGGCAAAAGTTTCTTGTATCCATCATGTGCTACCATCATTTGAGCTTAAAACATACTTTTTCTAGCCAAGATGTTGCATTGCATGCTTTAATAAATCTGATTCTGGACTTTTATCCAGTTTTTTACCTGCTGGTCTGCTTCTTGTTTTTTTATTTGTTTGTTTTGATTTTGCTGCAGTAGAGCTGACCTGCTCTGGACTGGATGCAATTGGATTGTCCTAATATTTATGTGTGCATTCCCCTTTCTTCTATATCGGAAATAACTGGCAATCATGGTAGACATCTCTTCCTTAGCCATAGTGCCATTGTTTCAAAAATGGTGAGCTAGATATAAAGTGTTTTGCATTAAAATTTGCCCAAGACTTTTTTTCCCTCTCCTCCTTATTTCTTCTGTTGTGTGATGGAGACACAGTTTTAAAATCTAATAAAGTTTATATGTTTTAGTACAATCGTGAATTAAGTCTGGCTTCTTTAACATTTAAATATTTGCTTACTTTGCTGTATATGGTGGAGGAGTATAGACTGCTGCTGTTAAAACAGGTAGAATTTGGGGGGCCTGACCATCATGGTGGTTAGACGTGCCTGAACCAAGCTCTCACACAATCCTGCCAATTAAAGTCTATTTCAGCCTATTTAAGTGAGACCTGAGACAACATGAGCTGCCCACTTGATCCTTACCACAGAGGATACGCTGTGGGCACGATAACAGAATTTATCGAGGCTCACATACAGTTTGTTGAATCATGCAGACTGGTGCACTTCAGGAGAAGAGGCGGACGATCTTCCAAACTGGAGGCACCCCAAAGCTGTCAACACAAGCACTTGCCGTTAACCCCCCTTTTGTACTGGTGGGGGGGATCCCGGTCCACCCAGGGAAGGCTACCCCTGTACTGCAAACATCTAGGATGAAGCAAAGAGAGCAGGATGGCGGTCACAGCACAGCTTATCTTGACTGCGGTACGCTAAATGTCCTCACAAAACTGGACCAACTCTTTGATGATTTATGGTGCAAGCTGGAACACAGGCTACACACACCAGTTCTGATTTCTCCCTCAGTGGACCATCTCCGCACCCCATTGGAAAACTCTTCCTTAGGCTGTCCACAAGGCCTCAACACAAGGACCAAATGTTGGCAAAGTAAATATGCAGCTCCAGTAACGCGCCTCACATAAGCGGAAGCAGGCACAGACGCATGCAACCACTCAGACCCATAAAGAAACGCATCGGAAAACAGAGGTGCCATGGTGAACTCTAAAACTTGCTGAAGACTTGACTAACCGGCTTTCCTCTGGGCTCCATGGCGTATGCTTTCTTGAAGTGGGAATGTACCCTGACCTTGGAGGGCATAGGCTGAGCATAGGTTTCTGGGACTGAGCTGTGTCCTTAGTCATTCCTTCTGCCTAAATAAGTGGATCTGTATTTGCTTATTGTCAAAGTTTTTCATTCCTTTGATTTCTTGGCTTCCAGTCTTGCAAATTCTTAATATATATAATCCCATTTAACCAACTGGGGGCCTCCTAGGGGAATTATTATGTTATCTTTATTATGATTTTCTCTTGTGTTACACTTCTAACCTCTGTGCCTAAAATGCATAATGCCAAATGTTGAGACATGAATGACTAACCTGACTATAGACCTTATGTTTTATTTATACAAAAATGTGCAATCTCTAAGCCATGGCTATGTATAACCCTATCAGACATTAGGACACTCGCTAAGACTGTTGTGGCACTGCAAGTCTGTTTGTTATCATTTGCACAAAAAATTTAAATTAAAAAAAAGCAGGTAGAATTCTTCTAGATTCAGTTTTGTCAAACCATGAAATCTCCACTATTTTATTGTTTTAGGTATAAGTTTGAGACTGGTCAAATAAAACTCACGTGTTAACTCGTGTGTCTGGAATTGTTAAGGAATGTGAAATTCTAATAGATTTATAATAAATAGAACAAGGATCAGGAGAGAAACGTAATTACTTTGAAGAAAGAAGCACACACTATAACAAGAGGTTGATCCACTAACCATAATAATAGGGTAGACGCAGCTTAGCCATGAACAGGTAATTTTAAAGATTATAAATCCAGTGATGATGCTATTTATGTACCTTCCTCTTTTAAAGTAAAGAAAGATGACTCCAAGAATATAATAGTGTCAATAAGCTCAGTAATATTGAGGTGATACGTGAAAGACGTATTTACTAAACTCCAAATTGTAGTGAATAGGAAACTGAATGAAAGAATTTAAGCTAAATCAGTCAAACATGTACATTTTGACTAAATTTCGTTACCTGATTTTAAATAAATAAACTTCAAAGTATAAAAACAGCAGTACACTTTTACAAAGCCTAAATATTTTTGAAGAGTGTAGTTTAATAGCAATGGCTTATCTATCCATTATTCTTAGATGCACAATGCATATATAGTTAGACATAATCCTGAGTTTAAAGGAACGCTAACTAGAAATCTATAAAAAAAAAAAAAAAGAAAAAAAGAAAAGCTTTTTCCTAAATAGTTTTAAAAATATATATCAAAACTGCAATAACATTTTACTGTAATTCACAGCTAGAAAAGTCTCCTTACTGCAGTTCGCTCTACCCTTGCTGAAGTCATCAATCACCATGACTTAAGTCCAATTAGATACTTCTCATAAAGAAGCATTATGGACAGATGGTGCATGCGTGGCAACTGTCCTGAACCACCAATCCAATGATTTGCCAATGCACAGCATCCACATGATTTGACACTGGACATTAAACAGAGAAAGCCCCTATTGTCTCTGTCTTCGAGCTATTACTACATAAAGGTACGGCCAATTTAAACAGTGTGGTTTATACTAATTTCATTTGCAAGGCTGCAGGTGAGGTATTCATGCAATAAATTCATTAACATGAAGACATTTTGGTGCTTAGATTTTCCCTTTAACAGGTTAGTCCAGGCAGATTGACTACGTTAGTGTTTTGCAGTGGTCATGGTGTAAGCATTTAAATATGAAACACTGCACACACAGTTACTTAATGTTGCTACCAGGCATATATCTCTTGCTTTGGATTTGCTAACATTAATTACGTGTGTTTTCCATGTACAGGAACTCATTCATTGGCCAAATAGCAGTATCTGCATTACTGGAGGCGTTGAGCCCCGTCATTGTAAAACAGTTTGCCCTATTATCTTAGCACAGTGCCAGCACAGTTCTAGGCACCACAACCACTACAGTGGTAGTGATTATGATGCTTGGCTTGGACTGGATCAAAGAGGAAGTATAGAAAAACAACAGTGAAAAAAAGGCCCTAACTCATTAAAACAAAATTAGGTCTGCTAACCATTAACAAATAATATATTTATGCCAAAAAGGAAGAGCTTTGTAATTCATTTCAGAGAACTTGAAACTACATTTGCAACTTTCTGCACACAATCATTTGGTTTTGATTATTTGTGTTAAGATGGGTGATTGGCAAGAGAAGATACCATCATATGAAATAGGTGTAGAAGTCTTAGTTAAAACAAACATAACTGTCAGAGCGCTCTGACATTTTAACATTAGAACACTTAGCTTTTGGTCCTCTAGACCTAACATGAAAACAGGAGGTTTCAAAAGGTTAGGATTTATTTGACGGATAGGAATAACTGAATACGACTTTTTCATTTCTTATACTCCCATACATATATATATATATATTGCCTTGAAATCCAGATTTGTGAAGTGCAACATAACGGAATAAATCTACCACTTTTCCTAATCCAGGTTCTCCATCATGTGATTTAATGTTAAAGATGCAATATCAAACCAAATTGCTCTATACGTCATGAATAAGACATTTATACATAAGTGAATCCTTATTTTAAATTGTAAGTCTCACATTATGTTTGTTTTGTTCTGCAAACCCCCGGCCACCCCCCCCCCCCCAAAAAAAAATACATGAATGATTTACACGTTACCCTAATTAAAGTAGGTTTATTTCTTATTTAAAATACCGAAATAATGACATTTTAGGTAACTTTAAAGTGGATACTCCAATGCACCATAACAACTACAACTGATTTTTTTCGTCAAACAATTTTAAGTGATTTGCTAAAAACTAGGGGATTCCAAGTACCCAAAGTCTACCTTAATAACTTGTGATGTCCTCATTATTGATACAAGATTTAAATTGTGTGAACATGCATTGGGTGCTTACACCATACAATGATTGGTTTTAAGTAAAGATTTTAGACTGTGCAAAACAAATTTTACTTTTATTTCTGTGAATATAGTGTATTTACAAATAACAAAAAAGATAGTTAGTAAACAAATTAGACATAGAATAAAAAAGACTAAACAAAAGGATTTAGATCCAGTTTGCTTCTAACGAGAGACATGTGCAAACTACAGGGCAATGTGTAAATCATTATACTATGTGTGATCGGGATAAGCAATTCTAAGTGCTGTTCTGGAACAGTTGAAAAAGTTCAGAGTTTTCTTTTGATATATGACAAAAAGACAATATGTGATATTTTTCTGGTGATGCAATATCTGAGACATGAAGGCTATTGCTTACTTATCCATTCCCGGTAATATCCAGTTTAATACTTCACTTCCCATGAGCCAGCATGCTTCGTTCTCCCACGTAAGACAGAATTCCAAAAGATGACAGAAGGCAGCATTGTCGAAAGCATGAATTCTGGCCAAAACAACACCGAAGGCTGCATATGGACTGACTCGCTTCCAGCTGTCCCTATACTTTACTTAAATGAAGGCTGTGAATCCTTCTAAAAGCTATTTAAGTCTTGTTTTTGCAACATTTAATATCTTCTGACATTTTTTCAAAAACATATTTCACTTAACTTGAGAAACCAAAGCATTCCATGGATAACTTAAATCCATACAATAATAAATAATACATTGTGCTACAATTAAAATCAGTTGGTTCCCATTTTTTTTTTTTTTTTTTTTGCATATTTCAGTCCTTTCTTCCCATCTAACCCTCCCTTACAAATTGGACATGGACAATACAGGACCTATGTAGTAAACAGAGGGTTCCGATGACGTCCAAAATTGAGTTATAATATGTAGACTGGCAACATGATTATTTTTGTTGTTCACTGCTAATGAAATAAATCTCTAGATGTAGCACTAAATAATAAAATTACGTCATAATGATTAAATATTGTATTATGAAATAATTCATCAAAATAGATTTACAGACGACCTTAGTTTATTGTGCATTCAAATACCAACTTCTAAATCGTTAGTTTCAGAAGAAAAGTTACCATTATTCTCAGTTCTACCTGATTAAACATTAATTATTATGCAGCATGGAAAGGTTTGAAATAAAATACCTGGTATTTTCCCAATATTCCCAAACAATGTATCCCAATGTTTCCATACATTACTTGCAGATGTTTTCCACACTAAATGAAATATTCAATGGTATTGTACCTTGTTTAAACAAGTCAGCCAATGGGAAGAAGTGAAGACTTAGGCAAGCATTAAATGCCAGATTTGAAGGTTAGTGGGATTCTGGTTAGTGTACTCAGCTGCAAGCATCAAATCCCTGCTTAGAGAGAGTGGCTAAATATTTGATTTCCTTTCTTTTTCTTTGGATTTTAAATTGATTGAGTGGAAATAAGCTGGGCATATATTGTTCCACTGCAGCTGACAAACACACCAGCATTTGATGTAGCAACAAATTAAAACCGGCTTTTAACCCCAGGCAGATGTCTTGCAAAGACCATCATGATTTATAGGCATTTGCCTAACAACTTATAATGAAGGGGTTAACTTGTCTAAGGATGGATACTGTTTATTCTGTTAGAGACATGTGGGGGTTATGTATAAAGAGTCATTTTGAAAACAAGATCTAAATGGGAGCAGTCACCCTGGAAACCAATAGAATGTTACTGTTAACTCTTTACACTAGAAATAAATCCTATTGAAATATTTCTGTAAGTTAGGCCTGTTCATTTAAGCTACCACAAATAGCAAAAAAAGAAGAAAAACAAGAACAGAAGGAAAAAACACAGTTTAATTCTCAAATGAGAAAAATAAACTTTAGACAATCTTTCATTCAAGATTCCGTCGAAAAACAGCTTTCACAGATTTTATTGCTTATAAGTTAGTTTGTTATGTATATATAACTAGACTGCAGAAATTACAAGATGGACACCACAAGATCAGTTTATCAAGCCAGGTGCAAAAATAAAATGGTGACTGTAGGCCACAAACAAGAGCCAACATGAACAGTACCTCAGCATCAGTCTAATGTATGAAAAAGAGAGGGATTTAGTTGATGTTTCAGGATGGCTGAAAACACCCTCTTCTTTTTTTAAATTCTTTATTTTGGTTGTGCAGGTGGTTACAATATTTCAATAAGCGCCACAACAGCGTATTTCAGTTTTCAAACAAGCCAAACAGTGGCATGATAGTCTGCACATTTTTTTTTTTTGTATTCAACATGCTTAACTAAACAGTTGATTTCTCAGAATACAGGTAGATGAAATAAAATGAAGTAGATGAAAGTTACTGGATGCTTAACTTTGCAGGGCCGCCTATGCTATAGTAGAGATTGCATGAGCACGTTTAAAACAGAGCAGTATCTGGCTACAAAGTACAGAAAAGTAATGGCTGACAGTACATGCAATGAAGAGTTCAATATACAATATATGTAGGCACCGCTTGGTAGAGTGGGAACGATTAGCCGTACCTTAGTATTTGTATTAATAAAACAACATTAAGCAGAAACACCCTCTTCTAAGCACGGAAATGTAAAAAAAAAAAAACACGTGTGCATATATTATTAAAGGTTCAACACATTCCGTGTAGAGCTTATGTTATGTCTGCAAACTTGACATCACAAATCAGTTTACTATGTTCAAAAAGTAAACTAAAAATACATTTGGGGTATTTGATATGCTGTTTAGATTATGGCAATAGTGGTTTCCAATGCATGCTTAGGCATTACTCTACTCAAGTGGTTTGAGATGTGGCTGAAGGCCAGTGAAATTTTATTCCAAAAATTGCAATTTTTACAGATATTTCTAACTTTGCTAAGGTATTGATTCTTAACAACTTGCCTAGATTTTATACACCATACCTCATTGCCTAGATTTTATACACCATGTCTCGAGTAAACTGTACAAAATGCGCAACATTTAATGCATTATTTGTATTTGTTAGTTTTAAAACCAACATTTTTGTCATTTGTTTAAAGGTTTCATTGTGTGCAGACTGAAGTAAATGATGTGGAAATAATGGCACAAACTGATTCAAGTTCAACAAATGAAACAAATATAATGTGAAATATTCTATTCATTTTGCGATGGGATGAGAAAAGGACAAAGCTACACACACAACTGTAATGAAAAAAAATGAACAATTGGATTTAATTTATGAAAAAGAAAATATATATAGTATTCTAAAATGTACTACCCAGATGGAATATTGTAAATGCCAAGCAAACTGTAAAAAGTGTAGCACAAGCTGTTAGAACTTACTTCTTGAGTTCCAGATTTGAAGCGTAATGTTTCACTAATGATATAGTCAATTTAGCACCATACTGAACGTCTGTTATGGTGTCTGTGTATTTTGGACTTTGGACAAGTGTAGTACCGTTTTTTGTATGCTCATTATATTAATCTTCCAGGATAACTGCAAAAAGAATGTGTTTGTGTCACATTTCCCTCTCTGTGTCTATTTAACAAACGAATCTTATTTAAAAATCTTAATTAAATGTATACGCAATGCAGAATAAGAATGGCCAAACTGGATAAACAAATCTCCAACTCACTTCTGGGACTACATTTTGAAATTGCCTTGTCAATTTAAAGGCCCCTTTAAATGTTACACATGTGAAGTGTGGTGCAGTGCCCTCTAGAGGTATGTGCAAAAAGTGACAAGTTTGCAGTTATTAATATGTACATATATATTTGATTAAACAACATGGCTTCCATCTTTTAGCTTGCAGGACTTCTGAAAACCCTACATCGGCCTTTATTTAATTCTCTTTTTGAGGAAGATTGCAGCAAATATATAATTGTATGCTCTGGTAGGTCAGTATGTGATTAAAAGAACACTCTGGGTTTATACATAAAAATATACATTTAATTATAATGTAGGAGAGTGGTGGAGTCTCCTTACTTCGCCACACAAATACAGTAAAAATGAAGGGATTAGTTACCTCAAATCCAAAGGCAAGATGTCTACTTGTGCAGTTTCACTCCACCACCAGGGACATCATCAGTAATCAGATGATCACTCGGGCCAATAGAATGCTTTTCTTAGAGAAGCACTGGAATGCAAGTCTCCTGAACTGCTCTGCTTTGCCGGAAATGCTTCTTGTTGACCAGCACTGCCTCACCACAAAGCAAACTGGAAGACCACCTGCCCGGCTGTCTGATACTTTACAAAATTGCATCTGTCTGTTCCTTTAATCGATATACAACTTTTACATATTCAGAAGAAATAAAATTCACCCCTCGTTCATGTTTTATATGACACTACCAGATTAAAATGTAGAAGTATCTTTCTCAAATGCAAGAAAATTATACGGAGTACGTATGGGTTTTCTAGTTGCTTACATGGTATATCAATGAAAAGATCTTTGGATCTACTGGTAGATATAACATCGTGAACCTGAACCTAACAGAAGCAATCAATTTACGGTACAATTGTTAATCAATTAACAAGGGCAGAGCCAGCACAAAAAGATTTATTATTGTCTTGGGATGTTCACAGCCAACTCTGAGGCTGAAGTCACTGGAAAGCTTTTGACATTTTTGGATGAGTTCCACACAAACTGCATTGATAACTTTCTCAAGTGCTTAACAGAAAACAAACTGCCAACACTGTTTCAGTTATATTCTACTAAGCTCAGCTAGAGAGCGCAGCTCTGCTCCAAATGAAAAGAATAGAAGCTTAAGCTTATGCACTTTGGGAAATCCTTGGCCAGCAGTAGATCTGCATTTCTCTAAATAAGGTGCACATGAGCTGGCTCAAAGTAGCAGCAGGTTTCTTAACAAACCCTTCAAAAGATTTATGGATTAATATCCATCTCGGATATTCGCGAGAATATTTTTATGCCCACATCTGCCTCTCTACCTGCCTTAAGGTCATCCAAAAAAAAATAAAAAAATTATATATATATATATATATGTATGTATATATATACATATATACATATATATATATATATATATATATATAAAAGGATTTTGATATCCATTTTATGTTATCATTTTAAGTTTATTAAATGCCACACGCATGGAAGCATTTTGTGTGAGCGGAAACTGCAAGTAAAACACTTGGTTGATGCGTTTCACTGCAAATAGCATGGAATAAAGTATTCACGATGGGAACAACCCATCTATTAATGATGATTAGCAAAGAATATTGATGGATCAGTTATTTTAAAGTCTCTTTGTTCTTCAACTCACTGAAGATGAAGTAATCATGGAAGATGGGAAGTGCTAAGAATGAATGGATCCAGGCTTTCACGGAGGCCTGGGGCCGGAGGAGAGCCTTGCTAAGCTGCGTATCAACAGATACTGTCTTACAACTCCATGTTGTCAAGCCATACCTAGAGACTGCCAGTATGCTATGGCCTGCTTGGGGAGTTGGATAATTCCTGTTTGCTGATATTTAAGTTTCCCAATCTCATTTGCGCTATAAGCATTACAGAGTTCCATTCATACATTTAAGTGCTTTATTTTGGTTCAGCAATATGCCCTGTTTTTCTTAATACTCAGTGATTTTACAAAGCTTTATGGTACACACCAAGCCTGCTTTCAAACACACTTTTGTAGCATACCCATGTTACCTTGACACACTTATGCTAAACCTTAAACTTATCTAAATACTACAGTCAAGACATGCTTGACTGAGCCTGTTGTTTCTTAATATTACTAAAAAAAAATTAAAAAGTGCTGTACTTTTTTTTTTTTTTTTTTAATTCTTTATTTTTATTGTGCAATATGGGTTACAAACATGCCCGTTATGCCATGACAGCAGTCACAGGATTATAAACGTAAACATTGTCATGACAGGATTAAGCTGCACATTTTTATAAGTAGATATGAGGATTAATAGGCGAATACATGCGATCAATGTTAAAGGTATGCAAGTTGCTCAAAAGTTAGGCTTATTAACATGTGGTTGTTGCTTTATGTTTGGCACATTTTAGTCATTATTACACTTAAGTAGTTATTAAACGATAGGCAAGTCACAGTGACATTTTATGAAAAGCATATAAGCTAGAGAAGTACTGTGCTAGTGGGTTAACTGTATGAAGCATGAGGTGAAAGCACTGATTTGAAAAGTAAAAGTAAAACCACCTAGCTACTTTAAAATCTTTAGCTTAATATGGGGACCTCAACGTTGGCTATGGGTGATGGGAGTTTGAAAAGGAAAAACACTGAATTGGCAGTAGGCTGACATAACGAGATGAGAAGTAAGTGCTTAGTGTCAGCAGTCCAGGTAGGGTTTGCTGCATGTCAGTTAAACAAATTAAAATGCATAAAATAAAGCAGTAACTGAAATATTGAATGACTGAAAAGTTCACCCTATCCCCAGTTTCGTCTTCCATCCTCCTTGGCTGGTGAATGTCCCATTGATCCGTAACTTGGCACTCTGTCTGCTCCAGGCTTAAGTGGGAACCCGGTACAAGCTTGTCAGGCTGCGTGCATCTCCGATATCGGTGTGTCGATGCGGTTTGGTGTTTGCTGGGACTTGCAGTTTCTCCCTCCGTAGGTGCGCTATGTGCTTTGGGGAAAACCCCCTTGATGCTCTCAGCTTCGTTTTGGTGCGGTAAGGGAGCAAGTGTGGTTGGGGTCGAGTGGTCGTGCCTCTGGGCCTAGATAGTGTCTCCCGTGGAGAGGTGGGTGTCTTCTTGAGGTCGGGGGTGGTTTTCCGCGGTTTCCTCCTGCTCGGCGCTCTGCACAAGAGGGGTGCGTGCTTACTTCGCCGTAGAGTGGTTTTAGGCCCCGTCTTGGCTGCAAGCTGGTGCTGAGGGCCGGGTGGCGTTTGTCGAGGTGGGCGGCGTACAGTGAGTGATCGCGGGGTGCCTTGTTGCAGCCTGTGTTCGAGCTTGAGCCAGAAGTTTAGGAATATCCTGTCTATGCTGGACAGGGAGCTTAGTGGTGTCTCATGGCTGTCTGCTGGCCGCGTGGTCTCCGCCATTTTAGGGTGGCCGCTCACCTCTCCGGCCCGTGTCACTGTTGTCTCCATCGTGTTGGAGGGGACCCTCATGGGTGGTCCGGGATCACCCCCACCGGACCAAAGGGGGGGGTTGCGGGGTATCCGCTCGTGGCAGGTGGTCTCCAGTTGGTTCCAGGCTGGGAGATCGGCCGACTCTCCCACCCGGTGCTCGCCAGGCCACATGTCCTCACGGGTGCTTTCTGCCATCTGTAGTCCGCTCACAGGCCGCATCACCGGTTTCCTGTAAGGGTAGAGGACTACTAGGTCGCTTGGGGTCCCGTGGTGCGGTTTGTAGCAGGATAGGGGTGCCCTTTCAACCATTTTTCCAGGATTAGTGTGGAGCTCTTGTTAGGCACGACTTCCCTCCATGGCAGTCAGGCCCCGCCCCCAAAAGTGCTGTACTTTTGATTGCTATTTACTGGTTACCTATGTACATTGATTATCTTGCTACTTCTGTTGGGGCATAGTGAGATTGTTTGTTCCTTCTGAAGCACAACAAAAATAAAGATTGACCAAAAAATGTATTAAAAAATGAGTGGATCAGGGTCCAGAGTGAGTAAAATAAGGTTAGGACTGGGCAGGAAAGGCTGAATAGAGAAAGGTACAAAGTGGGGAGTAAGTGGAGCAGCAGCAACTGGGAAAGACCCGGTCACAAAATCGCAGTCTCCAAGGTGCATGTAATGCCACAGTAGATGTAGAATTGGGTGAATTCAGGAAAATAAATTTAACATCTATAAATCTAAACCCAATTACAGATAGTCAATTCAATTTTAAAATGCTATATTTCATTCTAGGGTCACTGTCACAGAGTGACATTATATAATTTGATCTTATATATCTCTTGACCTTATTTATAAAATGCAAAGTTTTATTAAATTTATAAAAAATATTATTTGACTTGAATGGCGCCCATGAATGTACATTTGAATTCAGATAGCCAAAAATAGAAACATATTGACGGGAGAATAAATTATTGTCCGTTATTCTTCCAGTTTTGCTGACACTGAATCTTAATTCTGTTTTTGTTAGCTTCGGCTTTGATTTTTTTTTTTTTTCACACTCCACAAAGAGAGAATTCAAGATCATATTATACTTTATATTCGTTTAAAACCTGAGTAGAAGTACAAAGAAGGCAGTCACCTTTTTAAAACATTCAAGCAGTGAAATTACACAGCTGAACAATAGGATTTACCAATTCGTACAATGCTAAAAAAATTAACTCGGAATCAACATGCAAACAATCTAGCTCACATTTAGTTTCCTTTTCAACAATGCAAGTTGAATGTTAAAATGTTAACAGTGAATAATATATTTGTGTTGCATGTATCACTTGAAATCTAGCACAGTACGTAGCTCTCACTATTTAACATTTGAAGCAATCTTTCTAATAAAGGCCTTAATTTAGCTTTTCATGAAATTTTTTGAATATTTAAAAATGTTGATAACTTTTGATATATTGATATTTTTTTATAGATATTTTATATTGATATTTTTGGGAATAATCATTTTTAAAGTACTTAAAACTTAAAGTATTTGAATAACTTATCCCCAAAAAAATTAAATTGAGGTCCAAATCATCTTTTTAGAGTAAGGTCTTGCTTTCCCAAAAGTGTATGAAAGGGTAGATAAAAACACAACGACTACTTCATCTCAATGAAGTGGTCTGTGTGCAGTGGCCCTGTTCTTTTAACCCCGCAAAGTAAAACAATGCAAAACAATATATGTTTAAAATGTTTAAGTTCACCTTTAGTGGCTATCTTCCTGACAGCACTGATTGATTAAATCTCAACATGTGACGCATAAGCTCATGGTAAGGCACTGAATACAATGGATTTTTATAGGGAAGCTTAAATGTGAGAGTGAGGCTTGTCGTGCAAGTACACCAGTCCCCAATGCTCCTCCATGAGAGACAGAAATGTCTCTTCAATTATGTTGGGGGAGGCTGAGATGTGATGTTGGGAAAAGGTTAGTAGAACTTTTGATTTATTATTTTTTTATAGTGGGGTGGACTGTGTAAAGCTAGGGACGGGAACCCTATAGCATTAGGAAGACAGGTTTGTATTTCTAACACTATAGTCTTCCTTAAAGAGAAATCAGAGATTTTGATGAATTAATTTTTGCATTTGTGCTGGGCATGTTGCGTTTTCATGAAACTCAAAAACAAGTTCTTGGGACAGAGTCCTTTAATGCACTGGTGACTCTTGATGGCAATGTCCATTACTAGCTAAAAGCCTTTCCCCCATGATCCACTAACTAGCCCTCTTTACCATATCCAAATTCGATGGACATAACCGCCAAACTGGTTAAATAATGATAAGTGAGAGTATTTCAGATCCAGGATTTGTAAACATTTCTAAAATAAATCACAAAAGCGACATTTGACTGGGACTTTTATTAAATTCTTAGAAGTATATCAGCAAACGGATCCCAGTTTCAGGCTATCCCAAGGAAGTTCATTTAAACATAACATAAACAACATTTTAGTTTAGTATGAGCATTCATCAATACATACATTGGCTGGGTGTCTGGTCATAGGTATACAACCTACTGTAGAATTTAACCACCCCAGACTATGTGACACTGGGCTTTCTTGTCTGATTGATAAACATTTGTAATCTGTTATCATTTGTTTAATGGGTTCTTGACTTGCATGCTGGTTGTTATTATTATTTATAAGGTGCCTACATATTCTGCAGAGTCATACAATAGGTAGTATGAACACTCTATACAACAGAGCTTTAAAGTCAAATAGTTTTCTGTTGAGTAAGGACCCCTTTCGACCATGTAGAACTGCTTTTATCGGTCTCAGTACTTCACCTTCCATCAGCTCAGCCAACTCTCCAATGTAGGGTCAAGGTAATTTATGTGGTTCCAGAGAAATATAATTTGACTGTAAATAGCCTGTTCCGAGCAGCCAATACACGGTTCAAATGGCACCTGTCTTTTATTTGTTTCCTGATTACAGGTTCTTTTCACAGATATTTTCTTGCTAATTAGCAATTTTCATGAAGCAGGTGCAGCCATACAGCACAACTAGACATTATTATTTTCATTATCAATTTTGAAATGGTAGCATACGTGCAAGGAATAGAAGGCTATTTAGCAGAACAAATCATAAAACAGGTGTAAAAGTGAAATGAAAACATGAGTGCGCAAGGGATTAGGTTTAAAACTGTAGCATGTACACGCTTGCTGAAAAAAATTGTTAAATATTTATTATATTTTAACCTACAGGTTGAAAACAGACTCAAAGCCGTTAAAATGCAATCTTTTTACACATCTCTTGTTTTTGTTTATCAAAAAGAAGTAAAAACATCAAATTTGAAGCAATTTTATATGGCTCTTGCTGGTCCAAAAATTACTTTCTAATTGTGACTAAAAAAATTATTCTTGATTGAAAAGTGGCATTTAAATGTCCATCATACTCAGCACAAGCTATTAGTAATAGTATGGATCTAGAATACCTTTTTTTTTTTTTTAAATCTATTGTATGTCATAGCACAACGTCTGTAGACAGTGAATGTCATACATTTATTGGTCTCACATCAAAGAATGTCCGCTCTCCTCAAGTCTTAGTGGATGACCTCTTGTCCTTTGAACAATCCTATTGCGGAACAGATTACCAGGGAGCAATGTATATATTTTAGACATGTCCAATTCGTGTCGGTCTGAATTGAAATTCTGACGAATTTCGGACATTCGGATGCTTCTGAATTGCCGAAGAGCCGAACCGAATTTCCGAATTTCGGAAGTGTCGAACCGAACCAAATTGCCAAAGTGACAAATTTCTAAAGTGCTGGATTTCTGTAAATAGTGGAAAAACAGGAGTGGGAGGGAAAATGAAGAGAATGAGGACAGGAATCTAACGATAACCCTACCCCTACCCCTACCCCTAACCCAACCCCTACCCCTAACAATACCCATAACCCTAGTAGGGTTAAGGGTTAGGGGTAGGGTTAGGATTAGGGGTTAGGTTAGGGGTAGGGGTTAGGTTAGGTTAGGGGTAGGGTTAGGATTAGGGGTAGGGAATTGCCAAAGTCCCAAATTCCCGAAGTCCCGAATTGTCAAAGTGCCGAATTGCCAAAGTCCCAAATTTCGGAAGTGCTGAACCGAATTGCCGAAGTCCCGAATTTCGGAAGTGCTGAACCAAATTTTTTGCCCATGCACATCCCTAATATATTTGTGTAATGCTATCATACTCTTTTTTTCAAAAGTACTCATTGATACCCATTAATATACAAAAATCCACTCTATATTTTCTATATTATATTTTAAAATGTATGTACTAATTAATTCTTCTGTTTTTCATGACAATGCCTTATTGGCCTTTAAAGTGACTAACTAACATTGTATATAATTCCAATGTACATTGTTTACTTATTTCAACATGCTACTAAGAAAAAAAAGCACTGATTGGTGCTATGCTGTGTAATCATTTCATTGCATTCAATAGTGGTTATGGTGCCAGGACTGCCCTTATTCCCTCGCACTGAAAGTAGTCAAACTGGATTGTTTTTTACCTGGGATTCACTGGGCACCATTCCCCGCTTTGATTACTTCGGACAGAGAGCCAGAAGCTTCTGCCTTTGGTCTAGGACAGGGATAGGCAACTTTCAGCACTCCAGATGTTGTGTACTACATCTCCCAGAATGCTCTTACAGCCATAATGCTGGCAAAGCATGATCACTCTCTGCCAATGAGCTAAGCCCTGGCTTCACTTACCCACAAAGCTTCTGGTTGTAGTGGAGGAAGAGAGTAGTGCCTAATAGACACCAGGTAGTCAAAGTGTTTTAATTACTTACAATGGGAGGGCGCCAGTGTCTCATAACCACTACAATGTACTGTTTCTTTAAATTCTTCTTATATTTTACGATTGTTCTCTAATTTAAGAGTCAGAGGGAAGTGTCTTACTAAAGAGATTTGCTACATTTGACATCAGGACCTTACTGTCAAGTTTTTGTCTAAGGTCAGTAAATGTTCAGAAAATAACAGCTTTAACCTTCCTTACTTAAACTGTACTAGTTCCCATTGAGGGTGAGATAAAGTTAAAGAAAACAAGAGACAGCCGTCTTTACTTTGAGGCCAGGAAAATATTTAATTGAAAAATATGTTAAAGAAATACTGGATGATAAAAGAAACAAATAATAACCATGTACTTTACAGCCATTCCGAAAACTAGTCTTTTAAAATATTTTTGGATAAAAAAAAAAAGTATCGGTCAGCTGGTTTTTGAACTCTACAGTTTTAATAATTGTAGTATATTTCAGTTATACACATTTGTTAAAGGATTTCTAAATACAGACTATGTACGTAGAAAAGTAGCTAAAAAATGCCATAAACCGAATAATTTTACCCAAGGTTAGTGAAGCAAATGAGGGCTTTTTGGAGATGTGGAATGGATTTAGGAAAAATATCTTATGCATATTGATTTATTACATCGAAAGACACTTTTTACTCTAATTGTGTTGCTGAACACAACATTAATAACCCCTTAGTGACCAGACCACTTTTCAATTTTCTTACCGCTTTCGACCAGGGCTGTTTTTACATTTCTGCGGTGTTTGTGTTTAGCTGTAATTTTCCTCTTACTAATTTACTGTATCCACACATTATATACCGTTTTTCTCGCCATTAAATGGTCTTTCTAAAGATACCATTATTTTCATCATATCATATCATATAATTTACTATAAAAAAATTATAAAATATGATGAAAAAATTAAAAAACACAAGTTTTCGAACTTTGACCCCCAAAATCTGTTACGCATCTACAACCGCCAAAAAACACCCATGCTAAATAGTTTCTAAATTTTGTTCTGAGTGTAGAAATACCCAATGTTAACATGTTCTAACGTGATTTTTGCAAATTATAGGGCAATAAGTACAAGTAGCACTTTGCTATTTCGAAACCATTGTTTCCCCCCCAAAATTAACGCAAGTTACACTTTAACACTGATATTTGTCAGGAATCCCTGAATAACCATTCACATGTATATATTTTTTAAAACAAGGCAAAATAAGGTATCAAACTTGGGGTATTTTCACTCTTTTCATGCAACCATTTCACCACCAATCTATGCCAAATAAAAAAAAAACTAAAAAAGAATTGGTGATTTTTTTTGACACACATAGCAATTTAACAATACATGTACTGAGAACTTTAAGGGTTACTGCCAAAGGACACCCCAATATGTGTTCAGCAACACTTTTCATGCACTAATTCTACCTCCAGTCTTTGTCAACTTTTTGGGTAGTCATTTTGTGTTATTTTTCACACACATTGTACTTTAGGCATAGATTCTCAGCTCCTGTTATGTATTACTGCTAAAGAACACCCCAATATGTGTTCAGCAACATCTCCTGAGTACAGTGATACCCCCATGTATAGGTATGTCGGGTTATCTGTGGGCCAAAATACCTTATTTGGAGGGTGCACATTCCAGTTTTCCAACTTGGAATTTTCACAGCTGGTCATCATGCACCCATGTCCTATTTGGGACATAAGTGTACACTTATAATGAAATCATATATATGTATAATATATTATAAAATGCTTTAATTATTTTTTACAATATATATATACACAATATATATATTACAATATATATATACAATATATATATATTATATATATATATATACACGTGTGCAATTTTACATTCATATATGTATATATTAATAAAAGAAGTACACTTAGTATGACGTTATATAATATATATATACATGCATATTATATATAGATATAATATATGTGTATGTGTATATATATATATATATATTATTTTTTTGTATTTATTTTTTTACATTTATTAACTTCATTTAAATTTTGTAAAACTTTTTTTTCAAACTTTTTCCACCAGCAGGGGGACTACCTGTCAGTTCAGACAGTCCTCCTGCTGGCAGTACTGTGGACACCTATTGCGGCCATGTGACCGCTCTCTTAGAGAGTCTGTTATATTTGTAATAGTTTAGGAACCTGCAGATTTCATCAGAAATCAGAGCTACTATGATTGGAGGCTGAGTGACAGCCACAACCGAGTTAACAATTGCAGCCGGTGTACTAGAGCTGTACTAGAGCTGCTTGAGAAGCATAGGAAAGCTGCAATCACAAACACATGCAAGCTTTAGAAGCCTCTGCTTACTGTACTTCCCAGCACAGACGGAAAGTCTGGGACTTGCAAATAGGGGAGAGCTTGCTAGGACTGCAGATAGCACATAGCATATAGCCGCCAAAAAAAACAAATGCATGCATGTTTTCTTTGTGGGTATGTATATTAAATTGTTAAATCAATTTTTTTTTTAAATCAATAGTGTTCTTTAAACATTAAATGAGAATATACCATCTTATAGAACACTTAATTATTAAGATACAGTACAGTAAAAACAAGTTGTCTGAGATTGATTGATTGATTGGACGTTACTGCTGTATAATAATAAAAAAGCTAACCAAAAAGCTAGCGCGTTAGCAACACTTTCTGCTTGACCTAGAACAAGTGACATGTAGCATTTAAACCTTCAGGGGAATGTATAACTGGTTCTACCTCCCCAGCACAGAAAGATTTAAAAATACCATATATCATCTCATCTGGGAGGTCTGGATGAACTGTATGAATTGTGACAGAGTGCTTCGATTCGTACATCGGGCACATTGCAAAACTAAATAAGCAAGGTTTAGCATGCATCCGACTATGTGTTGAATAAATTGCTGCCAAGTATTTTGCTAGGCAAATATTGATATTTTAACCACAGATCAAGTACTCTGAGCTCTGAGTGCAGTAAATATGGCTTGTAGTAAATTGTTTTTCCTGGATCGCTGCCATTTCAGGCGTTGTCCCTTGTTAATGTAAAAAAAAAAAAAAAAAAAAAAGAATAGACTTGTCCGTATCAGAGTGCGATGTTACAAACGACATAGCGCCGTTAGACTGCTTCTGCTGAAGTGCTTCCCTTGATACTTGTGACATTGATACACTATGTTCATGTCTATAATTAGAATGGAAAGGAAAATTCTGATAGTGACCTATTTGTAAGTGGCAGTGGCTTAATTTTACAGTGTTTTAAAGAGTGTTAAGGACTGAACATATACTTGCCATATCTTCCAGATACACAGAGACAAATGTTAGTCTTGGCAGTTTGTACTAGTGTTCATGTATCAAAACATATCGACCCTAGATTTTAAAAGTTTGAGTTTAATTATATATTGTATGTGAAATTTAAAGCAAAGCCTGTCCAAGATTAGTGTGAAATACACCCTTCAGACTAAGACTCCTTTCTAGGGTTGCCACCTTTTTTTGAAAAAAAAATACCGGCCATGCTAATTTGCATAAATAATTATATATGCATGACATCACAGCACACGGCGTACATAAAAGAACGAGAACATTTGGAAGCAGACAATTCCCTAAATCACTAATAAAATACAATGTTTGTACTTTGTCTGACTGTGTGTATGTAACATGTTCATCCTCACCTTGCGGCATCTGCAGTGGTTCCCCTGCTAATGGACGCGGTGGTGCCGTTCGGCGCCTGCAGCATGTTGATGGATGCCAGCCACTGCAGATCAACATTAATTTGTCACCCCCACGTCCGCCCACGGCATTGACAACGTCAGCGTGAGACATCCCCTAAAGGACGCGCACGCCCGTTCTGGGGTCAGAGGTCGGGTGCGGTCAATCGGATCTGAGAAAGGCTTATTTAAACTCTTTTTGCCTTTTCCTCATTGCCCTGTCGTGGTTTCCCTGTCGTGGTTGTCCAAGAGTGTGTTTCTGAGCGTTTATTTCTGGTTACTGACTTTGGCTTTGTTTTGACTTCCCTGTATTCTGGTATCCTTGACTTTTGGCTTTCCCTTATCGTTGTGTCTCATTCTGTGTCCCCGACCTCGGCAAGTATTCTGACTATTCTCTGGTACGTTAAGTCCGGCCATTCTAAGGCCCAGTAAGATGTTACCTTTAGTCCTAAGTGTGATACAGTTCTGCATGCTGGATCAACTAGTAATCCTGGCAGTGTGTAGTATTGTGTATGTGAGGCAGTGTGTGTATATACTGTGGATGAGCGTATGTGTGTGTATAGCAGTTTGTCGTCGTCTAAATGTGTATTAACAAACACACACGCATCCTGCTAAATACACATACATATGCAGACTGATGAATACATGTACACAGACTGCTAAATATGCAGAGACTGCTGAATACACATACACAGACAGACTGATGAGTATACACACACACAGACTGCTAAATACACACACATATGCAGACTGATGAATACACATACACAGACAGACTGCTGAGTACACACACACAAAGACTGCTAAATATGCAGAGACCACTGAATACACGCACAGACTGCTAAATATGCAGAGACTGCTGAATACACAGACTGCTGAGTACACACACACAGAGAATAGAAGAATTTGAATGGTAACTAATTTTAGTACTTGGGGCTTGTTTTCCAGGTACCTGAAAACTTTGTGTAGGTAAGGGTTCTTTACAAAGACTTTCTGTAGATTGTATGACATATTCCTCCTATTATCCTTCATGTTTGGTAAATTTCACTATTGGATGCCACAGTGTTTTTTTTCCTATGCTGGTAGCGATTATTCTCATGATTTCTTTTTTTGTGATACTTTTTATTGAACTTTTACATAGCAGCAGCTACTTGCTTTTATTGAACTTTTTAACAGACTGCTGAATACACACAGACTCCTGAGTACACACACAGACTGCTGAATACATACTCACACAGACTGCTGAACACACACACCATGCCATGCTTCCACCTCCTTGTCCTATAGTTCCTCTTCTTCCCACTCCTCCTATGCAGATTCTGGAGATTCTGGAGATGGTAGGGACATGCAGCGACATCCCATCTCAGCCCTCTCCACACAGCTCAAGCACCAATTTTCCTGGCACGGCCTTAGAGCACTGCACACTCAAGGTGGCCGGTTCATATTGCAGCACATTCTCTTCAAAGAAAAATACCGGCAATTGTATTGTCGGTATTTTTGCAATACCGGGAAACAGGCCCCACAGCTTCAAATACTGGCTGTGCTGGTAACATACCGGCCAGGTGGCAACCCTACTCCTTGCTCATGGTGCCTAGAGGGGTATCCTCACTGATGAGGCCTAACAAGGCTAAAAAAATCATCTGGGACTGCTGATCTCTTGTGTGGAAAGAGCCAGCCTGCATTTTAGATCTGGACCGCCTTTTTGGGTAGGATCAGTCTGTTATGCAAATAGCCAAGGTTCTCTTTGTAACGAGCTAAAACTAGCTTGAGACCTGAGCCGAATCCCACCAAAAAGGAAGTTACAAATTCCAATGCATCAGTTATCTACCCTGATATTCCTGCAGAGAGGCTGGGGACAAAGGGTGGGGATTCTCTTTCTCCGGCTCCATTCAGCATATCATGGGGTGAGGAGGAATTAGAAATAGTAGCTGCTTCCCATTACTGTACTCCCAAAAATCTCAGGCAGACTGTTACTTGTACATTTTAAGATTATAAGAACTCTAGCTCTAAGCCCAACATAAAAAATATACACAGTAAAAGATGCATAATGCTCTAAGTGTGTATTAAGGAAAAATAATTCTGGAGACTTTATACATGACTTCAACCTAGGTCTTAGTTTATTATGACGTCTTCAGAGCCTGGCATTATTTTCCTATAATACCTTTTTTAGCGTTTTGTTGTAATATGAAGTTGTAGCTCTTATTCTGTTCTGTAAGTTATTACTTGGATGTTTAGTTGTAGTGTTTTGCCAGAAGCTCAAGGAAGCAAGGTGAATAGTCACTGTAGGACCCACCTAAGTGGTTTGCCTTGATGTGGCAGGTGGACTTCCCCTGTGGTCATTGGAGTAACTAAATAACCTCCATTTGTTTACATTTGCATAGGGATTTGGGAAGAGCTCATGTAACTTTTTTTTCTTTAGTTGCCATGTGTCAACTAAAAATAAAAGACACAAAAACAAAATTATCCAAATAAACATGTTGATTGTTAAGAGGCCAAAATCTTTACATTTTAATATGAGATAAATATACTACTAAAATGAGTGAATATATAAAAAGAAATCAAGATGTTTAATTTGAACTACAGCATGGCATATATATATATATATACAAAAATAATTTGTTTAATCAAACTGAATTCACTTGAATGCTTTTTTGTAGTAGTCAACATTGGCTGCAGGCAATGTATACACACTGTGATTTGTTTTACTCTAGTTATTTTGTATTATTGACATTTTGTTTACATTTGTACATGTATTAGATCAGTGGTGCACAAAAGGTAGATCCCCAAATATTGTACAACTACAATTCCCATGATGCTTTGCATGCCCTTATAAAAATCTGGAGATCTACTTTTTAGGCACCCCTGCATTAGATAATAAGCATCAGTATTTCAAAGGCCTTCTGAATATACATAGCTCAGTCAATGATTGATCAGTGTGGGCTGAACTGCTGGCATGACACTGCAACACAGCCACTGTCCTCTGATCTCTTATTATCTGGCCTCTTTCCTATTAGCATGGCTTTAAATGCTATAAAGATAATAAGGGGGTAGTGATTGGCTGAGGGGCTGAACTTTTGTGAAAAGACGAGGTGTGGCTAAGTGGGGAGATTTACACTGAGGAAAGTAACGTTTTTTGGTTTGTTTTTTAACAAAAACTATTGAATATGATACACATTGCTCCTTTATCTTTGTAAATTACTTGCAGCTATCATACAGCTCACATGCGTGTATTGTTTAGATTTTCAAGATACTGAAAAGCCATTCAATGAGCCGGTCAAATTAATTTATTAAATAGTTGAAGATCTATTATGAACAACCTTGCTTACATATAAATAGGGTAATTGCAACCACCAGCCTTTTTTCAATTGATGTCCTGTCATGTCTACAAATCATGATAAATAATTCACAGTAATAAAAAGAAAAAATAGAAAATAAAAAAAATAAAGCAGGTTCATGTAAGTATGGATGAAGCCTGATTCACTGTCACACTGCTATTTTACAGAGGACATTACCCCATATAACATAAGTGTAGGAGCAGATTGATAATGCCCGCAATTCTTTCTGACAGAGCACAAGCTGCCTTGTGATTAGTAAACAGCCCTGACATGCTAGTCATATGCCATCATTTCACAAAATCAAATTTAAATTGCTTCATTAGTTAGAAAGGTCACAGTCAGTACCTAGAGACTTCGCAGTTAGTATGGAGTCCATTGCTCACTGTACATAATATCAATTTAATATCCTTAATTTAAATGAAAAATGCTCCCTGCATTTAATGTATTATAAGCTGAAATGCCATTCAATCATATTCTCCTAGAAAACAAGTGTAAGAGGACAATATGTGTAGTATAAAGAGAGTTTCTAAAGAATAGTGGTACTGGCTATGATTCTGGATCTGATATAAAGAGGATTATCATCCTTTTTTTTTTTTTTACAATCTTTACTTCTGCAGCAATTCACATACACAAAAAATATCACAAATTGACTAGCAGGAAATTTTTTTTTATAAAATCACAATGTGTATGGAAATAAAGTCATTGTTAGTATCTTAAAGGTAGATGTGTTTGAAAATGAATCAGAAAATGCAGGAAAGATTTAATGCATGAATACAGCTTATAATGTTTAACTACGGAGGTTTGCCAGTGGTGTACCAAAACTAGTTTGATCTGAATGACCTTGGAACAGTGCTACTTCAAGGACATTTCACCCCCTCCATCTTCATGCTAGTTAGGAGATGGAGTGGAGCAAACGATACAGCCTAGTAATGCTATAACATGATATGCTAAAAGAAAAAAATAAGTTAGAACACAAATAATTCTGTAAAACGATTGAGATTTTGATATTGAGCTTATCAGAGTGAGGAGAGTTTACCAATAATATCCTGCTCTCTTTCAAGATTAGACCAAAGACCGTACGGGTAGATCTCAGACTTAACAGAGGAATCTTATTGACATTCAATTAGCACAAAGCCCAAGAGGTAGATTGTGTGCTAGAGGCTGCAGTAGGGGGTTAGGGGCTGTATTGGGGGACTTGGGTAGTAGCAAGAGTTTAGGTGCTGTAGTTGGGGATTGGAGCTGTAATGGGGTATAAGGGCAGTAGTATGGGATAGGAGATGTAGAGGAAAAAAGTCACTGTAGTGGGAGAATACAGGCTGAAGTGGTGATTTAGAAGATGTAATGTGGGTTAGGGATAGCAGTAGTGGTGTATGTAGGCAGAAGTGGGTAGTTAGGGGCTGTTGTGGGGGGTGGGGGCGGGAGCTGAAGAGGGGTCAGAAGATGGCAATAGTGGTTGGTTTAGGAGCAATAGCAACAGTTAGGAGATGTAGTAGGAGGCTAGCGGATATAGTGTGGGGCTAGGGGATATAGTGTTGAGTTAGGGAGAGTAGTGGGTGGTTAAGTAATGTAGTGGGATTAGAGGCTTTAGTGGGGGTTTAGAGGACGTAGTGGGGGTTTTAGGTGATCTATTGGGGTTTGTAAGGGACTTTAAAATAAAAAAAATAAAAAAGCCCCCTCCCTGAGGCTTACCTTTGTCCAGGGAGTAGGGTATCCTGATCCCTGGTGGTTCGGTTGAAGCATGTCAAGAGTGCTCAATGAATGAAGGTTGCCTGGCAGAGGCTCAGCCCATCCTAAAAACTGTTCATAGCTGCGCTGTGTGAATCAGGGATATGACACGTGTGTTATGTCCTGTGCACTCCACACAGCCTCAGACAGCCAAAGGCTAGGCTGAGTGAAGGTGCTGTGACTTGGCTATGCTACAGTAAGGGTAAGGGAGAAGAGCAGAGACATCGGCATGCTGGGGATTGTTATTAGTCCAGATTGCCCTGTTCTGGCCAGACAAAGAAAAGGGTGCTTGGGGCTAATAATATTAAATGGCACATTTTAGACCCAGGACTTTTCGGGGGTACACTTGGGGCTCTAGCCCAGGTCAGCTCCTCTGCCGATGCCCCTGGCAACCAGTTTCTGCCTCAGCTCTTTGGCATCTGGGCACAGTGTACCCTGTGCACCTGCCCAGGATCAGCCATGGTGCAATGGCACTCACTAACATTTGCATTAGTGATGCCTCTAGACCAGAGTGGTTCTTTCTCAACATATCAACTTTCTTCAAAATCATAACATAGAAATGTCCTTGCTACTCAGTAGATAAATGATGCTCTTGAAAGATCTTTGTGCGGGGTATGTGGTTTCTCTACATGCCTGTGCCACTAAGTAGTGGAGGAACTATAGGTGCTGAAGAAAGCCTAGTTATATCTTTGATTAAACCAATATAACATTTTTAGACAAATAAACTGGATACGGCACCCACCGACGCAATGAATTGAAGTTGTTATGGTGCATAGAACACACCTTTATCTCTACGTGTAATGAACGGTGAAAAGATGACACGATGTACCATCTTCTAAAGTGTTCTAAAGGGGAATGAGTAACCAACTTGGAATATAGATCATATATTATCACAAAAGGTGGACAAGATAGTTTCTAGTCAACTCAATTATTACCTATTTCTAGTTATCTGAGTTTCAATTCACTCCATTCAGTTATTTACCTCTTGGCCATTGTAACTGCTTCATGTTTTAGCCAGTTCCAAAACTAGGCAAGCAAGCCAATGTCCAGAGAGCAGAACACTAAGCTTCACAAAGATGTTTTGAGTTATGTTTATACTTAATACTATAGACATACAAAGCATCTATCATGGAAAATCTTGAATTTCATTTTTACACCATTCATTGTGATTAGTTAAAAGTGTGCTTAATATACTTTAGGTGATTACATTAAATTACTGCCTTTTGTCCTTAGGATATAATTATCAATGTTCCGCTGTGCAATCTGTATTTAATTAGACATAATGAAAATATCCCGCAATTAGACAGCCTGGACAGAAAGGCAAAAATGGATGTTAATTTAACAGTTTGGAGTCTTTCTTAACGGAAATTCCAATGCAATAAAATTGCATTCTGTGAGGGGTTTGTATGTATTATATTACAATTAATCAGCAATTGACTAAAGTGTGTGCATTTGTTGAGGGAGACGGATATTTAACTTTCTAAAATTAACGTTTAATTGCCATGTGTGAGATTCAACAGAGATCAGTATATAAATATCACAGTCTGAGATCAGGATCAGAGATTTCTGCCTTTCCAGCTTTGTATTTATTGTTTTTTTTTTTCTTAGTTTTATCCAGAAGAAAATTCCTGTCGTTTTTATTGTGTCATAGAGAGCAGTTACTCTCTAATACAGAAATGGAGTGATAAAATGTTTCATATTGGTAGGATTCCAACTGCAACAACTACTATAAACTGCAGCTGAGGCTCATGAACTATACAAGTACTATTGATTACTCAGGGAGTGAATGTGAGTGAATTAACTTTTATTTTATTTTACCAAGTAGATGCATTATACTGCTGCACACCAATATTTATTTATTTTAGGGGGTGGGGGGAGGGGATGTGGGTGTAAATTTGTGCTTTTTGAGTAGACAATTAAAGGGTTACCCCGATCAAATACTTGTGTTTTAAAGGTTACATAAATCCCTCCAAAATGTTACAATGAATGAATGAATAAATAAATAAAGTAGGAACTTAGCTGCCTTGCAGCACCAAGACTAAGTTCTCCCCTCAACCCAATTCTCCTCTGCTGCTGTCATAGGGACGTAGGGGGAGGACAGGCTCTGGGGAGAACATGCTGATGTCAGATTAGAGTTTATATAAATCAGCCAGGAGCTTTTCCGTGCTTGCTAATGATGCACCAATGATGCTGCATTGGAGTTACTCCTCGAGCAGCAGTGGGTTTAAACTCCATATGTGCTGTGTTTCATAGCGAAATGTTGCACATACAGACTCCAAGCAACAGTACTAGTAACCTTTTAAGACTTTACCCTCCTCTCCAGTACTTGTGAAAAGCAGATGATCCACCATTATGAACTAGACAGTAAGTTGTGTGATTTGCCAACCTTAAGAATACCAAATTCTACAAGATGGAAATTCCATTATCTTGGTCTAAATTCTGCAATGCAAGTTCATCTGCTGTCTGAAATACTTTATTAGAGCAGAGACACAATAACAACTTCATGACAAAAAAGTTGTTGTGGTGCGATGAGGCCCAGGGCACTGTCTTACAATAAGGTTCTTCTGGTTCCCAAAGTGGTCCTTTAATATCACTAACCAAACTGCTTTAATAAAACACCATCAAAACAATTTGCCTTCAGACTTGACCAGTTTTAAGGAACAATAGATGTAATCTCTGAAAATGTAATAAAATGTTACTATAACCAAAAAAGAACCTCGGACAGCAGAGTGGGGAAAATGATACTCAGACATTCCATTTGAACCTTGAACAAAAAAAGAGGTATCAAAAATCTATGTAAAGAATATATTAACAAAAAACAAACTGAATAGAGCCATATGTGGCGTTATATAGAAATTACGCCACAGATGTCACAAGCATTATATTGATACATACAGTGTGGCAGTTGGTGTAGCATTCATGAAAAATTAATTAGGCTATCAAATCACCAGCATATCGCACACCCAACTGTCCATGTTCATAATGGAAAACATTGTGACATACAGTCAAATAAGCAAAAGGAAACCTCACTTTTAATTACAAAAAAAAATAAAATTAGTACTTAAATGTAAAATAGCAGCTACTAAACATAGGACATAGGTTTGAATGGATATACTGTTTCCATTACATGGAAATGTAGACTTATTTAAAAAAATATATGCTTTGTTCACTAAAGATTGAAAGTAACATAAAGTATTGGTGGCTGTACTTTTTTGGAAGGTATCAGAGTCGTACACTACAGGCACACAGACTACTTCAGCTCATTGAAGTGGTTTGGGTGCAGCTATCCTGTTTCCTTATTCCTGCAATATAAAACATTGCAGGTTTAGAGGAAAGGCAAAGTTTATATTGCAGGGTAACAACGTTTAACAAAGCTGGACGTCCTCACATTATGCACAAGGATGTCCATCATCTTGCAAATCCCCATTAAAAAAAAGCATTGATCCAATGCGTGTGTGATGCTTGTAACACATGCGCTGATGCGCCTTTGATGCTAACAACGCATGCGCATTACATGGTCCCTCGTGCTGACGTCATAGGAGGCACATGTTTCATCTGAAAAATATAATAAAACTCTGCCCTACAGCACACAGAATAGAAAAAGGGGTAACAAGACCCTAAGTCCATTCTGGTTAACAAAGAGTCCCAGAGCCTCCCTGAATTTTATTTTTTCTTTCCCAACAGTGGTGTGCATCCTGGGTAGGATATAGATGCACCATTTCACTTGACTCCTGGTTTGGCAAAGAACCTAAGAATTATTTTTTTTATCTGTTAGTCTGCCAGAAGATGTAATTTTCCATAAATCTCTGTTAGTGCTGATGGGCTGCTCTCTCACAAGTGACCATCAAACCAGCTATCAAGAACAATACTTGGCAGCCTTAAAGGACAACTATCACCTCAAACCCATTTTTTTAAATATAATAATCCTTTCATTATGTTTTGAAAGGATTTTTTTCTAAATAAAGCATACATGAAAATTATTTTTTGCCTTTTTTTCTTACATACACTTCCTTTAAAAAATCTATTTCCTTTCAAAACTTCGTGAAAAGATTATATTATTATATATTGAAACTTGTTTTTAGGTAACAGTTGTCCTTTAAGATTAAGGGGACCGTAATGATACAGGCATTTTTAAGGGTTGCTTTTTTCACCTATAACTAGTTACTAAGGGACATTATAGGCACTTAGACCGCTTCAGCTCATTGGAGTGATCTGAGTGCAGTGTCCATGTCCTACTTTGTCCAGCAATGTAAGTAATTGAAGTTTTAGATAAACTGCAACGATTACCTTGCATGCAGTGGTGGAACTACCACAGTCGCAAGGGCGACCGGGCCCATCACTCTAGGTGGCCCGGCTGCCCTGCTGACCCCTGCAACCGTGGCCCGCCGAGAGAAGAACTGTGACAGGGTCACCCCCGAATTGCCACATAGACATTGAGGCAGAGTAGGCACCTGCTTACCATGATGGCAGGAACCTAGTCTGCCGATACATACTGAGGGGAGGACAGGAGGCAGGCAGCATTCGGCAGCAGCAAGGGAGCACTGATCTGACAGTTACTTTCTCCTCCCTTGCGCGCCCTCTGTGATACTGGGATCTGGAATATAGTGTAATTTCGGCCCCAGCATGCTAAACAGCACGCAGGAGGAGAAACTGTCACAGCACAGCCCAATGGAGAGGACCCAGACCAACTCTCCCAAAGGCAGGGAGGCTGAATGGGCCTCAAAAAAGTAAAATTAATTTGTGAGAATATGCATGAATGTGTTAGTGTCTGTCAGTGTGTGTACGTGTGTCTGTCAGCGTATGTGTGGCTGTTAAAATCTGTATCTGTCTGTCAGTGTGTGTGTGTCTGTCAGTGTATGTGTGTCTGTTAGTGTGTCTCTATGTCTGTCTGTGTGTGTCTGTCTGTCAGTTTGTGTTTATGTGTGTGTGTCTGTCTTTGTGTGTGTCTGCCATTGTAGTGTCTGTCAGTTTGTGTGTGTGTGTGTGTCAGCATATGTGTGGCTGTAAGTGTTTGTCTGTCAGTGTATGTATCTGTGTCTGTCAATTTGGGTGTGTGTGTCTGTCAGTGAGTGTTTGTGTCTGTCAGTTTGTGTGTAGGTGTTTGTCAGTGTGTGTCTGTATGTGTCTGTCAGTGAGTATGTGTCTGTCAGTGTCAAACACATGAGTGGGAGAGACACATGGAGGAGGCAAAGACACATGGGGAGGTGGGGGAGACACATGGAGGGACTAGGAGTTGGAGGGTTGGAGAGACACATGGAGGGGCTGAGGGGGATGAGACATGTGGAGGGACTAGGGGGAGAATGAGACATGTGGAGGAATTGGGGGGGAAAGAGACACGTGAAGAGGCTGGCAGGAGGAATGAAGACAGTGGAGGGACAGGCGGGGGATGGAGAGGTTAGTGGGGGGGAGAATGAGTGGCGGGGGGCTGAGGCACAATGGGGGGCCCCAGGGCAATTTTCGCACGGGGCACAGTGGTTTCTAGTTAGGCCTCTGCTTGCATGACTAAGACTGCCTCTTATGGCTGTCAATCAGACTAACCAACTTTTTGAAGTCTAACTGATGGTGGACGTCCTCACGTTCTGCATGAGGACATCCAGGGTCAGTAAAATCCCCTTAGGAAAGCATTGAAGCAATGCTTTCCTCTGGGGATGGCCCAATGCGCTTAAAGCACTCGCTGCGCATTAGCCCCCCCTGGCAGATGGCATTGGAGGAGGTAGACACACATCCAGTGCCGAGGGACATCGGCGCTGGTATCGGGTAAGTGACTACAGGGTTTTAACCCTTTCCATGTTCGGAATGGATGGGGGAGGCGTGAGGAAGGCCGGGGGCCAGAGGCAACTATAGTGTAGGGAATACAATTTTGTATTCCTTACACTATAGCATCCCTTCAATGAATAGTGTGAGGATCAAATAAACTATCATGATACTACCCCATGCAACTACCTCTGTTTTAAACCTTTGTTAACCTCTCCAAAGAGACCGCTAAATTTCTTCATCATGGAAAATAAAATAGTTATATGACTCTGTACTGGAAGGATTATAATGTAGTATTTAACAGAAGATTTGTATTGCTGTACAAATAGGAAAACACAAAATGTTCACAAGTGAGATCATATCAACAGTGATAAAAAGGGAATGTTAGAAAAGAGAGCCCATTTTTAAGTAATTGCATCTTGATAGGTGGCATATATGTTGATGGAAACCAAACCACACACTATTTTGTCATTGTTTAGGATAAAACCTAATGACTATATAAATGAGATGTATTATACAAGCTTTTCCTTTTCTATTGAAGAATTTTAATACCCTCTGATCTAAAAACAACATTACCTACCGCATATTGAAAAAACAGAACAAGGATTCAGCCCTTCCAACCTCAGACATGTGTACTTCAGTTAAACAGCACTCGAGGTTCTGTTGTCTGGAGTTGCCAAACATAGCAACTGTCAGAAGCCTTGTGTTTAATCACACATTTGTTTATTTAGTTTAGATATATATCTAAGACATTTTAAGCATTGCTCAGTGCATATTAATCTGGCAAGCAGGAATGAAGAATGATTATACTGATGCAACTATATTTCTTTATATGAAATTAAAAGCAAGGTGTCTGCCATATCTATATACATGAATTGCAACATAACTGCACCAAAAACAAAAAACACTGAGCCATCATACTTTCAGTAGCGTAAACTGAGAAAATTTGGAATTAGACTACAGAGATTATATCAATTTAAACACATATTCTACTACCGACAATTTTAAATATTTGCAAGGATTTCTATAATTTCACAAATTCTAATTTCTAGCACTTCTGTTGTACACTATATATAGTATATATGCTATACAGTATATTAGCTCAGAGAGATTTTGATTACTAAATTAAAGTGGTATCATACTGAAGAGCCAGACATGGCTGGACAGTGTTTTATTCAGTCCCTACCTCATTTTGATCAGGGAGTCAAAAGAACTATCTATCTATCTTACTATTGTATATCAAATGTATACAAACTACCTAAAAAGGATACAAAGGATACAAAAACATCTATATCACCAAGCATTTATCTCAAATATAACTTTCTTGAATCCCTTACCTCGGTGTCAGTTACCATATATTGCATAAACCACTAAGGCCTCCATATAACAAGCTTCACAAATGATATAATACTTTAAGTAAAGTTTCCAAGTAATTTATCTACAGAAGTCATCATTAAAGTTTACGGTTTTTCTAACCGTATTGACTTATTTGGAAAGCGTATTAAATCAAGGCCTAAATTCTAGTAATAATCTCAAATCTGTGTAATTCAGAGATTATTATAAATGTGTAAAGTGAAATGTAGAAAAAGTCACGTTTTTCAAAGTAATTAACACACTGTAATTATTAAAAGTATCAGTATTTGCTCTACTTAAAATATTGCACTTCAAATAACACCTCAAAAATAGGACTATATGACAAGGGTAAAAAAAAATGCACTGTAGAATAAAGACATATAAAACTGTAAACGTTTAAAGGGGGGTGCAAGATTTTTATTCTTATGTTTAGTTATCCTCTATAAATTATATGAGATGTCTGAAAACATAAATTAAATGTTAAAATCATTATAACAGTACTTACTATTACCCTTAAAGGGATTTTATAGTGACAGGAAAACAAACCCATTTTCCTGGCACTATAGGGCTAATAGGTCCCCCCTCCCTCGGGCCCCTCGTCTCGCAGGGCTGAAGAGGTTACAACCACTTCAGCCACTTATCTGAATCCAGCGCCGATGTCCCCCGGCGCTGTGTCAGGCTCCGCCCACGCTCCTCCCCTGCCGACGTCAGCCGGTGGGGGAGACATAATGCGCATGGCCGCGCGCGCATTAGACCTCCCCGTAGGAAAGCATTATTCAATGCTTTCCTATGAGGAAAATCTGATGCTGGAGGTCCGTAAGGACGCTCAGCATCAGATAACGGACCAAAAGTCCGTTTGGATTCCGGAAGCCCTCTAGTGGCTGTCTGGTAGACAGCCACAGAGGGCAGACTTAAAGCTGCAATGTAAACATTGCAGTTCTCTGGAACTGTCCCTTTAATGTACAGCCAGTGACAGGATGAAAGTTCAGCCAATCACTGGAGTGGCCAGAGGAAGGTTTAACCACTAACGATAAGGCTGCATGCACCTATACATACATTCCAGTCCCTTTATTGAGAAGTTGTTATGGTGTGGAAGTGTTCCTTTAATATATATTTAAAGGGAAAGCGGAGCATCACATGTAAAAAGGTTACCACAAGTTACATATTACTTTCAATGATTTATTAAATTGAGTCATTTTGGAGAGAAGTGAAAGTTCCCCTTTAGGGTTCTCAACGGAGATGCAATGGCTTCTATCTCCATGACAGAAAAAAAAAATATGCCATGGTTAATATACTTTAATGGATAATTGAGACTGGGTGTTACTTCTAGCCAAACTGTAGAACATTGAGATCAACCTAAATTCAGACTAAATGCAGTTTACTTATAGTAATTTAAATATGTTTTTTTTGCGGAAGCTTTAAGCAAATTAACCGCAGTAATTTAAACTCTGACATTGTTAAACTAGTGCTGTGCAAAGCAGAGGAAATCCTCAAATCCACATAGAATCCTTTAGTTATTGAAGCTATATTGGGATCATTCATGATCGTTCAAAAAAGGATGGTTTAATTGTACACGTTCTTACAATTACAGAGAAGAAAAGTGTAATTTTGACAATAATAAACAATGAATGTAAAGGGGCAAATGAGGAAGAGATCAAAGTTATTAACAATTAAGCATGTAAGCTTGCTTGCTACAAAATCAGGAATACAAATTCTAGCAAAGTAAAAGCTCTATAAAGATTTTTTTTTTTTCTTCACCCAAAGCTGGGTACAAAGTACAACAGAGTTTTTGGGATTAACTGGTTTATAGGTGAACTGAAAATAATAGGGAGAGATGCTGGCAAGACTAGACGTAGGTGAATGTGTAGATATTATAAGAGGAGCCAACTGCAGATACTTTTCCAGAAAATGAGTTAGAAAAGTGAAGTTAAAAGGGCATTTGGCATCTGTGAGCATAGCACAACCACTTAACTGGAAAGCATGCCAAGACATACATAATGAAGACTTAAAGTTTCATGGCATCTAGACTCACGCGAAGCCTAAAATGACACCTGTTTGGAGGGCCTAAGTGTCTGAGATGGAACTGCATACATTTCCAGTGCAATTCAAGCAGTGGTTGGTCCAAAGAATTAAACCCAAAACATGTTTTTTTTTTTTACTGATAAAACTACTGTCAATAGAGCCCTCAAGATAAATTATAGCTAGGCTCTGTGTTTTAGTTTATTGAGACAAAAAAAAGATATATTGATCAATGTTCTCATATAATATAAAAAATCTGAAAGAAATTTTTTTTTAAGTAAGCTCAGCTTTTTCTGAAACACGGAGAAATTTTAGACATGTGTTTGTGGAATATACTGGAGAGCAGTACATTAATGGGTTGTTAATATTAACAAAAAGTATTTCAAATGTAAAATGTCACAGTATTTCCATTTTTAAACAGAACCTCACATCTTCCCACCAGTAGAATTAGCATTAAAAGAGACACTACTGTCACTAGAATAACTACAGCTTATGGTTCTGGTTAGTATCCTCAGTCCCTGCAGAGATAAGGCAGTGTTTACATTGCTCCCTAGGGACACCTCCAGTGGCAGTCACTCAGATGGCCACTACAGGTGCTTCCTGGGTCATTGCAGCACAACGTGCATCGCTGTCGTTCAGCATCTTCACGCTCTGCATTAAGGAACCTTACCCATAGAGCTGCAATGATTAAATGTATCTCTATGAGTAAATGCTGAATGTCCAGTATGGTGTTTGGCCCCGCCCCCGCACCACCTCCTTGGCTGAGATCATCAGAATAGACCATCTCAGCCAATCCAATGCTTTCCTACATATTTAAGGCACCAGAGGCTAAACAGTGTTTTTAACACTATAGTGGTCAGAAATACACATTTGCATTCCTGACCCTTTAGTGTTCCTTTTAAATATATTTGCAACATACCATCTACTTACTTAATTTGAAGAAAGGAAAAAAATCTGGAAAACAAGACTGGTGATTTTTTGTTTTCCAGGGAGGGCGGCTGGAGAAACACACAATGGGTAAAGGTTGAGGGAGGGTGGATACTCAAACAGAAGGAACTGAAACTGGAGACACACAACAGGGTGAAGGGGGCTGGAGAGACACATATGGGGTAGGAAGGGTGGTTAAAGAAAAACTGGAGCATTTCACACTGCACATACAGACTCCCAGCACCAAATCACTGAAGTGGTTATGGTGCTTGGAGTAACCATTTAAGTAATCTAATTGATCCAACATTATTTATCTATTTATTCATAGGCTGAGCATCAAGATGGAATATGACAGGAATGCCCTGAATGACTGATTTCAAGATTTGTTCAGAAGTAAGTCATAGAATCCAAGTTGTATTTTTTTTTTTTTATCTGACTAGAACCGATGCAGGTAACATAAGCAAAATGAAACAGGTGGCTTGGCAAACATTTTTTTCTTGAATAAATACAAATATTGTAGAATTCCCCAGAAATTGGAAAATTCACCTGGCATTGTGCAAATCAGTTGCACGGTTGATTTAAGTCATCAGTTAACAAACAGAACCATGAAAAAAACATTCAAACCAATAAAATATAAGATAAAATAAAAAATGCAACCAATAATATAGGTAATTTTCAACATTGTGTATCGTCCCCAATACAAAGCATGACATTTCTATAGAGAAAAGGGATCAAATACACTATAATCTCATCTATAGTAAATAACTTTTTCCCTGCTCTCAAGGTAATTTAGGAGTTATGAAATATAATAATTTGGTTTATAACCAAGGGGCTTCTATGTTTGGTTTCAGACATAATTCTGCTTTGCTATTGCAGAATATCGAATATCAACTTAAGGGTGTTATCCATCATTTTTACACAACATAATTTCTCAAAATTGCCCCTAAATAGATGCTAATTGACTTGCCCATATCAAAACAAATTAAATAAGCGCGGTTTCAAATTGCTAGTTGTAACTAGGGTCTCTAGACATTTTAAAAACAGGTCATGAATAAGATGCACAGACTTTGAGAAATCAATAAAATACATGTTTTTTTTCACACTGCCTCCAGGCGTTTACATTATATCATTATTATAGTGCATGTAGCATTGTGCATTCGGAAATAAATGCGCTTGTGGCTTGTTTGTTAAAAATTATTAGAAATAGAGTGAAAAAAAACATACATGGTTTAGCATTTAATATACTTTTCTAACTGTCTTTTCTCTTACAGTTAAAATGTTAAGATCAATAGACAGCAATTAAATAGTCTGCTCTTTTGAGAACAATGAAATATGGCAACAATTTGGCACACAACCAAAGGGTTGCCCTCCTGAACCCTGGCATTGACCCAGGGGATTTTCACTCTGCTGCTAATCAAATAGTTGACTATGGCCATTTCCCATGACATAGCTGAAATTCTCTTACTGCTAACCCTCTTGGCTTTAGTTACCAAGCCATACTGAAGCTATTTGCTATATTCCTAACTGTCAATCACATTGCCCTTCATGGAGACACTCCTCTGCAATCCAGCAGTCTCATAAATGCCACCATGGGGGGCAGAAACCTTCAGCGTGCTTTTATTGCTGACCCAGAGCTAGCAATGAAAATCCACTCAGATTAGTTAGGGTTTTTTTTTTTCTTTTTTGCATATATTACACAATCCAACATGAACTTTATAGAGCCTCTTAAGAGCTCCCAAACATTCCATATATTATTTACATACATTTTCTACAAATTTAGCATTTTATTCACATGACAAGCATACGCAAGGGTAATGCCAGATCATAATGGTGTAGCTCTAGTCATATCAAAGGGTGCAGTGAGTGCTCTATGGATCTGAAGGCTCTCAAACTCCCAAAACACATATTTCCAAGATATCTCAGAGGGACACACTAACCTAGTGAATATGAACACACCCAGTACCCATATACTACACAGTAGAGCAGTATGAACCATTAAGAGACCTTAGGCGGTCAGCAAGGGCCCAAGAGTTTAGGCAGGTGACCCAACACCATTAAAGGGATTCTATAGTGCCAGGAAAACAAAGCACTATAGAATCCTACAGTACCACCCTCCCTCGTGCCCCCCTTCCATGGCGCTGAAGGGATTAAAACCCTTTAGTGACCTACCTGAATCCAGCGCTGCTGACCTTCGGCGCTGGGTCAGGCTCCGCCCATGCTCCTCCCCCACCGACATCAGCTGGCGGGGAAGACCTAATGCGCATGCGCGGCAATTGCCACGCTCGCATTACGATTTCCCCATAATAAAGCATTATTCAAAGCTTTCCTTTGAGGAAAAATCTGACGCTGGAGGTCCTCATGCAGAGCGTGAGGAAGTCCAGCGCAAGATAACGGACAAAAGGTCCATTTCAAACCAGGAAACCCTCTAGTGGCTGTCTAGTGGAGTTAACCCTGGATTGTAATTATTGCAGTTTCAAAATAACTGCAATAATTACTATTGCAGGGTTAAGGGACATTGGGCATTGCACCCAGACCACTTCAGTGATCTATAGTGGTCTGGGTGCCTACAGTGTCCCTTTAATATGCTTGGCCTCATTCACCATACCTATAAGAAGAATGAAGGAGTGGGGGGAAACTGGTAAGCTAGCTAAGGGCCTAGGAAATCCCCCCCAAAAATAAAAAAATCATTATTTAGTAAATATACCCCAATGCATACATACTTTTAGTTTTACACTTTTTTTTTATTGGGGTTATATTTAAAATCAGCTTGCAAAGTCTGCAGATCTCTTCATGTCCTGTCCCACCTTAGTCCCCTGGTGTCATGCTATTAAAGGGACGCTGTAGTCACCTGAACAACTTTAGCTTAATGAAGCAGTTTTGGTGTATAGAACAAGCCCCTGCAGTCTCACTGCTCAATTCTCTGCCATTTAGGAGTTAAATCCCTTTGTTTATGAACCCTAGTCACACCTCCCTGCATGTGACTTGCACAGCCTTCCATAAACACTTCCTGTAAAGAGAGGCCTATTTAGGCTTTCTTTATTGTTCTGTTTAATTAAGATTTTCTTATGCCCTGCTATGTTAATAGCATGCTAGACCCTGCAAGAGCCTCATGTATGTGATTAAAGTTCAATTTAGAGATTGAGATACAATTATTTAAGGTAAATTACATCTGTTTGAAAGTGAAACCAGTTTTTTTTTTCATGCAGGCTCTGTCAATCATAGCCAGGGGAGGTGTGGCTAGGGCTGCATAAAGAGAAACAAAGTGATTTAACTCCTAAATGACAGTGAATTGAGCAGTGAAATTGCAGAGGAATGATCTATACACTAAAACTGCTTTATTTAGCTAAAGTAATTTAGGTGACTATAGTGTTCCTTTAAGGACACAAAGGAACTGTCACAACAATCAAGACACATTTGCGCTATGTTCAAGGCACTAGGACCCAGCAGGGAGCATTGAAACAGTGTTCCCTGCAGGGTCAGACCTCAGTGGGTAAAGGAGCTGACCGGTAGCCTAGTTCTCACCTGCAAGTAATGCAGCTGGACACATCCCACTCCCAGGCAGGTCTGCCCCGCTTCCATGAAGGCATGCATCCTTTTGGGTGGAGCCATGTGATCACAATACTGGCCCTCCCCGTTACACTCTCCCATCAGTGTCCTGATGTTGGTAGGTATGTTTTAGGTGTTCGGAGTTTAGGTGTGATCCTTTAATCCTTCCTTCTCTGTTGCACAGAACAGAAGAAAAGAGATGGGATATAACTGTCATGCCGAACTTAACTTTCGATCGATTCCTCTTCTCTTCCTCTCTCAGGATCTCTTCTTCATTTCTTCCTGTCTGCTCTAGTTTTCTTAAAAACATAAGACAAAATAGGGACTATTTGTCTTATGGAGGTTTCCTACGCCTAACCATCTCTGACCAGCAGAGGAGCAAAGTGTGCTTCATTTCCGGTGGTCAGAGCAATTTTCCCACAATTCTCACCTTTCCACCGTGTTCCTGCGAAGCCTCCTTTCACTTCTCCTGAACGTCCTGTTATTTAGACAGAACGCTGGCGAAACTACCGAATTACATCCTAACAGAATGAGAACAGTTTCTCCATTCGTGTTAAGACGCAATTTGAATTAATGAAACTCCGATCCTATTCGTGCTGCAGCTGCATCTTGCAGCCGTATAGTAGATAACTCCCTAATTAGAGTTCCATTCATGTTAGGATGCAATTCGGGACTTTGTTCGGATCGGAATTTCATTCGAATGAATGAAACTCCAATCCTATCCGTGCCGCGGCTGCATGATTAGAATTAGGGAGTTATCTACTAAACGGTTGCAAGATGCGTCCTAACACAAATGGAGAAACTGTTTTGATTCTGTTAGGGCGCAATTTAGTAGTTTCGCCGGCATCTGTCTAAATGCTCCTCTGCTGGTCAGAGATAGTCAGGCGTAGGAAGCCTCCATAAGACAAATAGTCCCTACTTTGTCTTATGTTTTAAAGAAAAATAGAGGAGACAGGAAGAAATGAAGAACAGATCCTGAGAGAGGAAGAGAAGAGGAATCGATTAAAGAAAGGTAAGTTTGGCATGGCAGTGCCGCTTTAAATATTCTTACTCAATGACCCTGGTTCATAATTTAGGAGTTCTTAGAGTCCAAATGCACAGGTCTGCCTGTCAGATACTAATCAGCTTGCACTAACTTGAAAAAATAAACATAAATTAGAAAAGCTCTTAGAGACTACAAAAACTTGCATGAAAGGTACATCAAATTAAGCGTGTTTCTTTCATATGTTTGAAAATAAATTCTGATTGGTTGTGAAAACACAAACAAACAAAAAACTTTTTTGTAACATTTGTAACTTCAACTAGAACTACACCAGTAACTGATTGAGCTTGGGTATAAATCCTTTTAAGAAGGAAAAGTAAAAGATGGAAAAGTGCATGTGGCTCAGATTTCTGAGTCATTTATCATATATTTAAAAGATTACTCAACCAAAGCCTGATGATAAGCCATTCCTGGGCAGCTCTGTGAAATTTAGATATGCCTTAAATTCCAGAGCCTTAGGCCAACTGTGGAATCTTTAGTTTGTCAAAGTTTTAGACACACCCAGGACATTTCTATCATTCTAGACGCACACCTTTTACCTTACTCATTCCCAACATTATCAACAGCATATAACCAAAATGCAGAAAGGGAACAGCCACAGAGAATTCCACTTGTATTGCTCACTCTTTCCAAAAGCATTTATGGACCTTTTCACACATTATCTCCACAGTAATTGAGGAAGAAAACGAACATAGCAAATATCAGAACATGAATAGCATCTACAGGGAAGGTTTTTTTATTTATGGTTTTTTTTTTTTTTTTTTTTGCTGCATTTTGTATAGAACCAGTTTGCTTGTAAGAAGAACTAAAGAGTATAAAATAAGCTAATTTAAGAAACTCTACCATATTCCACAGTTAACAATATATTTCTACTGACAGAAAATGAAGTAAAAATTGTTAAGCAGAAGTGTATTCTCCAATTACCAAAAAGGAAATAACATTATTATGGAAGGGAAATGTCAAAACTTGTCTTTTATTTAATACATATATATATTGTATTTAACCCTTTTACTATTGACCATTTGAAACAAAATATAGCAAATGCAATAATAATTAATTGACTTGTGGAATGCTTGACAATATTTTAAATTAGGACATACACGCTATGATATATATATATACACACACACACACACACACACACACACATATATATATATATATATATATATATATATATATATATATATATATATATTGGAACTCAGGGATATCTGTACAAAGATAAATTATATATGTTTACAATTCTGATTACCGTAATTTGTCAATTGTTTAGAAAAACTGTGAAGCAGAAGAAGCATTAAGATAGTATTGCTTCATACAGATTTTGAATTGTATCTACAAATGCACATATAGTACAAACAAAAACATCAGTATATGCTGCTAAGTGTAAGGAAATAGATGGAATTTTTGGGAATACAGATTCGTCTAGAGCACCGACCACACAAGCGGAGGAGCACAAGACGCCGACTTCGGCACAAACCTTGTAAAGCCATCCACCATTTCCTCTTAAAGGCAGAGAGATCTCGAGTTGGCTGCAACGTGATACAGGCTCTGGAGCAGGCCTGGGGCACGGGGAATACCCCTCCCTCACACTGCAGTGGACCCCACCTCAGTGGACTGTGCAGGCATGGAAGGCGAGTGCCCTGTCAGAGCATTGGCTAGCTCTCAGGCCCAGCTCCTCATACATGTCCTCATAACATGTTTAATTACCGTATATACTCGAGTATAAGCCGACCCGAATATAAGCCGAGGCCCCTAATTTTATCCCAAAAAACTGGGAAAACTTATTGACTCGAGTATAAGACTAGGGTGGGAAATGCAGCAGCTACTGGTACATTTCTAAATAAAATTAGATCCTAAAAAAAATATATTAATTGAATATTTATTTACAGTGTGTGTATAATGAATGCAGTGTGTGCGTATGTGTGTGAGTGCAGCGTGTGTGTATGAGTGCAGTGTGTGTGTGCATGAATGCAGTGTGTGTGTGCATGAATGCAGTGTGTGTGTGCATGAATGCAGTGTGTGAATGCAGTGTGTGCAGGGCCGGTGCAAGGATATTTGCCGCCGTAGGCAAAAAAAATTTTGCCGCCCCCTCCCCCCCCATATGTCCTGACTTCCCCTCCTCCTCCCTCAGTGGTCCTTACCTCCCCACCCCCGTGTTCCTTCACTCCCCCCCCCAGTGGTCCTGACTCACCCCTCCCCTAGTGGTCCTTACCCTCCCCTCCCCTAGTGGTCCTTACTTCCCCCTCCCCTCCCATAGTGGTCCTTATCCCACCCCCTCCCTCTCATAGTGGTCCTTATCCCCCTTCTCCCTCCCATAGTGTTCCTTATCCCCCCCCCATCCCTCCCATAGTGGTCCATATACCCCCCCCCCTCCCTCCCATAATGGTCCTTATACCCCCCCTCCCTCCCATAGTGGTCCTTATCCCCCCCCCTCCCTCCCATAGTGGTCCTTACCCCCCCCCCCCTCCCTCCCATAGTGGTCCTTATACCCCCCTCCCTCCCATAGCGGTCCTTATACCCCCCTCCCTCCCATAGTGGTCCTTAACCCACCCCCTCCCTCCCATAGTGGTCCTTATACCCCCCCCCCCTCCCATAGTGGTCCTTATACCTCTTTTTTTTTATTATTAATTTTTTTTTATTATTTTATTTCTTTTTTTTTTTTTTTTCGTCCCCCCTCCCTGCTTGATATATGGCAGGGAGGGGGGCTCTCCTTCCCTGGTGGTCCAGTGGCAGTTCAGTGGGGGGGAGAGGGGGGCTGGCAGAGCTGTACTTACCTTTCCTGCAGCTCCTGTCAACTCTCTCCTCCTCTGCGCCGTCCGTTCTGCTCTTCTGTCAGCTCCCAGTGTAAATCTCGCGAGAGCCGCGGCTCTCGCGAGATTTACACTGGGAGCTGACCGAGGTGCTGAACGGACCGGCGGAGGAGGAGAGAGCTGACAGGAGCTGCAGGAAAGGTAAGTACAGCTCTGCCAGCCCCCCTCTCCCCCCAGTCTGTATTATGGCAATGCAAATTGCCATAATACAGACTCTGACTCGAGTATAAGCCGAGTTGGGGTTTCTCAGCCCAAAAAATGGGCTGAAAAACTCGGCTTATACTCGAGTATATACGGTATATCATATGTCTCCATTGAACAAACACTTGCTACATTATATACACGATACATCTTATTGCTTAACATGTCTAGCAAGCAGGGCTTAGTGCAGTCAGGTTATATGGGTTGGTGTCCCAGTGGTTTGTTTGTTGTTTTGTTTTTCCTTTTTCTTTCTTTTTCTTATGATATTAATGATCAATCAGTACACGTCAATACATTCTGTGAATATATTAACTTCTGCTTATAGCCTAGACGCGAATGACACCTTGCACATAAATGCTCCTGTTTATTACTCTTATGCCTACACTTACGCTATGTTCATAAGATATGGTTAGTTATGTCTAAGGTTGGGATATGCCTGCATAGCCTGCAGGTACACCAGTCTAGCAAATGTAGGCTTAGCCTGTTTCTCTTGTCCTACAACATTTTATTTCATAAAAATGTGCAGTATAATCAAATGCCATACCACTGTCTTTCTATGTCTTGAAATGCTTGCCCTAGCTGTTGTGGCATTGTAAGCCTGTGTGTTATATCTATGCACAACTAAAATAAAGAATTTATAAAAATGCACTGAAGAAAATAAAGACTGTGAACTCAGCATAAAGTCTACTGATTACATTCCTAAAGTATTTTTATAAAATCAGCCATCTTTGATTCTAATCCAAGTTACTGTGAACCTCTACTAGCTATATTGCTGCTGACATGGATTTAGAAAAGAGCGCTGCGCCTTTTCTGTGGAACTCCCTTCCATTCTGTTCCTGTGCGTCCGTTTGTTTGGTTACAATTATGTGTCTGTTAGTCCACCCATTGTACAGCGCTATCGAATTTTGCTGGCGCTATATAAATAATAAAATAATAATAATAATAATTATGAAACATGAATTATTTAGCTTCTTTTTACTCGTGATTTAAAGGAGCACTAAAGTCACCAGATCACTTCATTATAATGAACTATTCTGGGTGCAGTGTCCCTATCCTTTTAAACCAATAACTTTGTAAAGTAATAAAATGTGAGCAGGATATTGCTTTGCTGCATAGGGATTTGAATAGATTGGGGGACTGGGCACTAAAATGGCAGATGAAATTTAATGTAGAGAAATGCAAAGTTATGTACTTCAGGGTCAGGAGTGCACAAGCAACTTACACCCTAAATGGTAGTGAATTAAGGATAACCACACACGAGAAGGATTTGGGAATTGTTATAGACAACAAATTAGGCAGCAATATGCAATGTCAATCTGCAGTTGCTAAGGCCAGTAAGGTTTTGTCATGTATAAATAGAGGCATAAATTCTCGGGATAAAAATATAATTTTGCCTCTTTATAAATCGCTGTAAAACCACACCTTGAATATGCTGTGCAATTTTGGGCACCTGTTCTAAAGAAGGATATCATGGCACTAGAAAAAGTGCAGAGACGAGCTACAAAATTGATAAAAGGAATGGAGCATTTTAGTTATGAAGAAAGGTTAAAAAATGTAAATCTCTTTAGTTTGGACAAACGGCGCCTCAGAGGGGATATGATAACATTATACAAATATATTCGGGTCCAGTACAAGCCATTATCTGGAAATCTATTCATAAACAGGGCTATACTTAGGACACGAGGTCACACATTCAGGCTGGAAGAAAGGAGATTTCAACTAAGGCAAAGAAATTATTTATTTTTTTTACAGTAAGAGCAATAAGGATATGGAATTCTCTGCCTGAAGAGGTGGTTTTATCAGAGTCCAAACAGATGTTTAAACTGCAATTGGATAAATACTTGCAAAAACATAACATACAGGGATATCATTTCTAATTAGTGGGGTGATAGCTGCTTGATCTAAGGAGACATCTGACTGCTATTTTGAGGTCAAGAAGGAATTTATTCCTAGTTTGGTAGAAAATTGGAAGCGCTTCAGACTAGGTTTTTTTGCCTTCTTTTGGATCAACAGCAAAAACATATGTGATGAAGGCTGAATTTTTTTAAAAAAAAATGTATTCTTTATTTTGCAGTGCATTATCAATCGTACAAACTTTTATGAGTATGCCACAACAGCGACTGTATGTAATATAACATTTGTCTGAGCGTCTTGCTGCTGGGGTGGGGGGAATCTGTGCACATTTTTGTTGTTGTTATGGTCTATGTAGTTTTATCGAGTTAGTCTCCTATGTCAGAGGTGTGCGGGTATAAACTAAAGTCATGTCAGTAAACTAGTGTCATGTCAGTAAATCTAAACCACAGAATTGTGGCACTGGCATAGGTTTGATGCTGGACAGCCTCCTGTCCCTTATTGCTATGTGCCATACTTTGAATTGTGCGTTGAGGTAAGGGCTAGGTGTGAAATAGTCGTCTATGTGTGAGCTAGGTGCCCTTTGGAGCCTGGGTGTTTGTGCCTTTGCAGGGCTCAGTTTGTTGTGGTTGGGAAGTGGGGCTGTGTGGCACTAGTGGGCTAGTACAACATAAGTGGGTGGATGCTCCATTGTTTGCTATGCCCGTTGACCCTTGGGGCATTGGGGGGGGGGGGTGTCTTGGAGCCCTAGCGCCAGTCAACCAGGAGATGCGGCTTGGGCCAAACATGTCTGTTTGCGGGGCTAGGTGCCTCAGGTACAATGGGGTATCGGTGGGTAGCTTTTGTAAATAAAACATGCCTAACAGGTAACATGAACATTGATAACATTAACATTTGAAGCTCGGTTCAGGATTTAGGTCGCAGGTCCCGGGTGCAGGGTGTCTGGTCCCGTGGTATAATCGGAAAGTCCCAATGTGTTCAGCAGGGCTGGGCCTTCTTCTACGGTGGTGTTTTTGTAGTGTTGTTCGCCTTTAGTCAACCATAGTGTTCTTGGGGTCGCCCATCTGTATTTGAGTCCCGCCGTTTGCAGGGTGGTGGTTACTGGTTGCAGGCTCTTGCGCCATAATAGCATGTCCCTGCTTAGGTCCTGGAAAAAGGAGAGTCGGTGCGCTTAAAAATTACAAGGCATCTTTCCTTTTATGGCTGCCATGAGGGCTATTTTGTCCGTCAGGGTTTGGCAACAAAAAATAATGTCCCGTGGGGCCGCTTTCGGTGCTTGTTGCGGCTTGGCAATGCGGTATATGCCGTCAAACGTAAAGTGTTTAGCTTGTTTTGTTGGGGATTAACGAGGTCACTAGGCGCCTGATAAAGTGAGGTAATTCCTCTAGTGGCACTGCGTCGGATACCCCCCTGATCTTTACATTTTTCCTCCTTCCCCTGTCATCCAATACATTGACTTGCCTGATAATGTTTGCCTGTTCTGTTCACATTGAGTGTAGGTCCTGGCGCAGATCGCTTACACGGGCGGACACCACCTGCACCTCCGCTGCTAACCCCTTCAGGTCTGCCTGCCACATTTGTTGGAGGTTTCTTTGCAGTCCAGCTAGCATAGCCTGGACGTCCTGCTTAGTTGCTGGAGCTAGATCATCTGTGGTTTGAGTGTGCGGTCTGTCAGCCGCTGACATGCTGTGCAGAGAATCCTCATCATCGGATCTCCCTTGTGTGACTGCCGTGGCGGCTCTGGTTCGTGCGGGTAAGGGATTTTGCAGCATACTGCCTATATCTTGATGTGAGACATTTGTGGATTAAGTGGGATTGTGGGACTTCCTTCCCATGTCGTCCGTGAAGTAGGGGTCTGCAGAGGTAAGCTGCGGGCCCGCTCCCAGCCACGATATGAGCTCCCTGGCGAGATTTTGGTTGCGTGTGCGGTAGGCCCCAGATCCCTTGGCGCGGCGTTTAGTGCCCGGTGTATGAAAGAAAGGCATCTGCGGATTCGGCAGGATGCCTAGAGTCTGTGCCTGTATCCCGTTTTCGTCGATGGGCCGTGGGTTATCCGTTATCGCTCGTTTTTGCCACTGGCTGGCCGGAGCTGTTAGAAATGGCGACTGCCTCGGTGCGCCGTTGGCTCCGACCCCCATGAAGGCTGAATTTGAGGTAAAAAAATTTAACATTTTTTTTTAGAAACTGCAATGTTTCCATTCCTTCCTATGAGTGAGCTTGGCTGCGAACATAGCAAGCATAGCAGGTCCCCAGTGCACCTCCAGGGGAAGCACTGGATTGGACAATGCAGGAGGAAGCCATAACTCCTCAATGACATCATTGGAGGTGGAGAGGTAAGCAGTGCCGAGGAACCTTCGAAGCTGAAAACTCGGGGACCTAATAGAACTAAATACACTATAGTGTTAGGAATACAGGTTATATTAGAGTGTTCCTTTAACCTGTTAATAGAAAAATCACAATCAAAAGTTGTATTAATCTGTTTTGTCAAAACAACCAACATGGATTATGTTCTTATTGGCTAAAAAATAAATAAAGAACCAAACAAAATACAGTAAATCATTCAAACTGAGCATTTACTGAGCATTTGTACAAAGCTACTTCACATTATAAAATTAGGATTTTTATTTTGGCATCAGGTGAGGAAAGCTTTCCAGATCATTTAAAATCACTTAAAATTACTGTTCTATTCGATGTAGTAATTTCCCAATAAGTGGAAGGTCTCTCCCTAGGATATTTCCCTTCTACAATGGACACATGAATAAGTGCATACGTTATCGTGTGTATACTTGCACTGACCCTTTTAAGCACAGAGTGGTTTGCTTCCTGCAGTGCTAAAGTATTTGCAAACCGAGCCACTGGAGAAGAACTCGCACTGTAGTTCTGACAAAACGATTTCCTCTTTTTATGAGCAGCTTAAACCAGCAGTGTATAGCTAAGCCAGCTCACAGAGAGAGCCATACATTTATTAACTGGATTTATTTAAACCTTTAAACCATTCTACATTTCTTTATTCCCCCATCTTCTGAAATCGTATTTGTTCTGCTGCTCCTTTGGTGTTTGGCCAAAGGGATTAGAAAATTCTTGCATGATATTTGCAGTTAAGACATTAACATCCACGGTACTAGAATGACTGTCTAAAAGGTTTATCAAGGATGAATTGTAGAGAATTGACAAGGGAATTGCAACATGTAGGAAAAATTCTTCTCCACTAAGCAATTTCTCAATCTTTTTTTTTTTTTTGGCCACATTTTTTCAATTCCCCTGGCAATCCACAAAACTTAATAGTTTGGTGAATACAGCCCCGGATGTAAAACAGTGCCCACTAATATTTAAGTGCTCTTTTTTTGATGGTATCAGAGAACTTTAGGCAAGGGTGATCAGTTGCTGTAGTTTGTAATTCAGAGTTGATCTGCAATATGAATTTTCATTAAACAATGAAAAACAAAGGTTAAAACAGCCAAACTAGTTTTTAGTTTGTCACTATTAGCCTTTTAGTGAACAGATGTTACAGGTATTACATTTTTACACTATATGTTGTTTCTTTTTTATTTCTGCGGGAGTGATCTAATGAAAAGCATGTGTTTTTGTGATATACTTTATTAGATAAATGCTGGTCTTTCCATCACATTTTTAGATTATTTTCTACGGATCATGTTTGAAACTGCATTAAAAAGTACTATAATATTGCATTGTCCCAAACTTTTGATTAGTTCTTAAAAGGGATACTCAGAGGACCAACAAAACCGTGCATTTTGTAGATTTTGGCCTCATATTAATACTGTATTTTTTCCATGTTCAAATCTTTTTTCTTTTGCAGCTTGAGTTTTTGTAACCTAACCACTACCTTAGAAGACATGCCTTCCTTTTCCCAAAACACTTCCCTGACAGGCTGCTACTTAAGCTTACCTGCCCAGCTCAGCCAATAAGAGATCAGTGTGAGCTGAGCTGCTATCATGACTTTGCCCTACAGCCAATCACTGTCCTCTTATTTATATAGTATCTCAAGGCCACTCTAAAGAGAAAGGGGTTAGAGAGTAAGAGGATGTGGGGCAGAGTTATCTGCTGACATAGATATTTCATTGACTTAACTGTGTACATTCACTGCATATTTTCAATCAGGGAGATGTTTTGCCAAAATGAGAGATGTGGCTGAAGCTGATGGGTAATGTTGCAATAAGCTGCAAAATAGCCTTTCTTAAGCCAAATTAACAAGATTTAAATGTGGGGAACTACAGCATTAATATATTAGGCCAGATCCCAATAACTGCATTTTGTGTTGCCCAGAGTGTGCTGAGAGTGGTGTCCTTTTCAGGTCCAGGTAAATGTCAATAAATATGAGTTTATCTAGAAATACAGAAAACGGAAATACAAAATGTTGTCTAAAACTGGCAAAGTTTGAGTTTCAGAAAATTTCTGAATCATTAACTTTGGCTTAAATCCAGTCAATTCAGAATAGCATTATATCCTTTGTTAGGAAACTTACTTACTCAGTAAACTGAGAATTGTGTGGAGTCAACAAAGAATTTGCTTATTTTACTCCAAAATACATGAATTATGGTCAAATATTTTTCTCCAGTTCTTTTTTTTCTTTAAAGTGTTTTAACCTCCCTCCTCCTTTCTCTTTAATCATTTGGGGGAGGGACGGGGGAGGGTCTCTTGTTTAGGGTATCTGTTGATACTATTGCTTTTACTGCATTTAAACTCTCAATAAAAAATGTTAGTAAATTAAAAAAATATAATTCTGCAGCTCCATTACTGATTGGTCTGTCAGTTCCCTTGTCCCTTATACAGTATTCCAAGGTTTGTGAATAACACACATAGGTGTTTGAGTCACTGCACTGGGAGTAGCAGAGAGCTTCTACTGGCTTGCAAAATTAAGATCAAACTAACATTTATATATATTGTAAGTGTGTCAGGGAGAGTGGACATATGTAAATGTACTTTGAATTGTAGATGTCTGGCTAAATCCAAGCAACTACACCCAATGAATCTGGCACTTTGCCAAATACAAGACATCAAGCAAACTCACTATTTTTGTACTATATGACCTTGACATCATTTTTTACACTTTGCTGGCATTTTGGAAATAGGCATTAAACATTCCCAATTAGATGGATTAGGGTATCAACCAATCTCTCAAAAGGACCCATGGCATGAACAAATAGATAAAATAATACATAAAAAGCATTGTTTGTGAGATTGCATTTGATCTTTTTTTATTTGGTACCCCAGTCTAGGACCAGTTCCTTATTTAATTTAATAAGATTTTCGTTTTTTATTTTGTAGTTTTTATGTTTTACTTGGATAAGACTAGATAATGAGGGTGTTCACATCATAATACAAACAGGTATGCAGATGTAAATGTGTTTGTCTATGAAAATTCCACCTTTCAAACATCTGGATGAATTTAAGTAGCAAAAAAGTGTTGGTTTATGTCAGCCTTTGAGGCCTGCTTGAGACTGGCCTGGGGCAAAATGTTCAAGTAGGCATGGTATGCACCTGTCGAGAGACATATATATGAGGGACCTACACAGGTACTATTTAACGTGCCATTAAAATTTGTTCCCCCCCATAATCTTCTCCATCTCTTGTACTATAGTAGATGGGTTCAGCAAATTGTAAAGTTGGTGCCAGGTATTTAGACAAGTGGGAACCTCCTGGTTATATTGGTTATGACAAGTCAAAAAGCCATCATAAACATCATTATGGATGGCTTCCAGACAATGCCCAACTCAAGTCAATAATAACAAAAACCTGCAGCCTTTAGTATAAAACTCTATGGATGTTTGATTCTTTTTAACTTTATATGGTGGAATGTAAGTTGAATATAACTGCCTGTAGAAGACATGTAGCAAATACATTATTAAATACACACATACACGTAATACTAAAGATATATATTTAAAGAAAAAAAAATGCAATGGTATTTTCAACTATTCCCGGTTCAACATAATATTCAACATTCAAGTTATTAATTTACAAGGTTATTTATTATAGTGTAAATTATTGGAAAATCAAAGATGTTTAACCATGAATAAATTATTTAGGCCTAAATAATTCAAATTCGTTTTTAGTTTGACTATTTTAGCCTAAAATGTGACATTCACTTTAAATTCACACTTTAGTTAATATACCGATTTTAAAAATGTGTTATTCATTTTGTTAGCATTCACTGATGACCGTGAAACCTAAGTTCGATTACGTGACATACAGTGTAACAAATATAAATTTGTAAGAAAAAAATGTTTTATCAGGGTTGAAATTGAAATGTAATGGTAATAAAATAGAAACAGTTTTAAGCAAATTGAACTTGTTAACTTTCACTAAAATACTAAAATGGGGTATACGTTACCATTTTGCTGATGACATTTATGATGCAGGAAGTTTTAGGTTTTATAGATACTGATGCAATTTTAAATTACTTTCAGCTGTACCTTAGATGCCTGAAAGGTACGGTGTTTTAAAATTACACAGTAACAGAGATAATTCACATATTAATGACACAATAACCTCTAAAAGAAATGCTGCACAAATGAAGACATTGAATGCAAACATCTGTGAGTCTGTTACCAGATACTTCTTTACACAAAAACAGAATCTAACATGCATTACATATAGTAGAAAGTGTACATCAGATGCTAAAATGTGCCAGGGCATTAAGGCATGCTATTTCTATAAAAAGAAATGTTCAAAATAATATATATTATAAAATTCAATAAATTGTGGAAATATAGCTTAAAGGACCACTATGATGCCAGCAAAACAAACTTGTTTTCCTGGCACTATATATATAGTCCTTAGGTTCCCCCCCACCCTCAGGGACCCCCTCCTGCTGGGCTGAAGGGGTTAAAACTCCTTTCGCCACTTACCTTAATCTAGTGCCGGGCTCCCTTGGCGCTGGTGACTCCTCCTCCGCCTCCGACATCAGCTCCTGAGTGGAGCCGAATGCGCATGCGGGGGCAGAGCCGCGCGCGCATTCAATCCGCCCATGGGAAAGCATCACTCAATGCTTACGTATGGACGTTCTACGTGCTCAATGCGATTTTTGCATTGAGCGTCGCAGAAGCGCCTCTAGCGGCCTCTCTGAAACTGCTATGTTTACAGCTGCAGGGTTAAAACCTGGGGGATCTGGCACCCAGACCACTTCATTGAGCTAAAGTGGTATGGGTGACTATAGTGGTCCTTTAAAGGGAAACTATTAGGAACCATAATAATGATTGCTTAATGGAGTGATTTTAGTGTGTAGATCGGGCCCTTGCAGTCTCACTGCTCAATTCTCTAACATTTAGGAGTTAATTCACTTTGCTTATGCAGCCCTAGCCACACCTCCTTGCATGTTGCTTACAAAGCTTTCCTTAACACGTCCTGCAAAGAGAGGCCTAATGTTTAAATTTCCTAGATTGGACATTCTGATTAATTGACAATTTCATCATCTGTTGCTCTTCACCTGCAGGAGCCTCTTCTGTGTGTGATTCAACTTCAATTTACAGAGAAGGAGATAAAAACTTCTAAAGTAAGTTTAAAAAATAATAATTATTATTATTTTATATATTCTTTTAATTTATTATTTTACATTGACAAAAAAGATTGCCATAAAAGACAAAAGCATATACTCCAATGGTAATGCACATTTCTACTAAGGAGACTAGAGGAATCAATATTCTGTATTGTATGCATTATACAAATATCAATTTCAAACAAAGAAAACCAAAAAGAAAAAGAAAAAGAAAAGACAAAAAAAAGAAAAAAAAAGGCGGTCAGAGCTCACAGATTACCATTTAAATATCCTTATTTTGATTTTCAGTGGAAATAATAATTAAGAATTATTTTTAATCATCTACTCAGGGAAGTGGGGACCATTGTTCTATATAGCGAGACCATCTTTATAGCTTATTAATTATTTTTGCAAAAGGGGAGGTTATATAGGTATATTTCTTCTCCATGTTCATTTGCAAGATAATTTTTTTTTTTTTTTTACATGTGCCCATGAAAAAACTATTGGGTCTTTCCATGAACGAGCAATCAATACTTTAATCACAATAAAACAATGGATAATTAGGCATTGGTCTAGTTGTTCCAGAATGGGCCAGTCAAGATATAGCAAAGCTACAGTTGGAGATGTAAAAAGTTTAATACCCATATCTTCTAATAAAGCAAATATCCAGTTTCATATTCTTTTTATATCCTGACATCTCCCCCAGATATGTTCATATGTACCCACCTCTAGGTTACATCTCCAACAAACCTCAGAATATGTTAGATAGATCTTATGCAACCTATCTGGGGCATAATACCACATATTGGTTACTTTATACAATGTTTCTACATAATTTAAACAATGTATATTTTTGGTGACATAATGAAGAGCCTTATCCCAACTCTCCTTGTCAATATTACAACCTAATTCTTTTTTCCCCATTTAGATATTGCTGAAGGAACAGGGATTGGGTAGGTTGATCTCATACAATCTATGGCTTCGGAAATTGACCTTTTGACATCCTTATAATTAAACAATCCTAATAAAGGGGAACCATGAACCAAAGAAGGTCTCAAAACATAGATATACAAAATTTTTGAGTCTTACATAGGTAAATAATTCTTGGCTTGGTAAAGACAATTCCTCTTGAAGTTGGCGGAAAGTTTTGATATTGTTTCCTTGAATCAATAGAATTGGTTGGTAAATCCATCGGGACCAGTCTTGTACTGATAAAAATATCCTCTTTAACTTGCTCCATTTTATCCAAAATATTTTTTAATGTTCTAGTCGAAGTAATATTTAGGAGATAAACATCCACCAGGTATATTTAATTTCATTGATTAGACATATAACAATCAGATAGCGTCCCTCTTCATCTAAGTATTGATAAAGTATGTCTACTTGCAGTCTTTCTGAGAAGCATTTCCAAAATCATTCTACCGCAATCCCTCCAGTGAGTTTCCTGAATGAAAGTCTACCCTTTCTTTTGTCAGATGTGTTAAGACTATAGACCTTTTATGAGGTGAATTTAGCCCTTGTGCATTGACTGATAACACTTTAACCATTGAAATCAATTTTTACTCTGTGAGCTCTGCTGCCAAACAATACAAAAACACTAAAGGACATCCAACTACCAAAAACAAAAAAGAATCCACATCTGATCCACCATCTGCTTTAAAAACTTTAGAGCAGATGGCCCTAAGTTCGATCCCCTTAAAGGAAACCCATTACAAAAAAAGCATCTCATTCTAGGATGCAAAGCGTGGGGCGGAGCATTAATAGATACCAAGAGGGGATTGGATATATTATATATTTGTAAAAATAAATAAAGGAATATATTAAATAGATAAGAAAACAAATAAATATTACTAACGTGATATCTATATGTATATACCCACACATTCATACATGTTCAATATGTGCGTAAATACCCAAGCCTCTTTACGTATGATCTGTGCTATTCGGTTGGAATTAGTTTCTGTCTTGAATAGGAGTTTTATAACTGTATAAATATTTTATGAATCTATAATTAATGCTTTAATAACAACAGATATGTTAGCACACATAAAAACACATAAGCTCCTTACTATTACAAATAGTGTAATAATAATAATAATTGAATTTGTGCAAAAACTAATTATTTAAAGTGCATCTTATTAATTATACCGCATAATATAAGCATAAATACTTGCAACTCTCCGTGAGTTAGTGTTAGATAGATTATTCCCATCTTAGGAAGGACTTTTATAAATATATAAATAGTGCTTTGTAATAGCTTATTTTGTGTATAAACAATGGTTCTGTGAAGTGCATCTTATTATTTGGACCATGCGTTCTTTGTAGTAAGGGGGAAAAAAATAAACAAATTTGAGTGTCATATTAAAGCGCATTAGTATGCGCCTAGATACTTAAAACTCTCTATATGTGAACTGTGCTATCAGAGTAGAATAAATTATTCCTATCTTAAAGAAGAATTTTATAAATGTATAAATAGTGATTTAAGGATAGCTTTTAAAGCTAATTTGTATATAATTGTTGGTTCTATCAAGTGTCTTTTTATTTAAAACATGAAAATACATTTTTTTTTTAATTCCACACATACATGTGCACTCATACAGTCATAGACATATATAACTCCTTGATAACCAAGTAAATAGTGGATCAATAATGGCAGATTATATGCGTATAGAAAATTATTTAAAATGGCTCTTATAGATAGATCACAACTTCTTTAAAAAATAAAAAGTCCTTTTCTTTTTATATTCCTCCCTCTTTTTTTTCTGCCGGTATATATATTTTTCTTCTTCTTATACATTAATCCCAATTCTTCTCTCTTATCCAGTTATTCAATTTTCCAGCTTAATCAAAGACTTCCCATGTCCCATTCAGGCAGACTCTCAGAAGGGGAGGAGAACCCAGACAAAACTTAATGTTGTGAGATTTTAGGCAATTAATCTCTGCCGAGAAACTTTTTCTTTTTAGTCTGGTAGTGTATAAAAAGTCCTGCAAGACGAGTAGATTGGAAAAGCTAGGATCTAGTTTATTTGAAGTTCTTAGCCGCTTGAAGACTTGTTCCCTCATTTGATATGAGATGAAATTAACTATGACTGTCATTTCACAGCATTTTTAATATTATGTTCGCTTATGCCTACATTTCACAAATATTTGCTTCCAAGGTATGAAAGATAAAATGAAATATAGAAATCCACAATTTTTTATGCAGCAACTGGGCTCATCTACTTTAGCTCCTTGTCAGTCATCATTATAAACTATGTCCTATGTCCTTGGTAGTCAACCTAAAGAAAGCGCTTAAAGAGGAGGAGGAATTAAACTATGTTTCATTTGCACTTTGTGCCCTGGCTGTAGCTGGACATAATGGAATTGTGATGTCATTTGTTACATTTTTTATTTAATTTTCAAAGAAAAATAAACATCATGTGAAAATTATTAACAAATATTGTACGTGATTTTCATTGTTTTATTCAATGGTGTACTTTCCAGAAAAGTGACTGTATCCCTTTAATTAATGTGTCACCAAATATGAAAGTTGATAGCAGCCAAAGGAGGCACGAAGAATCAATAACCGGGATCACAAAAATTAAGACCATCACGCACTTTAAATGTGAACGAATGAGAAATAGCCTTCTGCTGTTGTCATTTAATATGTGTCTAGGTTAAGAGTGGCTTGTGCGGCAGAGCAGGAAGTCGTTCCACTATTACAAACACCATCTATTTTTCACTCTAATGTATATGATCTAATTTTCCTAACTAGAAACTGACAACACATACATATGTCTAAAAGAAGGGCTTACACATGAAAATTCAACACTCAGGTGTCATTAAACGTACAAATATTTCCAATTTTCACATGTAGACTCCCTATTAGCCAATGGTGTTAAATAAAAACACATATTTTATTACTGAGCAAGAAACAAAATTGTAACAGAGCTTTGCAATAAGACAAACAGCCAAGAAAGAAATGTAATACCAAGCTCATTAAATATTTATATTAAACATTAAATATCAAAAACAGATTTAGCCAAAACGAGCCGTTTTTTAGCTAACAAATTTTTCTAAAGAGATCGCTATGTTTCTCTAATACATGACGGATGCAGTGTTAGTGTTAGATCATGCCCCTGCAGTCGCTCAGTTCAGTTCTTTGTCATTTAGCAGTTAAAGGAACACTATAGGGTCAGGAATACAAATGTTTATTCCTGACCGGTTAGTGTTACAAACACTATTTAAATGGCAGGCCCCCCTCACCCCACTTAAAAAGGGTTAAATCTTACAATTTTCCAAGTGCCGTCATCAGATTGACGATATAACTTAATCCATTGTTGTGCAGCACTTATCCAGGAAGCACCGTTAGTGGTCTTCTTAGTGACTGCCACTGGAGGTGTCCCTAGGCAGCAATGCAAACACTGACTTTTCTCTGAAGAGTTTACATGAAAATACCTGCAGGGACTTACTATACACACCAGAACAACTACATTTAGCTATAGTTGTTCTTGTGACTATAGTGTCCCTTTAAATCACTATTTACGCACTATTTATGTCCCTTTAATTTCTATTTATGCGGCCCTAGCCACACCTCCCTTGGCTGCATCTGACACAGCCTGCATGAAATAATTGCTTAAAATCTTTCTTACTTTAGAAGTTTTTATCTTCTGCTCTGTAAATTGAACTTTAATCACGCACAGGAGACTCCTGCAGGGTCTAGTAGGTTATTAACAGTGCAAGAAATAAGAAAGTGTAACTTAAACAGACTGTGTAATAAAGGAAGTTTAAACATTAGATATTTTCTTACAGGAAGTGTTTAGGAAGGTTGTTTATGCAGCCATTTCCTGTGACTTACACAAAGTGATTTAACTCTTAAATGGCAGGGAAATTAACTGCTAAAGCATTTTTGGGGGGAGTTGTTTGGCATGGTCAGGCTATATGCAAACATGCCTTCAAAGTCTTGCACTAGTCAGAAAGAAGCTATGAAATCACAAAATAGGCGGGTGGGGATGTAGTTCACGGAATAGAAGGTAATGAACTATATAGCTAGTGGTAGGAACTACATGGTCAATACCTTATGCAAGAAACGTAACTGAATAAAATTAAGTTGTTAACTAAAATGATTTCCCCGGCTGTGCTGCACTCGCCTCATGCCCTCTTTCCTGTGCTGGCTATGATGAACAAATGGTCTTAGCAAATCCATTGCAAACTCATTGGGAAGCATTGGTAGGCAAGTGTGCATGTGTGACATTCACTATAGTGAATCAATCAGCATATCCTCAAAAAGATGTATTGATTCAACGCATCTCTACGGATACATTCTGCTGAATGTTGCTCCTGCAATCTTTACAGGACCACATCCAGGAAGTCCCTCTACTGGATGTGTGACAGCAACTAGAGGTGGCTTTAGATACCCGGAACCACTACATTAATTTGTAGAAGTTCTGGTGTCTAGAGTATCTCTTTAAAGTTAACCAGCAAGAATTTAAAAAATAATCACATTAAATCACCTGTCTTCAAGTAGGTAAGCATTTAAAGCACACTACAAAGGAAATCACAAATTGAGAAAGTCATGCATCATTAAATTAGTTTACAATGAAATGGTGTTAGCTTCTGAAATTTAAATCCCAAGATTTGGACTAGTTACCCTGTGCACCTGGTATTGGAGTAAACCCAAGATTTTTATATAAGTAAATACTACGTTACTTTTTTAACAAGGATTGCCAACTATGCTTGCAGCTCGCCTCGAGAATTATTTTCACATTCTGGGAATATTATATAAGAAACAGCACTGAGCTTTATTATTACAAATCTCTAAAGGACTACAAAGTAAGACAGACAGGTCAGTAATAAAACCATACAATATACCATTTATTAGCAATCTTTTATAAGTCAAGGGAGAATCTTTAAGGTTGATGGATTGCACATTACCATCCCCTTGTGCAAAATAAATATTGCTTACCACGTAAATTAAAATGCACCTGTCATATATTTATGTCCTTATGTGTTGATGTGGAAGGGAATGTGATTAATTATTAGCCTAGAAACAGAGCATTGACTCTCTTGAAGAAAACTGATTTTCAATGAAACCCTGTGTTAGGTGATTCGGTAAGGGGTTTATTTACTAAACATTAGTCATCAACAGTGAAACTGTTTTAAATATCATTGTTTCCTTATTGGATATTAACCAATTAAACACATCTACACAATTTAATGACAAAGAAAAAAGACCTCCCAAAATGTTTGGATATGTAAATTGAGTTTGGTTCGTTCATTCTGCCTAATCCTATGTCTCTATATATATGTAACCATAATGGCATAGTATATAATATATACTACGGTAGAGACATCATGATGAACAACAAGACAACAGACAATATATTTTTTTTTATTTCATTTTTTTTTTATTATGGTTAGGGCTACAGTTAAGAGTAGTGCTAGGGTTTCTTTAAGATTCAAAGTTAAACTTTGGTTGAATTGTCCCCTAATACATTGAAAACATCACATATCGAAGAGATACATGATGTATTCAATGTAAAATAGTGAGATGATCATTTCCTCATCTTCATGGGACACCCACCCACAGTCTGTATTTGGCTCCTCATCTGAACTTCTTTATTTACCCTGCTTGGAACGCAGAGCAAACCTCCTCAGTGATGCCTTGCCTCATGGCAGCATACCACCATCTGAATAAAGTGACGTCATTTCGTCACCTGTTCTACACCTTCTAGCCAGCACTTGCAGTGCTGGCTAGGGAGTTTCCATAGCAACCGCAGCGCATGTGTTGTTGATTGGAGGAGTGAGGCGCTAGCCCCACACGCGCTTCTTGTACACAATGCTACTCTTTGACAAGTATTTGATTGGATAAGAAGTCAAAGAGGAGATAAGACAAAACAGAGTCTCACTGTTGGGAAATAGTAAGAATTATTTTGATTACATTTTTACACATAAAATTGAGGTATCCATGGGTCACAATTAAGCAAATAAACTCATTCAATAAAGAAAATGTAATATTTTAGTTACAACAGTTTCCCTTTAATAGACAGATTCTCAAAGTTGCCATCTACTGATGAGAATTGCTACCTAGCACTCACTAAGTAATTGATCTGACTTAAAGGGAAATTCTGTGTCCAAGCATGTATATATATTTTTAAAATGCATATAATTAATATTGGCTAGTTTATTTCCCAAGCCTTAAAAACATGTTTGCATTGCCTGCAGTACTGGACACTGCTGCTAGTGAAGAGTCACTTTGTTTTTCCTCAGCAGTTCTTTAACTACTGGTAATGGACATTGTCCAATCAAGTGCTGTATATATAGAGCATCATTTAAGACAAATCTCTAGTCCTGAGCTTCGCGTAGAGATGGGTGGCAATATGTTTTTAGATTTGGAGATTCATATACTCTAGGGTACTACTCATTCAATTGCCATTTTAAAAATACAGTTTTATATGCTTATTAAAATGGTGGCCAATCACTGAACCACCTTCTTTAATATATATATATATTTATATATTAAATTCCCCTAGCTACAGTCAAATTCTCACTGAGCATAGTAGGAGTGGCAGTCCAGTAGAGACAGACTACCTCTTAATTTGACAGAGCTTGTGTTTTTTGTTTTTTTCCTCTGACCTCTGCACCTAGGAGTGTCAGAAGTCAAAAAAAAAATAGAATCAATCTATATTTTTCCTTCTTTATCAGGGAGTTAAAGAGTTAATTATGCAAGACATGGTCAGCATGAGTTTGTAAAATATTAAGACTTTTCCTAAACTCTGAATTAAATCTAAATGGCAGAAAAGAAGGAAAATAGCCATGCCGTGACAAGCTTAGGTGAAGAAAGTTCCCAAATGAGTTATTTTAGCATTAATTGTGTCATATGTATTTAATTCCCTTAAATTCGGAGTTTAGTGAATAAGTCTGTTTGTGTGTAAAATATACACTGTAGATCCACATAAAAAGAAAATGCTATTTCTAATATCTGGGTTTCTAATCTGGAATAGTGTGTATTATTATAAATTACATACAAAAATGTACAATCATTTTAAAGAGGAAACTAAATTCCCTAAAGTGTCATTTTCATGAGCAGTATGAATTTATTATTTCACAAATACAAGAAAAGAAAACATTTATGAGCTGATATTTCTCCCATAAACTACTTTTACTGAATTACTGTTTTAATAATTATATGACTTCATGTAATTGACTGCTACGTCCAGAATACGAGAAATCCAAATAAGCAGCTTTCCAGCTGAGCAATGGAAACACAGATTCACACATTATGGAGTGTCTGTTCCTTATCTGTCATTCTGAAGGCATCTGCGCTGTGGATGTTTCTTTTACTTCAGGAAGAGATTGAGCAGAATAGACGGGGGAAAGCAGATTTAAACTTAAATTAAAAAATGTGAATAAATCTCCAACGTAGCAATTTCTTCATATTTTCAGTGTTAAATTTATCGACTAACAATTTTAGTCAAATTTTAATCGACTAGAACTAAAAAAATTCCGATGACTAAAATACAACTGAAAATAAAATGGCATTTTAGTAATAAAAATATGACTAAAACCAAATTGAAATTTGCCGCCAAAATTAACACTGCACAGAGGGGCTGTGAAAGGGGTAAAAGAGACAGACCAGGGCTTGGGAGAGAGGCACATAGAAGGGTTGGGAGGACACAAAGAGACACAGAGGGACTGGGGAAGGGGCAAAAGAGACAGACCAGGGCTTGGGAGAGAGGCACATAGAAGGGTTGGGAGGACACAAAAAGACACAGAGGGGCTGGGGAGGGGGCAAAAGAGACAGAGGCTTTAACTAAACCCATTAGATTTTAGTCGTCTATCTATTGGGGATTTAGTCAACTAAAACTAAAACCATTCAGATGACTAAAACACAACTAAAACTAAAATGTTTTTTTAATCAAAAGATAATGACTAAAACGAAATTGAAATTTGCCGCCAAAATTCACACTGGTAGTAAATCAAGTTTAAAGACCACGCATCCACCAACAATTCTTATATGTCACTATTAATTTACTAAAGCCTTAAAGCATCAAAGATAAATACTTTTTAGCACAAGAGTTTGTTTTTTTTAATTAAAAAGATCAACTTAAAATAATAACAGTAACCATGTATAACACATATTACGATGACTTAATGAATACATTACATTGCAATATGCATTACGTATTAGCTTTGATCTGATTGTGAAGGGATGGATTGCAAGCACAGTCAACAATGGTTCGTATAAATGATTTCCATATATTGGAATTATGTCGAAATTGATTGATTTAAGGCCAGCAATGCAAAACATGGGAGCCACTGACAATGTATTGATCTTAACAAATGGGAGGATTTAAGTGGGTCAGAAGTGCATTCTTGAACATACCTTACGTGGCTTTCTTGATGTATTTTACATTGGTGAGCATATTGCTAAGTTTCCAGAGAAGAAGTTCAACCATTAATAAAATTCTCAGTGGAACCCTCTAGTAGAGATCATTTTACAAAATGCATAATTTGCCTTTACTATGTATCTGCAAGGCTTCTGACATGATATCTATGGTGGAAAAAAACAAAACAAATCGGGACTGTCTGCAATCACATGGACAATGTTGCTGGCACTTTAAAAGTTAGGCGTAGGATATATATTTATATATTTTATAATGAACATATTTCATATAATAAATTACATTATATGTGCATGCATAAGTATGGCACCTTGTAAAAATGCATGCATGGAATTTCACAGCTAGTGTCTGGGAGCACATGGAGCATTTTAGAGGGCTTGGCATCACCACATATTGAAGTGCTGTGGAGGTAAGTGGTAAGTGCTGTGGAGGTACTTACCTCTGCTGAACCCCTCACTGGAAAATTAGTCAATAACGTTTGGAGGGATGAGTGAATAAAGTACACATAAGTAATTTACTATCAAGGAAAATTAAGAAAGTCAGGAGAAATGCATCGAAAGAATACAATCTAAAGAAAAGAAAAATAGCCAAAACTCTAAATACCGTTAAAGGGATTCTCCAGTGCCAGGAAAACATTTTCATTTTCCTGGCACTGCAGGACCCTCAAGTGCCCCTCTACCTCCCAACCCCCATCCCAAGTTGCCGAAGGGGTTAAAACCCCTTTAGTGACTTACCAGAGTCCAGCACCGATGTCCCTTGGCGCTGGGTCAAGCTCTGCCTACGCTCCTACCCCACCGACTTCAGCTGGCGGGGGAGACCTAATGCGCATGCGTGGCCGTTGGCGGGGGAGACCTAATGCGCATGTGCGGCAATGGCCGCGCACGCGTATTAGACCTCCCCATAGGAAAGAATTGAATAATGCTTTCAATTCTTTCCTATGGGGATTTCGGCGACGCTGGAGGTCCTCACATATCGTGAGGACGTCCAGCATCGTTTTAAACCACTTTCCGTGTTCTATGAACACAGAAGTCTCCTTAGAGGAGGACTTAACCCTGCAAGGTAATTATTGCAGTTTATGAAAACTGCAATAATTACACTTGCAGGGTTAAGGGTAATGGGAGTTGGCACCCAGACCACTCCAATAGGCAGAAGTGGTCTGGGTGCCTGGAGTGTCCCTTTAACCCCTTAAGGACCAAACTTCTGGAATAAAAGGGAATCATGACATGTCACACATGTCATGTGTCCTTAAGGGGTTAAATATTTTTTGATAAATAAGAAATGTTCATTTAATCTTAGTGACATGATAACCTCCAAATTAAAATGTAAACATATTTAACACCTTAAGGACACAACTTCTGGAATAAAAGGGAATCATGACGGAATATATCCGTCATCTGTCCTTAAGGGGTTAAATGTTCAAGAGAAGGATAACAACATACACAGATCAAGTTAAACAATAGCATGTACATGCTCTGCGTTGATGTGAGCTATACTGCACACATCTTCCAAAACTGTCATTTCTAACAAGTTGTCATGTCTCTGTCACCTGGTGTGCTGTTCTACAGTTGTTACACTGGTCGGTAAGGTACATAATTAGAATTCCTACCACGGTCCCAACAGATTCTTCATGATTATCAAATTTAGTCTAATTATACACAACCAATGACCTAGAGGTGAGCTAAAATTGTACTTTGACTGCTGATAGATTTACCTATGGTTGCACAGCTGGCTCACTTCTGCTTGACTTAATTGTATGCTAGACAACTGAATTATCGCTAATGAATTTGTGTAATTTTGTTTTACTTAAATAATTGACTAAAGTAATAGGAGCCAGAGAATAAATCCAGTTTCCGTCAAGTGTGGGTAGTTGTATCAATATTCAGCATTAAGGTAAAAAATAAAATAAAAAAAATAAAGTTTAGATAATTACAGTGATACATATATTTTTTAAATATCATATTTTATTTGTGTGTTCTTTCTTTTTCCAAGACTTTGAGTATAAATAAACATATAGCAGAAATTAAGACCAGTTGACTGACCATAGTGTTCCTTAATCCGGAATTGAATTTGATACCTGATAAGACATACTACTCAACTCTTTCCTGCAGAGCTAAATTAGGGGATACGCTAAGAGTACAGCTACCTTAATTATCATGGCAATTTTGTACTCCAAACTAAAGCCTTCTTAATTAGCCCTATGGGAACAGGCAAGTTAAATGGCAAAGAAGTAAAAAATAAAAAGGATAAAAAGAAAGGTACATATTATTCTTTACTGAGTTTGCCAAAATTAAATGTATTTTCCTATGGTTCTACTGTAATTAAACTTAAATTTTTATTTACCCCAAAAAATGATATTATTTACTAAAAACTGATTACAAAGGATGTTTTAATTTATAAAAACTGATTCCAAAATATAATCTACAACAAACTGTTTACAATGTATGTATTCCACTAGAAACTCATTACAACTCATTTCAGTATAAATAAATATAACCTACACCAAGATAGTTCCTTTTACAGAAGATCATCGTAAACCAACTTTGGACAGTAACAGAATTAAAAAAGTTTACAAAATAAAAAAATGTAAAATATATTTCACTTTATTATTTTATTTTTGATGCCATGAATGTGGCCATTTTGTCAACATATTTGGCACAACTCCCCATGTTTGCAGGCACAACCCCATTTTGGATTCCTACTCAGGCAAAAATGGTTCCCAGGATCAATAGAGAGTTAAAATAAGGGCACAATCAATTTTAAGATAGAGGGTGCATTCATTTTCAGCCTAATTGCAACTAAGGGTCACCCAAATTCTAGAACACCCAAATTCCAGCACATTTCATAAAAAATAGGGGATCAGTAAATATAAATTTAAAAATAAAATTGAGATGTGACAATTCTATTTCAATGGAGCGTCCCACTGTGATCACCTTCTCCCTGTCCTGTTTTTGAGGTTATTACTAGTGGAATCATTAGATTTGTGGTTTATGAGCACTAGTTTCTATATATACTTGTCATCTAAAACAAATAATAAACATGAATGATAAAATGGTCAGATTGTCTAGTTCAACTATAACTACAGGGGTACATCAAGTAATTCTAGATACTTCAGTTGATTATTACCAAAGCATTTACTGTGAATATGTAACGTTTGTATATCATTAACATCAGTCAGTTTTTCAACAGGGAAAGGGGGTCTCTGTAAACTTTGCTGATATTTTATTCCCAAACTAGTCATTCAATATATGGATTGAGCTAAGTAAAATATCCAGCATGTATTAGTAGCAAAGTATAATGGCATTCAATACATTCTGCAGTAAACACCTTGTATTTGTTTTAAGAGGCAAAAGACTAAAGTATTTCGAAACTTCAATTATTTCAAACTGGCATTGATTTTATTTGTTTTCATCAAAATCACATACCTTGTGTCAAGTCTGTAAGTGTGTTTTAAATAGTAAGATTATTTTAATGGATTTTGTCTTTAAACCATTGCGTGTTTTGCTTAGTTTGGACCAGGTGTTACTGGCAATGCCATTTTCAGGCAAACCCACGAGAATAAAGAGTAAATTGTAAACGACTGATGTTTGACAAAACAAAATATTTAAAAGCGTCAAAATTCGTCAATGTACACATCTGTAAAGTAAATGCGACCATTAAAATATCTCTGTAAATACTTAATATTGTAACACACGAACATTTCCAATGCAAATGGTGTCAGAGTTAACACACACACAAACTCTCTCTCTCTCTGTTGTACCAAACTCTCTCTCTCTCTGTTGCATCATGGGTCATGGGAGTTATGGTTCCAACACAATTGACATCTATTAACCTCTGAAGTGGCATTTTATTTCAAATTAAAGTAAGAAGGTAATCTTATGATGCTGAAGTTGGTGAATACCACCACAAAAAAATGGAAATTGAAAACCACGTTGCAGGATGCTAGCCTAGCAATAGATGTATAAATTACAGTTTGGCAGTTAAATCTTGCCTAGAGCACACAATATGAAATAATTCTACTGATTAACTTGGATCAGAGGGGCAAAGTTCTAGCTAGAGAGCTCTCTATTTAAAAGGTGGAAAAAAAACTTTCCTGTGTAAAAAAAAAGAAAAAAGGTTTAAGAAAACTGTTGATAAAGTGCAAGTAGTTCCATATAATAAATATTTACTGTGTGGGGTTATTAGTCCATTTTTAAAACTTAGGTAATGGGTTTAACTTAATCATAATTGTACTGTACAAGGGCATATATAAATAGAAATTCAGCTATACAAATCAAGAGGGCATATATTCAGAATGGGGCACAAAATACACTTTTCAAAAGTGTAGTTTTGGGTCAGAGGATGTTCTCTTTGTCAATTCATAGCTTTACATATCATAAAAAAGTGCTGTTTCTTAAAAAATGGAGAAATTTAGAAACTTCATGGCAGGGTAAAATCAATATTATAAACTCATACATTTTACCTAAATGGCTATATTTGTTCTCCATGATACCACTTAAAGTCCCTGTACCCTGGTTGGCAATGATTCAATCTAGTTTTAACAATTTTATCTGGAACTATAAAAAACCCAGAATTACTCAAAAGATCCTAACTAAAAAGTTGAGCAATGGCGGTCTAAATTTCCCTAGCATTGTATATAGTTACCAAGCGAATATTATCAGGCATATTTATCTTCTCCAGGATCCTAAACAGGTTTCTGAGCCCTGGTATATTATAGAATCCAAAGTGGCTCATTTGGATAAATTACAACATTCTTTGTGGACAACTACAAAGACTTCCCTTAAAAACTCTCCTCTAACTAGCTCGTTGATATTATCCCAGATGCTGGGAGAATGGCTAAACATTAAGAAAAAACTAAGCATAAATAATTCCATACCGAAAACATGTACGCTTGACATATTGGAAATACTGATAGAAGATTTCTCGTTAAAGCACTGGAATAATGTTGACAAACTGAGGATTGCAGACATTATGCAGGGAGATAAGATCGTACCTTTCCAAAGCATTATAGATACTCGTCATATTCCAGGCGGAGAAATCTTTACTTATCTTCGCTTAAAAAATTTCATCCACAAAAATGTTATTAAATCATCTAATATATTTGCAAAGAAATTGGAATTTATTTTTCGAAGCCAAGCCATTAGAAAGATTTCGTCTGTGGCAGCGTCCTTGTTGGAGCTGCTTAAAGAATCCCCTCACAGATTGATTAAAAGGTGGGAACTAGAATTAGATTTGCAGATTTCTGTAGAGGAGTGGAACTCCTCTCTAACTATGGTAAATAAATATATACACTGCCTTAACCTGTCTGAGTGCCATTTTAAAGTTTTATATAGATGGTACTATACTCCAGCCAGACTGGCCAGAATATATGATTCTACTGATCCAACGTGTTGGAGATGTGGAAGTCAGCCAGGTACTTATACACATATATGGTGGACCTGTCCTGCGGTTAAATATTTATGGTTATGGGCGTTTAATATTTTTACAGCCATGACGACAAATAGAATTGAGGAGAATGCCGCTGCGGCCCTCTTACATTTAAACCTGACTTTCAATTCCCAGAAGGATGTTTGTTTTGCCATTCATTGCCTAGTCGCTGTTAAAATCATTATTGCGCGACATTGGAAATCATCAAAGCCGTTTGACAAGCAACTATTGATTGATCAGATCATGTTCCAAATGTCAATGGAATATGAGCTGATCAACAATTCGACTTTTATGTCGAAGAAGCAACAATGGTACAAAGATTGGTTAAAAAAATACAAGGGCTTATTTGGACACTCTTCTAGCTAGATAGTTTATTATATTTGTATTTTATTGTGAAGTATTTGTTGGCCTTACTAAGGGATAAATCAAATAGAATATAAAATAGATGTGGATCTAAATAAATGACTATATGCTCTAAATTATCTGCTCCAAAATTTGGTGATGGTTTTTTTTATTTTATTTATTTTATTTTTGTTATTTATGCTGGTTCCTATGGGATCATTGTGACACTATCTTTCTGTACAATGTCAAATAATGTGTAATAATTTATTCAAATATTTATTTGTTTGTAACACTGTACATGAATTGAATCTCTTAAGACCCAACATAATTGTCTTTTATTGTGAAAAAGGAAAATGTTTCAATAAAAATTTATTACAAAAAAAAAAAAAAGTGCTGTTTCTTGTTTTTTTTTTTTTTTTTTACACTTTTTGGAGACTGATGGATGAAGTATGCATAACACCATCCATTGATGGGTTACGTTGGCAGCACACAATCCACTGACAGATTATTATTATTACTGGTATTTATATAGCGCCAACCTATTCCGCAGCACTTTACAAAATTATACATTTATTAACAACCTCAAACAAGCTTACAGTCTAGGTTTAAGAATACACTTCACTAATAGGCTGAGTTTTCAGAATACATCTAAAACTTAAACTAGGCGACATGAATGGAAATGTTAACCCTTTAAGACTCTGCAGAAGGGGTACCACTCATTGCTTTAACACCACAAGACTTATGTGGATAATTACGTGCTAACAAGAGAAGTCTCAAAACCCTGGCCTGTAATCTTTCCTGTAACACTGAGCTAGGCACTCATGTTAAAAATCCATTGTGACTTGCTAATGGCAAGAGCTCTAGCTTTGGTTTAAACTTCCAGATGTGCAAGTTTGCAAATGGTTAAGTCTCTCCACACTCACTCAACTTATTGTTGTAAGATTTTTGTATGTCAGCCAGAAAACAGTCACAGCATCTGTTTTTTTCTTCTTTCCTTTAAGTGTGGTTTTGCCACTTACCAATGTTGCAGATCTGTTGAAGCAGAAATAGTCATGTGGATTGACAAAACATGGTCAAACTCAATAATGCATTTTGCAACATACTGGAAATGCATTCCAGACTTTAATGTGTAGATTGAGTTCCGAACATAACAACTGCAAGCCAACATCTGGCATAAAATAGCACAAACATCTGGCCCAAAATAGATGCAAAAGAACTCAGATAAATCTTACAGCATGCATTATACATTGGAGTTTAGACTATTGTTGGTGGTTTTGTGTATTTTAGAATTTTGCTGGTGGCGGTTTAGAAACTGAAATTGGATATGAAGCTACCTTGGGATTTTATTGCAGTTAGCGTTATTATTAATATTATTATATTTTGACAGGAAAAATCATTTGATAAGAATTCTGCTCAAGCATCTTGGACATTAAATAGATCGCTATTTAATTGCAGTCACAAGCCCTATTTGCTATACTTTTCCAAATTCCTTGATCCCCCAGAGATGTATATTTTTTCCTTCATCCTATACCATTAAACGCGTGAAACGCGTTTGCACTTTACTGGACTTTTTACTGGGACTTTCATTTGGCGGTATTGTTATTTTGTGTATATGCTGTGGTGCTTTGCTGCTTTTAATTTTGGCCATTATTGCAGTACCATACCACGCTGTATTTTATACATATATCTGCCTATTTTTGTCCTATATTATTAATATTTTAATATAATATTTTATCAATTAATAAACCCTTATTTACTCTTGAATTCGTGGAGTCTGGGTCTTCAACTGAAAATTATCGAAAGCCTGAATAGGCACCCGAGAGCGAAGTACATAGAGCCTAAGAGGCTCCATCCTTGTGAGTTCAATCCTCATATGATACAATTGTTTGTTTTTACCTATATGGAAAACACTATGTATGTCTCATTTGTTTTACAGATGTAACCACCATATCTATATCTGCAATAGGTGGTATATCCCTTTTACTCTGTATATTTTTCTAAGTGGGTGTGAATTATTTTAATTGTTTCACTTTACCTTTAGGTGTTAAGGGATTACACCTTTCTGTCACACTTACTTTTATTGTCTATTTTAAGTTGGAAGCGCCTACACAACTATACACCTTGTGTATATTTTGTTTGCAATACCATTAGTAACTGTCCCATTCTTCTTCACTTTCATCTCAACTCAGTAATCTATTGTCTGTGTCATTTCTACAGATTAGCCTAGTTGGCCATATCTCTCTTCTAGTCCATAGAATTCCTTTAATTTCCAATCCATTCTTCTCTCAACTCACTGACTGAGTTTCATCTCCTCTGTCCCATGTGCTTAAGCAGCACATCACTAACTTCCAAAATGATTATTTAGTAGAACACAGTGTACTGTGGCTGTCTATGAATAGACAAGGATTAACATATATACAAACATTTGTGTAGACCAGGGGTGCCCAAAAGGTAGATTTCCAGATGTTTTAAAACTACAACTTCCATGATTCCTTGTCATTCTAAAGGCATGCAAAAACATGCAACACATCATGGGAGTTGTAGTTCTACAATATCTGGGGATCTACCTTTTGGGGACCCTTGGTATAGACTAAGGTTCCTTATAGAACTTGAGCAATAGAGATCTAAAATTGCAATTTGAAGTACTGGATTTGAACCCACAATTGAAACTACAGAATTATCCCTGGATATTTACAATTTGATGTAGCCAAAAGTGACAGGGATATTTACTAATGTGAGACTGGTCAAGACTTCAAAGTGAATGTCGAATTTTAGTCCAAGATAGCTGGACATGAAGCATTGCTGATTTGGATTTTATTTCCTGTTTTGTCTTTTTTGGCCTTACATTTGAAATTCACTTTGAATTCCTGGCAATTCTAACTTTAGTGATTAAATCTGCAAAAAAAAAAAAAAAAAATCACAAAATTTCAGCTTAAAAACCCTCCAAACATTTGTAATAACTTAATGTTATAATAGCAAGCAAGGAAGGAAGGAAAAAAAGTTAAGTATTATAGTATGATTGGTATATGTCAGCAAAAACTGTAACGTTTTTCACAAACATCTCTCATCATAAAGCGCACCTCGGGACACTGGCTTGAGAACACTGAAGAAGAATTGGCACGTGTCTATGGAAATATGACTCAAAACTCACTTGACCTGTGTTTCCAAAAAGGCGGTAACGATTAAGCCAGAATGCCCCAAGTCAGATGCAAGGTGGTCTAAATTTCACACAGTAAAACTGAGCTGAGCCAACATGAGGCAAGGAAAGGCTTAACTTTAATACAAACTGGTTTCCTCATTGCAAACAGAAAATCAAACAAATCTTTTAAATAGTTTCCAAATGCAGTGTAATAACTATGTTGCTCAATTAGAACTGCCAATGAATTCATGGGTAAAGATCTTTGTCATGAATTCACTATTTGAAATACTGCAGTGGTATTATTCACAATATCTAATAAAGTTTGTTTTTTTTAATGTATTTTACAATTGTTTAGTTTGCTTAGATGGTTAATCTGCATGCTGCGGGCTACCAACAAAATATGAGGAAAGTGAATGTCGGATTAAGGCCTTGTGATAGTTTCACAAGGCCTTAATTCAGCTATTTGATGCCAAGAATTGAGGTGAATATCCTTTAATCTCAGATTTGCTAACAACTAAACCGCGATCATGAACTCTCGGTTTCGTTTGATAAGAGTTAATTAACCAAATTAAAAAATAAAATACAAAATAAATCTGATCTTTAGCATAACACCATTAAAAAAAGACTAGACATTCATTACAGAATGAGCAATTACAAGAGAAAATCTACTACAATAAAAGTGATATTTGTAAAATGATGTGAACACTGGTGTCTAAAGAGTAAGGATTAGTCCACTAAACAGGGATATCGAAAACATAGATTTAACTAGGGATCTATGTTCTAATCACCCATAAACAAACAAGTGAATTACAATATATTGAAAAAAGTAATTGCAAAATGAATGTCGAAATGGTCAAAGTTCTGAAAATACAGTTTCAAAGGCAGAACTTGATGGATGCAGGTCTTTTTTCAGCCTATATAACTATGTAAATTCACTGCTCACTAATTACCCTCAATAATTAATTAACAGGTTCTGCTTGTATTGCAAATGTCCTTTTTCTATGGATGGAATGCATGTATTTTTCAGATAGGATGACTGCATGTTCAATGATGTCTGATCTTGACACTGACTAGTATAGAAAAAGAAAGAATGTTTCTCACCAAATGAAAAAGCAAAGATAAAAAGTGTCAGTAGGGCTTTAATGTTTTAATTAATAAAATTAAAAACAAAATGCATTCATGAAAACATCTTATCTTTTGCCATATGCAGAATATTTATTCTTACGTTTGTCACTTATAGGGACACTATAGTCACTAGTGATGTCCCGAACTGTTCGCCGAACTGTTCGCGAACTGTCCGCCGGCGAACAATAGCGTGTTCGCGTTGGGCGAACATATGCGATTTCCGGTCCGCCCCCTATTCGTCATCATTGAGTAAACTTTGACCCGGAACCTCACAGTCAGCAGACACATTCTGGGAGGGAGGGTCTGCTGCTGATTGGCTGGAATGTGTCTGCTGACTGTGAGGTTCCGGGCCAAAGTTTACTCAATGATGACGAATAGGGGGCGGACCGGAAATCGCATATGTTCGCCCAACGCGAACACGCTATTGTTCGCCGGCGGACAGTTTGGCGAACAGTTTGGCAAACAGTTCGGGACATCACTAATAGTCACCAAAACAACTTTAGCTTAACAAAGCAGTTATAGCATGTAGATCATGCACCTGCAGTCTCACTGCTCAATTCTATCCCAATTAGGAGTTAAATCACTTTGGGTTCTGTTTATGCCACCATAGCCACATCTCCCCTGGCTGTGACTCAATGGTTTCTCTTCCGATCAGATGTCATTTACTTTAAAAGTTTTTATCTCCTGCTCTGTAAATATAACTTTATTTACACACAGGAGGCTCCTGCAGGGTCTACGAGCTATTGACAGAGCAGGAAATCAGACATTGTAAATTAACCCCTTAAGGACCAAACTTCTGGAATAAAAGGGAATCATGACATGTCACATATGTCATGTGTCCTTAAAGGGTTAAACAGAATTTACAATAAAGGAAGTTTAAATATTAGATGATTCTTTACAGGAAGTGCTTAGGAAGGTTGTGCAAGCCACATGCATGGAAGTGTGCCTAGGGATGCATAAACAAAGGGCTTTAACTCCTAAATGACAGTGAATTGAGCAGTGAAACTACAGGGTCATGAGCTATACACCAAAACTGCTGTATAACGCCAAGTTGTTGTGATGACTATAGTGTCCATTTGAAGCTTTTGAGAGGGGGACCTTTTATAGTCAAGTGGAGTTCTTCCTCTGGTGCACCGTCAAATAAAACAATGATCCAGACCAGACCACAATCCGTCTTCTCACTTTATAAAAAAAGAAGATAGTCCCATACTCAAAACAGTTCCCTTTTAATCCATCCAACTAATGAGGCTGCTTCAGATGTTTCATATGTTTGCTTATGCCAATCCACAGCATATACTCATATTTTCCACTACAGATTTAGCCAAGTATCATACATCAGTTTCCAAATGTGACATGGTATATAGTAGTATGCATAATTATTTAATTATATATACACATGAGCAATAAAAACACACATCTGCAGGGTAGCATCTCAAATATGAAAACCTTTAACATATTCAAGCTATGAGATAATTTTTCAGAATTTCACAATGCATTGTCAATTTCTTCATCATTTCTTCACCACACCAGCACCAACTAATTGAAATATATCTGGTTTGTATGTGAGAACAGAGAGCATTGTACTTTTAAATGCTTTTGGAGAGGGATCCAGATGAAATACATGGCATTAGTTTGGAGACTCATTTTTAACTTGCAAAATTATCTCAATTGTAATATAACAAAATAAATTATATAAAACTACATCATTACTTGCATCTATGACAATGGAACTCTCACGAGCTATGAAAACTGTGGACTGATTATTATTTTTGCTTTCCTTAACGTAATGTTTTCAATCCAACTGCATGTTCATGGACTAATGGTTTTATGTATGTGGGACAATGTTATTGCACTATGTATCTCTTTATACTGCTTCCACGTGCCTGTGGTTACCTCACCTTGTTTATAAATAAAGAATTTAAAAAAAAAAAAACTACATCATTAGACTCTTCCCGATGTCTAAAATGTATTTTTAATAAATGGGGCATAACTGTGCTGCTACAGTAGACATGCAGTTGCCCAGGTTATTTGTTCTGACGATTGACGCCACACTGAAACCGGATAGAATTTCCGGTCCTGACCTCAGGGTTAAGAACCACTGCTTTAATTGAATGTTGACACTGATAAAACAAACAATTAATGGAAAAACAAAAATGTCATAACAACATTATATCAGAATTAGTTTTTTACGACTTGTCTATAAAACATCAATAAATTGACATAATATAAAACAATACATTTTTCTGGGCAAAAACAAAAACAGACTTCAACCACAAAATCATGATTTAACGAGTACTTACAGTCGGGTCAGTTTAGGTGTATTTTGGAACAGCAACTCCGGAAGAACTTGTAGTTTATTCTTGTTTAGGCGCCTGTAGGAAATAAAAAAAATGAATAGATGTAACAAAGTAAATAGTTAAATTGTTTATCCAAGAGAGACAACAGATCAGAAGCTCAATCTGAAAATGCCTTTGCCCTATTTTTGCATTTAGTTTAACTTTTTAAAGAAAAGCTTGTGTGTGATTTTTCTTCACTTTACTGTCTTCTTTCTGCTCTATTTCCCCTTCAAAGCATGTTGTCATTGTTATTCTTGACATTTTAAATCTTGAACATAATAAATGTTTCTTTACACTCATTTATGTCTATGTAGTAAAAGCTTTGCATAACATTTAAAGGGAAACTCAGGCTCAAGTTGACCCTTATGTTTAAGGAATTATAGCAATAACCATAAACATATATACAAACATAAATAAAATAAATGTATATGTTTCAGAGTAGGCTGATTAATATTATCTAAACTTCCTGTAGAAACCTTAACACAGGCTAGAAGGTAGTTGACACCTGCCTAGATATCCAATGTAAAGCTAAATGCTGAGCATATTGAAAGAGTTTATAAGAATTTTAGCTAAGCAATTAGTAGCAATTTCATTAAAAGAACACTCCAAACACCTAACTCACTTTAATTTGCTTAAAGAGAAGATATCCATACAAAATTTGTATGTTTATATATTAGTTATGTTACACCTTCTGGCTGTCGATCAGACAACAGGTCCTATTATTTCCTGGTTGTTTAGGTCAGTGGAGCAAAACTCAAGAAGCAGGAGATTGCTCAGAGCACTTGCCTTGCAAAATGACTTCTCAGTTATATGCGTGGGAAGTCTGTGATTGGACAGCCACAGAAAGTCTGGGCGGGGTTAGAAGAGGAGGTCTTGCAAACGCTGCAGACAAGACACCTGCAGCTTTTTCAAGCTGTTTGTAGATATATGCCCAGTGGCACAGCTAGCATCATTTTGCCAAAAGCTACATTCATGTTTGTGAATGGATCTACAAATGTGATGTTGCATGCTAGATACCTAATTGTACAATGAGGACATATGAGGAGGTTTGACAGATACCCACATACTGGCAATAATACGAATCCCTGCTATAAGAATGTGGAAAGCTATGTTTCGGCTGGCAGTGGAAATGTACTCTATAAAACACATGAGAATCTTGCATTGAGGGGTAAATGGGATATCCTCTCCGGTAACGGAATAAATTAAGGAGTTAACATTCTTCCAATAGGGAGCCACTACCTCATGTCCACCAAATATGGTACACAGAGCTTGTTGCTTGAGAGCACCCCTAACATTTGGAAGACAATTTAGGTCTAATTGAGCTAATTTAGATGGGACCATATACCTGTTATAGAGGATTTTTCAGTGCTGTTCTACATGTGTGACACAATGAGACACCCTTCTTTGAAAATATACATGCCCATATTTCCTCATATATTGTAGTATTGAGGACTTTAGACAAAGGAATATGCTTCCACCAGGGGGAATGATTGAAGCAATTTATAAAGGATGGATATTTGGCTCATTAGTGGGGACCTACCCAAACAGATAAGTTAAAATATTGTCATCCTGAGCATGTTACCCCTCATGCGGTTGGGCATATAGGAAGTGTTCAGTAAATGAAACATTTTAAAATAGCTTTCATTTTATGCTGACATAGGTATAGAATAGTTATGTTAGAGTTACAAAAATGAAAGTAGTACATTAGAGGAATCTTAAAAAAAAGAAAAAAGAAAATAATGGTTGAATGTTGAAGTTGGGGATTATTAAAACAGCATTTTTATAGGAGTAAACATATAGTAAAGTGTGGTAGAAATAAGTGATTTGTTATGTTGGTCCCATGTAAACAATAAAATGTGTGTAGTCTGGAAGCTACTGGGGCAGGACTGTCTAAGATGTTTGGATACCCAACATTGTGCCACCAAAGGTGTATTATTATCCCATCGGGAGAGTCGAAAGTACGTCCAGAGTTGCTGATTTATAGTATAAATAAGCATCAGGGAAGTTAATACCGGCGTCCCCACATTGTCTATGCAGGACATTAATCGCTACTCTAGATTTCTTAGCCTTCCATATAAAAAAATAACACTTTTTGAAAATGATGAAAACAGTTATCTGGGGATCGGAATGGTGAAGGAGCGGAATAACAAATTGGACATGTGGTATGCTGCCACTCTACCCAGCTAGCATATATTTTTACTTTGTAAGGATCTCAGTTTTCTTTATCAAGTTCCAAGTCCTCAGTTAATTCTTAGGGAACAGGTCTGCTGGGTCTTTAGTTATAGTTATGTTATGTAGTCCTAAGTACTCTATTTATGACTCCTGCCAATCAAATTCGCTGTAAAAATGTATTTTAACTGTGCAAAAGGACAGTAACTCCAAAGTGAAGAAATGAACAGACTTTATTGCCAGGGAAATATCCAGATTTTCTTGTTCTTCCCCTCACTAAAGTGACTGTATTTCCCTGAACAGTGTTTAAAAAGCAACAGCCTGGTATGTCAAGAAATTGCATTACGTAACATTCTGCTTTGATTACTCAGACATGACTTTGCAGTGTGCATTTTAAGACTACTTAAAAAAAAAAAAAAGAAACATGAAATATTTTAAGGTTTTCCAGAAAGAAGAAACTACTTCACATAGTTAAATTATTATTTTAAATATGTCATTTATTTATTATTATTATTATTATTATTGCAATTTATATAGCTCCAACAGATTCCGTAGCGCTTTACAATATTATGAGAGGGGATTTAACTATAAATAGGACAATTACAAATAAACTTACAGGAACAATAGGTTGAAGAGGACCGACCCTGCTCGATCGAGCTTACATTCTATAGGAGGTGGGGTGTAAAACACATTAGGACAGGAATTTGCAATCAAATAAGGTGGATTGCTCTTTAGGAGTGGGCAAGAGACAGGTATGTGAGGTATTGGTTAGTCTTGGAGGCCATAAGCTTTCCTAAAGAGATGGGTTTTAAGGCACTTCTTAAAAGATGCAAGACTAGGGGAGAGTCTGATGGCGGTAGGCAGGCTATTCCATAGGAAGGGAGCTGCCCGCGAGAAGTCCTGCAAGCGCGAGTTGGCCGTACGAGTGCGGACAACGGACAGGAGGTGGTCACGGGCAGAGCGGAGAGACCGAGAAGGGACATACCTATGGATCTGTGAGGAGATATAAGAGGGGCTAGAGTTGTTCAGCGCTTTATAGGTGTGAGTTAGTACCTTGAATTGACTCCTATAGCATACAGGAAGCCAATGTAAGGACTGGCAGAGGGGTGAGGTGTGAGAGAAACGACTAGAGAGGAAAATCAGTCTAGCAGCAGCGTTCATTACCGACTGTAGGGGTGCAGTACGGCTTTTGGGAAGACCAATCAGGAGAGGGTTACAGTAATCCATGCGGGAAATTACTAGAGCATGGACAAGCTCCTTGGAAGTATCTAGTGCAAGAAAGGGGCAGATGCGGGCTATGTTTTTAAGATGGAATCTACAGGATTTGACAACATGCTGGATGTGAGGCTCAACGGTGAGACCAGAGTCAAGTATGACGCCAAGACAGCGCGCTTGCAAGGATGGACTGATGTTGGTACCACAAACTTGAAGGGAGAGCGAAAGAGGAGGATCAGTATTAGGAGGAGGAAAGACAAGGAGCTCAGTTTTAGAGAGATTGAGTTTCAGAAAGCGGGAGGACATCCAGTCAGAGATTGAAGAAAGGCAAGCAGTGACACGTTGCAGGACGGCAGGGGAGAGGTCCGGGGAGGAGAGATATAGCTGGGTGTCATCAGCGTACAGGTGGTAGTGGAATCCAAAAGAGGTAATAAGTTTGCCAAGAGAGGCAGTATAAAGAGAAAATAGAAGGGGACCAAGGACGGAGCCTTGGGGGACTCCAACCGAGACAGGGCGAGGGGAGGAGGTATCTGTTACAAATCGCTATTTGTAACTGGCCCTTTAAATGAGAAATTGCCCTGCTTCCCTGGATTGTGGAGAAGCATGTTTGCCAGCCTCCTGCCTCATGACTATGGCCCCTGGAAGATTGTGCCCCTGAAAACTTATTAACATTTATTGGGTGTGTATGGACCTTTAAGAACCGTCTGGGGACATATTGTGACTTTGCTGAACAATGTCCCTTTAAGACTATGTCCCCAGACCTGTAAAATAACTTGCCCCTGGCTTTCTCCCACTTGGTTCAGTAAATAGGGCTTACTGAACCAAGTACCACACAGGCGGACCACCCAGAAGCTAAAGTGTGCAGGCAATTTACCTCCCAGGCTGTGAGGTTACTGCAGGTTAATTGCCGAGCGCTGGGTGGCCGCCATTCGGCAGCCGAACACGTGGCGGCGGCCATTTTAGTCATTCGAATGCGGTCAGCGGTGTATGCTAAAGATTCTGTGGAACCAAAATCGGCTACACATTTTGCTGAACACCGCTGACCCTTACCTTCTCCCATACTGAACTTGCAGCTCCAGAGACTAAGTCCCGTTCGAAATGGGACTTAGTCGTTTTTCGGCATGAAATTGACCGGCCGCACAGCCCAAATCTATGGAACTGTTTTGGGCAGGAAATTGTGCTTGCGGTCGGTCATAAAGGACTTCCAGCTAACTTTTGATCCACTGGAGGGATTTGGCTGATTTTTGGAAGTGTTTATGTTTGATGTATGCTGAGTCTGAATATGCAACTTTTAAATTGGATGTATGGTTTTAAAGTTACAGTGTGTGTGTAAAAACTGTAGTTTTATTGTATGTAATAATTGGTTTAACTGTTTATCTGAGGGGAGGGAATTTGTGGGCTGCACCAGATGTGTGATTGGTGATTTTATGCCTCCCCCTGGGAGTGTCCTATTTGCATGTAACCTCAATAAAAGCCAGGCTGGGTGTTCCAGCATCTCAGACCTCTTCTGACCCTCAATACGTAGCCTTGTCTCGTTATTGGAGGGAACCGCTATATCACACTGGGGATTGCTATGCTCTGCATATTCCCCTGAGCTTTCAATCACTTAGCTCTTTTAAGAGCCTGTTCCTGTTACGCTCTCCTGGAGGAGAGGTCTTCCCCACACGGTCCTGGAGGACAGAAGCCGATCCAGGGTGGAAGGAAGACGGCGCGGCTCCAGTTAAGCTACGGCGGTTGTGGAGCCTGCGGTGGCTGTGGTGTCCGGTGCGGTGCTTGTGGTCCTCGGCGCAAGCTAGGAAGCGTCCATCAACGGAGGGTACTCGGTCGGAGTACACGGAGCTCCGTTACAGTATCATTAGAAAAGGAGACACTGAATGAGCGTTGGGAGAGATAAGAGGAAAACCACGAGAGGACAGAGTCACAGAGACCAAGCGATTGAAGAGTTTGAAGAAGGAGAGCATGATCAATGGTGTCAAAGGCCGCTGAGAGGTCAAGAAGAATTAGTATGGAGTAGTGGCCTTTGGATTTAGCTGCGATTAGGTCGTTAGTGACTTTGATAAGGGCAGTCTCTGTAGAGTGGAGAGGGCGGAAGCCAGATTGAAGGGGGTCAAGGAGAGAGTTGGAATTGAGGAAATGAGACACACGGGTAAAGACAAGTCTTTCCAGAAGCTTTGAGGAAAAAGGGAGCAGGGATATGGGACGGTTGTTAGAGAGGGTGGATGGGTCGAGGGATGGTTTTTTTAGTATAGGTACTACAGTGGCATGTTTAAGGTCAGCAGGGACGATGCCAGAAGAGAGCGAGCAGTTGAAGATGTGTGTTAGAGAAGGCACGAGACAAGTGGAGAGAGATCTGATAAGGTGAGATGGGACAGGATCGAGTGGGCAAGTGGTGGGGCGAGACGAGCAAAGAAGAGCAGCCACCTCTTAGTCAGTAGCTGGGGAGAATGTCTGAAGGGTAGGAAAGGCATGAACTATGTGTGATTGAGAAACAGAAAGGCAAGGAGGGGAGAATTCTTTCCTTAGCTGTTCAATCTTGTCAGTGAAGTAACATGCGAAGTTATCAGAAGTAAGGTTAGTTTTGGGGGTGGCCACAGCAGGGCGAAGAAGAGAATTAAAGGTGTCAAAGAGACGCCTGGGGTTGCGGGAACATGAACTAATGAGAGAGGAAAAATAGGACTGTTTGGCAAGGGCAAGGGCTGCACTGTATGAACACAATATGAATCTATAATGGAGAAAGTCTGATTGGGTACGAGACTTCCTATTTGGTGGTAGGTGTCGTTTAAAGTAGTTATTGATTATTGTATAAAACTAAACATAGGAGGGGATGGTACACATTACCATAACTACCATCACAAGGTGATATGTGTTCAAAATACAAAGTAAGGGGGGGCGGAGCCTGGCACTCAGGCTGAGCGGCTGTGTTTCACTTCAGCTCCTGCTACTTACTGAACTTCGAGGGGGTAAACCCCAAAAAACACGGCACAGTCGCCCACCTGAGATGAGAGATCATGTCGGGAGCACCCGGGAGAATCACCCGACACCAAATACAAGACCCTACCACACCGGGAACCCATAAGGGAGTCCTGAGGCCTACCGGAGATCGGGCGCCGGGGAGACGGCCGCTTCCCGCGCTGACTGACCTGGTCGGATATACCTCGGGGACACCACCTCTTACCCCCCCCCCTCTGGACCGATGGGGGTCATCTCGGTCCGCAACAAGCGACTGGACAAGCGGCAACAAGCTGAGCCTACAATATGGGGCAATACAGCAACAGGATCGGCGAACACGAGGCGCTACTAAAATGGCGACAGTGAAAGCACCAGGCGAGCTACATGAACGCCACTCAGTCATGCCAGACTACGAAGCCAGACTCCCCGCTCTCTTCGATGCCTTCTGGGCACAACTAGAGCGCCGGGCAGGGCTGAATACACAGGGCACATGCCAGAGCCAGGAGCCCTTACAGCAACATAACTGCCGACGCCTCACTCCTAAACGGCACAGGGCCCCAAGATGGCGCCGCAGGAGGAGAGATCCTCAGCCTGCAGGCATAATCATAAAGAAGAAACAAGCATCGGAACACAGCGGCAGAACGCGGGGGACCCCCCGTACACCCAAGTGTGCACCCAAGAGCTCTCCCCATTCTTCTTCCGAGCTGGGAGCCCACCTGAGGGTTACTCCTCATCGCCACCCATACACCCAAGGGAACAACCGGACTCCGGCAAAGCCTTGGGCCCACGACCCTGGAGATGGGGTCAATGGACTTGTGGCAAGGGCCTCCGATAAGGCCTCGGGCCGAAGACAAGGGACACTCAAGCGGCAACGCACTAGGAGTAACACCGGGGGCACCTTAACCCAGAGAGCTAAGCACCCAGCGGGTCAAAATACCCACTATAGAGAAACGGACCCGGGCCTCCATGGAGCGGTGGATCAAATAGGCAGCCCCCCACAACCAAGTGGACTAGACCGCACGTACTACAACACAACTCCTCCATGTGGGGTGGGCTGAATAACAGCATGGACACCTGCTACGCTCGAGGCCTTGGACTGTTCCAAGTAACCGCAAGAGACACACTGTTATACCCTGAGGGTTTTACCCGTAAAGACTTACATGCTCCGTAATGTTTAATTTTTCTTTTTACAGTTAATACTTTATGACTGCCAGCTAACAGATAGATACATGATATGTCACCAGCCTGCCTTAGCAATTTCAATCGTACCTGTTAGGTCTAACTCCCAATGCTGCGCGCCTCTTGGTAACTAAGACGCAACGGCTCGGCAGGCCTAGCATTTAAGCTCTATTTGACCGATAGCATTGTGCACCTTGAGTATCTATGCAAAACTAGTTCCTTGATATACCTCCTAATGTGATAGCTTGCCTTACTACGCTTGAACGGGCATGTCTGTAAACTCTTATCTTACTGCAACTCCTGTATACTTATCCCCGTGCACTTACCCACAGGCCTAGGCCACACTTCCTCACACATAGGTGTTCCCACCCCCGTACATATGCTGTCAATCTCACCCACAACTCCTTCAGCGTGTCTTAAAGTGTCCAGCATAATGCTATTTATATTGCTCTACCTTACTTTAGTAAGCACTCATGGGTGAAATTCCGTGGCACACGCGCACAGCTCTTGGGTGAAATAGTATTTTACTGTGTACTTATAGAAAAATGCAACATACCCTGCCAAGCTACTCACACACATGAATAAGCCTGTTAGCTAATTGCTTTCCCCATAGCGTATCTAAGTTTCAACGTTCTCGTATAGCCACACAAGTTTCAGTGATCCATACTGACCGCTTAATGTGTATTATTATTTGTATAAGACGTGCATGCCTATGATGGGCCCTAGCTATTTCGTTAACAAAATGCGAGACCATAATTGCCTTTATTTGCCTTCAACAATGCGCCTACTCTTTGCTATAGTAATTAGCCTGCATGCTACCATTCGGATCATAAGATCCATATCTAGTACTCTCAGCTCTAGGCCAACGACAAAACTTTAAATAACAACAACCTGTCTAGCTTATATAGTACTACTGTTGTAACGTTTATAAAATGAGGCTGTCATACTAGGGATTGCATGTAACCATTGTACAATCAGTTATACATGTCATACGTCTTCCATGCATTAACCCCTTGTTTTTCTTTCTGTACCGAACCATCATATGCCTCAATAAAAAAAAAGATTGACAAAAAAGATTGACAAAATACAAAGTAAATAAACATTGTGAATAAAGATTTTCTTTTACACAGGATAGAACTGGAATAATAGTAATAATAACAATAACATTGTTTGATTCAATGTTTCCAGTGGTAGTGAGTATTCTTGTTAGGGAGTTCTTTATTTAACAACTTTAACTTTCACTCTCACATTTTGGGTTCGAACAAATGATTGGTCGACTAATCAATGTAATGTCCCCCACAGTTTATTTTGTTACATAGGAGTCTGATGATGTAACCCTAGATTTTGAGCTATATGTCTGTTCAACCATAATTTACCCCTTTCATATTCAATAGTGTGCACTCACGCTCATTATATATAATTTTGTTCAGGAGAAACAGGGCTTTCATTTTACATCAAATATTAATATCTGTAGGGCAGCATAGCAGGCCCTAACATTGGGAAATTATTAATTTAGCTTAAATTCATTTTGCTTAGTCCTGCCAAATCTACCTAAAATATTATTCAAGAATGTCCATTTTTAACCTTGGGTCCAATTTTATTACCAATTCATTATCTGATTATGTCCTATCAATAGCCTTCTTCTCTGTTATTCACTCACCAGACTATAACAACAATAATATATTCAAAAATATGCCCCTAGACTCGAGTCATATCCCTTACCCATTTATTCCTCATTATTTACACACACACAAAAATAATTCTGACCAGTACATACAAAGATGTACGTAACACTCTCTTTATTATGTAACCAAATCAGCCCCCTCATCTTCTTTCATGACCTACAGTTCCGCTACCCACCTTCATATACCTCATTTATCATTTTCCAGATCTCTACCATTTCATTTCAAGATAGCTACCCAATATTTATGAAATGTCTCCTTCACTATTTTTACACTAAACATGTCCCTTGATCACTATAATCATTACCACTTATAGAATGCATAAATCATTAACTAGATAAAAATGGCATTAGCCTGGTTCCATATTAAATGCTTGCATACCCCTTATTTTTGTATATAGTGTTACTTTCCCAGTAACAGCACTTTGTGTTTTTTTTTTCATTTTCTCATGTCCTGTCTATGAAATTAAATAGGAACATGCTATAGAAAATATGAATGTATTTTATTTTTATTTTTGATGTGCAAAAGAGATACAGACAGGCTTAATGAATGTATGTTAGAATCTTCTATAAATGTTAAAGCGGCTAACAGAGCATTTCATAAAGATAAAATCTTTTGAAAATGCTCATAAAGACTGTGTTGGAATGTCACTTAAATTCCAACCCAGTCATCAGATATCATAAGACAAAGTAAGGACTAGTTTATCTTATGTATTTTGTCTGTGCGTGCCAAAAAGGCTGAGCTACTGCTCCGCCATCACTAGTGCCACCACTGCTTACTACGCATCAGGTGGAAATCGCATAGCTACTATGCATAGATACTATGTTTTTCAACAGACATCCCTACAGTGTTTTTGTGATTTGATCTCAAGGTACCATTGTTGGAGGCTTGTATTTTATGAGAGAATTTATTTGCGTGACTTTACTCACAAATAGATGGATCTCTATTTATTGCTGCTTTAATTAATTTTATAAGAGAGACTGCTAGTGATTAAAGGATCACTCCAAGCATCATATTACAGGTCCTTGTAGTGCGTATGGTGCCATGAGTGCCCTGGCACAATCCTAGAGTGGTATGTCAAACCGTTTTGGAGGTTTGACAGCTTAACTGAATCCCGCTAGGGGCCATTGCGCTATTTGTCTCATCCAATCTTCTACATGCGAAGCTAGATGTCTCTCTAAAGCAAAGCAGGAAAATGTAGGACTGCAATCATTGGCTGAGACTATAAACTAAGCACTCTAAGACAGTGACGGCCATGGCTATGCGACTTTTCCTGCTGGAGAAGACTAAACGCATTATGGGTGTCTTGCTAGATCCAGGTAAGTTGTCAAGTCATGCTAAAAAGGATTGACTCTTACAATAGGACAGCACCACGGCATTACTTGACCATAACCGCTACAGTCAGCAGTAGTCAGCAGTTATAGCGTTTGGAGTGTTTCTTTAAGTGATTAGCATTTCTTTCTGAGATATGTTTATTTCACTGTTCCATTCCACTTGCAAATGAGGATGGCTAGGCAATCTGTTCTGTATGTATGTATGCTAACAGCTCTTTAACACTGTTCCATCAGTCCTAATTATAGGAGTGACATATACAAATTGTGACTGTGTCTTGTAATTTATGTTCTTATTATGTTGTTTTTGTTGCCTTAGTGTACACAGATTTTTGATTGTATTTATTATATTCATTTCTATACTTAAAAAAAAAAAGGAAGAACAAATACAGACATACAGCGAAAAACCTGGCAACAAGGTTAGAATGTTCAGAGCAGTGGAAGTATTGTGAATATTTTAGAATAGAATCAGGCTTTAAAATGTCATGATACAAATGACGACTGGTCCTTGAACATGTCAAACTCTTTCTACACTTGAGAAGCCAGATAATTTTTCAAATCATGCAAGGCATCTGGCTCTTCCACTTGACCAAAAAACGATTTTAAATAATGATGCATTCCCCTATACTTTTTGAAAATTATATGTATTTTGTTTACAAATTCTAATGTAAAATAAATAAAACATCAAGTGTTATTAAAATAAAAATAATAAAAAAAATTATATATATATATACACTGAAAAGAAGAGTTTATCAAAATGTAGAATAAAATAAAGCAGAAAATCTTCAGCGCTGATTAAAACTACATCACTTGAGTCCAGATGTAATACAAAAAAAGCTAGAACAGTAATCATTAAGCGGATTATAATTTATGAGAGTTATTCCATGTTCTACACAGTGCATATTGGCAATATCATTTATGAACTACTTCTATAAAAGTTGCTATATTACAGAAATTAAAACTAATTTTAAAGGAACACTGTTACACTTTTTTTTTTTTTCAAATTTATATTTTATTGTTTTCAGCATATAGGTGGGGTACAGAAGAGAAAAGGGGATGGGTTAATGGGGGAGTACAAGTGACAAGTTATACAAGATGATTTGTAAGCATTGGAGCTCACTATATGGTTACATACATTCTTGCTGGTACAGTGGGTTAGCTATCAGCATGAAGTTATTACAAGAGTCTCATTTATTTCCTCTATTGCATCTACTATTCAAAGCAGAATACCGGCCGGGTTGGGTGCGTCTTCACGGCCCAGTTGGCGTATCTAAAGACCCTACTCGGTGTTATCCGCTATTGTCTACGACACTCTAGGGAGGAGCAGTTGCCCAGCGTGGCCGGGAGGTCTTTATCGTTGAGCTTGAGATGTGTCACAGATTGGCACCTCTCTTTAAACTAATTGGTGCATCAGTGGGTATTCCCCATAGTGGGCAAGAACTGGGCGTAAGGTAATGGTAAAGCAAGGATAGGTTGAATGGTGGGGGTGGGGGCGAGAAATGGGGCAGGGGAGAGGTAGGTAGAGTGTGTCAACACCCGCGTATATATTATGCTCTCAGTTAGGTTCTGGTAGGACTAAATCTAGGGAACATTTGCCTGGGGCCACAGTGTCAGCTCATTTCGTCTTATTATTTCACACTAGTCGTTTCTGTTTCATCAATCTCGTCCAACACCCCGTCCCAGCCCTCCCAGCATTTGTCAAACTCGAGTTTCTTGAGCGGAGACGTGATAGCCATCCGTTCGTAAATTTTGTACTGGGTGATTTTGGTTCGGAGTTGGGCTAAAGACGGGCAAATTGTTGATTTCCAGTGTGATGCTAATAGGTTTCTCGCTGCCAGTATGGTGAGGGCTGTGCTCTGCTTTTGTCCAGGGGTTAGGGTATCTGGGAGTATTAGCAGGAGGCACGAGGTTTTGGTTAGGTGGAACTGGGGGATGTCGAGTTGTTTCAGCGTCTTGGTTACGGCAGCCCAAAGTGGCAGGATATCGCCGCATGACCACCACAGGTGCTCCAATGTTCCCACAGTTGCTCCGCATCTCCAACAAGTCTGGGGTGCGTTAGGGTATATTCGGTGGAGTCTCTGTGGGGTCATGTACCAGCGGTAAAGGAGCTTTCTATGGGCTTCAATGTGTGTGTAGCATTTGGTCCACCTGGAAAGGCCATTAAGGGCCCGCAACCAATCTTCGTCAGTCAGGGTTATCCCACAGTCCGTTTCCCAGTGTGTTTTATAGGGATTTGTTTTGGTCGTAGTGAGCTCTTGCCATGCTTTGTAGCATAGTGTGAGCATTTTAGGTCTTGTGGGCGATGTCCAGCATCTGTCTATGACTAGACTTGAAATAATTCTGTCGGGGTTTTGTGTTTTGCGTATTGATGGTGCGTGTGCCTGCAGGACACTCTTCAATTGTAGGAAGGAGAAAATTGCTCTGTTTGGCACTCCCCATCTCTGTTGTAACTCTGGGAAGGGGGTTATGCCCCCAGTGTCAAGTAGTTGTGAAATTTCTGTAATTCCCGCTTCGGTCCAGTCTCTGAGGGGGATATTAGGTACTAATACCTTTAAGACCGAAATCGGTGATCTAGCATGTAGGGTGTCTTTATGGCCTATAGCGTCCATGTAAGCATCCCACAGTGTGAGTGTTAACTGTGTTGTCGGGAATAGGTCTGTACGTTTAGGTTTGAGTTTCTTAGGTGTCCATAGGTAGTCAGTCAGGGTCGTGTCTTTGAATTGCGCTCTTTCCATGTCAACCCACTGTAGTGTGCCCGGTTTGGCGTGGAGGAGTATGCCAGTTGAGAGTATCGCCGCCCTGTGATATTGCTGAATGTTAGGGAGTCCTACACCGCCTTGCCGTGGTGCCGTTTGTAGGAGCGCCAAGGATATTCTGGGTCGTTTGTTGCTCCAGACAAAGGAGCCACATAGTTTTTGTAAAGCTTTACAGTATTGGGATGTGACTCCTAGGGGTATCATTCGGAAGGTGTAGAGGATACGCGGGAGGATCATCATTTTGTATGTATTAATTTTGCCTAGCCAGGAAAGCTTTGTGTGGTGCCATTTGTGCATTTCTGATTTACATAACGTCAGGAGAGGTTTGTAATTTAATCGGGAGGTAGCTAGTATGGTAGGTGCTATTTTTACCCCCAGGTATGTAATGGAGTTCGATTTCCAGTCAAACTGGTACGAGGCACGGAGTGTGTCTCTGAGGGTTTTAGGTAGGTTTAAGGGTAGGGCCTGGGTCTTGTCTTGGTTTAGACGGTAGTAGGAGATGGTACCAAATTGTTGTAGTAAATTTAGTAGGGGGCCAAGGGATCGTTCCGGATCTGACAATGCTATGAAGATGTCATCCGCGAATAAGGCTAGGCTGTACATCTGATTGTGGATATGAATGCCTGGGATCTCAGGGTGTGATCGAATCTTTTGAGCTAGGGGTTCCAGGGCAAGAATGTATAGGAGGGGTGATAGGGGGCATCCTTGGCGGGTCCCGTTCGTGATAGAGAAGGGTGTGGAGAGGAACCCTCCATGTGAGACCTTTGCTGCCGGGTGTTGGTATAATGCCATGATGTTGGCTATGGTGGATGCGGGAAAATTAAATCGTGATAAGACTTTGGTCATGTAGGTCCAGTTCAGGCGGTCGAAGGCCTTCTCTGCATCTAGAGCTAAGAGAAGGCCAGTCGATTTTGTGGATTCTATTGCGGATAATATGTTTAGGATTTTTCTAGTGTTGTCGGCGCCCTGGCGTCCCCTTATGAACCCAGATTGGTCATTGTGGATTAGTTTGTGTAGAAGGGGTGCGAGGCGGTTACTTATCAGTTTTGCGTATAATTTGGCATCCCCGTTGAGGAGAGAGATGGGTCGAAAGTTTTTACATTGGGTGGGAGGTTTGCCTGGCTTGGGAAGCGTGGAAATGTGTGCCATAAGCATTTCTTGTGGCAGTGCGCCATCCGCGGCGCATTTGTTCACTAGTTGGAGGAATAGTGGTGCTATGGTAGGTGAGAAGGTTTTGTAATATTCATTCGGCAGACCGTCAGGTCCAGGGGATTTGTGTGTTGGGAGTTGTGAGATTGCTGCTGTGAGTTCGTCGAGGGAGAATGGCCGAGTCAGGGATGCTATGTCCTTCTCTGAGAGTTTGGGGAGGTTTAGGTCGGATAGGAATTCATCTATTTCGTTTGGGGATGGAGTGTGAGTCTGTGGGTCGTGCTTAAGGTTGTATAATTCGCCGTAATAATGGGCAAAGTGGTCGACAATGTCCTGGGGGTTTGTTATTTTTTTTACCATTGGAGTCGTTTAGGAAGGCAATCCTGGAGGCGACATTTCTTTGTTTTAACTGTGATGCTAAAATGGCACCAGCTTTGTTGCCACTCATAAAAAAATTATGTTTGCTTTTTCTAAGTAGGTATGTTGTTTTAGCTAGCTCCATGTTTTTGAGTTTATTGTGAAGAGTTAGGAGTCTTGTTTTCGTGGGGGTTTGCGGGTCATGTTTGTTAGAGTGTGTTAGAGTTTTGATTTCTTCTAGGAGTTCGGTATATTCCGCCTTCCTTCGTTTGTTGGCATAGCTTGCATGCTTAATAAAGCTGCCCCTAATGACCGCTTTGTGTGCTAGCCATATTTGTTCTATTGGGGAGTCCCCTGTCGTGTTCTCCCTGATGTAGTGTTGTAGATCTGTGGTTATCTGGGAGACTATAGATGGGTCTGTAAGGAGGGAGTCATTAAGTCTCCAGGAGCCCGATCCCTTATTGGTGAATGACTCTGTAATACTGATTGTGATGGGGGCATGGTCTGACCATGTCATTGTCCCTATCGTGGCATCTTCTATTCGGGGCAGTAGGTTGGAGGGGATGAGGAATCTATCTATACGTGAGTAGCAGTTATGTGCCGCTGAATAGCAGGTGTAATCTGTTTCTGCAGGATGCAATATGCGCCATGGGTCTAGCATGTGAGCTGCTGTCAGAGCAAAGCATATTCTATTTGACAGTGCAGTTCTCTGTTTGAGTGTGCAACTTGCAACCTGTGTGGTAGAGGAGGAGTCAATTTTGCTGTCTAATAGAAAGTTGGTGTCGCCTCCAATGATTACCTCCCCGTATTTGTACATATCCGCCATTGCTAAAATTGTCTGCATAAATTCATATTGGTTTTCGTTCGGACTATACACATTGATTAAGGTATAAGGCATATTATTAATTAAACATTGTAAAATTAAATAACGGCCTTTCTTGTCACCGATTTTCCTAACCAGTGAAAACACTACCCCTTTACTTATCAAGGTGGAAACCCCTCTTTTCTTTGCGGTATAGCATGTATGAAAATCAATCGGATACCACTTGGAGGTGAATTTGGGCTTGGAATGCCATTTGAAGTGTGTCTCCTGGAAAAAAGCTACCTGGGCCCCACTTCTTTTCGCTTCCTGTATGGCTAGTCGCCGTTTGTTGGGCGAGTTGAGCCCCTTGGCGTTCAGTGACATAATTTTAAGTACCATTTGATCGTCGTGTGGTATGCTGTGATATGAGATGTTGGATTTTAACAATTATAGCAGCCTTGATGTCAAGCCAAGGCCGGGCGGCAGTAGGAGACACCTTAGTTTTAGGTATGATAGGCGCTGGGTGGCCCAGTGTGGCAAGCATGTTACAGGTATCAGACACATTCTTTAGGGGGGTGGGGTGGGAGGGGGGGGGGGTAAACAGGGGAAAAACTATATACAATATTCCGTAAGTCACCCTTCAGTGACATTCAATTGCCTTAGGCAACGGAAAAGTAAGAAGGGCTATTTGAGCCCAAGGGGGTGGTTGATCAGGATTGGAGTATCAGGATCCCTCTTGCGAGATCCACAACAGTCCAATTCCGAGCACGTGCGTCCGGGTAGTGTTCACCCGCCGCGGCTTGGTTTGTGGTCTATTTACAAACCTTTCAGTGCGTCTTAAAGTAAACATCAGTTAAACTCAAACATAAACCATAAACAGAATAAACCTGAACTTCACGTCCATTAGGGAAGTGGTGTTTCGATGTAAGTTCGTATATCTTTCAGGTCGGTGCTGTTTTATTGTTCATGTCTTGTGATGTCCCGGGCATTCTTGACCAGTTTTTTGCGAGCTTCTGTGGTGCTTGTGCCGGTGTTGGTTGTTTCTGGCGGTCGGTGGCAAGGAGTGGTATATTCCATTCCCGTAATAGTCTTTTGCCATCTTCCGGATTCGTTATGGATTTGTCAACGCCATTTCTTTTGACGAGTAGTTTCGTAGGAAAGCCCCACTTGTAGGGGATGTTTGCGGTTCTGAGTGCTTCTGTGATCGTTGCAAAGGTCCGCCGTTTGAGCATAGTTGCCGAGGAGAGATCAGTGAATAGCTTGATTTTGTCGTACGCCTCGGGCCATTTGGTGGTAGTTCTGGCCACTTGCATGAGTCTATCTTTGACGGTAAAATGATGCACTCTAGTGATGGTGTCTCGTGCAATGTCAGGCGGGAGATGTTTAGGCTTGGGTAGCCGGTGCGTTCTGTCTAGGATCAGATCGAATTCAGACAGGGAGGGGATCAGTGCTTTGAACAGGTCTTTGACATACCTGGGGAGGTCCTGCTGTGAGACAGTCTCAGGGATACCTCTGATGCGGATGTTGTTCCTCCTGCTCCTATCTTCCTGATCTGCCACCTTTTCTTCCAGTGTTTTTAATTTGTGTTCCAGGACAGTGTAGGCTTCTGCTATAGAGTTATGTGCTTCTACTAATTCTTCAGTTTTATCCTCCAGACGTGCAGTGCGTTCCCCCATGCTGTGAATGTCAGCTTTGATGTCTGCTGTCATTTGTAGGAGGTCTGCTTTGAATGAGGCTTGAAGTTCTTGCATGATTATTCTGATGGACGAATTTGTGGCAGGGCAATTATGTTCAGAGTGACTGTCTCCTGCCTCAGAGTCTTGGGAGGGAGAGTGCCGTCCGTCGGCGCCATCTTGGATTTTCGGCTCTGTGTTCTGGGACCTCTCTAGGTGAGAGTTTAACGTTTTCTGTTTAAGTTTTTTTGCAGCCATGTTGTGCCTGAATGTTTACCCGTCGGGATGAGTTGGTTTCGCACGTTTTGTGCGGTTTGTTATGTTGTAATCGCCGGTTTATTGCCGCTGGTCGGGAGAGCTCCGGTATCGTGCGTCTGATCACATGCGCGGTCCGGACACGCCCCCCCGTTACACTTTTTTAATACTTTTTGTTATCATCTTTATGTTATTGAAAACAATATATATGTTTTCACACATTTTGATATTTTTTTAACAAATCAATTGCCTACTTTTCCCTCTACTTGTCTATGACAGCTATCTTTATGCATTTTGGGTCACACTCAGTCATCCCACCCAAAGCTCACTATTTTGCAGCTGTCCAGTGCTTTACACAACCACCTGACAAAAAATGCTGCAGGCAGAAGCAGCACATGATGTGGAAAAGCAAAGGTCAATTGCAAAACAGTGAGCACTGAGTCCGATAACTGACATTAGGACTGAAGGTGCATAAAGATGGCTGTCAGAAACAGGGAGTGGGAAAGGTAGGCAAGTAATTACGTCACACATTTCAATACCCATGAATTTAAAATAAAATAAAAAAAATATGTTGGTATATTAAAACATAAAGATTATATTAAGATAGTAAAATGTTGCTTATAGTGTCCCTTTAAATATTTTGAAATGCCCATATACAGCAATCCGTTTTATGATCTGTATGTGTATTTATAATATCAAATGCAATGTTTTATTAATTTCTCTAACTTTGAGTGAGTAATTTCATTTCTTCATATATTTTCGCTAGCACTGAAACTTTTATTGACCCCAAATGAACAGGAATATGGACCATTTTAAATTGCTTAGCTCTAGATGTTTATGCAATCATTTATATAGATTTTCCAATGGTATTATAACACATTCTAAAAAAACATAAGCAACACTGGTTGACAACGGCTCCAAAACAATATTATTAAGAGTTGGTTTTTGAAACATTTTTATTTTCAAAAATAACTTGAGAATTTTATATAAAAAAAGCTGAATTGAAAATACTTTCTATGTCACCTGTGCTTTCATATCTGCTACTCTGGCCTTAAATTAGAAATTCACTTTCACTTCTTTAGTTAATAATCTTGTATAGGTGAGATGTGCCGTTATGTAACAGGTCAAAATGATTCTTAATTTATTGTGATTAAATACAATAAATATTTATTTTATTTAAAAATATATTTGTTTCTGCTGCCCAAAACCATATTCGCGAGGTAGAACATTTACTACTAGACTATTTGAATGCATATTGTAAGTCAAATTATAATGTTGAAAATTGACATTCCATGGAGAAAGATGCTGCCTTTCATTGTGGCTTGACATTGACACTAAGAGCATTTTATATGTCAGAGGGCATTAAAGAAACCTAGGGCTCTGTAGGATCTTAATCCTTTTCTGAGTATGCACATAAGGTGCACATATTAGATATAACCTTTGTGTCTGCAGAACTTGAAATGGTATATTTGGCAGTCAAGGTAAAAAGGTGACATATAGAAATGGGTAAGATAAAGAAGACATAACAAGTAAAACACATTGCCTAATGTTTTAACCCAAGTCCATCTTTCCCTAACACTTTAACTTTTATTGAAAGGTGTACATAAGAAAGGAATAAATAACTATGTAAACTACACAGAAATACAAGAATCATGCTCATAAATATACTTGGCTGCATATGGTTTCTATTGACTTGTCTTCCGTGCTTTAAGGAATTTTTTCCACAACATATCTGCTTTTCATCATTCTTTCGCAGCATGCCATGAGTGGTCAACAGTGGACCTAAGGACTCAAACATCCTGAAATCATTTTCCTCATGTACACATGTGGAAGAGTGTGTCCTTATCTTTACAGGGGGGATACACTCATATCTCATCAACCAGGACACAGTACTAAAATATGGGACGTAGATTTAATATGCTACACCTTAGGCCATCTAGTAGTCATTTAAGGTAACAGGAACACTAAATAAAAAAAATCCAGGGATTGGCAGGAGTATTTCTGCCACCAGGGCTAAGGAAACATGTTTTATCTTTCATCCAATGTGAATTACTACACTGCTTTAAGGAGGTAACCCTGGCACTTTAGATGACTTATCCTAAAACAATACTTTTAAAGTTAATAGTACTCTATCATTTTAGGTTTTTCGATATCCAAACCATGTCACCTATTCCTACATTTTTAGTCCTTAGTCTAAAACTATTTTTCCTTTCTCATTCTATGCCATAAAACTATTACATTCATGAGAATTATATATCTTCCTTGTTTCATTCCCATTACTAGGGTACAATCTGCATTTTAGACCAGATAACAGTCTTACTGTACATATATTTATAAAGTTACAAACTTGCTTGATTACCTAAAGCAGTGGTTCCCAACAAAATCCATAAGGTACTATGAACTCGCTTCCCATTTTGTTTCCACTTTTTACTGACCAGCTGCTATTGCTTGTCACTATTGTTAGCGAGTAGTGACAGTTTACTTGTGACAAAATTTTACCTGTCGCCCCGAGGAGTTACCAACAATGCTGAAAGCCAGTCGCTAACGGCCAACATTATGTTCCGTGGGAGCTATTAACCACTGCTTAGCGAGTGAATTTCATATGGATCGAACTTGACGCTACTTATTACCAGCAACGACTAACCCTCTGGTGCAAACAAGTTAAATAAAACTAAATCCTTATACATCTTTACTTTGAAAACCTAAAGCACACATCAAAACTTAAGATATACTCTTCTAGGGATAATGACAAAACCTGAATTATTGGTGTTCCCTGAGGAACAACTGTTCTAAAGCATCAACTATTAATGATTCAGAGTGAATTCAAATTAACCCCTTAAGGACACATGACATGTGTGACGTGTCATGATTCCCTTTTATTCCAGAAGTTTGGTCCTTAAGGGGTTAAAGTTCAAAATTTTGGACAGGATAGACAAAGTGAAAACATGGCTGGCTTGGAGAGTTTTTTTTAATTCATCAATTTTGGACAAAAAATTGAAATATACTTTGAACTCCCAACAATTCCTTTTACAAATAAATAAAAAAAATACCAGCCCTTTTTTCTTCCATAAAAGCAATTATTTAAAATCAAAACAATATGGCATTTTCTGGGTGAGCAGTTGCTTCAAGTTTGGAAAGTTCATGGTGTGTTCACTTGAATGGTTTTGTAAGCTGTCTTTTCATGGTGTAGATATGCTTTGGCACCATAACATTAATAAATATGGGTTGGAATGTAAAATAAGTACTTTGAAGAAGTTACGAAGAAGGTAGCATGGTATAATGAACAACCATTTATTTAAACATGTTTTACACATAGGCTATTCTCAGAAATAATGTGCTTCTGAAATATGGTGGTATTCAATTTACATACAAGAGAATATAAAATGTACCCTGTTGCACGTTAGTATAGTCCAGAATATACATAATGAAGCTTTGCTAATGATATCAAAACAATTTCCAATTCTAACAAATGATGAAGCTCGTGGAATATTACACATACACTTAGAGCAGAATCCCTCCAGTTTCTAATGAAAAATGTATTAATTAATAATGAAAAGAAAATTACTGGCAATGGTAAGGACTACTGAGATTTTCATTCCTGCAGTATAACGTAACATCTGTCTCTTAAAGGGATTCTATAGTGCTAGGAATACAAACATGTATTCCTAGCACTATGGCTCCCTATGACCACCACACTGTAAGGGTTAATAAACCCTTACTGTACTCACCCAATTCCAAAACTCACATCACCCAAAGGGGTGGGCAGGAGGGGAGGCGTTAATGCGCGGCAAGTGCTTTAGGCCATCCTCATAGGAAAGCATTGCTGCAATGCTTTCACATGGCGATTTTACTGACGCTAGATGTCCTCATAGAGAGCATGAGGATGTCGAGTGTCAATTAGGCGCGACCACTAGAGGCAGTCTTACTCCTGCAATGTGAGAAACTGCAATAATTAACACTGCAGGGAAAAGGGGACATAGTCACTGCACCCAGACCACTTCAATGAGATGAAGTAGTCTGGGTGCCTGTAGTGTCCCTTTAATAACAGGTGGGTGGGTCAGGGGTGGAGTAGTTAGGTTTAAGTGGGCAGAGTCAAAGTTCAGGAGGTGGTGCTTACAGGAATTGAGGAGGGGCCTGATTCCAGGGATTTGATCTACCACCAAACCACTTTAAATTTGCACCAGCTGCCACTGCATGAAAGGACAATCTAAGTGAGTGCCACACTGGTAATCTCATCAAGGTGAAACAGTTTCTGTGGCTAAGCATGTGGTTGATTTAGATATCTATTGGATGAGAAGCTGTTTCTCAAACAGGCTCTGGAAAATTATAGACATATGAGCCGCAACTTTACACTACTATTTAGAGAAAGGCGGATTTTGCAGTTAGTAAATATGCCATGTGTTATAATCTGTTAGAAATTAGTCAATTTGAAATCTAAATTGAATTAGAGAGTTTGCATCATTTTGAACAAAAGCATTTCTGTTGAAGCTCACATTGATCCTTTTGGATATAACTTTACCAGGATGTCCTGTTTAGCAGTTTTTCTATTGTTATCTACTTTAAAAAATCAAATTAGAAAATGACACAACCTATCTATTTGAACAGTAATTATTTATGTATAGATTCCATGGTAACATACTCATTGGTGACTATGTAAACTTGTGCTTGCCAACCGAGACAAATGTTATAATTGATGTTCTCTTTTTTGTAGCATTAGCATTGGCTATAGAAATTATTCAGCTCCTTGTAACACTTACTTCTTTCTGACTTGTTACAAAGGGCAGGAACCAGGACTATTAGGAGAAACCAGATCTCTCTAATCACTAAGTGAGAGTATGACAATTATTCATTACCTTTTAATCAAAGGGTTTGTGTTGCAGACAGCAGATGAAAAGAATGCCGGGGAAGGGGTCCATGTTTTCATAAAAATTAATTTCACCCTTTTTAGAATGTTGGCCTCAGGCCTAGAAGCAAATTACAGCCCTTTATAAGAGGGCACATGCATGATTGCTTCCAATTACTATTCTGCCAATATTTACTTAGTGTCATGTACAAAATCACTGTCTTTTGTCCTCACCTCCTTCACTACTGAAAAGCATCATAACATTAGAGACAGGCACATGGTAGTACAAAGATGCACGTCCAACGACTGTTGTTCAGAAATGGGTAATGAACCTTGAGAATTTTGTTTGAAAATAAATAACACAGGCACATTTAATGCAGTGATCACAATGACATTATGTAAAACGGCATGCTACCTTTACATTTGTAGTTGTGAAATAATATATCAAAGCAATACACATACATTATAGCTATAGTCTGAATGCAGGAACAAAATAAAGGAAAATGATTTTGAAACACTAATACCCTTCAGTACCCTTCCTGTTGTAACCAAAGTGTGAAGGCACGAAGAAAATGAAAATTAAAAGCAGACCAAAATATTTTTTGGAAATATACATTTTAGGGTTACATATGAAAAAATATATGCAATAGGCCTCAATTAAATTATATTGGCCGAAAACAGTGTATAATTGTCAACTTTTGTCAGACAGTTTATTAATTGAATTCAGTTAAAACTCAAGAAGCTGGACTTGATAAACGGGTTAGCTTCTTGAGATAAAACTGCTATTAGATGTGCACCGGAAGCACATTTAACAGCCTTTTTAATGATTAACCCTGTTGCAAACTCATTCTGTGCGAAGACAAACATACAAAATTAAGTCCTGCGGTCAAACTCCGACTACTGCTGGAGGCAGCAATAAATATTATTGTTAGTGTAGGACTCACCCAATAGGTTTTGCCTTGATGTGGCAGGTGAGCGTACACTTTAATGGCCATTGGAGTATATTACAACTTAAGTTGTTGACTCTAATGAGGCCATTAATCGGGCATTATCAAAAACTGTGACTCCATTATCTCTCATTTACAGGGAAACACCCCAAAAGTATCCCAAATATTAACAGGAACCCCACAAGTGTCATAGCCCCAGATAGCCCTGATCTAAGCGCCCAAGTTGGCCAAATAGCGGTCAGATCTGTTTGGTAGAATGGAATCACCACCGGGGTAAAGTTCTGAATGGCCTGCCACAAAGTGAAAGCCCAAAACAGTTCCAGAGAATTGGTAGCAAAGGTCGGTCTCTGTTCGGGGGTTTCTGTGTGAACACCTTACAAGATAATAACTTGCTTTCAGGGAGCGAATGCTCCCCCCAGTCGGTACATACTATCTCTCGAATGACTTTGTGTAGTCGGGAAGTGGGATGGGCAAAATTCCAGACACTCGATGACCAAGTACCGCTGCCTGCATTCGGGTGACAAAATGGCTGCCATTCTTTTGTTGACCAGGGGAAGCACTCATTAGTTATTTCCCTTGGATAGTTGGATACTTGTAACTCCAATGATCTTATGGGTCATTCTAAGGTTCTAATGAGTTGTCGGGTGGTCCACGTTCAGGAGTCAAGCGGAGAGTGTTCGGTTCCAACAGCTCCCAAACGTACGGGAATTAAGCAATTTGAATAGGACGGTAGGTTCCTCCACAATTAGTTACATATAGTTACATGTCATAATACTGTTTGTTTTTACTGCAATAAAATAAACATATTTGTGTACAAGTTTTAATGGGTTTTAGAAAGTTACAGGGTTAAACATAGGGCTTTCCCTTAACAGTTTATACACATTGAAAATTGCCAGATTGGTTTGCTGGGCCCATGTTGCCTTTGAGATCGTATGGCAGCCATTTGTGAACACAGTGTCATCACAATCACATGACTTGGATCTGTGGGATTTACTGAGGTGGAGTGTCTTGGTTGTCAGGCAGCCCCCCCAGATCAGGCGAGGAGGGTAATAATTTCTGCTGCAAAGGTGTATGAGCTATGACACATCTCACTCATGTTTTGGTGATTGGCGTTGTAATCCAACAGCAGCACAAAAGCCATTCCCATACTTAACCATTAACCAAACCAGTGATATATATTTATTTATATATTTTTTTCATTCTAAGTAATTAGAAATTCTAAATATTCTTTAGTTTAATTATTAGGATTTGAGAAATCTAAAATGGATGACTTCTGTAAAAAGAGTTAAATATTTATAAAAATTAAAAGATTTAACATGAAAAGCTACACTTCCCACCAGTACACTCTTACACGTTATAAATTATGGATGGGCAATTAGCAGAGTCAACATACCAGCCCTCCCAAGGATAGGCTTTCATGAGTTATCATGTTTTAAAAAAAAGTTTCCCCAAAAACCTTAAACATTAAACCAGAAACTCTTCAAAATACCCACATGGGAAGAAGCTGAATTCAATTAAAGAAAATCCATACTGACTGAAATGCCATTAATTCTGCTGGTGGCTTCTATCTGTGACAGCATGTGGTATCTACAGCTCCTGCTGCCATACAGCAATTAGGTGACAAGAGAGATTGTGTTAATGGGCAAATTCAGTAAGCAAACATTGGCAAGAGAGTGTCACTGTTGAAGCAAGCTCCTGTTTACTTAAATGTCTTGTTTTAAACCCATGCAAACAGAGTATTGCATGGGGTCTAGCTAGAATCTCTCAGCTTAGTGTTTTACTTCCCTCTTACTGCCCCCACATTAAAGGTGCTATGGGATGAGAGACTTTACAGCTGTAGTGACAAATACGTTTACAATACAGTAAAGGGAACCCCCCTGTTGACTCTTTGTATATGCTGTCACTTGCTTTCTTTACTTAATCTCCGAATTAGAGCTTGAGTTACACTGAATAGCAAATGTGGTTACTTTCTAAATCGTTCTGTAAATTTTATAAACTTAATTTAAAGTGCCTGGTTCATTTATTAAGATTTTTTTCAAGAATAAACACACACACACACACACACACACATGTTTGTGGGTTTCTGGAAGAACATGTGGTCCCTTTACTGTAAGGAATTTCTAAATTGCCCCTTAAATACCATGCATTGATGTTTATGATAATGGCAGCGACCGATTTGCATACCACACTGCTATGTCATTTGTGTATAATCTAGCAGCATGCACAGCTCTCCCACTCACAGGATGTGACTGTCGCAGTAAACTACACAAGAAGTTTAGATTATGTTAAGAATATTGAATGATGTGTCGACACATCTGCATGTTAGCACTCAAGAACAGAGGGAGCACACATAGGCCACATGGAAGATAGGGATTATGGAATGGAATGCTCTACCTGAGCAGATATAAATGCCACCAAGCCATGTTTGATTCCTTTTGATTGCCCTGAACTTTTTTTTTTTTTTCAATAATTTTACAGACAGTTTTGTCTCAGTGTTGCTCCCTTTCATGTACCTGCAGCAGGACCTGGGCAAGAGGAAGAACATTGACAACAGTTGTGCTTTAGGCAGTTGCTTATTCTGTATCGCAGAAGAGATGATCCAAAGTTGATCTAATGTTGAAAGGATAAAGATAGTGCTTTGTAAAGCAAACTAGATTTACAGCTTTGGTACAGATCATATATTTTCTGATTTTGTTCAGCAGCAGACCAATATGGCATGAATTATTCTCATATCTCCTCACTATCACTACTTTTTAAAGTAAAATGCTTGCCTTTGTACCATAATTTACATGTAGGGAGACCTCCAGGTTAATCATGGGGGTCTTAGTTCAATCAAGGGAGTAGGCAGATTCATGTTTTTAGTGGTAAAGATTGATCTTTTCCTGTGCTGTCATGCATCTCGGTTCACTTTATGCTTCTGGAGGGTTCTCTAAATCCTGGCCCTCCAGATGTTGCTGAACTACAACTCCCATGGAACTACAACTCCCATGATTCTATGGCTATTTAATTCAAAGAATTGTGGGTATTGCAGTTCAGCAATGTCCTGGAGGGCTAGAGTTTGTGGAAACCTGCCTTAGAACATTAAAGGCTCTCAGTTGCATACTTATATTGAATACCAAGGACTATGCCACTATATGATAACGATCTCTTTTGGTGCCTTGATAAAGATATTTTAAAGATTGGATTAAGTACAAAAGAACCACCACTAAGTTGTTTGTGCTTAGGGTCTAATTATAGCTACACCATGTAGAATTATGCCATTGGACATATTAGAGTTCTATCATCTACAGCGAGTTCTCTCATTATTAATAGACCATGATGCAAAGATGTAATGCCGTATCTGAGATCTATGTACATAGCAATCTGAATATTTGAAATAAAATAGATGTAACATGAGAAATATAGGCTTAGATGTTCGGCTTTGTATTGTAATGTTAACTCTTTTTGTTTTATGAGGTTTTGATAAATTCTCTACAACGAACCATTCTACATCTATATTTTTTATATCACAATTCAAATGCTCCTTTCTTTATTGATGAAAATTACAAAATGTTTCCTGGACCACACTGCCAGAAAAAATGGAAAACTCTCTACCTGCCAAACTCCAACCTTTTTAACTTCCAATAGAGGCTTTCTGTTAGCAAAGGGATGAAAGAGTAACAAAGCTAAATACTGTGAGTGTAGGCTTAAAATGCACTACCAGCTCCAAAGACAAATAGACAGAACCAGTGTATGGCACAGAAATGGACTAACAAAACACTCCCTGTAAGTTGGTATAAGTGTAATGGAGTTTTGACTGATTCAGTGTCTCTCTTTGGCTACAAGTTCCCTATAACATACATGTTGATGACGCATGTATCTCCCATGAGACTGCTCAAGCGAAGAAGTGGAGATCATGCATTGACCTTCTGGGTGCTGGCTTGGATTAACAGGAATAATGGTCTCTTTTTTGCGTGTTGCACTAATATGATACATGATCATTTTCTGGATGCCAGAAGTTCTAGTAATACTGGAGGCCTGTTTACGCTGATTATAATAAGCGAAATGTGGCATTAGGGGTAACTCTGAAAGATATTGATTGTATATGTTGCAGACAGGAGTGGAAGTCTAGTACAGGTGGGGAGCTTTGGGGAGTCTACTTTACATAGAATGGCTTTGGTTTGGATGTTGCTCTGAATTGATAAAACGTAGCAAATTCATAAATAATCCAGGGACATCTCCATCCTTGACTCATTATGATAGCAAGGTGCAGGGTCACATTGCTAAATGTATTCTCTAGCATCCTGGTCCTCTTTGGATAGAACTTGTGTCTGTTGCTCCTCAAGTGAAAGGGAATCACAAAGAAAAAAGTGTAAGACTTGGAAGACACCCTTGATAAAGAAAAATGCTGTTTGAAACATGTAGAGACTCCTGGAAATGTCTGTACCTCAAACTACAAAAACTGTGGCATATTCACGTGGGCAAGGAGGGGCTGGAAGGGGGATCAGATCCTCAGATCTCTTGTGTGCTTCTGACCTTTTTATTTGCTAAAATATTTGTTACATCTAAGAGAGAGAGAGAATACAATTGTGTAATATGTGAAAATAATACCATCTCAGGGCATTGTATTACATGGTTTTTAAATGTCACCAGAACCATGCGATGGCATTATTTTCCCTCAATACACCCTTTGGCATTATGCAACATGCATATTGCATGACAATTACAGGTTTGCATTGGTAAAAGATATACTGGTATATGGTTTATTGTTACGTGTAGTGTTAAGGTTAATCTCTAGTGTTCACGTAGTGAAGGGGGTAAATGTTTACTGTAGTGCAGAGTAGTGTACTGTAGTTCAGGAGGTTAATGTTTAGCGTAATGTACTGTAGGGGGTTAATGTTTATGGTAGAGTACTGTAGAGATTAATGTTTAAGGTAATGTACTGTAGGGGTTAAAATTTAAGGTAATGTACTGTAGGGGTTAATGTTTAAGGTAATGTATTGTATGGGTTAAGGGAAGAAGTAATTATGAGGGCAGCACAGAAATATACATAAGTACTACTGGAAATGAGTGAAACATGCGCTATTTTTTATGTCTTCTTAAAGGGGATGGCAGCAAGGATGTAACTTCTACTCATTCTGGGGATGTATACACACAAAAAGAGTTGTGGTGGGGAAAAAATTGTGGATCAAAACCCCTTCCACCTGAAGTAACTGGATAGTTAATACATTGCTAAACATAAATACACACACCAGTCAAGCCATAAGCCACCAGTGTTTCACTGGCCTTGCTCCTCTTCCTGAAATGTGTTTCAAAGCTGTTGTATACAGCAGACAGATGCTCAAGGAATCCATGTATAAAGTGGAATTATGCGGCAAAAATATGGTTCTTTGTTGAATTCATTTGAATATGCATACCCAGAATCCCTTGCAGTAGTGAGAGCACTGTTAAACTGAGATTTCTGTGGGGAAAGCAAAGCTCATAGCTTGACTGGTGTGTGTGCTTGTGTTTAGCAATGTATGAACGAGAGAGATTGAGAGAGAGAGAGACAGAGACAGAGACAGAGACAGAGAGAGAGAGAGTTAAACATACATATATACACACCGACCTAAAAACTCAAAACTCTGTAAACCATAGGTTCAAAAAATGACTGGTAAGATTAATAGGAACAAAAAAAACAAACTGATTTATATAAAACACTTTCATTTTCAGATGATGCATGCACTTCTATCTATTGAACTGCCTTCACATAACACAGAGGAGAAGATCTAATGTTATTCTGCTAATCTGATGGCCACTTACATAAATTCTCTTTTGAGAACATGAGTGTCAGGCTTTGATTTGCTCTCCTTTATGATAAGATCAATACCTAGGGTGCTATGGATTCCTGCATCAGGCATGCATGTGTCACTTCTAAAATAATTAACGGTTTAGGAAACATGACTAGGAATTCAATATGGTCAATGCCAGAGGGCACTACAAAAATGTAGAGAACCAAGGTATTTTTCTGTAATGTGAGCTGTGAGAAAAGAACCCTAAGATGGACTAGTGCTAAAGATATTGTCATAGAAGAAATCACTTTGGTGAGTTTGTGGAGTTCAATTCAACATTTTGCTATCACATCTGCACTTCATTTCAAGAAACATAGTTAGTTTGGGTAAATGTTGTGAAGTTTGTTTTTTGTTCAGATGTGAAGCCCCACACTAAAATCTGGGGGGCAACTCTGAAAAAAGAAGTTCCTAACGTCAATGGTTCTGCATGCCTAAAGAGGAGACATGCTGTAATCTTGGGTATACGCAACAAGAATTTTCAAAGGATGCGACTGAAATTATTCCAGAAAATCCAATTAGACACCGTATGGGAATGAAAGGAATGTACTGTTTATATAAATAATTTGAAGCCTTTAAAGTTGTTAAACTTTTTTAATCATTTCACTTCCATGGAGCACATCTAAAACATGTTAACATGTGTTTTCCTTGAGTACAGTAACCTCTGCCCCACCTCATCCCGCTGTATGAAGTTAGCAGAAATGTTGTAAACGGTGACCTCTGTCACAGACTTTACATCCATGGAGAACTGATCATTGTGAGGTCAGTAAGTGCCTGTAATCCAGGAGCCCTCATGGGCACAGACAGAATTTAAAGGAATGTAGAGGTGCATATACCCTTAGGATGATCTGTTAAAAAATTTGCCCTCCAGCAAACTCTGTTCACTTTGCAATTCTTCATATTGCCACAGGGTGCCTATATAGCTTCCACTTAGTCTCTTAGTCGCTATCAAAAAGCTACTACAGTGAACCCTCTAAACTTCTAGTCAGTTTAAATTTCTACTTTGGAAGACCAAGCTGTTTATAATGACATATGTGAAAAATGTTATTTGTAAATAGACAGGTGTATTTAAAAAAAAAAAAAAAAAAAAAAAAAAAAAATGAATAGTATCTTAATTATTTCAGCACTGGGTTTCATATTTCAGGAAGAATGGCTGGTAGGCTGACCAAGAAACATCATTTGTTTAGATCATGGGTCGTCAACCTGGTCCCTACCGCCCACTAGTGGGCGTTTTAGGATTTCAGGTGGGCGGTAGGGATTTCCAGGTTTTGACGACCTGACGACCGGGCGGACGGGCGGGTGGGTGCGAGCCGGCGGTACCCCTGCGACTGGGTACCGCCGTGACAAATTGCGGCTCCGGCCCGCGCGGCAAACCGCCGGGGCTGCATATGGAGGGGTCCATCGGGTGGCCCATGCTGTCAGGGCCACCCGATGGATGTGGATTGTGAGGGGGCCCGGTCAGCGCTGGGCGCTTTAACAGCGCGACCGGGCCCCCTGTGATGACATCGCAGAGCTGGGAGGAAGTGACTGCACATCACTCCTCCCAGCTAACCCTGAGAGCCGCGCGGGAGGAAGACCAGGGAGTCAGAGTGGGAACTCTGACTCCCATCCACCTGAGCCACCACTGGACCCCAGGGAAAGTCACCCTCCTGAATCTAAAAGGTAGGAAACAGGAGGGTGACTTAAATATAATGTGTGTGTGTGTGTGTGTGTGTGTGTGTCTGTATATATGTGTGTCTTGTGTGTGTGTGTATGTATGTGTGACTGTCTGTATATATGTGTGTCTTGTGTGTGTGTGTATGTATGTGTGACTGTCTGTTGGTATGTGTGTCTTGTGTGTGTCTGTATGTATGTGTCTTGTGTGTATGTGTGTCTGTCTTCCTGTATGTGTCGTGTGTGTCTTGTGTATGTGTATGTGTGTGTATGTATGTGTGTCTGTGTGTCTGTGTGTGTGTATGTGTCGTGTGTGTGTGTGTGTATCTGTCTGTATTTGTGTCTGTATGTGTGTTGTGTGTGTGTCTGTATGTGTGTCGTGTGTGTCTGTATGTGTCGTGTGTGTCTGTATGTGTCGTGTGTGTCTGTATGTGTCGTGTGTGTCTGTATGTGTCGTGTGTGTCTGTATGTGTCGTGTGTGTCTGTATGTGTCATGTGTGTCTGTATGTGTCATGTGTGTCTGTATGTGTCGTGTATGTATGTGTGTCTGTATGTGTCGTGTGTGTGTATGTATGTATGTATGTATGTGTGTGTATGTATGTGTGTCGTGTGTGTGTGTCGTGTGTGTCTGTATGTGTTGTGTGTGTCTGTATGTGTCGTGTCGTGTATGTATGTGTCTGTATGTGTCGTGTCGTGTATGTATGTGTCTGTATGTGTCGTGTATGTATGTGTCGTGTGTGTGTGTGTATGTATGTGTCGTGTGTGTGTGTGTATGTATGTGTCGTGTGTGTGTGTGTGTATGTATGTGTCGTGTGTGTGTGTATGTATGTGTCGTGTGTGTGTGTGTGTGTGTATGTATGTGTCGTGTGTGTGTGTGTGTGTGTATGTATGTGTCGTGTGTGTGTGTGTGTATGTGTCTGTATTTGTGTATCTATGTGTCTGTATGTGTGTCTGTATGTGTCTGTATGTGTGTCTGTATGTATGTCGTGTGTGTGTATGTGTCGTGTGTGTGTATGTATGTGTCGTGTGTGTATGTATGTGTCGTGTGTGTGTATGTATGTGTATGTGTGTGTGTATGTGTCGTGTGTGTGTGTGTATTTGTCGTTCGTGTGTATGTGTGTCGTGTGTGTGTCTGTATGTGTGTCGTGTGTGTGTCTGTATGTATGTGTGTCTTGTACGTGTGTCTTGTACGTGTGTCTTGTACGTGTGTCTTGTACGTGTGTCTTGTACGTGTGTCTGTCTGTTATAGTGGACTATATAGTAAGTGGGCTACCTAGCTCAGCCTTCCTACTGGGCATTGCTACAAGGAAGGTTAAAAAATAGAAAAAAGGGGAAAAAAGGTGGGGAGGGGAATTGAGGAGGGAGAGGAGATGAGCTGACGCACAAGAAAAATCATAGAGAGATAATATGAGAAATCATATTATGCGCAAACAGAGAAGTCGTCTGAATATCACTGAAAGAGACCTTCGTTTGTTCCTTACGAAAATCGAACCAGATATCAAATATTTAGTCTCGCAGCATCAACCTCAAGGATCTCATTAATCACTAGTAAAGGTAATTTCAATTTACTTTATTGTTTTCTCATTAAACTTTATAAAGTTAAAAACCTTATAAACCTGCATTAAGTAGAAATAAAAAGATAAATGTACGTACATTTATTTTTTGTAAAACACCCTCCTTTCTAAAAAATATTCCGCATTTGCGTGAAAACTGGTGGGCGGTAAGGAAATTTTTTCAGCCAAAAAGTTGCATTAGTGGGCGGTAGGTAAAAAAAGGTTGACTACCACTGGTTTAGATGATCTGGTCCAAATTTTTGGACCAAAATACTGCCATTCATTTGATAGCTGAACAAAACCTAACTGACCAAAATGCAGAGGGATTAACATTTTCTATACTGTACTGGCTATAGCGTCAGTAATTGGCTTAAGTAGAGTCCATACTTTAACTTCTTTAAATATCTCACCAATATTACAAGCCAATGCCTGCCAAGTTAACTTCACACTAGCTTGATCACATTTTGGATACAAACACCAAAAACTAGATTTCTTCTTAGCACATATCAGTACAGCACTCCTTGGTAAGCTAATAACAAGACAGTATTTAAAGGATTACTCCAAACACCATAATCACTTCATTGATTTGATGTGGTCTTACGTGCTTGGAGTCTGTATGTGCAGCGTTTTGCTATGAAACGCTGCACATATCAGGTGTAACCCCTTTGCTTCCAGAGGTGTAGCCCCCTTTGGTGGGATCAATGGGGCATCATGACAGAAAGCCAACGATGTTATAGCATATATTCTGTCCGTGCTTCCCCTGTCCTCCCCTCTGCCTATTCTCCCTGATATTTTGCGTGGTGTGGATCAAGATAGGATTGGTAACCTAACCAAAAACAGTGTTTTCTTAAAACATTGTTTTTTGCTTGCAGTAACTCTTTAAAAGGGGTCTTTTTAAATTGGTAAATTGAGGATAGTAATTTGAATATATAAACAGAGAACATGGTTGATTTATTATTAAAGTGCACATATCAAGCAAAAATGATGAGGTGGCACTTCATAGTATAACATTCTGGTACAAAGCTACTAGCTTTGGGTAATCATTAATAAAAATATACTTGAAAGAATCTGTAAGCATATACCTGTAAGCAGTGGTGTTTTCTGGTTTTGTAATTCCCTAGGCATGGCAAAACTCAGGCAGTTCCCCCCACCTTCCAAATTTCTCTTCCTGACAGACACACGCCCTCACTGATGCATGCACATACATACACTCACAGATACACAGTCATTGTCACACACAATGTTTAACCAACACACACTTTTACTGAAACATACACATTTACAGACATACACACTCACTCATTCACAGTTACACTCACAGTTACACACACACTAACATTCATCGACTCACATATACACTAACTGAGAGCTATGCATTCACCAACAGACACATAGACTCACACTGACAAACACACACACACAATCACTAACAAACACATATACACTCTCAGTGACAGACACACTCACTAACATATACACACTCCAACAGACACACACTAACACTCACTAACAGACACACACACTAACACTCACTAACAGACATACTCACTAAAACACACTAACACTCACTAACAGACACACTAAAACTCACAGACACACACTAACACTCACTAAAAGACACACACACGCACACACACACACTAACACTCACTAACAGACACACACTAACACTCACTAACAGACACACTAAAACTCACAGACATACACACACTCTCACTAACAGACACACACTCACCAAGACACACACACACACACACTAACAATTAAAAAAAATAAAATAAGTTTCAATCCACCCAGCGTCCTACCTTTGGGAGTGCTGCAGTGGATTTTTCCCTGGGGTCCAGTTGGGCTGGCTGCAGCTTGGCAGGCAGTCGGGAGGTCTGGCAGACAGGTGAGGGGGGAAGCAGGTGGTGAGGGAGCTCTGATCTCTCTGGTCTTAGTGATGCCGGGACTGAAGTGACGTCATATTCCGGCTCCAGCATCACTGTGGTGCACGCGAGTGAGCTGAGCAGGGAAGAGCTCAGGGGAGAATGCTGAAACATCAGCGAATGCCAGCCTCAGGGGGGCCTTAAGGTAGCTAGCCGGCTAGCTTCTGGGCACCCCAAAACAAGAGACTGTCAAAGCATTTGCCAGGGTGATTGGGAGCGTCTTTTTCTGTCACCCCCTAAAAGTGCCGCCCAAGGCAAATGCTTTGACAGCCTCACAGTAAATACACCGCTGCCTGTAAGTATATATTTTGAGGAGTACATTTTTTTTGTGTCCATATTATTTACATTGCAGCACTATGTCTGCCTGCACAGCCTCTGTAAGCACTTCCTGGATCCAAACGGACCTTTGTTCTGGTAACTGACGCTGGACATACTCACGCTCTGCACAAGGACATCCAGGATCAGATTTTTCCCCATAGGAAAGCATTGATTCAATGCTTTCCTATAGGGATGTCTAATATGCACGCAACATTTGCAGCGCATGCTCATTAGCGGCTGCTCGTCTCTGGACGCCGCAGGAGGAGGAGCGACCCCTCACATCACCGCTAGGGTAAGGTAAATAAAGGGGGGAAGCAGAGGTGAGGGGATGCAAAGGGAGTTATAGTGCAAGGAATACAACTTTGTATTCCTGGCACTTATAGTTTCCCTTTAATTGCAAACTTTTAAAAAAAGAAATTCAAAAAAGGTGTCAATCTAAGCAGCTTTTTCTGAAAGCATCATACTAAGAAGTCATTGTATAATCCATCATAAAACGTAATTTTCAGAAAATTAAATACTTATAGAGACGTTTTCTCAACACAGATTCAAAATTAATAGCAATAACTGTGAAACAAGGGCGGCAGCTGAATGATTTATTGAAAAAGATTGGTAGCATAAAATGGATTTATCTACAACATAGATAACTTACTTACAACAGAATAATACTGTTTATATAATAATGTCAATATCGCAAAGCCAATTATTTAACTCTCAGCTCCAGGCTCTGCATATCCAGTCCACTGACCACTTTATATTCACTTTTCAGTATCTGAAATATTCTAATTGTTGGTTAGCACTTATCTGAATATATAAAAACTATTTAATAAGCAAATGTGCTGTTTTCTTAATCCTCATGTGTGTTTTATTTACTTATGAGAAGAAACTGCACTGCAATAAATGGGTGTTTCTTATATTTTCTTTGTAACTCAATATTTAGCCAGCTGCATGATAATTTCTGAGCAATTACATCATTATGAAAGGGCATGCCGAGCTTATGTTGATTAGTAATTTACCATCACTACTTGCCTTAAGCAGCCTGAGATTGCTAGGGTCATATCAGCAGAGCTAATAAGTAATCATTATAAAATCATACAAGCACTTGATACGCACAATCTAACAGAGAAATTACTCACAGTTAAATGTGAATTGTGCCCGTTAAAAAGACAATCCAGGCACAAAGAGATGAGCTATGCAATTTATATTAATTTCCCCCCCCAAAAAAAATAAACATGATTATTTTAATCACTTACACTGCATGTCCCAACAACTTGTATTTACTTTTTGCAGGAATCACAGTTCGGTAAGTTCTGTACTATCATAAATGGCTACATTTCATACATTTTTAGCTTCTCCGAGCATTCACTATGAGCTTCGGTCATTAAAAAAAATATAAAACAAAAAAACAACTTGAATGAATAAATATGCAAGTTCATATGCAGTTAGCTTTATTCATTGTTTTTTTTTTTTTTTTTTTTAATGAAGTTAACTGCATTCACCTCTCGGGCTGTACAGCTTTCAGTACCAAACGGACATCTGAACTACAAATCCCATAATTCCCAGCACACCAGGTCTAGGCTGGTGGAGCCATTTTAGCCTTATTGTAGTCTGGCGAGAGGTCTCCGTATCTGTATTTTTGCATGCTTTTATGATACATTATCAAATTCATTTAGTACATTGAAAAAGTGGAGGCCATCACTGGTTTGACGCGTCCCTTTATACAGCTTATTTAAAAAGACATGGAAGAATATAGAAGGCTTTATTTGGTTTATAAAAAATATATATATATCTGGATCACAGAAATGCAAGCTCAGGAGGTCAGAGTTAAAATGATTTCCTGCTGAATAAAATCGCACAACAAAAATTTAGCAGACATGTGGAGAACTATATGGATATTGAAGCATGTGTGGTGTTTTCTTCTGGCTGCCCTTTGCTTCTCCTCCATTACTGAAATCCTTGTAGAAAAACCTGTTGACAGAGTGGCTAATAGTTTCCTTTCCAGAGGTTCAGGAAAGAACAGAGGGCAGGCAGGCTTAAAAGCAAAAATGGTCTAGCATATATTTACACACACAGGAGCTACCATGTTTCTTTTCACATGATATAGATCAAATGTTATCACCATGATTTTACACAGTATTTATTGCATTCTGGTTTTTTTTTTTTTGTGTGTGTGATAAAGTTACACATTATAGTATGGGGAGTCTCATTTTTTTGGCAAATGAAAAACATGCAAATATAGGTTCCTGCTTAAACAGCCACAATGGACTGTCACACATGGAACAAGCTGTTGTCATGAGATTTGGGGTCATGTTGTAGGGGCAAGTCAAGAAAATTCACAGATAATGTTACAGTTATGCATGAATCAATATATATTTGGTGTATACCTATATGGTGAGGGTGACACAAGTGAGCGTGAAGTCCCAGTGGCCTTTAAAGTTCTAAATGTCAAACATGGTGATGAGAGATATCACAAAATGGAGGTAATGGCAGAGAGTGAATTGAATTATACACGGTTGTATCAAGGAAGGTTTGGCAAGGGGAACAGGGGCAGGGGCGTGGGGGGGATTTGCCACAAGCAGAGATGTTTGTTGGCTGCTGCCTCACAACTGAATAAATTATGGCTTTGATTTCATAGTATGGATGAGCTTTTCAAATGAGTTAAATATTTTTTGCATAAACGTTACAATTTTTTTATTCAATATATTAAAATACCCCCCAAAAAATATGTCATAAATAAAAATATATCAATAGATAAAATATATACAAATATTTTTTTTTCTAAAAACTTTAAATAACTATAAAGGTTTATCCAAAAAAAAAAAAAATGAAGCTTGAGTAACTATGTTCTTTTCTCATAAAGCCCACTTAATTATTTTATGATTATTGTAGTATTAGTTTAAAGTATTTGTTATAACATTTTGGACACATTTTACTTGGTTGCTTTGCTAAAGTTATGCTGATCAAGTATGGGTGCATGTTAAGCGATGCAAAAGATAGTTCAATCTTAATGTTTACCAAGTTAACAAGAGTTGTAGGCTGCTTTCTCCTAATGCCATGTCATGGTTTGTTTTATCTCCTTTACTGTAATAAAGTTTCATGGTTATACTGTGCCCTGGGAGATGGCTCACAGGATATTTCACAACACAATCAAGTCGAATACTCAGTGGAGCCAAGTCTTGGCAGGTGGTCTGTCTGTTTCCACACCAATTCCCTACCCATTAGTTATTTAACCCCTTAAGGACTGGACTTTTTTTGCGATGTTGTACATTTGCGACCAGGCATCTTTTTGACACTTTTGTGGTGTTTGTGTTTAGCTGTAATTTTCCGCTCTCTCATTTACTGTTCCCATACAAATTATATATTGTTTTTTTCAGGACAAAAGGGGCTTTCTTTACATACCATTATTTATATAATCTCATCTAATTTAATTTAAAAAAAATGAAAAAATATGATGAAAAATTGAAAAAAATACACGTTTTTTGAATTTTATGTGAAAAATCTTTTACTCATCTACAAAAGCGAATGAAAAAAACTGCTAAATAGATTCAAAATGTTGTCCTGAGTTCAAAAATACCCAGTGTTTACATGCTTTTTGCTTTTTTTTTGCATGTTATAGGGCTATAAGTACAAGTAGGATATTGCGGTTTCAAAACATACATTTTTAAAATGTATCAATAGTGACATTGTAACACTGTTATCTGTCATAAATTGCTAAATAACACCCCACATGTACATATTTTTTTAAAAGTAGACAACCCAGGGTATTCAATATGGGGTATGTCCAGACTTTTTTAGTAGCCACTTAGTCGCAAACACTGGCCAAAGTTAGCGTTCATATTTGTTTGTGTGTGAAAAAAGTAAAAAACTAAATTGAACGCTAATTTTGGCCAGTGTTTGTGACTAAGTGGTTACTAAAAACGGCTGGACTTACCCCATTTGCAATACCTTGGGTTGTCTTCTTTTGCAAATGGTATGCCATCATGGGGGTAATTCTCATTCCTGGGCTACCATATGCTCTCAAAGGCAACGTAACCAACCTGGCCATTTTCAATGTAAAAATATTTGACCTATATATTTGACCCTGTAACTTTCAAAAACGCTATAAAACCTGTACATGGGGGGTCCTGTTCTACTCAGGAGACTTTGCTGAACACAAATATTAGTGTTTCAAAACTGGAAAATGTATCACAACAATTATATCATCAGTAAAAGTGCTGTTTGTGTGTGAAAAATGCAAAAAAAGTCACTTTCACTGACAATATCATCGCTGTGATATGTTTTACTGTTTTGAATCACTAATATTTGTGTTCAGCGAAGTCTCCAGAGTAAAACAGTACCCCCCATGTACATGTTTTAGGGTGTCGTAGAACGTTACAGGGTAAAATACAGTGATAGCAAATTAAATTCTCTGGTCTTTCGGCCTGGGTTGGCAGGCAGGTCCCTTAAATTGCAATCAATAAAATAACTTAATTATGTCAAAATATTACCTAAATACGCACGTAGAATTTAAATATATATGCATATTTATATATTTGAAGTCTACGTGTATATTTATATAATTATTTATGTAATTTTGTATATCGACATATGAATAGTTCGCATTCTTTTTATTTATTTAAATATACATAGATATATATACAATTTCATTCTAAGTGTATTTTGATATAAATATATATATATTAATATCAAAATACAGTTAGAATAAAATTTCGTATAGATATATAATTTTTTTTCAATTTTTTATTATTATTTTTAATTTTTTTAATTTAATTTAAATTATTTATTATTCGTATTTTATAATAATATATATATACAATATATATAGTTATTATATATATTATATATATACGTGTGCAAATTAATTATAAGTGTATTTTTATATTAATATATGTACATATTAATATAAAAATACACTTAGCATGACATTATATATATGATATATAGACATATATTATATAGGTATAATATATGTCTATATATCATATATATACACATATATAATAATATATTTTTTTTTTATTAACTATAACTTTAATTTTTTTTATGATTTTACAGCAGCAGGGAGACTGCCTGTCAGCACAGACAGTCCCCCTGCAGGCAGACACATGGACACCTATTGTGACCATGTGGTCGCCCTGTTGGGCGATCACATGGCCCCAGGGGTCCTAAACCGCCATGGGGAGACTGTCTGGGCTGCAGGCAGTCTCCCCACACCGGGAGCACCGCCGATCGCCGCCGGGGGAACGACGGCGATCGGGTAAGTACATTTTAAATTTAGGACGGTTCAGGACCGTCGTCGGTCGGCAACGCAAAAATGCCGATGACGGTCCTGAACCGTCCTGCGTCCTCAAGGGGTTAATGGTACACTGTATACAATTTGTTACTGTTGCAATACTTCTGTTATCCTACCTAGTTTCATTGTATAGACTACTAAAAGCAATTAATCCTGTCTTTATGGCTAAAAGGAAACTGGATTGCAAAACAGTTACCTAAGTCAGTATATTTTTGTTCTTATTCATTAAGACAAAGGTATGTCTTAAGCTTATTGACTTAATTCTATCTTTTGCACTAATCCTAATCTAATCACGGGTATTGTATATATTTATGTGTTACTATAGTACCTTTGTAAAGAACATAATATGTTGGGCGTGGAAATAAGATCTATAATGTAGTCTCTACCAATTATAGTTTTTATTAATTCCAAAAAGAGTATTAACACGCAGTACAACACAGTTGAATAGCACATTTTCCCCATTGTATTATAACACTGCCTTTTATATCATTCATTAATATTGTAATCATTACATTATAACATTGCCTTAGTATTGTTCATTAACATTGTAATCATTTATATTCATCTTATATTCCTATTATAAAAAAAAAAGAAGAAAAGAAGAGAAAAATGAATGCCTTCTTTCTGGTTTATCTTTTTCTCATCTATCTTACAATTGTAATATACTCCCTTTAATTTGTTGCAGTATCAATTACCAATTAATTTACATTTTTTTAATTTCCTTAACTAAACAACATCCAAGAAAAAACAAACAAACAAACAAACACAAAAAAAAAAAAAAAAAAAAAAAAAAAAAAAACCCTCACCACCATTCCCCCCGCCCAACCCTGGTTAGTCACCCATTACCTTTATGTACTCTATTTAATCCCTCTATATCTATATAAAGAGCATAGTTCAGTCGTTTTTTATCCAACTGTACCATTCTTTTTTATACTTGTCGAGACATCCATTAACTTCACTGGCCATTTTTTCATATGAGCTAATCTTGTTCATTTTAGCATATACTGCCTCATCTGAAGGAATAGCTTTCTGCTTCCAGTTGCCTGCTAGGGCTATTTTTGCTGCCGTAAGGATATTTAAAATTACCTTTCTGTGAGCATGTGTATTAATCCCAGGAATAATATGAAGTACGAGTTTCTCCGCATGCAATGGAATCAAAAGCTTTGTTTTTTCATATATTAAATTCTGAATTCGCTTCCAAAACTCTCTTAAATATAGACACTCCCAAAAAATATGCAGCATAGAACCATCTTCTTTCTCACACCTCCAACACAGCCTTGATGAGTCAGCATACATATGTGCTAATCTTTGCGGTACCAAGTACCACCTCATTGTCACCTTACAGTACGCCTCCCATAACGATAAGCTACGTGAGGCTTGCTTGGTGCTAAACATAGCTAAGTGCCAATCTCTCCTTGAAAATTGCTTTCCAATTTCATTCTCCCATTTAATCATATACTTTAATTTTTCTGGTGCCTCGCTTTCAATCAGTGCATTATAACACCAAGAAAATGGTTTAATAGACTTACGTGACAAAATAAATTCTGGTGAGGGTAAGATATTTGCCTCATTATCTGGATTATCCATAGCATATGCCTTTATCATATTCTTAATCCTTAAGTATACGAACATCTCTTTAGCATCTAAGTTAAATTCTTTTTGAAGATTAGGAAATAATTTTACTTGTGGCCCGATCATTAAATTGCCTATTTGTCTTACCCCCTTCTCTAGCCACCTTCTCATCTGAAGGTCCAAAGAAAGAGCTGCTAACGCCATTATTGGTGCAGCTTTAAACATCAAATTAAGATTTATTACACATGGACACCATTTTTTCCATATTCTTAGTAAGAGTTCTGTGCTTTGTAACATGGGTTTTAAAGGAGACTGGGGAACCGAGCCTGTCCATAAGTAGTATGTTATATTATTTGCATCTAAGCATGCATTTTCAAATGTTAGCCAAATTGGGTATTGAGAGGTTTTTCTCATTCTAAGTAGTCTAAACCCTTCTGCTAAAAAGAATGCTCTATAATATATTTTAATGTCTGGCATTCCCAGGCCCCCTATAATGTAGTCTCAAGGTATCCTATCTGATAAAACTTGATTATAAATTAGCCAAAAAAACAAAAGTGAACATGCCTTCTTTTCCACGGCAATGCAGATAAAAATCCCAGACACTTTATAATTACTCTACCACTCTTTCTTCTACTATGAGAGAGTACTATGAGTACTGATACCTTTCTCCCCTACCCTCACACGCACAGAAAAATTGAAAGACAGTCACACATAGATGACTATACTTCCCAGGTACTGTAATAGCAGTTTTTATGACCTGTCGATCTCAGGCAGAGTATTTGACCTGACGAAGACCTTAAATTGTCTGGAATTCACTGATTGGAAATGTACTGTAATTTGTAGTGCTATCTGACACTGTAAGTATTGTGTAAATTGCAGGTATGTTTTTAGACAAATTAGGCAGGGGAACTACATTGATAATTTGTATAACTAAACACATTCTGCATGCTTAAAGGATCACTATAGTCACCCAGATACCTCTTCATCTTAAAGGACCACTATAGGCACCCAGACCACTTCAGCTTAACTGCTATGTTTATAATAGGGCTAATCCAGCCTCTAGTGGCTGTCTCATTGACAGCCGCTAGAGAGCAACCGCGCTTCTCACTGTGATTTTCACAGTGAGAAGACGCCAACGTCCATAGGAAAGCATTGTGAATGCTTTCCTATGGACTGGCTGAATGCGTGCGCGGCTCTTGCCGCGAATGCGCATTCAGCCGGTGACGGAAGAAGAGGGAGGAGAGCTCCCCGCCCGGCGCTGGAGAAAGAGGTAAGTTTAACCCCTTCCTCCCCCCAGAGCCCGGCGAGTATGTTTTCCTGGCTCTATAGTGGTCCTTTAATGAAGTGATCTGGGTGTAGTGAGAAACTGCAATGTTTAAGTTTCTCACTACACCCAGTCCACCTGTAGCGGCAGACCACACCCAGTCCACCTGTAGCGGTGGACTTAGCCACCTGTAGCGGCATCAGTATGTGGTGCTGAATCCTCATAGGAGAGCATTGATTCAATGCTTTTCTTTGGGAAAGTTTGTATGCAGGAAGGGCTCTCAGTGCTCATGCACATTAGGTCCTTAATGCTCCTCTATGAGGAACATTGGATTGTACATCGGCTGAGGAGGCCATGCCTCCTCTGTGATGTCGCAAAAGGCAGATAAATGAGCAGACAACAAGGGAGATACGTAAATGTTCTTTTTTTCTAATTTTACTACAGGTCGACAACTAAATACAGGTAGGGAGAGGGGCGCAGTTTAAGATTTGTATTCCTAACGCTACAGTGTACCTTTAATTGTGAGGCAACTAATTATTTAAGAAAGAATGCACCATGTGTACCTGTACCATGTGTACCTGCAAAGATTACACACGTGTAAGATTTTGTTAAATGCCTCATGAAAACTACCACAACTATTAACTGAAAAATCCTACTTTATTAATGTAAAAATATATACAAATACATAGCAGGGAGGAGATATGTAAAATTATTTTACAAGTAGGGTTTCTAGTCAATAAAATGTATACTGCTATATTCCAGGAATTACTGAAATATGATGTGTTTATATTTTTTTCCATAATGAACTCAAGGCACTTAAAGATACACTATAAACATAAACACTACATATAATTTATTTATTTATAAAATATTTTACCAGGAAGGATGTATTGAGATTTATCTTGTTTTCAAGTATTTCATTTATGGTGTAAAGAGGCTATACACACAATTATGAGGGGGCAGGCTATATTTCTTTGTAAAACAGAATGGTTTGCCAAAAAAAAAAAAAAGTATGATAGTGCCCTGTAGTGGTTATGGTGTTTGGAGTGCTTTTGGGAATATAAAGTTTTTTTGTTTTTTTTATCATGGGACGTATTAGTATATAAATTATGTGCTAACTTTTCCTAGTGACTACATCAATAATGTAGGAACTATATACAATTATGAATAATACTTTCTACTAAAAGTTTAAAGAAATGGCATACAGAATAGAAATAGATCAAGTGTAACCTCCTGCTTAAGTCACTTGATCATTTGAAGTTTCAGTGGCCAAGGAATTTGAGGCATGCAGCCACCATAAATACATTGTGATGAATGTCTTCATGGTAAAAGTAAGTATATATTTTCATGGCAATGATAGGTCAGCTTTATGTATTGGGTGTTAAAAGGTTAGTGCTTTGAATGGCTCAATAATCAGATGTCATTATTAGTTATACAAGTAACACTTTAGTTAGAAATGTAGCAGTAATAAAAATAATAAACAGTTTGGTTATCAGTGTACATATAATTAACTCAAACTGTGGAATAAACAATATAAATTAAACTACTTTAAGTAACTGGGCAGGAACATTTCTTCCACGTTATATATTGCACATTCTGCTTCACTGACAATATATTTTAGTATCTGTTCAGACCAACAATTACTATAATAAATGTGTTATCATGTTTATGCATACAAAGTAAAGTAGACTTTAATATTTAAAATAAGTGTACTACATTACAGTATCGCACGCACGTTATGGGTTCAACAACATGCCCTTATGCTAGCTTCAAAAGATGCTTCCCTGGCTGTGTTGAACAGTTGGACATTGTAACATGAAGGTCGTTTAAGTAAAACTGAAATCCTGATGCTTGTATTTGACTACTAATTGTAAGCCAAGACAACAGAGCCTATTCAATGCATGGAATAACTACAAATAACACACTTACACTCAGCATTTGACAACTTGACACACATTTGAGCTTAAAGGAAACAGCACACAAGTGCAGTATTTGTTGTTTACTCATGGCTTTTTTACATCTAAAAAACTGTCGTCACTTTGGCTGTTTGAGTTTGGGTCATTATGAAAAGAAAGGAAAAAAAAATTGCGACAGAGTAGAGGGGACCTAAGGATCTCAATTAACTTTGTAACTGTAGACACCATGATTCAAGACTTCTTGCCTGTGTTTTAAACAGTACCACATTGTGAGCAGGAAAAAGGCACATCCTTACTTGGATGGGGTGTACATGCAAAAATGGAATTCATTGAATTAACAGGATTACCATAAGCAAACTCAAATAGCCCTACTGCTGTAATAATTTTATACTTACTTCATCATAAAGAGACCGTTTATCGGGTTTGCACTGCATAACGTTTTCAATTAACTTCAGTAAAATAGCAGACTGTTTTGGATAGAGGCAAACTTGCAGCCAACATCACATTTGAAAAATTACCTCTGATTCACCATAAGGGTTTATACAATTTTCAAGTTAAGACACAGCGTTTTTTTGCACCTGCTCAAAAGTAGTACGAGTTTCTGTCAATTTATCTATCTTTGTTTTTTGTTTTTTTATTCTTGATCTGTATGTCGGGAACAGGGCCACTCTCATATCTAGTCGTGTAATCTAAAAAAAATCTTCAGTGACATCAGATACTTTAGATTGGTTTTAGAATAGCTGGTTTATCATACAAAGATCAACCTTTTCTACAGAGATAATAACCAACTTTAATATCTCCTTTTATCAAAAATAAAATGATCGTGCGATGTGTGTGTTGTCTAATGCCACCTGAAATGTTGTTACCTGCAGTAATCATTCACCCTAAAATTAGTGAAAAAATATTTTGTACAGGACCCTTCTGGCCTTTTCAAAATGCAAATTGAATGGGCCACACAACGAAGTCTCTCTCTCTCTCTCTGTCTCTCTCTTTCTATATATATACACATATATACACGTCACTCTTGAGAGGGCTGACTCTTGAAGTACGTGGTCCTGCTGTGGCATTTAAACCCAAGACGGAAGCAGAAATAAACCCACATAAAGAAAGTATTGAAGAACTTACATTAAGGGGACTCTTAATATTTATTTTAATACAAGTATAGTTTGCAGTGCAGACCGAGGACTTGATTCTTTTCTTATAGTTAGCCACTTGATCTCAGACTTCCTGAATGCAGATTACTTAAGATTGCCTTTTAAGCACACTTATTGCCTGGGTGTGCACTTTTTCCACAATCAGCATTTGCCTCTTCTTATGACTGAAGGAGCTTGAATGATATAATCTAATTATATAATCCAGCTGATTTCTCTGTTAAATCAATAATGGAACTCCGTACAATGGGCGATGCTAAGCAACAAGCTAAATTGGGTTACATGGACTAAAATAAACTGCTCTTTGTAATGTCGTGTCTGCTATGTATAACAGAGAATTTGAAGTGACAGAGCTTACATATTACATCTATTTATCTATTTATTATCATATATATGCAAACACAAATGGCCCTACTGCTGTAATAATTGATATATGTTATAAAATATAATATATATATATATATATATACACACACACACACCAAAAAGGTACTCTAGATTTGAGAACAAAGACATCTAGTGAACTGTCGAATAAAAAGACATGTCTCATAGAAACGTGTCATAGTAAGAAATTATATACAAAAAAGGAAATTGCTTTGTATGTTTGCTATTCAAAAAGAAATGTTCAAGAGCAAAGACAGCAGATGCCAAACAATGCAAATAAAGGCAACGTTTCCTAAGGGAACATTAGGTAATAAAATTCAGTTATCTAAAGTTCCCATGGAAAACTATAAACTGAGTTGACAGAATACAATTCTACCCATTTATAGTATAAGGCCAAACATTTGACCTTTTATTTACTGCAGTGCTGCTTAGAATATTTATCATTATATGAAGTAGAAGCTCCACTGGGTAAAACTTAGAACCGATGGTTTGAAACTTTCCATGTTTTAAGATTTTAAACAGTGTGGTTTGCTAATGTGACTTCACAAAAAAAGTCAATTTAAAATTGCATAGCTTAAAAAGACCGGCCTATATTTGTTTCCGCGTGAACTTGTTCCTCCCACTTTTTATAAAACACGCATGCACAAGCAGACTTGTTTACTAAAGTGAGAATTCAAACTGAAGGCCAAAGTAGCCAAACTGAAAGCATAGCTGACTTGTTTGCAGTTCAGTTATTTTGTAATTAAATGTCAAGTTTACTTTGAATATTCACTTCTGTGAATAACCCTGAGAGTGTATAATATATTATATATGAATAACTTGGTGAATAGAAAGCTAGGTAAACAATAATACATGGTATTCCCAATGAATGCAAATCATGTCGTGTTTTTTTACCCATAGTGATCACTGAGAAACATTTTCAATATTGTCCAAGAATAAAATTGAAATAGAATAGCAGAAAATAATTAAACTAATTTTCATGCCAGAGGTGAGTGTAATGAAATAGCTTAATAGGTACATCCAGAAATAATTGAAATATCATTCTCCAGACACATTAAGTGTAATAATATTGGCAAACTGTTTCAAGTGTCTGTTCTTCCAAACATGCTACTTGCATATTTGAAGGTTAATTTGTTTAGAATATATTCATTGGGTCTCGCTCTGGAGCAAGGTTGGCCAAACTCCCACAATGCATTGCTAGCTTGGGATCTACCATTGGCGATCCTTGCAGTGTTGTATTTGTGGGAAGTGTTTCTTTTCTGGGGTCCAGTGGGATTTGGCTGCTGACTGAGGCTTATGAGAGTATGGACCATGCTATCTTCATAGACTCTCTCTGTAAACTGGAAGAAAGTGACCTGAACTCACTACTTCCTAGCACTGCCGGTCTCACAGCAGCCAATTTTACCACATGACAGGAGGCTTCATATTTTGTATTGACTTTCTTTACTTAAAACTTCAGCAGCAACAAGTCAATCAAAAAACAACAGTCATCACAGACATAAGGTAGGACAGCCCCCAATTCTCCCTCTTTGTTTGCTGCTCCTGCAGGTACAGGTCAGGGTATATGCTTCTTAGCTTGTCACTCTTATATAATCCTAATTTGACTGTATTATGTACTGTTATTTACTTCAAACTGTCTCTTTACGGTTGGTTAACCTATTCTTTTGGCTTGTACTCCCTGTACTTACTATCTAACAACCTTATAAAGTTGTGATGAGTCAAAAAAAAACTATAATGATGTGCAGGAACTTAATATCACATCAGACATTGTACTGTGTTCCTAACACTCATCTAGAATTCCATGTGTTATATGTACATAAATACATACATCATTGTCAGTTTTTGTCTACAGTCTCTTTTCACTATTGCCTACTGTTTGTTATTTTTTAAAAAAAAAAAATTTAACCAAAGCTTATTAAAGGGATTTCTCAGGAAATTATATTCATTTTCCTGGCACTGCAGGACTCTGCAGTGCCCCTCTCTCTCCCACCCCATGTTGCTGAAGGGATTAAAACCCCTTCAGTGACTTACCTAAATCCAGCGCCGATGTCCCTCGGTGCTGTGTCAGGCTCCGCCCATGCCCCTCCCCCGCCGACATCAGCCGGCGGGGGAGACCGTGCGCATTAGACCTCCCCATAAGAAAGCATTATTCAATGCTTTCCTATAGTAATTCCAGCGACGCTGGAGGTCCTCATGCATAGCGTGAGGACGTCCAGCGTCGTTTAAAACACTTTTTCGTGTTCTAAGAAGGAGGACTTGCAAGGTAATTATTATTTCTAAAAACTGCAATAATTACACTTGAAGGGTTAAGGGTGGTGTGAGTTGGCACCCAGACCACTCCAATGGGCAGAAGTGGTCTGGGTGCCTGAAGTGTCCCTTTAAGCTATCAAATAATGATCTAATGTTAATGCAGGGAGTATTTGGGGGGGGGGGCTTTATGGGTTATTAGCAATGCTCCAGCTTTATTCCCATGTTTTTTGATCTCTCTGACAGTACAAAGCTACCTGTTAAAGGTAGGGTGAGAAAAAACTTACAGTGAATGAAAATATTAACTTGCCTGAAATCGCACCCATGTACATTGAATAAACCATATATCATAGATACATTGTGTATTCATTATAAAAGTGACGTAGGCATGCTGGCTTCACTGGCAGCATTTTGGCGTCGGAACAGAGCCCATTTACGGCATTTCCATAGCAGCTGCAGTACATGTGCTATGGTTGCAATGGGTGGAGAGCAGAGGGACCTCCTGTGGAAGGTCTTTTCTGCTCTCCCTTATCAATCAGTGCTAAGGAATTGACTGAGAGTTGGGAAAAATATATATTATTAAATAGAGTTATCTAATCTACACATTTGCAAGCAAGACAGCTAGCACAAGGTATATATAGAATATTATACTCCATCTAACTAGCATAAGTTGTTTGGGGAATGACAGGTGCCCTTTAAGCAGATTCACAAACATACTGCGGTACAGCATCTATATATCATAAAGCTGGTTTACAAAAAAGAAAAAAAAAACATACATACATAGTTTTTCACCATGCATTATAAATATAAACCACACAAAACTAGAAAGCCTGAAATTCTTCTTTTAAATTTCTCTTTAATGAGTGCTATACATGGTCATGTTGAATATCTCTTCTGCTCAGAAGTACAGAACTACATGCCACAGGGATTACTGAAAAAGGACCTGTCGTCTGCTAGCTTTATGTTGTCTGCAATCATTTCATGGGCTGGCCTTTTGATTGTTTGAACCTGAATTACTAAAGCATTTGTTATGTTTATAATTTCACAGTAAACATGTATATTAATTCAAAATAGAAATTCATGTAACTTTTAAGAACAATTGGGATATGCTATTGTAAACGATGTAATTGATCTAAATTGGTAGCATTCTTGGCAAGTTTTCAAGTGATTGATAACTTTTTGGACAGTACATTTTGCTCAATGTATGTAAAATATGGAGAGCCCAATGCACACAACAATCAACATCAACATACAAACAAACATATAACCAGTGCATGAATACAGTTAATGTGTTCCTAACACTCATCTAGAATTCCATGCTGTTACACTAGCTGTTATATTCGCTACAGTGTGATCTACTGGGATTTTACAGCATATATTAAGCCATAACATTTAAACTAAAACATAGACTTTTTCCAAATCAGCCATCGTGGCCTAATATTTGGAATGCACTTTAAATTCATGAAAATTCAACTTTAATAAATAATTCTGCAAGAAACATCACAATGAAATCGCAGTCTCAGATAACATTATAGACACAGTTTAAAGGTTTGTTAATAGGGATTCCACATGAGTATTAAGCTATCAGACAATAAAAGTCCAATTTAGCATTAAAAGTAATGGCTTGCTAGCATGGTGATAAGCATAATCTACTTAAGGAGAATCAAATCCTTTTCATAGTGCTCGTTCTCTGAATTAAAATGGTTCTTTATGAAAAACCTAATAGAGAATTGCTTTGTAATGCTCCTAATTCCATATATACAGTGTGCTAGCTCTATGGCTTGCAAATGTATAGAGAAAAAGCTAATTTTAAAGGCTCCAAGCACCCATAATACTATAACTCGCTGTATTGTTTATGATACCAGGAGTGCCATGGTTTCCCTCCATTGTAAGAAGTCAAACCATTTTATTACCCGGGTCTGCCAGGTGCTGCTCTCCACCTCCACTAATAACACCAGAGAGCCAGTGGGTCTGCATTGCAAAGCTTTACTCATTGGCTGAGAGTGTCAGCCTATCAATGCGCTCTACCCTGCATTTAGGAACTTCCAGCTATCCAGTGGTAGAAATGGAGGTAGGGAGTAGCACTTAGCAAACCCCATGTAAGAAGTCAAACTGTTCATAAATGGTTTGACTACTGGGACTTTGGGCAGGCCTGGCACCATAACTACTACAGTGAGATGTAACGATTATGGTGCTTGGATTGTTCATTTTAATACTTTGTGCCATACTTCAAGGTTCCAACATCCCATTCCTACAAAGATGGTCACTGCAAGAGCTGTACCCCCAGTAATTTGCCTTTAATTGAAGTGATTCACACATTGTACAATTTTATATTAATGAGCAGTAGTTGCTATGAGAACCACTTTAAGGAGGGCTCTCCAGTCTCCCCTGTCAGTGAAGTGACAGCATACAACTTCTTACTGACTCTATGATGAAGAATCAATTGGCAGGTAGAGGAAAGGTCCATTTTTATTATTATTTTCCAGTCTACAGATTTGCTAGCAATTCTGCAAGCACAATCTATAGATTAAATGTAATATACGCTTAACTGCACCAAATCTGTAGCTGATAAACAGATGCTACTATTAGTTAACTTAATGGGACAGATTTGATCACTAACACTTTTGAATCCTTCTTTTGTCACAGATCAATAGATTAAAAAAAATGAAAAAAACATGCACACACAATTAGCTACATAGCACATACCAATACTTATAAACACTAAATTTTCCATAGATAAGCGTTCACATCTGAATGATATCTATTGGGTTCAGTTCACTCGAAAGAGTTAATTTTATCTTCCAGCAACAAGTGTTTTATAGCAACATACACCATATCAAAATAGGTGCTTATATCCTAAAAGCCATACCTCCTAGCAAACATTACTCAAGGAAAAATAAAGTGATAAGGCTAGACACCAGCATGACGCAATTGTAAATACCAGTATGATTTACCTGCGCATACCAGCATATCTAGAAAACAGATCTTGTTTGTTGATACAGCCAGAGGCTAGAATTTGGAATTTAATGAATCTATGTGGGAGATGCCATGGAATTTTAAATGTCTCTGTGTATGATAATATTTTTCCTTATACATTATGTTTCCTCTAGTGCTGGAAATATTTATATGTGTACATCACGCTGAATGGGAAGGCAAAGTTTGTCTACCTTTAAAAAGGCCTATGATAATAGTACTAGCACAGTACTATGGACAGGTAGCAGATAATTAACAAATTAATAATAGCTATTCGTAATAAAATAAATGGCGAGTGGAAGTGAGAATGCAGCTATTTTCTTAAGCTAAAAGTTTGATTTTAGCGAATGACTTTTAAAAAAACAAAATCCATCAAACGTTTCTTTGGAAGAATACAAACAAGGATTGCTCATAAATGGTGAATTTTATAAACTATCAGTCTATTTTTTTTATTTATTTATAGGAAGGAAAGTAATGAAATGTATATCTATGTACATTATCCTCAATTAGTCATTCTCCAACTCAGTAATGTGGTAAGCATACTTATCTATACGTGCTAAATCGTATAACCAAAACACTCCATATTGTGCTTATATAGGTGGCACAAACTTTAACAAGGATAGTGTAACGGATCACCTGGCACCCCGACTGGGTACCTCCGTTGAAAGATGCTCCTAGCGCTTCCAGAGGACTCCAAGCACTCCACCAGACACCATAAGCACTGCAGGCTGCAGCTATCTCCCTTCAGAACGAAGCAGGAACAAGCTCTTACAAGAGCTCACTGATTATAGCAAGGGAATATGCCTAGCATAGCAATCCCTTGTAGCAGATTCCCCCAATAAGACACAGGACTCAAGTTGAGGGTAAAACAGGAACTCTGGACTGGCTCATCCAGCCTGGCTTTTATTTCCAACTCACACATACAGGCCACACCCAGGGGGAGGCATAAAAGAACCAATGACATAGATGTTACCTCCCACACATCCCCTCCCCTTAGTGTGACACATAATCCCATTATGCATACAGTGTAAAATATACTTTTACACAACTTTCATAACTTTAAAACCATACATCACATTCACATAAAAATACATATCCACAATCAATCCATTCAGGGGAACAACATATTAAAAAATGGCATGGATCAGACCAGGGGTTCAAAAGTTACTAAAAGTATATTTTGTCCCTTTCTGGCTGGCAGAAAAACACCCCCCCAATGCACCCTGGTTTCCTCCCTTCTGCCCTGGAGTTAATTGGAGAAGTAATCCAATTACCCAGGACTAAAGGCAGACTCCATTAACCACATGGTTGCAAAACAACATAAAACACTTTAAAATACATAAAGTCACATTTACACATAACACACAGACATTTCACCTATCCCCAGATAGCTGGGATCTGCACGCACAAAACTACCGAATAGCGCGCAGATCCTACTCACACAGTACAATTGCCATGGAGCTAAAGTCTTTCCCATAGTCTTTCATTATATGAATAGGCTCCATGGTATGGCTATCTGGGGTATCACATTCCCATAAAGTCTGGTCCATAGTCCAAAGGCAAGAGGCGGGCAATCAGCCCCCTCCAAGGCCACGTGGCGAGGTCGGTTTCGCCACACTTCTCCCCTTTACCCCCCAGACTAACAGGGTACTTGACCTCCTGCCGGTCAGTGCCCTTGTTAGTCCAGCAGCCCACCCACAAGACAGAAACAGCAGAGCAGCCCACCCACAATAAACCGTTACTACACCTGGGTGAGGGAGAATCTTGTCCAGGTTCAGGTGCCTCACCACGGCTGTGTGGGGGACTGGTAGGCTGCCTTGGTAGGTTGCTGAGGGGGCAGAGACCAGCGGTACTCTGTCCTGTTGCCAGCACTACCACGGGAGTAGTCTGGTTGGAGCCTGGTTGCTGGAGACCGACTGTCTCCCCTTTAAATACACCGCTCTGCTGCTGGAGACCGACTGTCTCCCCTTGAGTTACACCGCTCTGCCGCTGGAGACCGACTGTCTCCCCTTGAGTTACACAGCTCTGCTGCTGGAGACCGACTGTCTCCCCTTTAGTTACACAGCTCTGCTGCTGGAGACCGACTGTCTCCCCTTGAGTTACACAACTCTGCTGCTGGAGACCGACTGTCTCCCCTTTAGTTACACAGCTCTGCTGCTGGAGACAGACTGTCTCCCCTTTGGCTAAACAGCCCTGTTGTGGGGGGGCAGGACCGACCGTCCCTACCCCCTGTGCTGGAAGTGCAGAGACCACGGTCCCATCTGCACAGGTGTGGGGCTTACAGTCTCCCCCTGGTACATTAAGCTGCCGCTGGGGAGAGGTGGTAACCAGCTCCTCTCCCATTAGAACACTCTGCCGCTGGGGAATGGAGACTGGGCTCTCTATTACCTGTACATTAATGATCCGCCGCTGGGGAGAGGTGGTAACAATCTCCTCTCCCATACATACTTTCCGCCTTTGTGGAGGGAGACTGACTGTCTCTCCTCCCAATACAGTGCCCTGCTGCTGGGGAAAGGAGACTGGGCTCCCTATTCCCTGCACATCAATGATCCGCTGCTGGGGAGAGGTGGTAGCAAGCTCCTCTCCCATACATACTTTCCGCCTTTGTGGAGGGAGACTGACTGTCTCTCCTCCCAATACATTGTCCTGCTGCTGGGGGGGGAGGTTGATGCTCTCCACTTTCTGTAACTCCAGCTCTAGTTGGGGATCTGGGCCGGTTGCCCAGCATCCCTGTAGGGCCGGTGGAGAGATCTCGGTCCCATCTCCACCTGCCTGCAGGGGGTCCTCCCAGGACCAGTCTATGAGGTCCTCTACCTCGGGTACCTCTGGTTGCTGTTGGGGAGGGAGACCGGTTGTCTCTTCCTCCAATAACCCATTCTGCCGCTGAGGAGTGAGACCGACTGTCTCCCCTCCCTGTAAAACATACTGCCGCTGGGGATCTGGGCCGTGTGCCCAGCATCCCTGTAGGGCCGGTAGAGAGACCTCGGTCCCATCTCCACCGGCCACTTCGGTTTCTTCCTCGTCCCACTCTACCTGTGGCTGGAGTTTCTCCCAACGTGCCCACTGGCCTTCCCTCAACGCCCTGTGTTGTAGGTTCCGGGTCACCATGTCCCACACGAACCGCACGTATTTCTCCTCTGGATTGGGTCCGTAAAACTTCAGGCGCAACCCTACCATCGTGCCAAACTCTAGTACGGAGTAGCTATACGCCATGCTTGCTGTAGCCACTGCTGGTTCCATTATGTTGCTGAAGATAGGGACGCTGCACAACTCCACACGTTACCGGTGTCTCTGAGCTGCTTCTCCTCGCACTAGGACGCCATCCCACCGCTTGCCACCAATGTAACGGATCACCTGGCACCCCGACTGGGTACCTCCGTTGAAAGATGCTCCTAGCGCTTCCAGAGGACTCCAAGCACTCCACCAGACACCATAAGCACTGCAGGCTGCAGCTATCTCCCTTCAGAACGAAGCAGGAACAAGCTCTTACAAGAGCTCACTGATTATAGCAAGGGAATATGCCTAGCATAGCAATCCCTTGTAGCAGATTCCCCCAATAAGACACAGGACTCAAGTTGAGGGTAAAACAGGAACTCTGGACTGGCTCATCCAGCCTGGCTTTTATTTCCAACTCACACATACAGGCCACACCCAGGGGGAGGCATAAAAGAACCAATGACATAGATGTTACCTCCCACACATCCCCTCCCCTTAGTGTGACACATAATCCCATTATGCATACAGTGTAAAATATACTTTTACACAACTTTCATAACTTTAAAACCATACATCACATTCACATAAAAATACATATCCACAATCAATCCATTCAGGGGAACAACATATTAAAAAATGGCATGGATCAGACCAGGGGTTCAAAAGTTACTAAAAGTATATTTTGTCCCTTTCTGGCTGGCAGAAAAACACCCCCCCAATGCACCCTGGTTTCCTCCCTTCTGCCCTGGAGTTAATTGGAGAAGTAATCCAATTACCCAGGACTAAAGGCAGACTCCATTAACCACATGGTTGCAAAACAACATAAAACACTTTAAAATACATAAAGTCACATTTACACATAACACACAGACATTTCACCTATCCCCAGATAGCTGGGATCTGCACGCACAAAACTACCGAATAGCGCGCAGATCCTACTCACACAGTACAATTGCCATGGAGCTAAAGTCTTTCCCATAGTCTTTCATTATATGAATAGGCTCCATGGTATGGCTATCTGGGGTATCACATTCCCATAAAGTCTGGTCCATAGTCCAAAGGCAAGAGGCGGGCAATCAGCCCCCTCCAAGGACACGTGGCGAGGTCGGTTTCGCCACAGATAGCAAGTGTAATCTTTATTCTATGCAGCTCAGACATTTGTCAAGGTGATTGAGAACTATAATCATGGCTCCTTTATAGTTTGTGAATGTGGGTACATTTTAAAGGACACTGTACTAAGACTATGCATTATACTAAGTTGTATTTTTAAACCAAATTCTCCATGTGGTGTCTTTCATTTACCCCAAAGCACTATCTTCAATCCTTCAAGGGACACTGTAAGCACCAGAACCAATACAGCTTAATGTAGGGGTTCTGGTGCAAAGAGATTGTCTCTGAGTCTGACAAACTTTTTTGTGTGAAAGGCGGTATTTACATTTGTCTCTAAGAACACACGCAGTGGTTGTCACTCAAGCAGTCACTAGAGGTTCTGGCGTCTCTTTACGCTCTGCATGAAGACCCGGAACTCTCCTATAGAGGTGCTTTGGTTTAATGCACCACAATAAAAAATATGCAGATTGGTGTAGAGTGGCAATTGCTACTAATGTGCAGTAGGCCTTTCAACGATTCTCTGTGAAGATAATTTGGATTGGTTGAGATCTCAGTCAGAGAGAAGGCCATGGCGAGACCAGCATGAAGTGGGATACAAGGGTAATCTTCTTTATTTTATAGTTCATGATTGTGCTTCCAGAAGATGCATATGAAAGGCAAAAAGGAACAAAGGTATGTCCTCCTCTATAGACTGTAAGGTCTTCCCTGGACAAGTAATAGAGCCTTGAATAATTGTAGAGGTTCCACTTTCAGATCTCCCGATCAGGGGTGATCAGCAGCAGCATGTATGTAAAAGAACAAAACATAGTGATCTCCATCAACAAAACTGGCCTTACATTCCAAAGAGGAGGACATCCCATATATCCTCAGGTAGGGATTGTTCCGCCAAGGCACAAAATCTCTGAGCTGCTATAAAGCTATACTGAATGTAAGTGGCTCTCCAAATATTTTCAAGTCCGCCATTGAATTTTCGTTTGTTCTTTTTTGTCTTTCATATACATCTACTGGAAGTGCAACCATCCACCTACTGTGAACTATTATCAATTCTTTAGCTAGGAAGAGAGACGCTTGGGAGGATTGTTGCTGCTATATATCTACAGAACTGATCTAGCGATTGATCCACTGTTTGTATAAGTTCTTTATTTTATGGTGACAAAGGGGCTTGTAAATCTAAATAGTTAAGAGATACCCCTGATGTGAGAAACACATGTTTGTATCCCTGACATTAGGATACTCCTCTCAGCAACCATAGTCTTCTGTTTCATATCAAACAAAGTCTGTGTCAGAACATGAGAAAAGACATACATCACACCTCAATGCTGTCAGAAGTGGAGTTGACACACACCACAGATTATATATGATGCAGATATCTAGGCAATTAAAATATCTAAGTTACTGTAATATACCAAAACCAGGCTTGCCATTGCTACATTTGAAAACGTGGTAGAGAAAACAAAATGTTTAACCTCTTAAAGGGTGAGTCCAAGCAACACAGTTAGGCTATCACCATTATACTAAAATGTAACTATGGCAGAATCCTCAGAAAGCATATTCTAATCTTATTGCAAGCCTCGTCAAATAAATGGTCCAGTGACCACTATCATCTAGAGTTAAGTTACAAATGAGCACCTCCAAACACCAGACCCATATTACAGTTGCCATACATGGATCCCTTCCCTGATAATTGAAATAAAACTTGTATAAACAACCTGTTTTATGCTCTTTGTGTCATTGTTGTCAATGGTGGTTATCTTCTTGAAATGCTGATTGTTAAGCATTGCAAATCATAATTGTGCGTTTCAGATATTGAGTTGAAAATTGCAATGCATTTAATTAAGTAAAGTGAAATTCAAGCACTATTTGTATTATTGCAGAGGCTGAAAAACAATGATGGTACTTGTTTGACTATACCTCCTGTGTTAAGGTTAAGATTAGAGTTAAATAAGTTATTATTTATATTATTAGGTTTAAAGAGTTATATATAAAGGTCTGAAATGCAATTAAATGGACATTCCAAACCCCTAAAGCAATTTAGCTTGTTGAAGTGTATGTCTTTTTTTTCATTTTATGAAAAGTGGAGATTTCAATAGAAATAGGATTTTTTAAAATAAATTCATCTTGTTACGCTATTCTGCCTGTTAATCAAAGAACCTGTCCTGTTCTTGGAGTAATTAAATACAGTAGTAAATTAATAAACTAGCTGTAGTCTTTTTTTTTCAAGACTTAAAATGATGAAACCGGTCTAGTCTCAAACTGCTCTAATTTTTTGTGACGAAAAAACCTATACATAATAATAAATAGATTTGTTTTAGGCTTGAAGTCTTTTGCAAGAAGATAAATGTAACTAAATGAAATGAAGAGCAGCTCTCCCGTTGATATCTATGAGGTAATTGATTTTCAATTACTAGAGATATGCTTATGCCTTATAATAGTATCTAACCCTTGTCATGAGATAAGCCTATCTCTCCTACTTGAGTAGCATTTGTTCTATTGAGGGCTGGATTCTATTATCTGAGATATACTTAGCACTGGTAATAAAAAAAAAAAGCAGGAAGCGGGAGGCAAGGGTGAGACTAATGGACAAGCTAAAGATATTGCATTATGGGACAAGTGATAGAGAATTCTGAGTGCCTCCCTGGCAAATTATCTTTATAACTGAAAATCTATACATTTTTAAACTATTCAGCCACATACTTTTTTTTGTTTTTAAGATTGGACAGTATCTATATGCCATAGATTTAATACAGAATTTTATTATTTTAAAACAAATTTTACTTCCTTTTCTTGGCGTAAAATAACTAAACTGAGCAAAAGCAATATTTATTTCCTAAGCGTCCAAACAGACAATTCACACATTAAGTATTTTGAATGGTGACAGACAAAAGGGCTAAGAGCGTTTTAAGTTCTGTCATATAACAATTTATGTTTAAGGTGGGGACTTTAGAAATAATAATTGCTTCTAAAATTACTCTTAAAAGGTTGTAGTCACGTTGAGATGTATTTGATTTGGATGTTTAAATACTAGATGTCAATTATATTAAGCTACTTAATCTTTAAATAAATTACATTTATCAAATGATGGCGCACATTTACTGGACGGACAAATAACTCATTAGATGTGTTAATACTTTTACAACTAGATGAGAGCTGCATGTAATGATTTCCAAAATTTAAAGGAAAAAACATGGGCCTGTCACTTTAAAATGCATGTGCGTAAACGAAAACATTCACCCCCTAGGCAGTATAAAAAGGAAGTTAACTTTTACCATTAGCACAGCAGGGGTGAATTAAGCCCATGTGTAGTTTAGGAGACATTAGCTAATATCTGACAGAGGATTGTGCTGTTTATTCGCTAAACAGTGAGCATGTCTTGATGTAATAACTACAGGGTTTATCCTCCAAACACAGAATTGCAGCAAATTCAACAGCTCATCTGGAAAAAAAATCTGCAACTCATAATTTAGATTAAAATAGTTAAGCTAAAAGAAGACCATTTATTCTTCCATGTAGGTTATTTTGAATCATGCATTTGAATAATGATATATGTAAGGTTTAAAATTAATATCCATGGCTTAAAATCATTAATTACCCAAAGCAGAGGTAGGCCATGTCTTTCCCCAGAACTAGAATGTTGCTTGGAGGTCTTTTTGTAAGAGGCTATAATCTTGTCACCATGGAATTCTCTGCACAATGCAAAGCAGAAGACAACAGCAGATAACTGTCTAGGACTGATAGGGACATATCAATCGCTCTCCCAGCTATCAGTCTGTTATGTGTTTAGATTTGACACACAGAGCAGATAGGCATTTACCTGGCCTGGCATTTGACAATAACAATATGGACAAACTAGTTCACTAATTAAACAAAACTTTCAGCTTTCAGATGAAGTAGGGTGGGATAAGTAAACATCACAATACATGTGGTGTTCTGCATTAAAGGGATAATAAATATAGTGTAAGGAACACAAAACTGTATTTCTTACACTATAGTTCCCTCTGTGAAAGAGGGATAGGCACACACTTACAGATAGACCGATAGATAGAGAGAGAGAGACAGACATATAATAAATTTTCCATAATAATACAAATCGAACTTTACAGTTGGTTGTGAGCGTAAAATTAATAGCCAAATGTGCTGAGAATAATGAACCACAATAATCAATTTGTGCAATAAACTAATCCATACCCAGGCAGGGCTATTGACGAAATTGAACATTGAACATTTTCCCAATACATCTATTTTCTAAATTCTGCTATATTGACCTACAATTTATACTCGGTTTCCATTTCCATTCAGTTCTCAGCAATTCCCACTCTAGTGAATAACCCTGTTGGTAGCATACATAACATTAGGATGTTGTTTGTGGTGCTGTATCAACATCAGGCAAGGGGTGGTCCACATAAAGACAAAATAAATACCTATGCGTGCTTTACATGTTGGTTTCCTACAACACTACCATACAAAACAGTACAGCAGAGTTAATAGCATATGTGTGCGTTAAGAAGATACAATCTGTTTGTGTAAAAGGTCTCCAAGATTATGTCGAAAAATATGCAAAACAAATTAGTTAAGGGTAAGAGGTCCTCTGGTTTAACAAACTCTGAGGTGGTCTTGAAGTTCTAGTGGGTGGCATCCCAAAGCACGCAAAAGATTGTGTATTGTGTCTTGCACTCTTTGCTTGAAGTCTACATTACAGAGCAAATATTCCAATCACGTTATGTTAGTACTTTACAATACATTTTCATTAACGATAATATTCAACAGGTCATGGGATCTAAAACCATAACTACTTCCTAAATTGTCCCATGCTTCACTCCTGATGTAAATTGAAGTCCACTTCTACATTAGTCAAGCCAAATCAAAAGGGCAACACTTTAGGTAATTTTTTTATGAATGGCGAGCTATTGATTGGCTTAGAGAGTCAGTTGACCTCTCTAGCCAATCAGTCACGCCCTGCCCAGCGGCACTCCGCGCTTCCTTTAACTCAGATTCAGAAGCCTAATGCTTCCTGAGGATCCTGGAGATCGGAGTTGGAGGCACTCTCTGGGGTTAAACCAACCTGTTAAGGCAGTAGCGTACTAAGGGGGGGGAGGAGTGGGCGGTCCACCCCGGGTGCCACTCACTAGGGGGGTGCCCGGGGCAGACTGTGTCGGGTCCTGGGTCACTGACCGAGGACCCGACACCAGAAGGGGGCCCGGCGGCTTGCTCGATATGCTGCCGGGTGAGATGCCCCTCCTGCGCCCATCTTAGACACCGGTCTGCAGACCAGATATTATGGCTGCCGGACAACTATACAAACACACACTTCATTCACTATACAAACACACATACACACACACACACACACACGTATACATGTGTGTCTGTGTATCTATATGTCTGTATCTGTATGTGTGTTGGTATATAGATATAGGTGTGTGTATGTGTATCTGTATGTGTGTCTGTGTATCGGTTTGTGTGTCTGTGTTTGTATCAGTGTGTCTATCTGTATGTGCATCTGTGCCTGTGTGTCTCTCTCTGTGTGTCTGTATGTGTGTTTGTCAGTGTTTGTCTGTATCTGTGTATGACTGTTTCTGTGTAACTGCATGTGTGTACCTATGTGTCTGTGTATGTGTGCCAGCATGTGCATATGTGAGTATATGTGCATTTTGCCTACACTACACACAAATACAACCCGGCATCCAAATGTCAACACTACATAAAAACACACCACCATATTAAAAAAACACACTACAGAAAAATGCACGCCTACATTCAAATGCCAATACGTGTAAACACACCAGTACATTCACTCACGCATACTCCATACAAAAACATGCTTACATTCAAACACACAAACACTGCTCGGTGCTAAATACATTAAAAACATTTGCAGTGTTTTTTTTACATTTTTAAGCTAGGATCCGCTCCGGGTGCCAAATGCTCCAGTTACGACCCTGCGTTAAGGTAACAGTGCACCCAGTAGCCTGCTGAAATCATAACTTGTACATTAAGATGAAGTTGTTATGGGGAATGGAGTGTCCCTTTAATCTTCCACAGCCCCATATATATTCCCCCAACACAGCCCTATACACATTCCCAGTCCACAGCCTCATACACATTCCTGCACCACAGACTCCATACACATTACCCCTCCTCACAGGCGCCTTACACATTAATCCTATACAGTCCCCATAAACATTATCCTTTAACAGCTTCCATCTACAGTTCCCTTGCACACCCTTGAGTATCCTCCCTCCACAGCCACATATACATTAATTCTCCACAGTCCCCTTGCCCATATCTGCATATATCCCCATCACTGCGTCAAATACATCCTCCACATGCACCAACTGCACTCAAAAGCCCCATATACACATTCCCCTTCCACAGTTACCATATACATAACACCTCCACACCCCTCCACAGCTTCCTCAACAGCTCCCTTACACACACCTCAACAGTTCCCTTATAAACACCCAATCCACAGCCCCCTGCACATACACTCTCTATTGCATCCAATAGCTCTTCCACAAGCACCAGCTCAGGCTTTGAGGATAGAGTGGCTCAGAAACAGCTCCTGGGACCAGCCCCATCACTGAAGCTCCGGCACGTGATTGCACAGTGCCAGAACTTCAAAATACATTCTAAGCTGGGGAAGCACTGAGCATAATAACTTTGTATAAATTTAATTGATGAACTGTATACCTACTTTTGGGTCACCCTGTATATAAAATGTGACGTGACAGCAGATAAGAACCATTCGACCCATCTAGTCTGCCCAATTCTCCTAACACTCTCATTCATTAGTCCCTGGCCTCATCTCACAGCTAGGATAGCCTTATGCACATCCCACGCATGCTTAAACACCCTCACTGTGCCAACCTCTACCACTTCAGCTGGAAGGCTATTCCATGCATCCACTACCCTCTCAGTAAAGTAATAATTCCTGATATTATTTTTAAACCTTGGCCCCTCTAATTTAAGACTATGTTCTCCTGTTGTGGTAGTTTTTTCTTCTTTTAAATATGGTCTCCTCCTTTACTGTGTTGATTCCCTTTATGTATTTAAATGTCTCTATCATATCCCCCCCTGACTTGTCTTTCCTCCAAGCTATACATGTTAAGTTCCTTTAATCATTCCTTGTAAGTTTTATCCTGCAATCCATGAAATATGTTCCCCCAACTAGCCGCCTTAGTCCTTATAACTGTTTGCCTGACTGTGTACTGCATGAAATCATTAAACCTCCAACACGGTTTCATACAGTGTTTCAGTGTTTTCATACACTATTTACATCCTACCTGTTAGGTGACTGATAATGGACACGGGGCTAGTAGTTTACATAAGGACAATAAGCACTTTCCAAGAGCCCACTCCCTGCTGCTGACGTTCCTGCGTTATGACCATAGATTGTTTTACTGCTAAATGAGAGCACTCCCACAGCTGGGAACACCTTATTCATAAATTATTATAAATCACACATATATGTTAAAGTGACAGTGGATGTTGCCTTTCTTTAGCTATTGTTTTGGAATTCAAGATATTTTGTGAGTGACAGGTACACCAATAAGCAAAATATTTCTACATTATGCACAATAGCAAAAGAGAGGGTGGAACAACACCCAGCCAAATCCAATCCAATCCAAACTACTTAGATCATCTTGATTAAAAAAAAAAAAAAAAAAAAAAAAATTGTTGCAAACTATGGATATTCATCAGGATAACATAAACAAACAAATAACTTTCAATATTTGATACTTTGGCAATTTGTTTCTGATGTTATTTCATTCTTCTGTCAAGCTGTATTGGCTTTGTGCTTAACCACTCTGCTCACCCTGGTGGCTACTTGGTTATTTTCTACATAGTCCTGTTTGCGTTGCACAGGACGGTTTTGTGTACTATTTCTATGGTGGGGTCTCTCTTTCATGCTACGCATGTACTGCCCGAGTATTTAAAGGAATTATTTGTTTGTTTAGGTTATCCTGCCCGAAACACTAATGTACCTGTATTTTTGAGAACAAAAATTTGTGTGAATTAAATAAGTCCACTGAGTGCACTTCTTTGTGGAATATTATATTAGTTGGCTGGAGGTGCATCTTGGTGAGTGAATTGTATATAATTTATCTTTGTCTTCTGTAGTATGTGTTTTGTGTAATGAATCAATTTTTCGCTGTAATAGTTTGAAACATATTTGGCTTACTTTATTTAGCCATTTAGTGTGGCACTGTATAAATAAAATGATGATCTATTTGCAATCTAGAAAGAATAAGGAAAATACAGTCATTTTTGAAATGATATCGCACATTTATTTAATAATCATGTCATACGGACAAGATCAAGTAATACTTACATCCGTTCCAGTTGTTTTAGATCTTGAAATGCCCCTCTCTCTATGATGCTAATTTGGTTATCTTCCAAATGCCTGCAACCAGACATAAGTCTAATTACTCACATATTAAATAACAAAAATTAGTGTGTGATGAATTTAAAGGCATAGCAATTAAATGAGTTACAGACCATTAAAGTGTATGGGATGGTGGGTTTACATTTTTTACAAATCTAAAAATATTATATTAAAAATTAGAGTCTATTTTAAGTCACTTTGATAATATAAAGTATTATTGTTACTTCTATGTTGCCTGAGCATTTTTATGTCAGATCTTTATTCTGGTAAATAATGCCGTATTGAATCTAATGCGCACATCAATTTTTGAAACCTGGAAGCCAATTTGCTCATAAAGTCAGCCTGGCATGGTATATAGATATATATAATTGCTGTTTCAGCCCACCCCTCTGCAGCTGTCCCTGCTTAGGAAAACTACCCCAAGCAGAATCAATCAATCTCACCTATTATGCTGTTACTTTTGGATGCAATGCCACTGCATTTGTTAGATTCAACTTACATGCTACTACTAGCTGGGGTGAAATTTGCAGGTGCAAAATTTGCAACACAACAAAGATGCAAGGTACAACTTTACTGTACACAGAAAACAAGTCTTGCATCCCTGTCACAGCGATGCAAATTTCGCCCTGGCATATTTGGTCCCCCGAATGTAATGCACCATCGAATATACTGCCCATACTGGAAACTTTACTTTGTCAAAAAAGATGCACATTAGATTCCAGTAAATATGGTATATCTAGGCCTCAGAGAGCTCTGCCTTTTGTGACCCCTGTTTTCTAGGTTATAGTGATTAGGCTGAAGTGATATTAACGTGACAAAACAATTGATAAGATTGCCTAGGCACAAGCTTGAGATGACATTTTTGGAGACAGATCAGAGAATTTGCTTGCTTATAGTGTTATATGCTTGATTATAGTTATCGACAATACTCCCTGTTTGCAGTGTCTACTGAATATGACAGTGTTTTAATCAGAGCCAGACCACCCATTCAGTATCCAAAGTGTATGGGATGTTGAGACAAGAGGGGTTAGGAGAGTCGAAATACCAGAGACCAGTTTGAAATTCTGCGGGTTTAAACACACACAGGGTTTTTTACTTAAGTAAGAATTCAAAGTGGATTTCAAATGTAAGTCCAGTGTAGCCAAACTGAAAGCTTAGTTGACTTATATATTTCCAGTATTCTGACCTTACATTTGAAATTAATTTTAAATTTCCCTGTGTGTGTTTAAACCCACACAGAGGAAAGGGTGTGCACATGCAGGGACACGTATTTGAGAAAGGGGTTTGGTGATGGGTAAGGAACTATAAGTGAAGGGGAAAGTGTCTGGGAGGAGAGTAATAAAAGGGTAGTTAGACAGGGTAGAAGATATAAGTAGGGAAACATTCTCAAGGAAACCCAGATGTGGAGTATTCAGGTATCATGATCTAAGCCAATAGTTGGAAAGAAAGATTAGTAAGACAGAACTGAAAAATTGTTAAAAAAAAAAGTTTGCTTAAATAATATAAACTAGACTTATAAATGTGTAATTCAATTATATGAAAGGCTATCTATAAGGTCCTTCAGCCACATTCCCAAAATCAAAATATCCCTGTTCAGCCGTTTGTGACATTAGCAGTGTTAATTGTATATGTTTGTATTGCTTCTTGTGTCAGTGCATAGATTTTGGAAATGATTTGCTAAGTATTTTTTTTTAATGAATTGAAAATTCCAATGCAAGGTTTAGGTCTCACTATTCTTCCCTAAATTTGTTAGTTCAATTGTCCACTTGTGTCCGCTTACCATAATGCTCTCTAAGGCAATTTCAATGTAATGTGTTTAAGCAAAGTGTTCATGGTCCTTTTTTTTCCATGTGCTATCATTTAATAACTCCATACTGAAAAAAATGCATTGTAAACTTACAGCACTCGAAGGTTTTTCAGGCCAGCAAAATCTGTTTTTGTGATCCTCGTAATGTTATTCTTGTCAAGATCCCTGAAATAGATAGAAAATGCAGGATAAATAAATATATAATAAAATGTTACTTTTTGTACAATCAAATTACTGCCTAGCCATTTCCCCTGGCATGTGTATACATTCTCTTAAACAGATCACAAAATAGCATACAAACATTATTTTGTAGGAACATTTAGGCAATTCTCTAGGAGTGTGCATGTAGGAACAAATGATTTCACAGTGGATTTCCTGGCAAAGTAACTTTAAAGAAGGTAATTAGTGTATCAGTATGAAATGGACAGCCACAGTAGATAATAACAGTGTTATTTGACACAGTGCTGATGATGCTGTACTGCTAACTTCCGAGGTATAATCCCAACCGCATAACGTTTACAAGCAAACAAGATTATATTGAGGGAGCCAACTTGTTTTCTTGATGATAATGAATATTTGAATATGAATAACATGCTCATATCTAAAGGATATAACCAGAATATTTTAAAACAACAAAAAAATAGAATTATTCTCATCTGTAACAGGGACAAACAGGGACAATCCAGGTTGAAGATAACACCAATTTTGTAACGTACTATATAGCAAAATATAAATAAATAAAAAAGATACCACCTTTAAAATTACAGTATGTGCAGTAAATCCCCAGTGAGTTCTGCACAGATTAGAAAGTAGTTGCCATCTGTCAACCAACCATATCCTTCTCGTTTTCTATACTAAGCACAGGCTTATGTTTTAAGAAGTTCACAAAATGTGAATGAAACTGCAGCCCAAGCTGTTAGCAGCCACACGGTAACTGCTCTCAGCTTACCAACAGCTCCAGTCACTGTTTTCTGAGAATATCTATAGATGACACAGGAATGCAGCTACTGCTCAAGCTTCATCACAGGAACCTGTGCTGTGGACCCTGTTAGAGGAAGCAGAGACTTATATAGTATTCACCCAAATAACAGACAAAAGTACAAGTAACAGATTGGACAGGTGAGGTTTAAAAAGTTGTGGCATTTTTTTTTTGTGTGTGCAAATCTCTGCAGTTATTGGTGTCTGTTTGCAGGGACTCTCTTTCAATGGATATCCTTGCACTATCATTCATGCAAGGAACACACGTTTCTCTACTATATGTTAATATGCCTCATTTGGAAACACAAGAAAAAACAGATAAACAAAATAGACCAAAAAACAAACTAACATTATAAAACATACATCGCTGTTAAACTTCAAAGTTGAGGGACATTTTAATTGTTTTTATTTATTTTCTATAATGATAGTGCCATTGGCGGAAATGTAGCCATATGAAATAAAAGTACATGGGAAAAGGCTCCAGGAACATAAGATTATCCAGAAAGAAATGTGTAGAGACCTAACCCTGTGATTACAGCCTTAGGGTAGCAACAGGCTGCGTTCCAGGTACCGCAGCTACAATTTTACCCAACTTGGCTTCCTCTGTCTTTCTGAAGCTCAACTTAAAGAATTAAAAATTGTATCTGATAATAGTTTACAATGTAAATGTGCTAATATGTTGTGCTTATCTTCTTTTTGAGACTATGAACACAGAGTCATGTTGAGAAATCTGTAGTGTTAATTTTGAAAGTGATCTTAACAAAAGGAGCTACAGATGCTTCTGATGCAGTTCTTAAACTTTCAGAATCTAGCTGCTCCACAAGAAATGTCAGAGAATGTCTAAAAGCAACAGAGGACTGTTGGAAAGAAAAACACCTCTGGTTACAAAATTCACAACTAATTGCACTGCATTATTGAATTGCTCACACATGGAAACCACATCTATATATAATAGAAAGCCAGAAACATCTTTTTATCTATCTATCCATTTACAGACTTGGAAAACGAATCCTTATAATTTCATAATATTACTTTTTCCTCAAGAATGTTCCCTGCAGCAGGAGAACGATTTAAAGGAACACTCCAGCACTATAAATAAATATTTGTATTTTAACACTAGAGCATAGTCTTATAAGATTCTGGGCCCCTCATTCATCTAAAAATAAAGTCGCTACTTATCTCTAATACAGTCACGAGATGGGCTCTTTGCTGCAGCTATGGTATACTCCTGGGAGATACTCACTTGTGAGAATTTCCTGGGCAAATCCAATGGTTCTCATAGAGCACATGAACAACAGTTGCAGCACTGTATCAATAGAATGTGTCCCATAGAGAAGCAAGGATTCTACTGTTTGAGTGCTTGATCAAAGCAGATATGAGGGATACTTATAGACAAAGTGAGGCAGTTGATTGATTGATTGATTGATTGATTGTGCCTTAGCACATTTATAGAAGTGATGGTTTATAAAATATGCCAAAGTGTACCCCCATTTTACACATAAAGCACATCAGTAAGTTGCTTTAAGTGATAACAGTGTACATTTAAAAAGATTGTTTGCGGGGGCAGGGCTTGACCGCCATACTGATCAGTCGCACAAGTCGAACAGAGCACAAGCTCCACAAAAATCTCTCTCAAATCACAATTTGGAAGGAGCTGCCCACCCTTCCTGAAACGGTGCTAACACAAAGCACATTCTGGGCACAACAGATGCTGATCCTGAATCCTGCTGCCCTCAGATTCTGAGAAGCTACGGCCTCCTGCTTGTTCTGACCTGGCATGGTCCCGCGGTGGGAGTAGTAGTCGATCTCTACACCCTTTGGACCAGTGGGGGATATCCCAGTCCCCACTGGGAAAGCTTCTTCCCTCAACACCCCACATGGTCCACATAGAACCGAGCAACATAATCAAGATGGCTGCCTCGTCGGAGTCTCTACTCTTTCAAGTGGATCTGGATAGCCAGAGAAGGAAAGCCCTCTTAACACCAGATTTGACGCAATATGTGAGAAATTCTCTCTCCAAATTGCTAGCCGAACTTCAATACGTAAAGCTCCGGCGGCTCAGAAGTCCCACGCTGCAGGCTCTGCAAACTGTCCCTCTCCTGGGCTGGAGGCCCATTCGGAGTTACCTCCCAGTCACAGTCCATATACCCGGAGGGTCATCCATGTAGCCACGAGCCTGTACGCTCCAGATCTCTCCACTTGGAAGTGGAGGACCCAAGGGGTCTCAAGGGGGTTGAAGCCTGTGGCACAACAGCCTAATTCTTGACAACCAGGGGTACTCAAGCAAATCCATGCCGGTAATGAGAGGGAGACAGAGCGCAGAAAACCTGCTCGCTCACTATGCCTGCCGACAGTGGGAATTGGTTAAAGCTACATTCATTGGATTTGGAAGGTTCATCTATGGCATGATTGATCCATAAGGCCTAGGATTATTTATGATGACCTGTTGTCTTTTAGTTTTACTGTCTTTCTTTTCTTAGGCTTATTGTGTCTCATAGACCTTAACTGCAGTTCCAGTGGTAATTTACTATGCAATATGTCTTAAGTATAATTATTAAAGTATTCCTTGCCTGCATTCTCTAACATATAAAATGTACTATTTTCTCTGCCATGTCATTGATTGCTATTGAATTGCTTGCATCTGCTGTTGTGGCGCTACAAGATAGTTTGCATTGTTCTAAAAAAGTAGCAATCAGCATAGACACTACACTTTTATAACTTTTAGTCACTATTTCCCTCTACATTTTAAGGAAGGAAGCTGATCCTTCAAACAGTTGATCCTTCAAACATCCCCTTCTAGCATGAATAGGGCTAAGAATGTAAGAAAGGCTAGAAAGTTTGTAGTGGTTATTATTAAAAGAGGGTGATCTGTCGCTCTGATCATGTCCGGACAATTTTCTGTCTCCCGGGTACTCGGGGGTGGCATGTTGCTGACAGAGTGGATGGATTATTGGGAAGGGCTGAGGATAACCTGGCTGTCATGGTTCATATTGGTACCAATGACAAAGTCAAAGGAAAATGGAGGGTCCTAAAGAATGAGTTCAGATAATTAGGAAGTAAACTGAAGAAACGGATATCCAAGGTAGTATTTTCAGAAATATTACCTGTGCCATTTGCTGCAGTAGAAATGCAGCAGGAGATTAGAGGGGTCAATGCGTGGCTGAAATCTTGGTATAGGAAGGAGGATTTTGGCTTAGTGGAGCACTGGGCAGATTTTGCAAATGGCTACAATCTTTATAGTCATAATGAATTGCACCTAAACTGAAGAGGGTCTGCTGTGCTGGGAAATAAGATGGCTAGAAGGTTGGAGGAGATGTTAAACAGGTGGGAAATTGGGAGATAGGACAGAAAGGAGATGGGATTTTGCACAGCACAAAGGGGGTGGATGATGGCAAGATCAGAACAAAGGATGAATGTAATAGTTATAAATATTCACATAATGTACAAGTGACTCATGATATTATTAAGTGTATGCACACTAAAGCAAAACCAAAAATATATAAAAAAATTTAAAAAAAAATGTAGGTACACTGAAATCAGCAATGGATGTGTTAGTTATAAAGATCAGAAAAGGCAGAAAATGTAAATAACTATTTTTCCTCAGTATATTTTAAGGAGGAACCTATGGAAAGAAATATGCACATGATTGCAAAACACTTGTGAAAAATTGTGATTGGATGACTCAAGACAAGGTAAAGAAAGTTAATGTAAAAAAACTTTTGGGGCCTGACAGTATTCACCCACCAGTACTTAAGAAGCTAAGTGTGCAAATAAGTGAACCTCTGTTTTTGTTTTCTTTAATTTGACAATTTTTATTAAGATAAACATGTGGGTGGCATTTACATATATAAACCCTATGAACTTGGCACAGAAATTGTAGAGGAAAATAATTGACCCTGCTGTTAGCTGAAAACAATAATTTATATGGCTAATAAGAGGAAAATAATTGACCCTGCTGTTAGCTGAAAACAATAATTTATATGGCTAATATGTCTCCTTTGCAGACTGAGATAATTATATCGCAATACATAGTACATTACATGATACAGTGCCCAGGACACTGAGCTGGTTTAATGGTAAAACAAACCATTACACTGGGGTTTTCTTCTACACAACCCATTTTCTCCCAATGTAGGAGATATTTTGTTTGTATGCGGAAGGATAGGCCAAATTAGTTTTATAAGATTTTTTCCTAGATACCATAGATATCACCTTTTCTGTTGAAGCTATGTTAGTTGATTTCCAAAGTTGTTCTATTAGGCACAGGAATGAGATAAGCACATGGAAAAAGATCACTTTGTACTCAATGGGAGTGCTATCTGGGAATGGGAAGGAATCTGGGTAGACAAGAATCATTCAGGTGTAAAGGGACATTTTATACAGTATCTTCCTGCTCAATTCTATGGGATGTGCAGTGAGAAACCACAATAAAATAATTTTTTCCCTGGTTCTGATGAGTGCCTGCAGCCCTTCTGATATACATTGATATGTTAAAGTGGTTGTAAATATATAAACAGATTAGCTTAGCATTACAAACCAGAGTTATATCTATCCCAATACACATTTCCTTCTTTCACACATAAAAAATAAAAGTGTATTCCATTAGAACTGGTTCTATAAATGACAGTCACTATGTAACACACCAGCTACCTTGTCAGTATTATTGCTGTATCCATTTGACTTGAAGAAAAATCTGATTGAATTACTGGTTTTACAAGTGCAGCTAATGCAGCATAAATTCTGCAAATCATATGTGCAAAATCATATGTTTGTATGCTTAATTGAATCTATGAAATTCTAATGGAAATCCACTGAACCATTGCGTGACCACCTTTATGTTACAAACTATAGCCTAATTTGGCATTTTGTTTTTTTATTGTCAATTTTGAAAATACGCTTAATTTCTCTTTGTCCCTGAAGGCTTGATGAATGCTGAAAAAGGGATGTTGTAAGAATTTAAAGCTTCTTTGAACAGTGCTAGTCTGAGATTACAATCAGTGGCCTTACAAATAGGCTGATTGTTTCAAAGGTATTAAGATTCACATGTACTGGATCTTAACTTGAATAGCATTGACCAATCCCCACTCACCTTTGGCACTACAGCTGCTCTAGACTGCATTTCCCATGAGGCTTAGCCATGGCGAACATAAAATGTATTCCACCTGACATAAGTGTGCTTCCTTCACATGTGAAACAACTTTGAGCACTACACAATATAAAAGTATGCTTAAACATTTAACATTCTGAGAGATATTGTTTTAATTTAAGAGTTTGTGTTCAAGAGGGCATTTTAGCTATGGAAATGTTTTTACAGATTTTGTAAAATCTGCAGATCTTTACAACTTTCACATTTTTGTTTTCATAAGTGCATTTAGTGTTCTTAGTTTGGATTTGAGAGCCTTGTGTAAATATACTGGGATAGGATGATGGAAAACAGTATCACTTAGTGAAGTTACATGGAATGCCAGCTCTGTGGAAATAGGAAAAAAACGAGCAGCAGATTGTAATGATTTCATCAAGAATATAAACAGGAATTAAAGGCATGGGCAGGCTGTGTATCTAATACAAACACAATGTTACGTTTAGAATGTTTTGCGGAAGTAAATACAAATTAGTACTCAGATATTGCAGAATAACAACTCATTGTGTGCCCAGTTTTGTAATAAGCATATCATTCATTAAAGGCACACATGTAATATAGCCTTGATATTGCATACTTGCCATTTTGTTTTTAATCCAGAGTGAAAATCCAGATTTCGAGCCCCTGATACATCATCCTGTGTTTTTGATGACACAAGAAAAAAGTCCCCAGTACGAATAGTATAGTTATAACAATAACTCTTCATTATGCAAAGCATTGCTGCCCATGCAATAACACACTCCAGCAGTGCTCTACATATAGTCAGAATACGATTTATCAGAATGCCCTGCAAGGTTGATTGACAAATATATTCACATACACAGTGGGGTTTCACAACCCATTTGATTCATGCCCTCTCTACCCTGCCTCCTTCCATCCAGGGTAAGGCATTTCCTTTATGTAAGATCTGCATGAATTTTAACTGGTGGCTACTCAAAAGGACAACAGTTGGGCCACAAGGACATCCAGAAAAAAACCAAACAAGGATTCAAAGCTACATCTTGGGCAGATATAGCATAAGAGAGAATCTGATGTACAAACCAGGGCCATATTTAACTGGAGGCAGGGAAGGGCACCTAATGTCTGCTAGGGGTACTAACCCTGGTACTATAAAAGTGCAAAACAGGCAAAACTATTTTATGTTTCTTCCAGAGGTGCATTCAGCAGCCTTGTGATACAAATATGGCCCTGTTTGTAGCTCTTCAACATTTGAATATGGGAAGATTAATGTAAAAGTTAACATATTAAATTGAGTTCTGTTCCAATTCATTCCAGGTTCATTTTGTACAACAGCTGTTACTCTTAAATTACGTAATGCAGATTAAATGCTTACCTCTTCCCTAACAGACCTGCTTTTGGTTATTGACATTGCCCAATTTTACACTCATCCATTTCTAATTAAATGTTGCCAGTGTAACAGGTAGTCTGACACCTTGTGCTTCAGTATTCATATCACAGGCCATTATACACAAGAACTGTAGTTTTGCTTGTGAGCGTCTCTGCGAGTGACAAGCAGCAGTGCCAATATGAAGACTGACAATAATTTTATCTTTTGATGACCCCATGCATTCAGTGCAAAGTCACATGCTCCATTGGGATATCACATTTACTGCAGAATACTAAATTGATGATATTCGGATGTTTACTTGGCACAGAAAGATGGATAGGAACTCTGAATGAATGGCTGCACTAAGTACCACTATGTCTATATGTTAGTTAAACAAATATAAAAGAATGGATATCATCTATCTCTCCTTAAATCCACTATCTGAGGTCATAAAATAGATGGGATGTGGAAACAAAAACATCTCATGAAATAAATCCTGAGAACAGGTTGTGCTCAGATACAGTTGATTTGCAGCAAATCTTGCATCCTTTTCAGTGCCAAGACTTGTGGAATACACTAAAGTAATCTTCATACCCTGGAACCCAAAATGTTAGAGAGGCAATCTCAAAACCATAACTTTTATAGCCTGCTGTAGTGGTTATGGTGCCAGCAGTCTTCTGGCACTGTCCACCTGTTTTGACCCAAATTTGACCCAAACCAAGGGTCTTACATGTGACTCTGGCCAGGTCTCTTGTTTGCTATATTGCTAATGTGGAACTTATACCATTAGTAATATCTATTTAATCCATAAATGCATGTCATTGATTGGCTGAGAGAGCCAGATGACATGCTCTGCCTATCTTACATATCCTTCAAATTTCATGCATATTCCTAAAGAACATCTTAAAAGCTTTGTGGAGACCAATGGGCACTCCAGACACTTGGATTTAAAAAGTAGCTCTCTACAAAACAATGTATGTTCCAAAAGCAAATTACAGATTTTCTGTTTACTGAAGTAGCAAAAATATATGCACAATTAGATGAAAGTTAGTTTACAAAATTTACTTTGTGATTACTGTTCAAATTCTTAATTCCTGTGCCTAACATGGTTTAGTAATTATTGATGAAAGGATGTTTGTTTATCTGTGCGGTTATAAAAGCCCATCATTTTATACCCCATCATTCCTCCCCACAGAGCGGTTACTTGGAATAATCAGATCATTTGCGTTCTATAATTGATTCCTCCCAGTATGGCCACAGCATATCACAGCACCAACGAGTCCCTGCTTTGAAATCTGTGCACTCATTGTAACAGAAAATATAGGATTGGAACATGTGTGCTTTATGTTAATATGGGCAAATAAAATATTATGAGATTACATGATCAGCTACACACTCTTTCCTTTCTTTATTCTCTGAGATGATGTGAAGAAAAAAAAGTCATAATATCCTATACAGGCCATAACCAGAAAGTGACACCTTGCAGAGTCACCTTGTCACCTTGCAAGTGCAGCAGCTTTTTCAATAAAGCACATAAATGTCTGATTTGTCTTAGTCACCTGTTCATAAATTGACAATTTGTTTTGATATATTAGGTTCCCATGACTCTATAGTATACTGAAATGTTTAGCTCTGAGTTTATCATCAAGTCCACAATTTCCTCTAATATCCCAGGTTTAGCTGCATATCCAAAGTTCCACTTCCAAACAGTGTTTATGTTATGGTTTACAAAAAAATAAATCTGAAAATGAATCAGGTGAAGGCTGAAAGGGGCACGCCAAATAACACGCTTGCTAAGGAGACGTTAGCAGTTTAAACATAATTACCCATGTCTAATACATTTGAAAATGCTGTCAATCACCCCTACATTGAACCTATTACACATCACTAATGGGAGCTAATTCTTATGCTGTAAGAGAAGTCACATGATAATCATGTTGAATACAGCAGAAGGTTTACACTGTATAATGCTTTATTGTCAATCATACAGATACCTGGTATATATTATTAACTGTACTATATTAAACAGTATTTCATAGAAAAGAAGCACACGCTGTTGAAGGTCCATTTTTTTTTTAAAACTTAACATAATATGAAAGTGGTCAGGTTACTCCGATGTCCTCGATAGATAGAACTCGCGTTTGTCTCCCTAGAGTATCATGTTATCGTCTCCTCCCATTGTCATCCAAAACTTTCACTTATAGTTTTATGCCAGTCAAAGACACGCTGTCCTACTTTTTGTAATGGTTCCTGTGCTGTCTCATCCAAGGAAATGATACATTACACTAAATGGCTAACTCACTAAGCAGTGCATTGCAGCAAATTGACATCTAAATTTCTGTCCTAATAGTCAATTTGAAATTTTACCAATCTACCTATAATGGCCTAAATTTTAGTAATTTAGTGAATACACTGCACGGCATATTTCAAAATCATTTTAGCATTTATTATCTTGTGTGTCAATTTTCCTTAAAATGTTAGTTTTTGGTAAGAATGAGCAAACCACAAAGGAAACAGACTCTCTAATATTTCTTTCATTGGTACATGCAGTGAAACCACAAGACCCAATTTTCAGGGATTTTCATTAATTTATCCCACAAGCTGTGGTTTGTGAGGTGATAAACCAGCCCACATTATCTTTCACTAAAGTTTGTTTATACATATGTTTATTTAAAAGATACAAGTGTTCTGTTTTAAACATTCTTTCCAGTATTATGGTAACTAGACAGGCAAAAACATATAGAGGTAAGTGTGCTGTGGGAACAGGTAGCAAACGATAATTAAAGTTACAATTTTATTTTATGAATGTTACTAAGGACGTGCAATGTCAAAATCCTATCATTCTATGAGAGAAGCTCCTTAATGTTTATCAATTTCCTCAGTTACTTTAAGAAGTCAATGTTAAAACGTTTTAACATGTATAGCCACTCTAAATGTATTACTCTTACTTCCAAAGTGAATTTTAAATGTAATACAATTAGAATATTATTGTAACGTTTATGATGCTGAGAGTACCTTAACCAATTCTCATCACTGAGAGTGGCTTACAACTACAGTGTTTATTAAAAACCACTGCAGTTATAAGACAACCCCAGAGCAATCAATCAGGAAATATGAAATATTGGCTGCATATTTTAATTTTGTCCAAGGTGTGTGTGCACTGCTCACACAAGAACATAGCTGAGCATATGTGTGGTCACTGGCTCTGCTGCTCACAGAGCAACACTATTTGCAGCCTTGATTTCTTCCATTTAAGAGCTGGAAACCATCTGTAAACACACACAGCAAGGTGAGTCTTTCAAGAGGGGATAATATTGCACCCACTTGCTATCCCTGAGCTTGTCAAAGCTCTACTTCACGTGAGTGCAACATTCCGTCATAGATTTCAAATATACCATACTTGTGTTACAAGGAATTTTTAGCTGTGATGTAAGTTGGAATATTTGCTGTGTAACATTCAGAAATATATTCATTCATTTCAGTAATATAATTTCCTACAGTCTCACTGCTCAGTTTTCTGCCATTTAATAGTTGAATCCCGTTTTTATTTTTATGTAGTCTTAGCTACACCTGTGACTCACAAAGCTTCCTAGAAAAAAACCTAGTTTCCAAAAAGTTATATATATCTATAGTTAATACAATGTTAAACACAAATCTGCACACCAGTCAAGCCATAAGACTTGCTTTTCCCACAGAAATGTTACAACCGCAAAGGATTCTGGGTGGGCATATGCAAATTAGTTTAACAGAGAATAAATTTTTTGCCTCATTCCATTCTAAACATGGATTCCTTTTAATCTGTGTTTGTAGTATACAACTGCTTGGAACACAATTTAGGAAAAGATGCAAAACCAGTGAACCACTCATGTATATATGTGTGTGTATGGAGGCTGTGTGAGTCAGGGGAGTTGTGGCTATGGCTGCATATACAAAGTGATTTAACAATACAGGAAGTGTGTAAGGAGTGATGATCTATGCCATCACATACCTCCTAGTATATCAAATAGGCTTTGAGGAATACTTTTACTTTATCAGTGTGAGTGTGGATATGGATAAGGATGGGTTCGTTCTGAAAAATGTTAGGCAACGTACTATTAGCAGTCTATGTAACTAAAATGTAATTTAATGCAAGGGCAATGTATTTACACAGACTCATTTTAAACATATTGCTTGTAGTCTAAAGACACACCGCTATGAGTATTATTGATATTGAGCTATGTTATGCACTCAGACACACTATGAGATATGGATATGGAACTTCTAGAAAGGAGGGAAAGAGTTTTGGGCCCAAAATATGGACTGTGCATCCTTAATAGGGATACTTAGTAGGTTTGAAATTATAACACCTTGTTTCATCAAGATTATATTGAATTGAACTGCATTACTTTCTGTTCCAATCTATAGTCAAAGCTAACAAAGCAAATCATTCCATCTTAGCAAAGGTATTATTGGGACAAGACAGTAATGAAAGTATACTATCGCATCTGTCTTTCATGAGGTTAAACATTTTCAAGTGTGTATACTTGTTGGTATAATAAAGAGTATGTTTATATGCATACATCATTGCTAGATAATTATACTGCTTTTCAGTCATGGAGCCTCAGTGAAGCTCATCTAAAGTAAATTCTGGAAGTTATTAACAAATAAGTTTTCATATAAAAGGAAAGACTTTCTTTTGTGGTCGAAAAGTTTAGGTTTCAGAAAAAAAAAGGTTCCTGGATCTCATTACGAAAATATTTGGTCTTGCATACAAAAATAAATAAAACTGATCCTTTACTTTGTGAACAAAAATGCTCTGTTTAGCAGAATAAAAAAAATAGACTTATCAAATCAACTGATTGGGATTTTCTAATATTAGCTAGAAGAAAATAAATATTACTTTTCCTCGCACAAAGCATTGCTTACTTACGGAGTGTAAAAAACAATGTCTACAATTTAAATAATACATAAAATATCTGTTATGCTTTTTGAACAACTGTTCACATTTTTAAATGGAGCTGACAGCTGAAGAATTACTTCTAAATTATAATAATTATGACAAACACATAGTGGCATTATGTAGGAAAAAGAAGCTAATGTTCTAAAAAGAGTATAAATCGAATGATGTCTCACTTCAGGTAATCATTAATAAAGAAATATGACAAAATGGTGAAATTACTTCCCTACTCCTAAGGGATACTACAGAAACAATCTTTTAAGGAACACTGCAGTGATAGGAATACAAAAACAATACAAACATGTATTCCTGTCACTATAGTTATGAAAGCACATTTTAGGCCCCTGGCCCCCTGTTAGCTAGGTAAAAATGTGATTTACTCACCTTTCTTCCAGCGCTGAGCAGATCCGTGCTGGCTGGCCCTGCCTAAAATCATCAATACAACCCAATGCTTTCCCATAAGAAAGCATTGGAAGGCTATTGTACATGTGCGGCAATCAGCATCAATCGATGCCTCTCTACGGGGAGCGTTCATCGCATCCACGCAGAGTTTGGAGACGCTGAGCATTAGTACCGCACATTGTGCAGCACTGACCCAGAGAGAATCTCTAGTATCTCTCTGAGTTACTGCCACTAGAGGTGTTGCTAGGCGTTGCTTATATCTGAAAAGGCTATACCATAAGATTGTAAATTTGTTTGGTAAGGGCGATTTTCACCTACTGTTCCCGAATGTCATACATGTTTTGTAATAATTAAATGTTTGTTTTGTTTACTTATTGTACAGAACTGCGGAATATGACGGTGCTATATAAATAATTGAAATTGTATGCAGCCTTGCCATTATGAACACTCCATTTTCATAATCTTTAAAGAATAATCTGTAATTACACAGTTATTCTGTCACTGGTTATTAATGGGCTAATGCAAGAAGACCATAAAACATGGAAAGTATAAGATATACATGCATAATGTGCCTTGAATAAAAGGAAGAACTGCTGCAGCACTAACACATGGCTCTGTTGGTAGGCCTAAAATCCAGAATCACTTTACATGCAGATCATTAGTGACCTTTCGTGACCTTTAGATCTTAAAACTTAAAGGAGCACTCCACTCTGAATTGCATATGTATATAGAGTATCTCTTTAAAATGTTTTTTTTTTTTATCTTGTGTTTATTTAAATTTGTGTGTTGATTACAACGGTCATTATAAATATGATGATAGAGCATCAAATAAATAGGATACAGAAAAGAAAAAACAGGGGGAGGGGGGGAACATACCATAGCATTTTTTGCCACGTACATATACAATTATAAACATTAGCATCATATACTGTATCGTTTATCTCTCTTACATTTAATGTAGTCCCCCCCCCCCAAAAAAAAAGAAAGAAAGAAAAAAGGTCTATGTGACAGTGTTTATAATTAAAGGACCACTATAGTGCCAAGAAAACATACTCTTTTCCTGGCACTATAGGGTCTATAGGTCCCCCCCACCCTTAGGCTCTAGGGTGAGGAAGGGGTTAAACACATACCTTTTCTCCACCGCAGGGCTCCCTCGGCGGTGGGTACTCACCGCCTCATTTCCCCGTCATCGGATAAATGCGCATGCGCGGCATGAGCCGCGCGCGCGCGCATTCAGCCAGTTCACAGGAAAGCATTCTCAATGCTTTCCTATGGACGCTGGCGTCTCCTCACTGTGAAAATCACAGTGAGAAGCGCGGAAGCGCCTCTAGCGGCTGTCAATGAGACAGCCACTAGAGGCTGGATTAACCCATAGGTAAACATAGCAGTTTCTCTGAAACTGCTATGTTTACAGCAGAAAGGGTTAATCCTAGATGGACCTGGCACCCAGACCACTTCATTAAGCTGAAGTGGTCTGGGTGCCTATAGTGGTCCTTTAACACATACTGATCTCTTATCTCCAGCCACTGATGCCATCTTCGTTTGTATAATTCCTCTCTACCCTTTACTCTGCTTGACATTTTTTCATAAAAACTAAAGGAATCAAATCTGCTCAAAACCTCTGATATTGTAGGTGCTTGTGTTTGTTTCCATTTATGAGCGATGGTAATTTTTGTCGCTGTTTTAAACTATACCCCCAATAACTACATACATAAAAATGTGCATGCATGTATTCATTAGGGGTATATCTACTAAACTGTGGGGATTTTTTCTCTTCCCCCTCCCCAAGTATGTAGTGGTCCTTTAAAACAACGTTTTAGAAGTCTTGAAGGTAATAAAAATATGCTGGTTTTAAAGTGTTTCTTATTTACAGGGGATATGATATGATATGTCAGTCCATACACATTTATTTATAGTTTGAGCAATTATATGCATTATAAAGCTATGTCTCACACCTACTTGAACAACTATGTCTGCTTTAATCAATAAATAGTGATGGATGGCTCATTGTGTAAACCAAACTAAAACAAACAAATAGAAAGCAGCCTTTACCTGTTGGTACAGTAGGGTTTAGTGTGTCGTCGCTACCACAGCCCAACCCCTCAAAAAAATACTATATTTTAGTAGCTAAACAGTTGAAGTGAAAGCAGTGTAAGTCAAAAGAGCCAACGTTTGCATAGATTTTATTTAAAAAATCACAATGAGCAACACAATTATGTCCTTATATAAGGTTTTATAAACACAAGGATACTCTATAATGGGAATTGTGTATTACGGGAAAATAGAGACATCATAATAAACCACAAGACAAGACTGGACAAGACAAGGGGTTTTAATTGTCTCTCACACCATGAGATGGCATGTTTTCCTAATATACTCTTCACCATTATCAGGGTTATTTACTAAAATAAGAATACAAAGAGTGTGGCGGAACCAACCTCGCCACTGGGAAGCCTGTTTGCCCGCCTCCTGCCTGCTGACTATGGCCCCTGGGAGATTTGACCCTTTAAATACAGGATTTGGACATGTTGTATTGTATTATGCTGCTACTGGCCCTTTAAGAACCATCAGGGGACATACTGTGGAGTTACTGGGTGGATACCATTTCATGTATCAGAGGCACATGGTGAGAACAATGGATGAAGCACATGGTGAGAACAATGGATGGCGGCCATTTTAACTCACAGACACTGTTGTGACTTTTCTACACGGTGCCATCTCGCCGGTATTTGGTGCACAAAGACATCGTGCAGTAGTTTTAAACTATACAACAGGGGACACATTATACAGTAATCATTTTTTATATAATCTGTATATGTTCTGCGGAATCTGTATTAAACTGTATCTTCCAAACTACGGAACGGATCTGGGTTAATTTTGGATATGTGGTTCACCCAGATCCCCCGGTTATATGGGGTTATTGCATGTTTGGGGATCCCTGTGATATGTTTTATAAAACTGTATTTCTCTATCTGTGATAATTATATTACCCATTGTGTTCAGTAATCATATCACAGGCAGAGGGGAGGATTTTGTGTGGGAGTGTCTGTGTTTATTGTACGTATTGATTGGTTGTTCTGTAAAACCCTGGATTGGGAATAAAAGAGGCTGTATGTGCCAGTACAGTCAGTTCTGCTTGACCTCAAAACGAAGTGTCTTCTCATTATTGGGGGAATTGGATTGTATGCTGATTGCCAGGAGTGTAAGCTGATTGTATGCTTTTCTTGTTCAGCTGTTTACAGCATTCATATGCTTGAGAGCATTCATATGCTTCTCCGGTTCGGTGGTTGTGGTGTCTGCTGCAGTGCTTGGAGTCCACAGGAAGCGCTAGGAGCATCCTTCAATGGAGGTACCCAGTCGGGGTGCCTGTTGATCTGTTACAAAGAGAATCTAAATTTTAAAGCCAGAGTAGCCGAACTAGAAACATTCTCAGTCAACTATGCTTTGAGTTTAGCTAGTTTCAACTTTAATATGAAATTCGGTTTGAATTCACCTTGAATTCTCACTTCAGTGAATAACCCTGCATATATATCTTTTATTTTGTGCCTTTTTTTTTTTTTAAGGAACAGGGTTAGTGTTTAAATTACTTTTAGGATTCATCTAATCTTAGGTCAACTGGCAATTCAAGTTCTGGTTTGCCCTAATATTGTTGGGAGATACCATCATGTGTGGTGCCTGCTGATTGCCAGGAGATGGCTGATTTAAAATGTCAGCAGCTGAACATAGCAAGACTAACATGTCCCAGAAAAGGTGTACAGAACTTGAAATCTTAATAAATGATATCAGTTTAATTTATTTAAGTTTATTAGAACCATTAAAGGGACACAGCAAACCCCTAAAGCACTTCAGCTTGCTCGATTCCTTTATGTGTAAAGAGAGGGTCCTCTTTCTTTCATTTTGGAAAAAGTGCAGATTTCATTAGAAATTGACACTTTTATAAATTATACCGGCTACACCCCCTGCCTTTTCAAGCAGATAACAAGTCCTGATACTTCTTGGTGTGGTTAGCTTACTAGCACTAAACCCAAGAAGCAGGCAACGGACCAGAGCACCTGCCTCTCAAAGACTTCTCATTGAGCTGCATTGGGAAGTCTGTGATTGAACAACCATAGAAAGTCTGGGTGGAGATTGAAGGGGAGGGCTTGCAAAGGCAGCAGACTCGTATTGTAAAGTATTATACTACTCACTGTAATATATCAGTATGTTTTGTACCCTTATAAAAAATTAGTTTATTTTAGTTAATGCACAGTGCATAACTGTAGTAAACTCCTAGACACCTGCATTAAGAGAACAATAACTGGCTTTAATTGACAAAAAGCATACCACTGCTAAAGACAACAGAAAAGAAAACTACAAGGTTACATATGTAAAAAATATCAGCTAGTGTGGACAATCGAGAAAGCAAGAAGAAATGGCTCATTAAAGAAGGACAATGCACAAATAATTCTATAGATAATGTACCTCACCTCTCCTATAAATCTGGCTGTTTGTTGTGGGTACAAAACAAACATTTACAATACTTAGCACAGACCCCAGACAGTACATCAACCACATATAAGTAGAGCCAGTAGAGCAGGGCTTTACAAATCCCAGAAATTTCGCCCTGGCATCTGGGATTTGTCAGCCCTTTACCCTTTACTGGCTGGGCAAACAATGGGGCCGGGGAGCATGGAGCCGGCCGGCTCATGGAGCGTAGTAGCTGGCCAGCCGCCCACCCTGGGCTGCATGGAGGCGGCAGGCTGGGGCAGCTCGCCAGGGAGCAGTAGTCTACCTGCAGCTCCTCTCTGCTCCCTCGCGCTATATAGTGATGCTGGGAGCCGGAATATGACATCATTCCAGCCCTGGCATCAGTAAGATTACTGCTCCCTCGTGCGCAGGAACAGAGCAGCCCCACTGGACCCAAGGGAAAAATCCACTCAGCTCTCCCAAAGGTAGGGAGGCTGGGTGGATTAACCCCTTAAGGACACATGACGTGTGTGACACGTCATGATTCCCTTTTATTCCAGAAGTTTGGTCCTTAAGGGGTTAAAATGTAAAAAATAAATTTGTGAGAGTGTGAGAAAATGTGTGTATGTCAGTGTGTGCATGTCTCTGTCAGTGTGTACATGTCCTGTCAGTGTGTGTGTGTGTGTCTGTCAGTGTCTGCATGTCTCTGTCAGTGTGTGTGTGTCTCTATCAGTGTGTGCGTGTATGTCTCTTTCAGTGTCTGCGTGTATGACTCTTTCAGTGTCTGCGTGTATGTCTGTCAGTGTTTGTGTGTGTGTGTGTGTATGTCCCTGTGAGTGAGTGTGTGTCAGTGTATGTTTGCCTCTGTCCGTGTGTGTGTGTGTGTGTGTGTGTGTGTGTATGTCTGTCTCTGTCAGTGTGCGTGTGTGTATGTCTGTCAGTGTTTGTGTATGTCTGTCAGTGTTTGTGTGTGCCTGTCAGATTGTATGTGTCTGTTTAGGTACCTACCCCCCTCCAATCACATGAGAGGTGTTTTTACTCACCTTTCTTCCAATGCTGTGCCGATTTCGCTGCAGCTTGTACTGCTTGTCTTAATAGGCAGCAAAGTAAACACTGCCTTTTCTCTGAAAATGCTGCGTTTACATTGAAAAGGCTACAGGGACAGGCTATAGGTACCAGAACAACTACATTAATCTGTAGTGGTTCTGGTGACTATAGTTTCCCTTAAAAAAAACTGGTTCCTAACTTTTTTAGCTGGCTCCTAGATTCCAAACAAATTTGTCAAACCCTGCAGTAGAGAGTGTGTGAGAGGCTGTGTGCAAGCTTTACTGAATACCTTCTATGCTTGTGTATTTTCCATCTTAAGGCACGTTAGCAAGAGTTATACGAAGAGTTCAAATTTTAGTGGTACGACCATCATCACATGGGTTTTCTACCTCCAACTTTGACAAATTAGACTTTTTTTTATATTGTTGAACTCAAGATTTTTAATCAGACAATTCTCCAATGCTTCATGATGGTTTATTTTTATTCTGTGATTGCAGAGAAAAATATCCCTTTTTGACATTTTAAAAATGTGCCCCTTCTAGACTCATGATATCTGGCACATAATAAGCAAATATTTGAAATTTAAACATCTCCCAGATATACACTGAAGGTTTTCTACATTCTTTCCAATCCATATTTCCCAAGTAAACACATTTATGCTTTCATATTTTGCAGCCGGTGGAAATCATTAAAATTACATGTTAAAAAAAATTATGTTAAAATAGTACTTTAAGCACTACAGCTCACTGTCCCCCAGTTTGCTTCAAACTGTCTGAGAGATTTGCCAAAAACTGGGATCTCCAAGTACCTAATGTACCAAAGTACCTAACCACTTTTCTGTGGCTTTTTATACATAAGTTAATATTAGCCAATCTGGAATTAGACAGCAATGAGTGGCCAAGAGTGGTGGATTTGTGCCACCCAAAGTTGTGAGGGTTAATGTGGATGAACGCTTCTGGATAAACTAAGACATTGCTGAGGGACCAGGCTGTAAGAAGCATCATGAAAAGTGGAGTTTTATCCAGTCACTGAGTTTGACACAAAATGGTGGCTTCTGGAGACTCTTTGTGCCATAGGCACTTCAATGAGCTTTAGGTTTAGTTTTTTTTGTAATTGTTTATTTTTGCAGTGCATGGAAAATTCACAGTAAAGCAATTGTCTGCACCATGTAATAGTAGAGTAACAACATAAGAAAAGAGAATGCATGACAGAATACGTGCACTAATCTTTTAGTATACATTGTTATAAAGGTAAATCAGGCAAATTTTCATGTTGGTCAATCCTGTCCTCATGCTGGCCATAACCAATGCTACATAAACTTATAGTGAGAAAAAGGACATAAGGCGGATTTTGTATATGAAAAAATGGAATGTGAAAACACTTGTTAAATACAGAACATTTGTTCTCAGATGCAGGTGATCTATATTATGGTAGCTATCAAACAAAAGCAGTGAGGCCATATTACTAGATGCTATATTTCTCCTAGAGAGGTGAAGGATTAGGCCTTTGAGCCTAAAACCAATCAATAACGTAAAGAAAAATGAAAGAAAAGCTACCAAAATAAATTATGGGAGCTAAAAATGTGTGCAACTGAGATGGTAAATGCAGGGCCGGTGCAAGGATTTTTGGCTACACAGGCGAAGATGAATTTTGCCGCCCCCCCACACACAAATAAGATGTATCTTTAGCGGTGTCTCATATCCAGCCTTTTGAAATCCCCATGTAGTGTATTGTACCCCCCTTTAGTGTGTCTTACACCCCCTTGTATGTCTCTTACAACCCCCATGTGTATCTCCTCCCCCCCCCCCCAACCCCTTTGTGTGTCTTTCTTTCCCACAGCCCTTTTCTGTGGGTCTCTCCCCTCAGCCTGTTTTTTGTGTGTCCCTCTTCCCCTCAGGCTCCTTTGTGTAACTTTTCCCTCCCAAGCCATATAGACATAGATATATAGCTACACACACACATACAGGCACATAGTCACAGAAATATGCAGGCACACAATCAAACAAACACAGCCATACAGACACACAGTCATACAATCAACACATACAGGTACACAGACATACAGTCATACAGACACACACACACACAGACATGCAGTCACTGGCATATAGATAAATAAAAACACAGTTATACAAACACAGACATACAGAGACATGAAGATGCAGGCATACAGAGACATAACGAACAATGCATACAGAGACATATATACACAGACAGTCACACAAAGATATACAGAACAAGGCATACAGAGACATATGGATACAGTCATACAGCGACATACAGGCATACAGGGACATTCAGAAACACACGGACACAGTCATATAGAGACATACAGACACAGACAGACAGTCATACAGAGACATGCAGACAGGTATACAGAGCAGGGGCAGATCCAGAACCTAATCTTGGGTGGGGGGGAGGGGGGGAGGTGGTAGTGAGTTTTAGTGGGGTAATAGGGGCTCTAATTAAGGAGTTAATGGCTGTCGTAGGGGGACAGGGGCTGTAGTTGAGAGTTAGGGGCTGTAATTGGGGGCTTAGGAAATGTAGTGGGGAATTGGGGCTGTAGTAGGGGGTTAGGGACTGAAGTAGGTTGATGGCTGCAAGTGGGAACAGGGGCTGTAGTGTGGGGGATATGGGCAGCAATTTGGGGGAGAGGGGCTGTAGTGGGGGTAAGGACTGTAGTAAGGGAATAGGGGCTGTACTGGAGCTATGGGGTAAAAGGGAGTGGAAGGGATGTGAAGTAAGGGAGTTAGAGGCTGTAGAAGGGAGTATAGGGGCTGTGGTGGGAGCAAAGGGGCAATGTGGTTGGAAATGGGCAGTAGAGGGGGGACACAGGGGCAGTAGAGGGGGACACAGGGGCAGTATGGTGTGGGCACAGGCTGTAACGAGGGACACTGAGGCAATAAAGTGGTGTCACAGGGACAGTATGGTAGGGGGTAAATGGGAAGTAGAGGGGGGGACAGGGGCTGTTGAGGCGGGTAGAGGGGGGAGACAGGGGCAGTAGAGGCGTGTGAAAGGGGGGCAGAGGCAGGGGGCAGGGGCTGTAGAGGGAAATAGAAGTGCTGTAGAGGGGCACATGGGGCAGTAGAGGGGGCAGGGGCTATTGAGGGGCTGTAAAGGGGGCAGGGGTAGTATGATGGGGCAGGGGCTATAGAGGTGGCAGGGGTAGTATGGTGGGGGCAGGGGCTATAGAGGTGGCAGGGGTAGTATGGTGGGGCAGGGGGGAGTATGGTGGGGGCAGGGGGGAGTATGGTGGGGCAGGGGGGAGTATGGTGGGGCAGGGGGGAGTATGGTGGGGCAGGGGGGAGTATGGTGGGGGCAGGGGGGAGTATGGTGGGGGCAGGGGGGAGTATGGTGGGGCAGGGGTAGTATGGTGGGGGCAGGGGGAGTATGGTGGGGGCAGGGGGAGTATAGTGGGGGCAGGGGGAGTATAGTGGGGGCAGGGGGGGTATAGTGGGGGCAGGGGGAGTATAGTGGGGGCAGGGGCTGTAAAGGGGGCAATATGGTGGGGGCAGGGTCTATAGAGGGAAATAGAAGTGCTGTAGAGGGGCACATGGGGCAGTAGAGGGGGCAGAGGCACTATGGTGGGGCAGGGGCTATAGAGGGGCTGTAAAGGGGGCAGGGGTAGTATGGTGGGGCAGTTTGGAGGGGTAGGGGCTGTAGAGGGGGCAGGGGCTATAGAGGTGTCAGGGGTAGTATGGTGGGGCAGGGGCTATAGAGGTGGCAGGGGAGTATAGTGGGGGCAGGGGCCGTATGGTGGGGGCAGGGGCCGTATGGTGGGGGCAGGGGGCCGTATGGTGGGGGCAGGGGGAGTATAGTGGGGCAGGGGGAGTATAGTGGGGCAGGGGGAGTATAGTGGGGGCAGGGGCCGTATAGTGGGGGCAGGGGGTGTATGGTGGGGGCAGGGATAGTATGGTGGGGGCAGGGATAGTATGGTGGGGGCAGGGGGAGTATAGTGGGGGAAGGGGGAGCAGGGGGAGTATAGTGGGGGCAGGGGCAGTATAGTGGGGGCAGGGGCAGTATAGTGGGGGCAGGGGCAGTATAGTGGGGGCAGGGGCAGTATAGTGGGGGCAGGGGCAGTATAGTGGGGGCAGGGGCAGTATAGTGGGGGCAGGGATAGTATAGTGGGGGCAGGGATAGTATAGTGGGGGCAGGGATAGTATAGTGGGGGCAGGGGGAGTATGGTGGGGGCAGGGAGAGTATGGTGGGGGCAGGGGGAGTATGGTGGGGGCAGGGGGAGTATGGTGGGGGGCAGGGGGGAGTATGGTGGGGCAGGGGGGAGTATGGTGGGGGCAGGGGGAGTATGGTGGGGGGGCAGGGGGAGTATGGTGGGGGGCAGGGGGAGTATGGTGGGGGCAGGGGGGAGTATGGTGGGGGCAGGGGCTGAAGAAAGGGGCTGAAAAAAAAAAACTTTTGATTTAAAAAAAAAAAAATGCTACAAGTTCTTCCCCCACCCCCTCCCAGAGACTTACCTTGGTCCAGGAGGGAGAACCTTACCCCTGGTGGTCGGATGGGATGGGCAGCTGGGCTGCACTGGAGGCTGGAGGCTGGAGCTGCAATCAGGACCGCTGGGGAGTCTGGGAGCAGTAGAAGTCCCGCCCCCTTCTGACATCATCAGAGGAGGACGGCTGACTTCACTGCCAGGCTCCTGTGTGCTGGCTGCAGGGAGAGAGGTGAGATTAAAAATCCGAGTCTCCAGCCAGAGGCAGGGGATTCGGATTTTTGCGCCCCCCTTCTCTGGCGCCCTAAGGCGGCCGCCTGTGCCGCCTTATGGACGCGCCGGCCCTGGGTAAATGTTGGTGTTCCAGTTTCAGCCAATACTACAGTTATCGTCTAGTTGGGCTCAGGTTTTGCTGTTTAGTACGGGGTGCTGAACGGTTCCTCCACGGTGTGTAAGCTAATGCATTGTCACCACATGACCCCCGATATTCAGTAGCAGGGCGGAGATCCTGCAGGTCTCCTGAAGTAGTCCCACAGGGTTGTCGCTGGCACATGGGCGTAGCGGGCATCTTGGCTCTCGGACTAGAAGATGAGCAGGGCATTGATGCACCGCTGGCACTTTCTACAGGTGCAGATGGGCTAAGTGGCTGCTGCTCCTGTCGGGTCTTAATCCGGGCCCAGAAGGCAGAGCAGAGTGCGTCGAAGGCTGCTGTAAACTTGGATTCCCAGCTCTCTTGCACATGCTTTTGTGGTATGGCGGCCATCTTAGAAATGCTGTGAAGCTTTGTCAGGTAAGGGAAATAGTAGCCCCTAGGCTGCTCAAAGTTCGTGAAATGTCCCGGGTGAGATAAACCCCGCTGGTTTAAAGGGGGAGGGGCAGAGGTAACAGCTAAAAGTGCCAGGAATGCCGGAGCAACCAGGCTGGTAGATCAGCCGTTTCTCCTTACCAAGGCTCGTCCGCAGCGTCTAGGTTACAGGTCTGGTTCAGTCAGCAGGTTTCTCAGAAGTGCTGCAAACTCTCTCAGAGGGTCACAATTAGCTTTAGTTGAGAATTAGGAGTCTTAGAGTGCAAATTTAAGTGGCACATTTTTACAAAGATCAAAATTTACATAACATATATTTGATTATATTCTTTACCATAAGGTATATGTGTTACATCTAATAGTTTTAAATGAACCTATTAAGTATTACGACATAGAACAAAAAAGGGTATGTCTCAGTCTGTTAATCTATGCATACCTCAAAATTACATATAGACTCTACTGAACCTTAAAGTGAAGACAGAGTGTCGCCTGCAAACAGAAAAAATAAAAATAAAAGATCAAGAGAACCACCAATGTAGCAGTTCAGGATTCCTAAACACCATCAGTGTGTATCAATCTTCATGAACAAAACTGCCCGGAAACATTTGTAACCTTAAAATAGCTATGAATGAATTAAATAAATTAGCTATAGCCATAGCTATTTTAAATAATTAATTCATATAGCATAATGCCAGTTAAGTTTAATATATATATATATATATATGTATATATATATATATATATATATATATATATATATACATATATATATATATATATTAGTGTAGATTGAATTATTAGCCGTATTAGTCCAGTCTTTGGTGTGTGTGTTTATATATAATATGCTCTCCCTCCTAATATGCTCTACATAATCACGCATTTCTTTCCAGAATTCTCTCTGAAGCAAGGGTTGTTTTTTTTTTATGGACATGCTGGTCTCTGCCATGGGAAGCTTAGTATGGTAGAATTGCTTTTAACAGTTTTATAAATGTGATGCATCTGGCATCGGGAAAAAAAATATCAGTATGTTTTTTATATAGTATTCCTAATAGAATACCCAAAACTTTGATTTTGGACAGGACTCCATTGCTGACCTGAAAGTTTTCAGTAGTCAGTGTGAGAACCCACACTGAGGTCATTTGGGGCACCTCGAGAAAGAAAAACCTATCAACAAAAATATGAACTTTATGAGCTTAAATTTATAGGAACGCTAAAAATACATTTAGAACTTTGCACATTGCACATTTAAAATATGTGCAGTATGTGTATGTATATGACTCACCCCCTGTTAGTTTCCAATATTTAGAAATCATTTTAATGAAGGTATTTTAAGGTGAAGAGTCCTTTTGCTCTGCCTTATCTCAGGTTAAACTCTTTTTGAAAGGCTTAACCTTGATGGTGGGTAGCCGACGCATATCGCCCTGTCTCTTGCAGTCCTCAACAAGGCCCACGCACTTCTTCCTATTCTCTCAGCCCATCACTGGCCACCCACTGAAAGGTACAGTGTATAATGTAACTCTCTGTGGGCTAATCACAGCCCAAGCAGAAGAAGAGGAATGCATGAGATAGGGACAATTGGTACTGGGAATCTGAATTTGGATTTTATAACAAGACACGGAGGCTCATATTGCATATCCCTTTCTTTACTGTTGACAAATAGCAGCAAAGGAAACATACAGAATGAAAAAAGAATGAACATGTGATAACCTAGGCCCCTCCCCCTCAGGTCCCAGTATAACAGGCAGCACTTCCCTTCCATTTCCCTCTTTCTTTGCTGCTCTGACACAAAGATAAGTACATGCCATATTTTCTCTTATATACTATTCATTGATAATTTAATGGATTTTTATTTAATTTGTATTTATTTAGTCTTTTATTTCTAAGGTTAGTAATTGTGTCGTTATACACTAGCCTCAGGGCCCAGACCTCCCCTGCTTATGTAACCTTGTCTGTTTCTTCTGCTCGAGCGCCTCTCTGCGCACTTCTTCTTGTTTCATTATTCCTCCGCGTAGCTTGCGGGTGCCGCGAATCCCACGAGATTCCCGGCGGCCATTTTCTGTCATTCTGTCCCTACCTCTTAGTGTGTCGCTGGTCTGGGCCCTGGTGAGAGCGTTTTTTCCTTTGCTTAGTTTGTTTGGGTGACTAACCCATACGTCCTTGATCATGCCTAAACCCAGACTATCTACTGGGTCCGCTCACTCTGGGGAGTCGGATTCCCCAGTAATCAGAACTGAGGTCCCTGTCACCTCAGATATTTCGCCTTCTATGGCGGATGGGACTACCCAACCCGGTGGACCACAGTTTCTGGCGCTACAGCGCTCAGTGACAGACGCCATTATGGCTGCTATGGGGTCTATGTCCTCCACCCTCTCCCACACCATTTCACAAGCCCTCTTGCCCCGTCCTTCAGACGAGCAACTCTCGGGCACCTCGACACCCCAGGGAGAGGTATCTAAAGGGGACTTCAAAAAGGCTGCCCGTAAATCTAAACACTCCTCTGCCTCCAGAAACACCATGACTGGCGTACCTTCGGTCGCCCCAGAAAGCGTGTCCCATCCACGCAAAAGAGCCTTTCCGCGCCAGGCAGAACGGGCGCGGCTTTGGAAATGTGCTAGAGCACAGATTGAGAGTGGCACCGACTCAGAAATCGGGTCAAATGAGGAGGCTATGAACGAGTCAGATTCCGACTCTGATGCGGATTCCGCCGATGGCGCTCTCGACCTCCTTTCCTCTGCTCAGGCAGAGATGCCCGGAGGCGAGACGGGGACCAGGAACCCTGCGGCTGCGGGGCCATCCCTCGTGGATCCTTCGGGGGTCCCACTCTTCGACCCGGATGACCTTCATCATCCGAGGTCGGCGGAGTGGCTCCCAGCCGACCACGTTGCCACATATCTGGGAAATTGGGTCAGAAAACCCTTAAGCAAGGCGGCCCGCAACAAATTGAGGGCGGAGTGTCCTAGGCCTCTGGTGCCCAACAAGGTGTGTGACACCCCAGAGGTTGATCCAAAAATGACCCAGTTCCTCACTAAACTGGGCTGGAACCCCCGTAAAGGACTAGAGTCCGCTTTGAAGTCCTGCCAGGACAAGCACCTGGACATATTCGGGCCTTTGGCCAAATTATTTGACTTGGCGGAAGACGCCAGAGCGGAGAACCGCATGGTCGACCCTGAAGACCTTAGAGGTTGGGTCCAGAGAGCAATTTGTATTGCTGGGAGCGTAAATACCTCCCTGTCTATTGAAAGGCGTAAAGCCATATTGTTCAAAATTGAGCCAAAACTAGCCAACCTCGCCCTTACGGAGGCGGGCAAAGACGCCCAAGGACTCCTCTTCGGAGACTCCTTCATCAAAGACTTGGGGCGTTTTGTGGGGGCATTCACGGCTCTAGACAAGGCCCAGGCCTCCATGAGGCGAGTATTCCAGGGGCGGGTCTCTACCAGGGCCGGCAGAAGCAGGAGCCGTCTGTCCGGCCGCAACTATCCCCAATCCCGTGGCACGGGAAGAGGCTCCTTTCAACAGTATCACCAATACCAGGAGACCTCCCGCCCCATGTTTTTTCCATCCCGTGGACGTCAATGGCGATCCAGAGGCCTTCGGAGTAACCCAAACTCCAGACGACCATACGGTGAGTTGCCTTCTACCACACATTTCTTCTCCGGGTTACATAGGGGGCAGACTCCAACATTTTTTCCCAGCCTGGTCACAAATCACTTCAGATCCCTGGGTACTGGCCACTATTCAGGGCTTCCATATAGAACTCACCTGCCGCCCTACACACATTCCCCCTCCTCGACCGATCCGCTTTTCCATCCAGGATCGCGGTCGGATCGACGAAGAACTTTCATCCCTCCAGTTCAAAGGGGCTATCGAACTAGCACCCCCCAGCCCTGCGGGCGTAATAAGCAATATCTTCCTAGTGGAAAAGAAAGGCGGCCAATCGAGGCCAGTCATAAATTTGCGCCCCCTCAATGCCGTAGTCAGGTACCGCCATTTCAAGATGGAGGGTATTCACCTGCTAAGGGATCTCCTCCTCCACGGAGACTGGCTAGCGAAACTAGACCTAAAAGACGCGTACCTGACAGTGCCAATAGCGGAGGCCTCTCGGGACCTCCTACGCTTTTACTGGCGACACGAAATATGGCGATTCACCTGTCTGCCCTTTGGCCTATCCTCAGCCCCGTGGTGTTTCACAAAACTTCTACGGCCCGTTATGGCCTGGCTACGCAGTCGAGGAGTTCGGCTAATCGTCTACCTAGACGATATTCTACTCATGGCTCAGGAGCGCTCCACCCTCCTCTCACACCTACGACTAGCCATAAACCTCCTGTCACGCTTAGGTTTCATAATCAACTGGGAGAAGTCATGCCTGACCCCCGCCACCCGCTTGGAATTCCTAGGTTTCCAAGTGGATTCGGGGGCAGCGACGCTGAGTCTCCCGATATCCAAGATTCGTTCCATCCGCAAAGAATTGCGCAGGGCCCTTATCCGACCCCAGCTCACCTTACGCCAATTGGCACGCCTCATAGGCCTACTGGCCTCTTCAATCCAGGCCGTGTTCCCAGGCCCACTCCACTACCGAGCGCTACAGCGCCTAAAAATCGCTCACCTAAGAGCCGGGGCATCCTACGCAGACCTAGTCTCCCTGGACAACGAGACGAAAGACGAGTTGCGATGGTGGATTCTCAACCTGTCTGCGTGGAATGGCAAAGCCATCTTCGGCTTAACGCCGGAATTCACGATCGACTCGGATGCGAGTCTACACGGTTGGGGAGCCCACTGCGAGGGCATCTCAACTGGGGGCCGGTGGTCGGAGTCCGAAGCCCGACTACATATCAATGCCCTGGAGCTCCTGGCAGGCTCCTTCGCCATCCGCAGCTTCGCCAAGGACCGTGCCCTATCATGTATTCGGCTCCGCATGGACAATGTTTCGGCGGTGAGATATGTCAACCACCTGGGTGGTACACAGTCGGCGGTCCTGGCCAGGCTGGCGAAAGATTTTTGGGAATTCTGCCTGGAACGGAACCTTATGGTCTACGCAGAGTACTTACCTGGCCTGCACAACGTCCAAGCGGACTGGGGTTCACGTTATCTTTCAGACACCAGCGACTGGAGATTAGCCAGGAAGGTGTTCTCCAACATATCATCTCTTTGGGGACCATTTACCATAGACCTTTTCGCCTCCCGGCTCAATACTCAACTCCCACGCTTCTTCAGCTGGAGGCCGGACCCAATGGCGGAGGCAGTGGATGCCTTCCTACAAGAGTGGAAGGGAGGCCTCCTCTATGCCTTTCCCCCATTTTCCATGATCCCTCGCTCACTCCTGCAGACCCGCAAACACCGGGCGGAGCTAGTCATGGTCACCCCATTCTGGGAGACGCAGTCTTGGTTTCCCCAAATGCTCGAGATGACGTTGGACTATCCTCGACTCCTGCCGGGTCGCCACGACCTGCTACAAGACCCGACGGGTCGCTATCATCCCCTCCGGCTGGAGGGCTCTCTCCCACTTCTGGCGTGGCGAATCTCCGGGGACCCTGGGAAATCCAAGGAGTTTCGGACGCAACTAGACTCTTATTGGCTGCAGCATGGGCTCCCGGCACTAGACGGGCATATGGGTCAGCTTGGCGAGCTTGGGCTAGCTGGTGCATGGCTCGGAACGAGGATCCCGTTTCGGCCCCTGTAACAACGATCCTGCAGTTCCTGACGTCTCTCTTCGAAGCCGGTAAGGCTTACAGGACCATTAACCTTTACCGCTCCGCTATCTCGGCGATTCACCAAGGCTTCGAGGGCCGCCCCGCGGGACAACACCCTCTAGTGTGCCGACTCGTCAAGGGCTCTAGATTTTCAAGGCCACCCAGGCCCCGCTACTCCACGACCTGGGATGTTTCAGTTGTATTGGCTTTCCTCTCATCCTGGCCCGCTAACGCAGGACTCTCCCTCAAACAGCTGTCGGCCAAATTGGTGTGCCTGCTCTGTCTCATCTCATGCAAGAGAGTCTCGGATGTCAGTGCACTGGACGTCGATGCCAAGTCATACACCCCGGACGGGGTAACTTTTAACATCAGCAGACGCACTAAGACTTCCATCAAGGCGGTATCCTACCCTAGTTTCCCTGCCTCTCCTTCGCTATGCCCAGTGACCTGCCTTCGTGAATACGAATCTCGCACCGAACCACACCGATCTACTGCCTCCCGTCAGTTGTTCTTATCTTTCCGCCCCCCTTTTCACCCAGTTTCCAGCACTACCTTATCACGCTGGGTGAAATGGCTGCTGGCCCAAGCGGGCATTGACACTACAGTGTTCGGCGCCCACTCAGTACGAGGGGCTTCGGCCTCTTCTATGATGTCTGCGGGCGCCCGCCTAGAAGACATTATGAGAACAGCTGATTGGTCTAGGGAATCTACCTTCCGAGAATTCTACTTTCGGCCGGCCCCACACACATTCGCTGTTATAATGGATCAGCTTTAAACTTGCAATATGAGCCTCCGTGTCTTGTTATAAAATTGCATGATTTTGCTATTACATGACGAAAAGTCATGATTTTATTAAAGACACGGAGGCGAGTATTGCCCCACCCTTTTTTGTTACTCTCACGCTGGTAAGTATATATCTCCCCACCCATATTACTCATACCACGATACACCACATGTTATAGTTTGGGACGGTAAGTGGGGCCGTCCTTATACTTGTTGTTTTTCAATATTACTGGATATGTTAACATTGATTGTTTTGTGGGATTGTATATACAAGGGTCTTTGTTCCCACTGGTGTAACCTTGTACTAGTTACAAGTATCGACTTTAACCTGTTGGCTCCTGTCCTTTATGTCTCCACAGCTTAATCTGGCAAGACGTCTAGCAAGGGTCCGGTTTATTGGTCTCCTCCCGCTGTCCTCCATCGGTCCTATGGATTCTACGGCCACACTTCCCAGTTTGTGATGTTATACCTCCTCGGTTTTTTCTGTTATTACCTTGGGACTTTATTCTCGCATTACTCTAGTTATGGACATTGTTCTTTGGTCGCATCTGCAGAAAGAGGGAAATGGAAGGGAAGTGCTGCCTGTTATACTGGGACCTGAGGGGGAGGGGCCTAGGTTATCACATGTTCATTCTTTTTTCATTCTGTATGTTTCCTTTGCTGCTATTTGTCAACAGTAAAGAAAGGGATATGCAATACTCGCCTCCGTGTCTTTAATAAAATCATGACTTTTCGTCATGTAATAGCAAAATCATGCAATTAATTTGTTCAAAAAACTGTTTACATCTTTAGACACACAGTACCCAGGGACTATGCACTTTAAAACAACTTCATTAATACGAAGTTGGTTTGAGGGAGAAGAGTCCCTATAAATTTGAAAAGTAAATTGATTGCTCATACACCTTGTAACGGAGCTCCGCGTACTCCGACCGAGTACCCTCCGTTGATGGACGCTTCCTAGCTTGCGCCGAGGACCACAAGCACCGCACCGGACACCACAGCCACCGCAGACTCCACAACCGCCGAAGCTTAACTGGAGCCTCGCCGTCTTCCTTCCACCCTGGATCGGCTTCTGTCCTCCAGGACCGTGTGGGGAAGACCTCTCCTCCAGGAGAGCGTATCCAGAACAAGCTCTTAAAAGAGCTAAGTGATTAAAGCTCAAGGGAATATGCAGAGCATAGCAATCCCCAGTGTGATATAGCAGTTCCCTCCAATAACGAGACAAGACTACGTATTGAGGGTCAGAAGAGGTCTGAGGTGCTGGAACACCCAGCCTGGTTTTTATTACGGTTGTGCACATACAGGACACACCCAGGGGGAGGCATAAAATAACCAATCAAATAACAGTACAACCCACACATCCCCTCCCCTCAGATAAGCAGTTAACATAATTATTACATACAGTAAAAATACAGTTTTCACACATACTCTGTAACTTTAAATCCATACATTCAATCTCCATAAAATAGATTACATATTTAGACTCAGCATACATCAAACATAAACACTTCCAAAAATCAGCCAAATCCCTCCAGTGGATCAAAAGTTAGCTGGAGGTCCCTTTATGACCGACCGCAAGCACAATTTCCTGCCCAAAACAGTTCCATAGATTTGGGCTGTGCGGTCGGTCAATTTCATGCAGAAAAAACGACTAAGTCCCATCTTCGAACGGGACTTAGTCTCTGGAGCTGCAAGTTCCGTATGGGAGAAGGTAAGGGTCAGCGGTGTTCGTGGATTTGCGCATCCGATTTTAGTTCCACAGAATCTTTAGCATACACCGCTGACCACGTTCGAATGAACTAAGATGGCAATTAACCGGCAGTAACCTCACAGCCTGGGAGGTAAATTGCCTGCACACTTTAACTTCTGGGTGGTCCGCCTGTGTGGTACTTCTTTCAGTAAGCCCTATTTACTGAACCAAGTGGGAGAAAGCCAGGGGCAAGTTATTTTGCCATACACACCCAATAAAGGGCCATACACACCCAATAACAGTTAATAAGTTTTCAGGGGCACAATCTTCCAGGGGCCATAGTCATGAGGAAGGAGGCTGGCAAATAGGCTTCTCCACAATCCAGGGAAGCAGGGCAATTTTCCATTTAAAGGGCCAGTTACAAATAGCGATTTGTAACACACCTATTTAAAGAAAATTAATACCCCAAAAAATATTTTATTGAACAACAAAATACTGAATCCATATTCATTTCAATACATAAATATTACATTGAGAACAATCCTGAAAATGATCACAGCTTTCATAACGTTAGGTCATCCAAGGACCATCTGAGTATTATTTTTCCCAACCCAGACTTTTATTTCTTCAAAAGAATATTTGCAAAGGGGTTGTAATAACGCCCTAGTATTAATAATGCACTATAAAACTGTTTATAGACTCAGTTAATGAAGTCATATGATTTACATGTAATACTGGTAAACTCCTGGCAATTAATGACAGGAAAACATGTGTAGTATGCCAAGGCAATAATCCTAAAGAAAGAAGAATTTGGATCATTTATTTAAAGTTTGCAACCCACATATTTTGGAAGAAAATTCATTTTATCTTGCTGGAGTGAGATCGATTTCATTGTTAAGTTTTAAAGGGTATTGAATACCAATGAAAGTGGCTCTAAAAGTACAGGGGGCGGATTGTTGATTTATTGATGTTAAAGTAGTATAGCTCCTAACCAAACTAGAACTAAATACCAGTAATTTTCTCTTTGGCCTTCTAACCACTACATTTTCAATTCAACTATTTTAGTGTTTATACCTAAATAACAGTTTATTAATAAGTCTTCAGTCATCACCAATTGACCTTTAGTATCTCCCTGGACTGAAAAGGAAGGGAGGGCATGACTGCAGGCCAGCAGTAAGGGGGGTGGGGGTGGCTATATTGGATACTTTGTTGCAATATTAAATATAAAGCAGTGCAGAGGAGGGGCCATATCAGTTTCTCAGTAAAGTGAGGAGTGAGAACGTACTAATTTCCCACCCACCCTCCCTATAGTGTTTTGACTGTGTATTGCGCTTGTTCTGGTATGTTTCTTGGTTCTGGTTTGTTCTTTCTTCTCGCTGTCACAGCTGCAGCGGTGTTCCTGGCCAGTGCATTGGAAATTGAAAGAAACTGATGAGTCAACTTGGGGAGTCGCAGCCTGCCGAGGGCTGATGGCGGTAGGCAGGCTGATATGAACTCATGGACAAAGAAGTGGTATCTGCCTGTTGGGAGAAGTCTCTCAACAGCTGGCAGTTGGATGGAAAGCTGGTCTGTGTCAAAATGTAATAAAGCTGTGGCCGTTGCCCTTACCCATAACTATTGTGTGGTGTTATTATTTACGGAGGGCAACGGGAGGTGGGGTTTTTCTGGATCAGCAGTCAAGCCTTACATTTATACATTTAAAGGGACACTATGGTCACCAGAATAACTCCAGCTCATTGTATTTGTTCTGGTGAGTAGAATCAGTCCCTCCAGGCTTTTTGCAGTAAACACTGTCTTTTTCAGAGAAAATGTACTGTTTACATCACAGCCTAGGGATAACTTTACTGGCCACTCCTCAGATGGCTGCTAGAGGTGCTTCCTGGGTAATTGCTGCACACTGTGCAACACTGCCATTCAGTGTCTCCACCCTCTGCATGCAGACACTGAACTTTACTCAAAGAGATGCATTTATTTAATCTATCTCTATGAGGAGATGCTGATTGGCCAGGACTGTGTTTGACTTGTGCTGGCTCTGCCCCTGATCTGCCTTCTTGACAGTCTCGGCCAATCCTATGGGAAAGCATTGTTATTGACTCACAAAATCGGTTCTGATGTTGTCAGGCATGCAAGCAGGTCAGTTGCAGAGGCAGCCGCTGCAGATCTGAATACAAGTAAGATTTTACCATTTTTAGGAGGCAAGGGGGGCCAGGAGGGGCTATATGGTGGTCTTAACACTTTGTTTGTTAATGCATGTTTTTGTTCCTGACCCTATAGTGTTACTTTAAATTTAGCACTTTTATTTCCCTAACTCTAACTGTATTCCGAAAATTAGGATTAAGCATGGTGAAATAATGATGGCAAATGCATGTGCTGCAATAAATATATGCTCAGTTGCTCAAATAATTTAAACACCATCATGCAGTTTTTGGGTTTATTGCAATGCATTAGCTGTAGCTTCAGATCCAATAGCCCCTATATTAATCTGGCATGTACACAAAACACATACTCTCATTTTATGTGTGCAAGGGTTGTGCTAGGTGTGCCTAGGCACTCCTTAGTGCAGGACTAAATTGTCCGCCCAGTCCCCTGTTGAGTACATTTGCATTATTTTCAATTAGTTCGTTATCTGGTTATGACAAAAGGAACACATATTGGCTATATTTCTATACACCTTATTATCACAAAAATTTTCTATGATGCATCATATTTATTTTATTAAAGAAAGTAATCTTCTCTCAGCAACAACCTTATTTAGTAGGCTATGTACGCCTACATCTCTCACATTATATTTCTAAGTCTTTCCACTGTAACTTAGTTGATTTTTCAAATGTCTCTTAACATTACATTGATTTATAAAAATATGTTATGCACAAGCAACTCATTAGATGGAAAATATGTTTTTTTTTTCTGGCAGCATCAATTGCCAAAAAAATAAGAGAGATTAAAAACATACATAATAAATAAAATACATTTCCTATGCCTAAATTACTCTTTTTTATTAATAAATATATACATAAATATTTATGATTGTATATTTTTCAAGCTTGCTGGGTTGCATTGGTCGGCGTGTCCTGGTTGCTATTGAGACGCAAAGGAGCGCTTGTCAGCAGGTGGGCGTTCCTACCGCAGTTATGTGGAGTGTGTATAACCCCGGCACCCGTACGCATGTAAGAAACCAACTGTATTTCGGTTTCCCTGGTGATATACTGATTGGAAGTCAAGCTGGCTAATTAAAGTCTACATGAAATCACCTATCTCAAGAACATCAGAATTAACCATAAACTGACCCTAAGGCTGGGGTATGAAACCTTCAGCATTCCAGATATTGTAAATTGGAGTTCTGAAAGTTGCCTACCCCTGCCTTAGGCACCCACCTATGGCCCAAAGGTAAGGCAGGGAGCGTAGAACCTTTAATATGTTTGGCCACATTCACTATCCCTATGTCAAACATGTATTCCTGATCCTTTAGTGTTTAACCCACCATTTAGGTGGCTTTCACCCCCCCCCAGTCCCCCTTCAGAAGTTTAAAACTCACCTTATTTCCAGTGTCACGCGGGTCCGCCAGCGCTTGCTCTGCCCCCTTTGTGACTTCATCAAAATGGAGGATTTTTATCCAATCCAATGCTTTCCAATTGGGAAAGCATTGGGTTGGCTAAAATCGGCACGGGGCGGGGCCACATGCCATTTTGGCCAATCAGGACCTCCTCATAGAGATGCATTGAACCATCTAAGGAGTGGCCACTTGGAGGTGTCCCTAGAGGCAATGTAAACACTGCCTTTTCGCATGAAAAAAGTCTGAAGGGAACTATTATACTCACCAGAACAGCTACATTAAGCTGTAGTTGTTCTGGTGACTATAGTGTCCCTTTAAAATTCACACTCAGCCTGTTTGCACAATAACTACTTCGAAATGCACAGTGGTCACTGTGCTTAAAATAACCCTTTAATTTCTAATCTGATTTTATCTTTGATTTATTCCTATTTTCAATATTTTTAATTCTGTAATCTTTTTCATTTTTCCATTTGTATAATCACACAATTTAAACAGTAAAACGTTTCTTAGAGAAATCTTCATCTTCACATATAACAAATTTTTGATTTATTATGATAAGGTTTTATTTACAAAACGGATTACATTTTCTGAAAAGAAAAAAAAAGAAAAGAATAAAAAACAAAACTTCTACAAGTGTATTTCTAGTTTTTGTATAAACAATTTCGGTACTGCACATACTGAATCTTGATTCCCAACTGCACTTACATTTGGCAAAGGATGTTATCTTAACCAATGGCTTATGAATAAGTGTCGTTCAATAACTCTTTGTTCTTCAGAAACGCCTCTGACAAGTCAACCAGAGACATTTTTTGAGAAAGTCAACTTTTGTTTAGAAGTAAAATCAATGCTTCAAAGAAAATCACTATAATCTGGGCATATTCAACAAACTACTGAGCGCTACGTGAGGAGTGACAAAACAATGTTTATAAAATGCTTCTTAAATAAGGTCGTTGTTCCATGCACAGATAAACATGGCTTTAATAAAACGCAGAACTTGCTTCGTGCTTGCCAGCAAGACATGTGGACACTTTAAATCATGTTTTGCTATCTGTTTTGAAGTCAATGCTCTCCCAAGAATGTCTATGGGTTAGTTTTTTTATTATTTTTATTTTGGTACATACATTGATTAACCCCTTAAGGACCAAACTTCTGGAATAAAAGGGAATCAGGACATGTCACACATGTCATGTGTCCTTAAGGGGTTAAACTACTGTGTGTTCTTTGATATAATGCAGTAAATTATCTGCTCTTGTTCCATGTTTACTATTTGAATATTTGAATCGTATCCAACATCACAAAAAATGTTTTTATTTTTTTTGTTTTGTGCTATTTTGTTATTGTCAACCTTATTCACTAAGTTCTGAGTTTTAGTAAATTAAATGGAAAAATTTAGGCATAAATAGCTGAATTATAAATAAATGTAATCCAAAGTATAACTGGTGTATAAAACCTCTCCCTTTATGCCTTTTGATAACAGCCACCAGTGCCCAAGTTAAAGGAACAATATTGGGTCAGGAACACAAACATGTATTCCTGACACTATAGTGTTAAAAATACTGTCTAGCCTCCCTGCCCCTCTCCCCTTGCCTTCCTAAATATAGTAAAATCTTACCTTTATGTGCTGATGATGGCTCTGCCCCTGAACTGCCTCTCTATACGGAAAGTTCAGTGTGTCCATGCAGCACTCCCCCCAGGAAGCACCTCTAGTAGCCATCCAAGGAGTGGTCAATGGAGGCATCCCTATTCTGTAATGTATTCTCTGAAAAAACAGTGTATAATGCAAAAAGCCTGTACGGACTGACTATACTCACCAGGACAACTACAATAAGCTGTAGTTGTTCTGTTGACTATAGTGCCACTATACTGTCAAATTGTATGACACTTTGAGTCCAACTAGAAAAGAGAACATCTATAAAGTGCTGAAATGTAAAGCAGAACTATCTCTGACTTATTTGAATAACCCAATAACTAATCAAGATTGAGCTTTGTGTTTCTTCCCTCCAAACTGACCATTTAAAAAAAAAAAAAAAAAAATCTTTTAATTTGCATTGTGTGCCTTGCTGGCCTGGTACAGTCAGATCAAGGGAAAGTTATTTAATTTAAACCACAGAGGGTCATAAGCGTGGGTGCATGAACATATACGGCACTACTAAAGGAGTGCCTGAGCACACATGTTTTTCCCTAAAGACCTGCTGACATTGAATACGTCTGCTGCACTCATTTTTGTGCCTCAGCTGCACTACCTACCCTGTCAAATGCTACTACAGGGTCAATATTAACCAAACTGGACAATTTTCTAAGACAGCTTTGCTTTCAGTTCAGAAACTCTGGTCTTAAATTTGAAATCCACTTTTAATTCACCTAAAATTGTCCCCTAAGTAAATAATCCTGTTTAGTGAATCACACTGATAAGTGTTTACAACATTTCCTCTTTAATTATGCCATGCATCTTTGACATTTAGAAATGGTTAAGCTAATGCCGCACAAACTGCAAAATGCCAAGCCTTAGATGGGCATTGCTACTGTATACATGCTTGCATTCTAACCGGGACAAATAACACTTCCAATTATGCATAAGAATACGCCTTAGTTTAATACTCCTATCATACGTTCGTCCTCATTTGTAAACTTTAGATCTTTTAGAACATTCTGTATTCTGTTCATTTAGTTACTTAGTATTATTACAGATGCCATCGTACCCTCTTGGTTTCATTTCCACTTCTCTTATTCATTCAGGCAACAAAACACTTAAGTCAGATTTAAGGGATTCACAGCAGCTGGATCATAATCCATTAAATGTGACATTTTTGATACATAAATAGGCACTATGTAAAGTATAACACTTCAAAGCCAACTTTGCACTTGTTTCCTTGATAAATCTATCCTTGCATGTTTGTCCTTCCTTATCTAATAACTATTGTAATATATTTGCATTAGAAGATTTAGTATTGTGCAAATGAGAATTAGCCTTTGCCTTTGTCATTCAACCAGCCCCCTTTACTTTTCTGTGGTTTTCTATTAAGCCACAATCTGTCGGCGTACAATAACATAAAAACGGCTTTCTTTTAATGGCAACGATGTGATATATTTGCAGTATTTAGGCACGGTAAACAATGAGCATGATCTAAATTAAAACTCTTTGCAAAACATCGTCAGACATGAATAAGTGAAGAAACACAAACATACAATTAAAATACTTACATTTTAATAGATAACTGTCACTAATGATCTACATATTTATAGTGGTGCTATAGAACAAAACTGGGTTTAAAAATATAAAATGCATATAACTAGATAAGAAAGTGTTACATGATTGAACATGAATGATGTTAGGCAACCTTCTGCACTCCAGATGTTATGGACTACAACTCCCGTAATGCTCTAATAGCCATAATGTAAAGCAACAGGGAAGATGTAGTTCACAACATCTAGTGTTGCCTACCCCTGACTATAAGAAAAGATTTAAAGAAGGGAGGAAAGAGAATTTGGATACAGAATTTAGGTAATAATGACATGATGCAAGAGTGGAGAAGTAAGAGAATTTATGAAGCATATATGATTGTGATAATGAGAGGTGATTTCTGCAAAAAGTGGCAGTAATAGTACAACATGAAGAGGGACATAAAACTGACCCTTGGACTTCAGCTAAAAGAGGGTGTAAATGTAAATGCATTAAAGTGAGAGTTTTTTAAAATAAAAGCAAATAGACTACACAAAAAGCAGCAGAAAAGTCAATGAGACCTAGTAGAGTGCAGGACCAAACTGGTCCACTGGAATACCAAGAAATGTCCCGGTGGGTGGCATACCTTCACAGTCTGTGCAACCATTATGTGGCACAGGCAGCTGGCTGCCTTGGGTGCACACACTTGGCAGTCGCAATTGCCAGGGGGCCCGCAGGACGGGAGCACACAGCACTCCTCCTCCTGCCAGTCGCTGCATGTAGCATGGATGAGCTGTATCCTCTACCCGTTCTGACAGAAAGCGCTCACTGATAGCAATGAGCATCTTTATGTTAGACTGGATAGGGGATACAGAAGATCCTTCACCACGGTCCATTTGGCTACACTACACAGGGGAGGTCAACAGGCACAGGAGGGGAGAGAGACCACAAGGGGGAGGTAGCGATGGTGGAGAGACACATAGAGGGGAAATCAGAAACATAGTGGGGCTGGGGAGGGATGAGACACACAAAGGTTCACATAGAGGTGCTAGGAGGAATGAGAAATATAGATGGGCTGGGGGGAATGAGACACATAGAGGGGCTGGAGAGGAATGAGACACAGAGGGGCTGGATGGGAAATAAGACACATAGAGGGGCCGGGGAAATGAAAAATATATAGGTGCTGTGAGGGGAAGAAAGAGACACACAGAGGGGCTGGAAGGAAAAGAGATACACAGAGAGACTGGGGGAAAATAGACACACAGAGGGGCTATGGGGGAGATGGAGACACACAAAAGGGTCTGTGAGTGAGAAAGACACACAGAGGGGCTGGGAAAGGGGAAATGGAGACACATAGATGGGCTGTGGGCAAGAGAGATACATAGAGGTGCTGGGGTGGATAATAGACACACACAGGGGGCTGGGCAAGGGGAAAAGAGGGTATGTGGAGGAAGAGACACACAGAATGGCTGGAGAGTGGAAGAGAGAGGCAAATGGGTCTGTGACTAGCAGCACCACTCCCTACCCTGTCACAGCCCCCCTACCACTCCCTACCCTGTCACAGCCCCCCTACCATCTCCTACACTGTCACAGCTCCCCCACCACCCTCTGCCCTGTTACAGCCCCCCTACCACCTCCTGCTCTGTCACAGCCCCCCTACCACCTCCTACCCTGTCACAGCACCCCCACCAACCCCTGCCCTGTCATAGCTCCCCCACCAACCCCAGCCCTGTCACAGCTCCCCCACCATCCACTGCCCTGTCACAGCGCCCCCACCACTCCCTGTCACAGCTCCCCCACCACCCCCTAACCAGTCACAGCTCCCCCACCACCCCCTGTCCTGATTTTATCTTTATGAAATGCTTTTTTTTGGGGGGGGGGAGGGAGGAGAAGAGGGAGAGAGATGTTGTCAGAGCCACTATAAGTTGTCTCTTTAAGAAAGGTTGTTGTATTTTCTGACAACTGCATGGGACACTGTAGGCACCCAGACCACTTCAGCTAATTGAAGTAGTCTGGGTGCTGTGACCCTTATGCACTTAGTGCTGCAATATTAAACATTGCAGTTCCAGAGAACCACAATGTTTACATTGCAGCTCTAAGTCTGCCCCCAGTGGCTAGACAGCCACTGGAGGCGCTTCTGGAAACATAACGGACCTTTGGTCTGTTATACTGACCTCTAGCACCAGCCTGACGGGAGGGGGCCCCGAGGAAGGGGGAAGACCTATTAACCCTATAGTGTGTATAAGGGCATACTATGCAGACAGCACCCTGAGCTTGGTATAAATGCATCTAATGATGCGCTCACTCAACACTTTCTAAGGACTGTCCCCTAGCACTCGCTGGTCCACTTGTCTCCTTACCTTCTTACTAGCAGGCAGAAGCTCCTGGTATATAATCTGAGACAGAGAAAAGGTGTATGTAGTGAGTGTAGAAGAAAGGGAACATGCCACAGTGTTAGAGAGACCAAAGTCAGCATTACCTTAAAGGATCACTATAGGGTCAGGAACGCAAACATGAATTCCTGACCCTATAGTGTTAACACCAACATCTAGCCCCCCTGGGCCCCTCATGCCTCCATAAATATAGTAAAAATCTTACTGTATTCAAGCCTGAAGCTGTAACTCTGCATGCTGTTGGACTCTGCATGCTGTTGGACTGCATGCTGTTGGAAAAACAAGCAGTCTGCTTACATTATTAGAAGTGGTAGCCTGATCCAATCACATTGCTTCCCCATAGGATTGGCTGAGACTGACAAAGAGGCAGATCAGGGGCAGAGCCAGCATGATTCAAACACAGCCCTGGTCAATCAGTATCTCCTCATAGAGATAAATTGAATCAATGAATCTCTATGAGGAAAGTTCAGTGTCTGCATGCAGAGGGAGGAGACACTGAATGTTTGGATGCATTTTAGGCAGCCATGACCCAGGAAGAATCTCTAACAGCCATCTAAGGAGTGGCCAGTGAACTTATCACTAGACTGTAATGTAAAGACTGCATTTTCTCTGAAAAGACAGTGTTTACAGCAAAAAGCCTGAAGGTAATGATTCTACTCACCAGAACAATTTCAATAAGCTGTAGTTGTTCTGGTGACTATAGTGTCCCTTTAACTATATTCATTGTCATGCATCCCTCTTAAGTTTCCATACTTAAGTAAGAGTATGTGAAAAGTAGTTAGGGTTGCCACCTTTCTTGGAAAACATACCGGCCTTACTAATTTGCATAATTAAATATGTATGGGTGACATCACATAATGTAAATCACAAGCAGTGACATAAGATAAAATGCTGTAAAATCAGCAAAAAACTACTTAGTTTGATTAGGATGTATAGATGGATTCCTCCCAGTGCCCCCATGTCTCCCAGTGCCCTCATGACTCAGTGCCCCCATGTGTCAATTACTCCAGGTCTCAGTTTTCCTATGTATCAGTGTCTCAGTGCCCCATGTCTCCCAGTGTCCCCTAGTGTCATGTCCCCAGGTCTCCCAGTGACCCTATGTATCACTGTGTCCCTATGTATCACAGTGTCTCAATGTATCATAGTGTCTCAATGCCCCATGTCTCCCTGTGTCCTTCAGTATTCCCATGTGTCTATGTCCCCATGTATCCCAGGGTCCCCATGTCACTAGGAAGACAGGGAGACCTAGGGGACACTGGCTGGGACACATGGGGACACTGGGAAAATAGGGTACACTTGAAGACATGGGGACACAGACACCAGGGGCACAAACACTAGAGATACTGGCTGGGTACATTGAGACATGGGGGCACTGGGATACATGGGGACACAGACACTAGGGACACTAGCTTGGAGACATTGAGACACTTGAGGCACTGGGAGACATGGAAGCACTAGGAGACATGGGGACAGTGAGACACTGGCAGACTGGGGGCACTGGGAGACTGGGGGTCACTGGGAGACTAGGGGGCATTGAGACACCAGGGACACTGTGTCCCCATGTGTCTGTGTTATAATGTCTCCCAATGTCCCTTAGTGTCTCAGTGTCTGCCATAATGTCTCACAGTGCCCCTTAGTGTCTCAGTGTATGTCTCCTTGCAGCCTTTCCCCCATCCCTCACTTCACTGAGCTGTAGGCTGTCTCTGCAGGGTGGGAATTGCTGTCTGGACTCTCTGTAGCTGCTCCCTTGTGGATTAGTGAGTAGAGCTAGGCAGTGAGGGATATGCTGTAACTTCCTATTCCTGCCTCTCTCCACACACAGTGACCCCTACTGGCCAGTGCTGGTATTGTATAGTAATCTCTTGTTTATACTGAGAAAAATACCAGCATTTGTATTGCCAGTATCACTGCAATATTGGCACCAGCCAGGCAACCTCAAATACTGGCTGTGCCAATAAAATAAAAGCCAGGTGGGATCTCCAAGAGTAGTGAGTGAAAAAAAAAATGTAAAAAAAAAAAGTATATATATATATATATATTTTTTTTTTTAAATCAATGGGCCTATTCCATGGACCTGGGCCTGGGCCTGGAGCTGCAGCTCCATCAGCCCCTATGTTAATCCGGCCCTGCCGTGATGGCACTGTGCATGCACGCGTGAAGTCACAGTATGTTGCGGTATGAGAGCTGAAAAGAAAGATCCCCAGCTCTCAAACCGAGATGGCTTGGACACTTGGCTTAAAGCTGTGCCTCCAAGCTTTCCATTTACTATAATATTGGGTTTTGGGGGGCAGGACTGCAGGAACACCTCATCTTCAATAAGATGTTGTTAAAGTTACTTCAGTGTCCTTTTAAGGGAAGGCCCTACATCTAAAAAGAGAGAAAGGTACTCTAACGTTGGGAATATATTTGTGTATTGTAAGTGTTCCTTTATCAGTTGCGTCACAAACGAAAATATTGATGCTTTATCAAGATTTGTCGATTAACTGTTAAGCCACAATTAATTAACATACATATTTTCTCAAAGTTCTACTTCACATTGGAATGTTAAAATGCCAACATTTAGAACCAACTTACGTTGAATCTTGATGATTCTTCCCACTTTCTAGTTTAGTGAATAAATTACAATGGGTCACATTCTGAATATATTTTTATGAAAAGCTCAAAATTTAGAGCAATTACCTGAACAATAAATATAATGTCCATGAGTTCTCCAAGTTTGTCACTTGGCCACAGAGTTCCTCCTCATATACATGGTCAAGAAGTTATCATTAAAACATTAAATGTTTTTGGATAAGATTTGCAAAGATTTAATATTTTTGGATTTAATTTTTACATTATTTTCAAAATATCAAATTAATATTCAAATATTAAAAAATATATATATATCACATATAAAAAATATATCAGTAAATCAACAAATTATCAAAATCCACAAATATTAAATAATTTGTAAAACTTATCCAAAAATATGAAATCAATGCCATCATTCCCAGAACAGGTTAACAAGCTTTTATAGAACAATACCCATGAATTTCTAGGGAAGTCGGTCCTAGACGCTTACTACTGGCCACTGATGGGCACACTTGTGGATATCTTCAAATCTCACTCTTTTGATACTACACAGAGGACATTGGTTTTGTTGCAGAGTCACTGTGATATATTATGTCAAATGTTTTAGATGAGAATGGTTTTCTTAGGTGAGACGATATGACTGTCACTACCCCTTGTAATTTTAAAACGCTGGCGACATTAATTATTAAACAGAGAATAAAACACTGTTGAAAGAATAGATTTAGAATTCTGTTTTAATGAAATGGAACACACACGGGCTATTTAGACCCTCTTGTTGATTTGACTTGATCATTGTAAAAACATTTCCTGTGTATCATAATTTTTACTGTAAGTCTACAATGAAACACTTTTTACTGACATCCATGTAGAGCAGCTCAAGCAGTATTAAATTAGCATTCTTTTCTGCCAGTGCTTATTAGTTACAGAACTAGTAATATTGTGTACATATATCTCCAGTGATATTTAGTTGCACAAAAACGTAATCAGGTTTCATATTTTCTTTAAATCCAAAAGCTTACAAAAGGCTGTATGATTTCACTGTGTGTGCAACGTACTGTCAGCACAGACAATGAAAACAAACTGGCCTCGTTACATACAAATACTCATCTATTCTCACTTTGCATTCATTCATAATTCCTGGTATTACTGGAACAACAACTCCAGCCACTTTTAGTAAGCAGCTCAATATGAGACTGAAAGAAATACATTCTCAGCATTGTTTATTGTCTGCAGAGAAGACGGGTTGTGTGCAGTTCTGAGAACTATGCAATGGGTGTAGCAACAGTCGTGAAAAATATCCAAAATGCATTTATTAAAAACCCCTGTGATTAAATCAGGTGTGGACAAAATCCAAATCATGGAACCAGTCTTGTGTCCTTACAAACCACACGTGGGTGTATTGATAAAGGTATCTACCAAGAACTCTGAGTCTTTTGAAAAATATCCAGTTTGCACATAATTGGTCTCTTTAATCCCTTGAACATCGAAGGAGTCAGTAATACATTCTTCACCCATTTGTCACACAAACAGTTAAATTGTGGAGAAATCACCAGCCCCATGTGACTTTCAGTGAGGTGGTGATAATACGTTATTGTTAGCAAAGAGAACATTATGTGCATGATCCGATTTCAGTCACATCACTACGGTAATCACATGATGGCAGTCTGACAATTTAAAAAAAAAATAATAAATTATATATATATATATATATATATATAAAATATACTGTGGTAAGAAAAAGTTTCAATTATTTATTATTTCAAGTAAGAGAAAGACGCTAGACAAATTATTCAAAATTAAATTGTGGAATTGTTTGATGTTGCCAAAACATAATGCACTGCTTTTGCGGGTATCATTTTTAATGTATACTAATTATGCCTCTGGCAATTAAACCGTATCTCTCAGTAATCATGGTCATTACACACTAATTGCAGACAAGAGGCTTGCGTAAAACAGCATAATAAGTTTTCCCTTAGCATAGTTCTTGGAAAACCATTTAATTCTTAATACACAACTGCTAAATAGCTGGCTTTTCATAACATTGTTTTAAATGAAAAAGTGGATGTGGAAGACGCATCATAGAAAAAAAAAAAACAGGAAATTTGTGGCCTGTACAATTAAAGTGACATAGAACATCTGGTGTAAAAGCTGTAATTGTAAACATATGGCTTTGAGCTCACCTACAGTCGCACAGTTATTTATATTATCTGTGTAGTTATGCTACAAGGATAATGCAGTGTTCATCAATTGGAAGGACAACCATTACATCTTATAATGCCATGAAGTTCTGTCCCACCTGTTATCTTTTTTCAAACTCTTTAAAAAAAATTTTTTTTTTTATTTTTCTAAATTTTAATGTGCTCACAGACACGTTGGCTTAACTGTCAGTGTTTGTGAACAGAGTGGCATCATCAAATGCCATGCCTTTGTCAAGCATGGGCCAGGGAATAACCTCATCAGCTATAGGTCATTGCCTTGCATGAGTTGTAGGTGCTGTTAAAGAGAGCAGGAGAATTGCATGGAGAATGGAGAATGGTTCTCCTGATCTCACAAATAGATTTGTTTTCAACTTGCAAGGCTATACCATTGGTATATCTGTTAATCAAAAGAACTGATAGATAGGGATGGGGGACATGACAATTATTCCCAGGGCCGGCCTTAGGGGTGTGCGAGCTGTGCGGCCGCACAGGGCGCCATGGTGCAGGGGGCGCCCTGCGGCCGCATAGCTCACACGGCATGTCTGTTAGCCGCAATGCTAACAAGGCATTTGCCTTGGGCGGCATTTTCCAGGGGGCGGCAAAAAAAGCCGCCCCCAAATGCCCAAGTCAAATGTCTTGTTAGCCTTGCGGCTAACAGACATGCTGGGCTGCTGGGCGGCGCTGGCGGGCGGCTGGCGAGGGAGCACTTCCTCTGAGCTGTCTGCTCAGCTCCCTCGCGCGCCGCAGAGTGAGGCTGGGAGCCGGAATATGACGTCATATTCCGGCTCCCAGCCTCACTCTGCGGCGCGCGAGGGAGCTGAGCAAACAGCTCAGAGGAAGTGCTCCCTCGCCAGCCGCCCGCCAGCGCTGCCCGCCCAGCCCAGCAGCCACTGGACCACCAGGGAGGAAGAGACCCCCCCCCAGCATTCCCAAAGGTAAGGAGGCTGGGGGGGGGGGTGTCTAAATAAATTTTAAAAAATGTGTTAATGTGTGTGTGTGTGTGTGTGTGTGTGTGTGTCTGTTAGTGTGTGTCTGTGTCTGTTAGTGTGTGTCTGTGTATGTTAGTGTGTGTCTGTGTATGTTAGTGTGTGTCTGTGTCTGTTAGTGTGTGTCTGTGTCTGTTAGTGTGTGTGTGTCTGTGAGTGTGTTTGTCTGTTAGTGAGTGTGTGTGTGTCTGACTGTGTGTGTGTGGCTGTCTGCCTGTGTGTGTGTGAGACTGTCTGCGCGTGTGTGACTGCGCGTGTGTGTGTGACTGTCTGCGCGTGTGTTTGTGTGACTGTCTACGCGTGTGTGTGTGTGACTGTCTACGCGTGTGTGTGTCTGTCTACGCGTGTGTGTGTGACTGTCTGCGTGTGTGTGTGTGACTGTCTGCGTGTGTGTGTGACTGTCTACGCGTGTGTGTGTGTGACTGTCTACGCATGTGTGTGTGTGACTGTCTACGCGTGTGTGTGTGTGTGTGTGTGTGTGACTGTCTGCGTGTGTGTGTGTGACTGTCTGCGTGTGTGTGTGTGACTGTCTGCCAGTGTGTGTGTGTGTGTGTCTGTCTGTCTGTGTGTGACTGTGTGTGTGTGGCTGTCTGACAGTGTGTGTTTGACTGTTTGTCTGTGTGTGTTTGACTGTGTGTGTGTGTGTGGCTGTTTGCCTCTGTGTGTTTGTGTGTGTGGCTGTCTGCCTGTGTGTGTGTGTGTGTGTGACAGGGTGTGTGGGAAGGGGTAAGGAGTGGGGGAGGGGGGGGCGCTGTGAATTTTTTTTGCACAGGGCGCCCAAATGCCTAAGGCCGGCCCTGATTATTCCTGACCTTTTTTAAATCTATGTATTTGATAACAGTTAGGCTAGTACTATGTACTCTTCAAATGTTTTGCTCCTTAGCATGATACCAGGTAATTTTAGCTTTAGATATATGTTCTTGGCATCCATACTCTGGCCAGACTTTCTTTTTGCTCTTCCATGAGGTACATGGACAAACGTGGAATTAGTCTCCAGTACATTGCAAAATATTTTATATGAATTTCATGATTTCCCTATTTTTTAAAAATTTGATTTATTTGCCACAAAATGATCTATTCTCTAAATGTCAAGTTGTTGCAAGAGGAGAAACAAAAATGATAGCCAGTCACGTGGACACCTGCTCAACTAAAATCTTATTCAACAGTCATTGGTATAGAAATAGATATCCCTTCTGCTGTTAGAACAGTCTCCATTTTTGTGGTAATGCATTTCAGTAGATGTTGGAACCTTGATTTCCACTCACTGAACCGCAAGAACTGTAGTGAGATTGGGCACTGCCTTTGAGGAAATACTCCTAGCTCACAGTCAGCATTTTATTTAATTGAAAAAGTGTTTAGTGGGGTTGAGGTTAATGATATATGCATGCCAGCCAAGTCTTCCAGACCAGTCATGACACACTCTTGACAAAAGCAGCAAGTTTGATATGATTCCAAAGAAAGTCTAGTATTATATATAATGAACTTTGGCTTGTATGTTACTACTCATCAAATTAAATAACCTCTTGAAGAACAGGTCTAGTCCTACTGGAAAATGCAATTAAAAGCAGATGATTTGTACATACTACATGCCTTATCTGCCTTATCACTCGATGGTCCCATATAGTGTGACCACCACTTCAACGAAGCTGCTGTTGCTCCAAGAAGTTTCCTCTGCACAACAACATCATCAGCAGGAGATACATTCAGAAAATGACTAGATGTAAATGTGATGTTGTATGAGACTACCACAATGGAAATCACCAAGCTTCTTTCAAGATGACACTTAATAATAGATAATGAACATTTATTGTGTTATTGTAATGTGTATGTTGATTTAAATGTCTGATACCTATGTGCTTTTGTCCATATAGAGTAGAATAAGCAGAATGTTCACAAAAATTGGACTGTATTTAAGAAAGAGAATAGAACTAGTGACATACTCCTAAATGTCTACTTTAGTCTGATCATCCACATTTATCTAAGCTGCATGGTTTCTTAATTTATTTTACTCATTTGATTAAAGTTCCTTGGACGCCTTCAGGAGTAGTTTAGAATTTTAGAGTCAGCCCAGGTGAATGTGTTTGCTGTATACAGTACAGGATTTTAAACATTTTTGAGTCCAAAAAAATGATGACTGCTCAAGAATAAAACCCACGGCAGTTTGCAATCCTCTTCATCTAATGTTACAATGGCCTATCTATCCCACCCATACTCCTCACAAGATAAGCTCAATGAAATAATATCCCACCCTCATATTGTATAACTGCTCCTTTTTATAAATGTATTTGAACATTTAGTTCCATTATACGTTACTAGTAAAGTGTCACTCAAATAACCTCAGATTACTCCAAAAGACTATTTGGGCATAACAACATACTGCTACATGATGAAAAAATATTCCTTATAGGAACACTCCAACGTTATAAATAAATAAATTTCTTTATAATGTTGGAGTGCTAGGCAGTCTCCTATGCCCCCTACCCAAACCCTATGCTCTCAATAAAGAGTTAACTTACCTCTAATCCGGTAGCAAGATGGGTCCTTGCCACAGCTTTGCTCCCAGCAAAATTGATGTATCTCATAGAGAAGCATTGGCATGCAGGGTATATGCTTTACAATTAATGCACACCAGCACAAAGCAACCAGGAAAAGCACTCTGACTGACACCTGGAATGGTGCAACCATGTGAATTTATAAAAGTACTTGTATCTCTTGCACTTTTATAAAGTAACAAGGAGGGGACCCTAAACTGAAGTGCTTCAAGGGTTTGGAGTATTATTTTTAAACCATTCTTTTAAATTATCAATATGTAATTTATACTTTAGTTACCTGTGTAAGTCAAATATAGCATGATGCTCAATCTCACTGATTAGCTGTGTAGAGGGCTCCAAGTTAGCACTGTACTAAAGTACTGTGTTCAGCCACACACCAGTGATAGAACCAATGATGTTACCTGGTATAAGTGGGCATTAGGTTCATGGCTCTTCAATGCATTTGCTTGGGCCCTCCCTAAGTTAAAAGGTTAAAAGGACTCTCCAGTGCAGGGAAAACAAACCTGTTTTCCTGGCACTGCAGAATCCTGCAGTGCCCCCCTTCCTCACGCCCCCATCCCATATTGTTAAAGGAGTTAAAACCCATTCATCTACTTACCTGAATCCAGCGCTGATGTCCCTTGGCTCTGGGTCAGGCTCCACCCACGTACTTCCCCCACCGTCATCAGCCGGCGGGGGAGACCTAATGCACATGTTCGGCAATAGCCGCGCATTAGACCTCCCCATAGGAAAGCATTATTCAATGCTTTCCTATGGTGAAAATCTGACGCTGGAGGTCCGTGAGGTCGGTTTGGATTCCGGAAGCCCTCACAGCCACAGAGTTCTAAGTGCAATAGGGCTACATTTAGCTTCTTTGGCCAAAGAAGGCCAAAACAATCGTTTGTTTCTGTAACTCTTGTGTAGACAGAATTGTGTAGACAGAATTTGCCAGAATTTTGGATCTGTACTGCATTTGTGGGCGGGATCAGTCTGAAATGCAAATGGTATGAGTTCACTCTTTAATGGCAGAAATCAACAAAAACTATTTTGAGACCTGAGAGATTTACCGAAGGGTAAGCTTTTGAGTTTCTCTAAGCTTCTGTCTATTCTCATATTCTCTGTTTCTGCTTTGATGAAATAAACAGCAGAAATTCAACATGCCAGTAAAAACGCAAACAAAACTATATAACACCACAAACTCTGAAAGAAATTTGTGACAACATGCCCTCTCAGTGCTCAATACAAATGATGTAATATCCTGGGAGACTGTCTTCGCAAAAGGCAAGCCTATATGAAATAATTAGAATTTGTGAGCTGTAAATATGTCCAAATCCAGTATGAATATTCTAAATGGAAAAAAATTATAATTTGGAAAAATCTTAGGAGCACATATTAAAGGGATTATATATTTACCAGAACCACTACAGCTTAATCTAACTGGTGTCTATAGCATGTAACTGCATGCTTAGCATTGTAAACACTGCATTATCAGAGAAAAGGTAGGATTTACATTGCTGGTTAGTTACGCCTCTAGTGGCAGCCACTAAGATGACCACCAGAAGTGCTTCCTGTGTCAGTGGTGCAAAGTGTGCAGCACTGGCGTTCAGTGTCTCCACAGTCTGCATGGGAGCGCGGAACATTTCCCAGATAGATCTATTGATTCAATGCATCTCTATGATGAGATGCTTATTGGCGCAGTATATTGCTGTGCATGCGCAATAGCCTACAAATGCTTCATGATGATCTCAGCCATGGAGACAGAACCGAGCGAAAAAGGTAAGTTAACTCACCTTTCTCATGCAATCCGAGTGGAGCTGGGGACCTAAATAGTTTGTTTAATACTCTAGTGTCAGGAAAACATGATTGTACTTCTGACACTATAGTGCTCTTTAATTTAATGAAACTTAGAGTAAAAATAAAATGTAGTGTGTGTGTCTCAAACCATGTACTTAATAACAACATTTACCTGTGTGTGGCAGTTTGGCTACCTGTGACCCTTTGTATTTGATACATTTGCCAAACTGACTACATCTCTCATAATCCATTTACAGCCATAATACTGGCAAAACATCAGAACATATGTAGTCCAGAACATCTGGAGTGCCAAAGGTTGCCTATCTCTACACTATAGCTTGAAACGGACGCTTGTTGCTATACCTACAATCCGTGTCAGTCAAAGAGCCAGGAATTACACTTACTGACTTGCATACCGATGAGTTGATATATCAGCAGTGACATATGGAGGTATTTGTCTGCTCCTCACCTCAATACAAACATAACATATACTATAAATATCAAAATAATATTGCACTCATTGTAACCTGTGACCTGTAATACCAAGAACCGATTGATTGCCATATATAAAGAGTGCTGCATGCAACATAAGTAAGAATACCTTTAGCTTATCTTTTCTGCCCTTCTGGATAATCTGTGCTGCCATCTCCCAAACATTCTACACATTTATGCAAGCCAATCATGATGCTCTGCACACACACGAAAAGAAAATATGGGCAGACAATCATGGCACAGCTGGTATTAGCATTAAATGCCAGGCAATGCCAAACATAATAATAAAACAAAATTTATTTTTATTAAAAAAAAACACAACATATAGCAAACTATTAGTTAGCTATTGGAATGTTCCTTTTTTTTTCTAAAGTGACACTTCTTGCCACAGGCACCATTTGTGAACATAGATTCTCCAAACTAAAACTAGTACTATGGTACCCAGTGAAGTAGAACTCAAATCATTTGCCATAAAGCATGAAAATCATGTTGTTCCTTCAGGTAAGGGCATTTTGAAGTGGATTAATAAGGGATTACAGGGCTTCAGAAATGTTTGATCCTCCGTAAAAAGCATGGATTATCTCAAGAGCCAATCATAGCCACAAAACTTAGGCTGCGCTCTAAGGCAAATACACTGGCCTTTATTTTTGATCATAATTTCCCTTTAGTTCCCAGGATTAACAGGACTTTCAAAAGGGACTTTCTTCCAGTTTCAAAGGTCAAATATTTTAACTCCTTTTCAGTTTTAACAAATAACAGCCAACGGCAACAAGTCATATGAACCAGAGGTGAACGACAAAACAAAGCTGAAAGATTGACCACCAAACTAATATAAAGCCAGCAACATTACATTATCAGGAGATTGAATTTCTAGACCTGTAACTGTTTATATTTAAAACTTTTGGCATAAATATGATTGTATTACAAATCTTGGAAACAATATAAACACCAATATAATTAAATTTTCTCCTATATCTAATTAAATGCAAAATAAGGCTCAACGGCAGCATTACAACTGTCTCTGAATGTAATTTTAACACTGTGAGTGGAAAGAGTGACTGTCCGAATTTGTTTATTAAAAGGAAAAGATTGCAAGGGCCAGATCTGATCACATTTCAGAAAAGAATTACTGCTTTGACTTCTTTTAGCAAGAATAACATTTTATTCTGACACCACAATCTGCATCCATCATAGCCAAGAGGACTGATGGGATGGTGAATAAAAGCCACAAGGAAATATTAGCTACAATTAGCATACTCAACTTGCAGCACAAGGAACATAATGGTTTTAGAGGGCTTGGCTGAAGGGAACAGGCAGACTTCTGGTTAAGGAGACAAGCACCAGAAGTCATGCACCAGTGCTCAAAAGTAGTTTGGCTACCTACGTTAACAAATAAATACATATATATATATATATATATATATATATATATATATATATATCTCGTTTAAAACAGGGGTGCCCAAAAGGTAGATCCCCAGATGTTGCATAGCTATAGCTTCCATGATGCTTTGTTATCCTAAAGCATTCTAAAGGCATGCAAAGCATCATGGGAGCTGTAGTTTTACAACATCTGGGGATCTACTTTTTGGGCACCCCTGACTTAAACTATAGTTACTTATTTAACAAGCTATTCAAATATCTAAAAACTGTGTTTCTCTTACATATTCATAAAACACTTCAGGACACAGACTAGGGTAAATTGGTAAGATTGGTAAAATATAGAATACCAATATTCTATAACAAGGATGCTTAGGGTATCTATTTTTCAAAATTCAAAAAGTAGTGTAATCATAATAACTATTTAATTGGATTCCACAGCAGCTACTTCCCTTTTAATCTAATAATATAGAATAAAATAATTACCATTCGAGTACATTCGACCAATCACTTTCATTCCCATTCCGTTTTTAGGGGATCTGTGCAGGACCGGGGAAGGCATTTGTCATGAGCAGCTTGGGATTTAGTTCAATCAAGGGTTAAAAAGTACACAGTTGGAGAAGACGTGTTAAGCACAAGCTCCGTGCAAATCCACACCCAATCCAGCTTTTAGGCATCCAATCTTAGGCAAAACCGACTACAAAAGCTTCCACATACGCGTCTCACAATGGGGAAACGCTCACAAAAGAGACATAATATCTTGGGACGCTGCTCCCAAGATATCAGAGACTTGCTGGTCCGGGGAGCGCTGCATGCAGCACCAAAGATGGCCGACGCAGCCGTGGAGACTTCCTCCTATGAGGAGCCTTCACTAGATACCCCTGATGAGCTGCCTCAGAGGTTTGCACCACACTTCCTCAGATGAAGACGATGATACACCGGCTACCAAATGGAATATTAAGTCACCGCTGAAGGACATTCGCTCCCTGTTCCAAGCAGACCTGGCAATAGTGCAGAAAGATGTGCACTCCCTTACAGGCAGCATAAAGCTGACAGAGGAGGAGGTCACAGCCCTACAAACCAAACAGGCCACTATGCGAGAGGTCCAGGACAAAACTATCCGAGCACACAAAGGCATGGCAGCGAAGCTGGCGGACCAGGAGGACAAATGCCGCAGCAACAACATCAAGCTCAGGGATGGTGCCAGAAGAGGTGGCCACGGCGGAGTTACCCCAATATCGGCGCCGCTTGTTCCACCACCTGCTACCACCTAAATAAGCAAAGGCCATCATATTGAATGGTTGTTACCACATTCCCAAACCACCAAATGGCCAGGAACCCTCCACAAGGGACCTCATAGTCCAATTTGTGTCCTCTCTGGACAAAGTGGCAGTACTGGCTGCAGTTCGCGACTAATCCGCATGCGAACTTGAATCATACACGCTCACTTTCTACTCCAATCTGTCTCGGGCCACTCTGCTGTGGAGACGCTCCCTGCGTTTGGCCACATCGTTTTTTACGTGGGCCTTCTCCCCCATCTCCTAGAAAGTGCTCCACGAGCACAATACACTCCGATGACCGATGTATAAGAAAGATTATCAAAGGTGTCATTTTCACTATATTCAATTTTATTGTCAATTTATATATTTAGCATGTTACCATTACTATTCTTGAGGTTACCCACCTAATAGAGATAAGGCATGATATCACCCCTGAGGTGGACACCTCCATGATTGCATAACCAAGGCATATTCAAATTCTAAAAACCCAGGCTCCTACCAAAATCTCCCCCTCCCCCTCCCCTAAATAGCAGCTTACCCCTAACCCTGCACGAGAGCCAAACCACTAAATTGGGCTACAAAGCTCTGTATCATGCTACAATACTCAGCCAGGCCCCAGCGAACAGCATTATATTACACTCAACGCTTTAGCTAGGACTAGCACATGTTTATTCCTCCATATTACCTACTATTTGCACATGCCTGTGCAAGATACTCTTACTTATCTTTTTATTGTTACTACTTAAAATGTGGGTACTGATTGCCAAAGCATTTGCTTGCAAATGTATGCTGAACTCCACAACAAAAATAAAGAATAATAAAAACAAAAAAGTACACAGGTTTTTTTTCTGTTAAACTTGGAATGATTCTAAAAATGACAAGTGTGTTTTTATGTGTATGTGATAAATGGCACTTCTAATTTCCAAATCAGAGCCTCATTAAGGGGAAGTGTCAAACAATACCAAAAATTACAAGGCTTGTCGTAAAAAATTAACAGTCCCGGTTATGTAAGAGAGAGAGAGATAAAAAATGTATTCAAATTGATTTCATTTGCAATGAATTTCCAGAGTAAAACAGAGGTTGCTTTTTCTGATAGTCTACATCTGTTATTTGGGGAAATAAACTTGAACTGTATATTTTTCTTGCGTGACATAGATATGTGTAAGAGGCTATGACATTCTCTTTCATTAGGTATGACATTCTCTTTCAAACATAAAATAAAATAATAAAAGGGGAATTTGATAACAACAGATGCAAAAAATAACCTAGTCTTCCAGGAGAGCAAACCTCTCTTCCAGGAGAGCAAGATGGACACATGCTTTTTTTTTATGCATATAAGCAAATTTCAGTGTGTAAATGTCACAAACTTCTTTTACACAAATGGAACAACCCCTATTAACTTAAATGGTTACTCCATTTAACACCATCACCACATCAGTGATTGAAAGTGGTCATGGTTCTTGAAACCTGTATGTAAGGCTAGGTTCTGGAGGTATAACTCCACGGATTGCAGCAACATTAACCAGGTGTAATGAGAGTTCTGGTCTGGATAATGTAATTTCTGTACATATTTCTTGCATACAGGGTCAATCACTGGCTGAGAGTACTTAGCTGACACTTGCTTGGCTTGCAATATCAGCATCTGGCTTCTAAATGTGCGTAACCCAGCATATTAGGAGGCACAGTACTCAAAGAGACCTGGCAAAGAGGTCAAACCATTGCAAAATCACTCTTGGTACCATAACCACTACAGGGGCTGTAGTAGTTGTGATGCATGAACTAACCTTTAAAAGTTCACTCGCATGTCTATAGTGTCTCGGTCATCTCAAACGTACCTTTCTCATATTGTTTCACTTCTCTTTCAGAATCGGTTCTTCTTTTCTTCATTTCTAATCTAGTCCTCTTTAAAACATAAGACAAAGTAGGGATGTTTCCTACACTTGGCAATCTTGACAAAGGGTGGGGCTTTGTTAGCTTGACAAAGGAAATGGAGCTTGCCTTAAGCTTAGTCACATGTGTCAGGTGTAGGAAAAATACATAAGATAAAGTAGTCCCTATTGTATTTGATGTTTTAAAGATAAATAGATCTGAAATTAAGAAAATAACAGATTCTGAAAGAGAAAAAGAAGAGGAAATAATAGAAAGTAAAGTTTGAGGTGACCGCGCCGCTTTCAACACTGATTTAAAATACATGGTAAAAGAGCAGCATACAGTACTAATGCTGTGTTTGCATCTCCTTTTAACAGGACCATTTTCTGTGGGTTAGCTGGGAGCCTACCATGATTTTTTTACTGAATCATCAACACAATCCCCAAAGTAATGAGAGTGAGTCTACCAAAGCCACTCATCCATCCTTACTTGTCTACGTGCCTCTGTAACGCCCAAGTCTAGCTTTCCAGTTTGTATTCCTGGTTTAGTTTAAAAACAAAAACATGGGGAAAAAGTATCCTCTGTTTTACTGCACATTCTTATAATGCTCTCATATGACATGTTATAAAACAATTTATTTTAAGGAATGCACTGATATTTGTTCAGATCCATCTTGATAATTAATTATTGGACATTGCACAATGTACAATTGTTTTCTTAGGGGCAACAGAATGGACAACAGTTCAAGTAGCACACCCTGCGGGGCCCCATTCAGTTCTCAAGCTGTTTTTAGCTCAGCTTGTGCCATTACACAGAAAACCTAAATTATTTGCATATCAGACTTATCCCCTTTCAAAAAGGCAGTACAGATCTAAAATACAGGCCAGCTCTCTATACGTGAGAGATGCAGAAACCACAGATGATCGTTTCAGCCTTATTGGGCTTCACCCATTGTACAGCGCCACGGAATTTGCTGGCGCTATATAAATAATGAAATAATAATAATAATTGATGAGGTATAGCCAATATACCCATAGACCAACATTTCAAATGTGGGTGTGGCCAAAGACAGTGTGTCGGTTACAAATTTTAGTTGACTTACTAATAACAATTTCCACAATTACAATGTGGGAGGGATGGATTTGTGCCTGATATAGGGACACTTGGGAGGTATGGAGATTGCTAATGGTTACTGTGGGAGTAGTGGGTATTGCTAAGAAGGAGATGCATGGATTTTTGGGGAATATCTTATTGAGGGTAGAAGGGAAAGAGTTAGTAATAGCTGAAGAGATGTCATTTATAGATGGGGATCTGTTTAAGCAGGAGGTCAGAATTATTTCAGAACTAAGGTACCAGAAGGTGCATGCATTTGTAAAAGACCACGACAGCACTGGACCTATTGAGTTTTAGTCATATATATTAACTATGGAATAATGCATGATAACAACCAAAACATGCCCTGATTGTATATCTGCTGGGGCCTGCATTTTGCTTATTTTGCTTTCTTTTTCCTATCATCGTATAGTCAGGGTTGCTTGTCCATTTGATTTACTTGTATTAGAGCATTGATTATTTTCTCTCTGTCTTTTTGCATTCTTTTTCACCTCCAATGCCTGCATTTCATTTTCCGCCCATTTTGAGATTGAATTTTCTCAAGAGAAGTCAAACATACAGTCCAAAATATAAGACTTTGAACAATTACGAAGACCATTTTTTTTAAAAACGATTTCTTGCAATTAATTTGCCAATCCAGCACTATTCCCTGTAGTTGTCAGCCCAAGATTTGTGAGAGTTCCATTTCAAACAGCAGTTGCTGCCATTTTAATAACAGTGGCTGAGGTAACTGCTTCCAATGGCTGCAACAGCAAATAAACTTACTGGATCGTGTATAACTCATTATTGACCTCACAGTAATGTCTTCCCTTTAAGCCTTGCAATACACTATCACTAAGCATTTACCCCTGCACTACACTACCACTATGTGTAAACCCTACACTACTCTTTAGATTGTAAGCTCACAGGCTAACTCAACACTTTGTATAAAAGGGCTACAATGACTAGATCTCAGCTCCTTTTGTATTGGTCTGTGTACATTGTAATGCACCCTCCCCCTGCCATCGCCCCTCCCCCCCTCCATTGTACAGCGCTGCAGAATATGTTTCCGCTTTATAGATGCCAGTAATAAAATTAATGCCCTGACTCTGACCATTAGCTTATCTAACTCTAACCCTCAAAATGACAACCCCTAACTATCTTAGCACTAACCATTATCTAAATATATCATATATTTTAAAAAAATAAAATAAATAGATGACAGTGAAGTGTGTATAAGGGTAAAATGCATTCATTGGGTTCTGGAGATATTTATAAAGCACTTGACCTTCATCTTTTGATTTATTAAAATGTTCCCGTACTCTTTGATGTGAATATTTGCCCATAATAGACAATATATTGCTATGCACAGTCCATAGCCCAGCTCTCTAGCCTATGAGGAGAAAGCTTGTAAACCAAGTTGTGTGTGCACCATGCTGAGACCACATGCAAATGTTGGATCAACATGATAAGGCCATACCAGAAAGCTCACTATTGGCTGATTGACAAGAGCTGGAAGTGGAGTTACACCTGGCTAAAAACCCTCTCAATATCTGGACTGGCAATGTTTCTAACAGAAACGTTGCAAAGACTGGATCCCTGCACCATATCATCACCAGCAACTGTTTTACATTAAAAGGATGATGTAGCAAAATAACTCCAGATACTGCAGGTTATCAAGTTTACTAGACATATGCTTGAAGAAACATGTAGGCTAATAAATACATTGTTTAATGGTCATAAACAGGGCTGCCATCAGAAATTTCCATGCCCCTTACACAGCTTCAACCCTTTGATGGCCGATGGCTAGAGAGAGTTGGAGAATGGTGCTGCCGAAAGCTGAAGATTCCGTTTGCTTGCCCCTTCTTCAATATGCAGACATCAAGGGGCACATATATTCCGATTGTGCACATTGATATTGTGGGGCCAGGGCCTTCCAGGTGGCCCAAGCCATGTACAACCTAACCGGCTGTACCGCCTTGATGGGGGCCCTGGTCATGAATAATGCATTTTTTTTTTTAAATCAAAACATCTGCAATATTTTTTCATAAAGGGTTTTCCGAAGTCCTTAGAAACTTACCTTGCATTAGCTGATATTCCCGTTTGTTTCCCAGCAGGAAGTGGTAGTGTTAAATCAATTGTTTCATATATATATATATATATATATATATATATATATATATATATATATATATTGTAATATAATATATACAGTATCTCAAAAAAAGTGAGTACACCATTCACATTTTTGTATATATTTTATTATATATTTTCATGTGACAACTCTGAAGAAATGACACTCTACTACAATGTAAAGTAGTCAGTGTACAGCCTGTATAACAGTGTAAATTTGCTGTCTCCTTAAAAAACACACAGCCATTAATGTCTAAACCGTTGGCAACAAAAGTGAGTACACCCCTAAGTGGAAATGTCCAAATTGGGCCCAAAGTGTCAATATTTTGTGTGGCCACCATTATTTTCCAGCACTGCCTTAGAGATCTTGCGCTCCCCCACCTTCCATTTGGGATGCCCCACAGATGCTTAATAGGGTTTAGGTCTGGAGACATGCTTGGCCAGTCCATCACCTTTACCTTCAGCTTCTTTAGCAAGACAGTGGTCGTCTTAGAGGTGTGTTTGGGGTTATCATGTTGGAATACTGCCCTGCGGCCCAGTCTCCGAATGTAGGGGATCATGCTCTGCTTCAGTATGTCACAGTACATGTTGGCATTCATGGTTCCCTCAATGAACTGTAGCTCCCCAGTCCCGGCAACAGTCATGCAGGCCCAGACCATGACACTCCCACCACCATGCTTGACTGTAGGCAAGATACACATGTCTTTGTACTCGTCACCTGGTTGCTGCCACACACGCCTGACCCTATCTGAACCAAATCAGTTTATCTTGGTCTCATCGGACCACAGGACATGGTTTCAGTAATTCATGTCCTTAGCCTGCTTGTCTTCAGCAACTGTTTGCAGGCTTTCTTGTGCATCATCTTTAGAAGAGACTTCCTTCTGGGATGACAGCCATGCAGACCAATTTGATGCAGTGTGCGGCGTATAGTCTGAGCACTGACAGGCTGTCCCCCCACCATTTCAACCTCTGCAGCAATGCTGGCAGCACTCATATGTCTATTTCCCAAAGACATGGCGAGGCCTGTTCTGAGTGGAACCTCTCTTGTGAAACTGCTGTATGGTCTTGCCCACCATGCTGCAGCTCAGTTTCAGGGTCTTGGCAATCTTCCTATAGCCTAGGCCATCTTTATGTAGAGCAACAATTATTTTTTCAGATCCTCAGAGAGTTATTTGCCATGAGGTGCCATGTTGAACTTCCAGTGACCATTTTGAGAGAGTGTGAGAGCGATAACACCAAATCTAACACACCTGCTCCCCATTTAAACCTGAGACCTTGCAACACTAACGTGTCACATGAGACTGGGGAGGGAAAATGGCTAACTGGGCCCAATTTGGACATTTCCACATAGGGGTGTACTCACTTTTGTTACCAACGGTTTAGACATCAATGGCTCTGTGTTGAGTTATTTTGAGGGGACATCAAATATACACTGGTATGCAGGCTGTACACTTACTACTTTACATTGTGTTCAGTGTTGTCACATGAAAAGATATAATAAAATATTTACAAACATGTGAGGGCTGTACTCACTTTTGTGAGATACTGTATATACACATACACACACAGCCGTGGGCAAGAGAGATCAAACATCTCCTTCTCCGGGTCATTGCAGGTTTGTAGCAGGGGGCAGAGAGTCTCTGAGCCTTCACCTCCACTGGCTCCTCTCTCTTGCGCACAAACCCAATCCTGTCAAAGAGTTGATGCAGGTTACTACAGGCCCTATACACACACATGCTAGCTACATCCCTAATACACATAAGATACACAGGAGTTTTGTTTCATATTATACATTTCTAGAAAAAGTACATGGCTGCTCTTATATTATATTATATTATATTATATCTTATGTTCTGAAAATTAATTCTACTGCTGTAGATCTGTGTTACTCTGCTGGCTCCATGGCCTTGTGGCAGCAGGTATGGAACACAGCTCCAAGTGCCTATGACATGGAGTGGGTGGACTCGGGTGCAGGTTCGGGCCTTGGCCTTGAGCTGTGTAAAAGAGGCGCATGGCAGAAATTCTGACAACAGATGCTAAATTATGCAGAATTTCAGAATAGTTCTCTGCTTCTATGCTGAAAGATTTCAGTTGCCAGAAGTGAAGTTACACACCATAACTACTTCATCAACCATGCATGTTTATGGTTCTTAAGAGGATCCCTTTAGGATGATCAAGGTTTAGCTCAGTGATACTGAACGATCCACCTCTGCTCTGTAAAGAATATCATGTGAAGTTACATTCTGAGGAAAAGATATGAGCGTGAAGATGCACTAAGTATCTTTTCTTAAACCATGCCTTAACATCATGAATGTTAATTAAAACAGCTGACATGTTTATGGTTAAAGCCTTCCAAAAGGAAACATGTTCATCTAATTTCCTGGCTATAAAACATTTTCATATTATAAACATAAAGTTTATTAATTGAGCCAGGTGCTACATGTTTACATCAAATGTGTGACCGTGTTAATTCTCAGTTCCTTAATAAAGCACCAAATCACTATGTATATACGTAAATCCAAGTTTTAATAAAGAGATTATTAAAAAGTTATTGACGCCTTAATATAAATGGCTGGACACTGTCCAATCAGAGGTTTCTCATTTAAAAATCTTGTGTACAAATCGAACATATATGTAACCGGCCACTCATATAATTTTCAAGGAGCTGTATCACATCTCACTGAGAAGTATACAATGACCACACAAAAGCATAATAATTCCAGCAGGATCCATTTTAAAGCAATTTATTGGTGTCAATGTTTCTGTCTTGTGAGTTTTCCTTAGAGTTCTAAAGTGTATGAGAGCCAAGCTCTGGAAACTGTGCAAACGTGGTTGCTTAATATAGTGTTTGTTTGCTCGAACTTTCCCTCACTTCAACTTTCATCTATACATTATAGCACATAAGACAGAAAACCCTGAAGATGACATGTTCCTTTATGATAAACTAATGCCATCTTGGAGTCTTGAAGACACTGATAAACCACTCAACATTCAGTCTTGTTGTTTATGATGTCTCCACAAACCCTCAATGGAATTAATTTGCTATAATACACATAATTGTGAGTCATAATGCATACATCTCAGCATTTCAAATGGACAAAGAGAGACATTGTAATTTTAGGGGTGTGGCCAGGGCAGAGTGTTCAGAGAAATTTTAGGTGACAATTTATGATAGTAAAATGTAATTTATAACAAAACAATGTATCATAGTTACACAGTCTGATTTATAGACACATTTATTGTAGTTTAAACACACATTACTGTGCATTTTATTGATGTGGAGATCTGATATACACATCAGACACACCAACATTAGGATTACACAGAGAGACAAAAGGGATTGGGGTTCAAAATAAGGACTGCCCTGCAAAACAGGGATACTTTGGAGGTATGATATTGCTTTTCATTCACAATGTATCCCATCCTCATTATATTTAAGAACTGTATATGGCCTATAGCGAATTAAAGTTAAAATGGTAAACATTGGACATTATTTTTTCACATCAACTATTTCAGCCTTATTTTGCCCTCCAGGTTTCAATTGCCTACAAATCAGAGTATAGTGAATAATCTGTTTAAATTCACGTTAGATTTCTACCAATTCATACTTAAAAGGACTCTCCAGTGCCAGGAAAACATATCCGTCTTCCTGGCATTGGAAGACCCTGTAGTGCCCCTCTCCCTCCCACCCCCCATCCCATGTTGCTGAAGGGGTTAAAACCCCTTCAGTGATTTACCTGAACCCAGCCCCGATGTCCCTTGGCACTGGGTCAGGCTCCGCCCACTGACGTCGGCAGGGGGAGACCTAATGAGCATGCGCGGCAATGGCCGTGCCTGCGCATTAGACCACCCCATAGGAGATAATTATTCAGTACTTTCCTATGGCGATTCGAGCTGATGGACAGCCACTAGAGGAGAACTTAACCCTGCAAGGTAATTATTGCAGTTTTTATAAAAAGGTAGTGGGAGTTGGTACCCAGACCACTCCAATGGGCAGAAGGGGTCTGGGTGCTTGGAGTGTCCCTTAAGTGATTACACAAATTTACTATTTGGAAAGAAAGCTTTAGTTAAAATCCCTTTATTTGAAGAGAATTGTCAGTGGAAACGGAAGGCTAAAAAAGCCAAATTATTAAAAAAAACTAAATTGCACCTTGGGATTTTTTCTAGGGCAGATATTTTGACCAAATTTTTTTTTCTCTAATTTCTCTAATTAAAATAAACTACTTTGAAAAAAAAAATGTTAACGATAATAATAATAATAATAATATATATTTATTCTCAAAAACAAGGTATCTTCCAAAAAAAATAACAAACAAATGCCACTACAGTCAAGACTTACACTGCAGATAAAAACGTTTAATAAAGAAAAATCGTAAAGTAGAACTTTAATATTGACAGTATTTTTTAATAAGAACTAAGATATTGTAATCGTAAAAGTATAATAATTCAGGAGATTTAAGAAGAAAAAAAAAAAAAGAGTCCTGCAGAACTGCTACAATATACATATGACCACACATTAAAGCTTAGGATTTCACTATTCTTTGGTAAAACAGGAAATGTTTATTTAGGTACTGCTTTCTGAAACATTTCTTTCCTCAAAGCTGCATAGCAAAAGTCCATTCTTGCTTCAGCTGTGCTGCTAATTGTTTATTTAGACTTGCCCCCTCTCCTCCCACCCACCCCTATCCTTATGTGCCTAGTAGTACAGGTGGAGAAAAAAAAAAATAGAAAAAGTCAATTAAATACACATACTGTTGAACCACAAGATTTAAACTTGACGTGTACAAATTATACTAAGTATAAGTGCAAGAAAACAGTGATGACAAATATGTGGTCTATGCAGGCATAAAGAAGCAACACTGTATTGATGTACAATTTTTGCAAATGCCTCTAAGTTTTATTGATTATGATAATAATGCCTAGGCTATTATATTGGTGCTTTGCTGGTGCTGGTGATGGTGCTGGTGATTTGAAGCTTAGAAAATAAAGAGTCTCAGATGTGCGGCTTCCATGCTTCGATTATGCTTTGTCATTCAAAAAATTGGTAAAGCATCAAGGGATTTGTAGTTCTGCAACATATGGGGATCTAATGTTTGGGTACCTCTGCTCTACAGTAATTGATGTATGTTAGAAACAATGTCTACCAGCTCTCTGTATTACTCACTAAACAAACCATGCTCATTAACCGCCTATGGACCAGAAGCTAAAATTTCCTCACAATCTTAGGACCTTAAGTTAGTATGGAATTTTCTGCTTACTTACTGCTCACAATCCCAATTCAGCCCTGCAATCTTCAAATGTGTGAAGCAATCAATAATAATTACGGCTAATAAAAATAATAGTAATAATGATAGTATACTGTCTTAACTGTCCTTATGACAGTGAAGGCCATAACTGTTGCCCTATAAATTACGAGTAGAAACAAGTAAATACTAGTTTTCTTTTTTGTTTCAAAACATATGGCAAAGTAGGTGTGTAGCTTCAGGCAAAGGCCAAATGGTTTTAGGGCACCATTCTGGGAAAAGTTTAAGGTAAACAAAAGCTGTGTTAATTGATCCACTGCTGTGATTGAGCTAAATTTATGGCTCTATGTTGGAAAGAAAAAAAAAATTGCAAGGCTCTTTGCCTTAGGGCAGATTACAGGTAAACACTACCCTCTATTCAGGAGAATGACAGAACTGTTGCATTTTCTTCTGTCTAGAAGTCGAAAAATACAAACCTTTAAATGTGATGACAAGTCAATAGGTATGTAAGGGAAACACATCACCATACAAAGGTATTTGTCTTTTCCTGACGTTATTAACTGAGCAATCGTTAGAGGCTAAAACTAGCACACAACCATTGAGGCCACCATTAAGAGTTCAAGGTCAGGACTAAGGGAAGGAATATGTCTGGGCCAGTTCGTTTTATCGTGATTTAATGCAATAAACAATTATGTCCTCCTCCTCCTGCTGGTGTTGCCTTAGTTTGTGACAAGTATTATTGATGCTGCAGGGTCTGTCTCACACTTTCAGAACAGGGGATAATAGTTACAATTATGTACTCTCCTATCAGCTAGAAATCAGGAGAGATCCATACCAACTGCTAGCTCAGGATGTTTAATAACAGCTTACAAAAATAACTAAAAATGTAAAACTTAGAATTAAGAACTCGCTGATTTAATATACACCATTCCAATTACACGGCAATTATAGCGCATACGTGCATTTTTAAAGCGGTCACTAGAAATATTACAAAAAATAAAAAACATTTCTAAAATGCAAGAAAAGTAAGAAACATAATAAGTAATAAGAAAAAAAATACAGTATTACAAAAAGTACAATGTAAAAATTACAGCAAGCCTGTTTTTCATTATATAAAGCACAGCTGTCCAACTGCAGGCAAGCAATCAAAAAAATACCAACCACATTGACAAATTATACCTCCATTCTACTATGATCATATCATTCATATGTTCTATTCTATTACGTCACTGAGTTTCGACACTGCATATATTATGTACATCTATACTTTAACTTGAATGTTCATTGAAAGTAGGTATGCATGATTTTCCTAATGCCATACCCCTTTGCAGTGGAGGATGTGTCAGTCAAAAGGGCTGTGAATATTTAATACAAAGCACTCAAGTGGTCATGGTGGTTGGTGTAAGTCTATATCAAAGGCTTACACCAACCACCATGACCACTTGAGTGCTTTGAAGTGGCTATGGTGGTATGGATCTAGATGTACAGTGTGTCAGCTAAAAACACTGCACATCTAGAGTTTTTTTTAATTGTGTGCTAGGGGCTAGTTGCATCCCCAGCACATGTGACTTAGTATTCTGGGCTGCCAAATGTCTATTCTGTGCAAATTTTACGTCTGTCGTCAGTATGCACTGTACGCTGCTGACAGACATAAAAATCTTCCCACTTGCAGGCAGAGAACTTGCAGGGTGAAGATAGCATTCTCCTCTCTCCCTCCTTCCTGCCTCCATCCTTACTTCCTACCTTTGTGACTTAAATAGCGTTCTTTTTTAAAAAATTAAAATACTCCTCCCACCCTTCCTCCCAATTTCACTTCCCCCTGCCCTCGTTGGCTCAAATTGCGTGCTGTGATTGGTCTGTGTGAGTATCAGGTGGTGTGGAAGAGCCCCCCCCGCGCCACCCCCACCCAACCCTTCCCCCCTGCCCCGCCTTCTAAATACACACACACATTCACTGACAGATATGCATGCACTAGCTAACACACACACACACACACTAACAGACACACACACACTAACAGACAAACACACTCACACTAACAGACACACACTCACTCACTAACAGACACACACAGACACACAGACACACACTCACTCACATTAACACACTCACTTTTTTTTTTATTTAACCCCCCAGCCTCCTTACCTTTGGGAATGCTGGGGGGGGTGGGGGGGCGGGGTAGGTTCTCCGTCTCCCTGGGGTCTTTTGGGGCTGCTGGGCGGTCGGTCGGGCGGTGCTGGCGTCATATTCCGGCTCCCGGCATCACTCTGCAGCGCGCGAGGGAGCTGAGCAGAGCACTCAGGGGAAAGTGCTCCCTCGCCAGTGCCGCCTGACCGACCGGATTGTTAGTTAGCCGCAAGGCTAACAAGACATTTGCCCTGGGCTTTTGGGGGTGGCATTTTTTGCCGCCCCCTGGAAAGTGCTGCCCAAGGCAAATGCCTTGTTTGCCTCGTGGCTAATATGTCCCTGGTCGTTGTCTTGGGGCCCCAGGCCAGCTCGGGGCCCCAAGCAATTGCTTGGTTTGCTTGCCTTGTCGCGACGGGCCTGTTTGTATGTATTTACATTTTTAAACTGGCAACGTTGAAATGCTAATGGACTTTTTCACTATATAGATCTTCAAGTCTGGATAATAGGGAGATGTGAAGTGGTATCTTCATCTTGACTCTCCAAGACTTGATTTACAAATCATGTGCAAGTTAAGTTTAGGTGATTGCTGGTTTTAATTGATATACAGTTGATAGTATAGATATTTGAAATAATAGATTTTGTTTAACTGTACCAGTTTTGAATAAATCTAGGCAGTGTGAGCCCAATTGCAGTAGGCGACTTTCTGTCATGCTTTCACTAAATGTCTGCATAACTTTCCCACATTTTAAACTTTTTCCAACTTTGAGCATGTTCGTATGTAGTACATAGAATATGGTAATGTGGAATACAATGTGCCACACTCCTCATGGCTAGTGGGGAGTCTGATTGCTATCTACTGTCCTATTGTGTTTTATACCCCACCTCCTTTACTCTGTAAGATTGTTTGAGCAGGGTCCTTTTCATCATATTGTTCCTGTAAGTTTTTGTAATTGTCTCATTTATTGTTAATTATGTCCCTTCAATAATATTGTAAAGTGCTACGGAATTTGTTGGCACTATATAAATGCCAATAATAATATTAATAATAATATTGTAGCTGTTCTCAAGTTGGACTTTTATAAATTGACCCAAAAGTCCCAAACCTGCTTCCTCAACGAATGTATATTTCTGTAGGTTTGACTACAAAACAAATCTGTGTAATTTATTACAAAATTCAGCTGTAACGGAGGCCAGGCTAGATTATTCTAATTCAGTACTAGATCTGTAAGCAATTCAGTGGCATATCATTTATCTTTGCATTCACAGGGTAATTAGATACAAAGGATGGCTATTAAAAAAGCAAACAAATATACATGATGGATTCTAGCATTCCAAATTCCTCTTTACCGCTTAGACTTCCGATTACTACTTTTTCATTGTAAACATTTAAAGTCTGTTTTTTATATACATCTAATATAACTCAGAAAGCTAAAATAAATAAAATAAACCTTGGAGGGAGTCAAACAAAAATAATAACACTAGGACAAAATCATGCTACAAAACACATTAGGACAAAAAAATGTATTTATACGATAATCACATAGTCACTTGTGAAGGGTATAAGTTTCTTAATAACATATAACCAATACAAAAATCCAAACCGAGCAAGAATTAGTTTAGAGAGCAATTATTACTCCATTAAATGTTCTGCCAAAGTTTTGCAAAACCAGTAATGTAATACGTTTCATTCCTATTGCAAGGAAAGTGTTAATTAAAGATTTTGACATAAAACCATAATCTTTTATGTTATATCTGGTATATCTTTTTGGCCCTTTTATACTAAGTATTTTTATTTTACCATGCTGCTACTTATAATCCCATCTACGAAATAATAAAAAAAAAAAACAAAAAACTGACTAGCGTTATACACATAAAATAAAGCACATCTCCCACCTGTGTATAGATAGTTATGGAGGTTGACAAACTGTGAATAAAGGTTATGGAAGCTGTTCTGATTAGACACGTTAGTAGAAGTTGGTGGAGACAACAAGACGTGGAATCGTTCCCTGTAAACATTTGTTCCAATTCACAAAAGTGATATGTGTAAAAAAACAACCGTCAGTATGTATAATCTGAAGTGAAACAGTCATAGTATAACCCAACATAATAGATTTGATGAAGATAAAAATGTTTCCTGCATCAATAACATTTCGAGGGCTACCATTATTTTTTAGGTACTACTGAAATTAAACCGTGGAGTTGAAATCATATATACCCTCAACTTAAAAACACTTTTATTCCATTGGTTACAATAAAATATAGAGAAAGAAGACGATGGACAAAAACAAAGAAAACATAACGCATTGTCACGGGACGTCCTAGGGATTTTATGCATCTGTGTTTTTATATGGGTTCCACTGGAAACCCTATGCTTACCACCTCTCCCAAAAAAAAACACACACAAAAAATCTAAACACAGAAACATGTGCAAATTGTCTCGCGATAACCCGATTAGGAAGAGGGAAAGAAAATTCCAGATGAGGAGAAATCAAAGTTAATGGTTTTCAGGCCTGAAGATCACATACTGAGAATTATTAAAAGTATATATTTCATAAAGGGTCAAGATTTTATGTTAATGCATTTTTCCCATTATTTAATTTTAAAAAAGCCATGACTACAAGGAGGTGGAAAAATACTGGATACTGAACAGGACGTCTGGCATGTATAGTAAATACATAATGAATAGCTACAAAACAGATATTACACCATGAATCCAGGCCAGAAACTAACCATCTAATCTCTAAAAATGTGCTGAGATCAGGCCAGTGGACTAAATATATATTAGATATGAAGAAAAAATAAAAAATAAAAAAAAAATATATATATATATATTTCCATATATAATGATATATATTTATTTTATTTTTTTAAAGAAAATTTTAAATGAATGGCGTCATGCCACTGTAATATGCTGCCTCGTGTAAATGGCAAATGTGTCAAACTGCAAGTCTATGCTATAAGTTCATTGACTACTCAGTGAACCGTGATAAACTAAGGATAGGGCAACAAAAGCAGATTTTTTTTTTACTCTGAGCTTTTTGGGCCTAAATACTGCAATATTGTGACCAAGATATAGCAATTAATTAACAAACAGACCACATACTGAACTGTAATTTCCGTTCCATGAATGATTAGATTGTTTAATAGCTAAAACTCACACTGTATAAAATATTAAAAAGGGATACCCCAACCATCATGAAACTAGTCAAAGCCATGTCAAACATGTCTAATTCACCAGTAGGGGAGTTATTTTTATTATTATTTATAAAGCGCCATCAGACTCCATAGCGCTGTACATATTAATATGATATTCTGCATTTTGTTTACTATCTACAACTATTACAATTTAAAGGCCAAAACACTACTTATACCATTTTTAAAGATACACAAACACTTTTATGTGATTTTGTTAAATGTCACAATTCAACTAGACAGCAAATACAAAGATCTTTAAAAGTGATGCTTTAGTAAACACACCTTAATATTTCAAGGGGGCTATATATATATATATATATATTTTTTTTTTACATCTAACATATTAAAAGTGATTACTATACATATTTCTAGATAATATGGATCTTAGGATCCACCTCAGAGTGAATACTATTTTGTGCATACATTAATCCAGTTTATGCAAAACGAAGGAATATGTCCGGAATTGAGTCTATGAATTTTATGTGGATATTTTGTAATTATTCAATATTGTGGACCAGGAGGCCCATTTCACGTTTCTTTCTGATTCTAAATCGGGTTGTTTATTTAAGCCAAGGGTCCAACCACTAATTACTGGTATGTTTACAGTTTCCTTAAATAATTTCATCCAGAAGTAAAATGCAGCACAACCATTGCTACAATTACTGCTATGGTGGTAGAAAGTAAGTGACATCATCATTTTAACCAAAGGAAGAACTTAAAGGGAACATGTGTTTCAAAGAAAGAGGATTCTAATTGATACTATGTTGGGACTTGATTGAAAGTTATATCATGTTAATGATAAGAAGCCTAGCAGACAAATGATAAAGGGTTTGAAATGGACATAGAAAAGCCATCTTTATGACATTACGATAACCTTAAATACTGGTCTTAAAATACACCCGTTCTTTTTAAGACATATATTGAAATATTTTCCATATGAGGGCAAACATCTATTTTGAGCACATTTATTCGATCAATTATAAAGACTTAAATTAATTTCAGTATTTTAACTGTTTCTTAATGGTTAATATTTAATGTTTTCTCATACTAGCATTTAAGATAGCGCACTACATTTATATATATATATATATATATAAAAAAATTTTGTTTTTTTAAATTAATGATTAAAACCAATCCAACAAAAATCTTAGTGAATACTCTGCAGAACACGTGACATAGTAGTACTCTAATGCAGAAACCCATGACAGTATTGGAGCAGGGCTGTCACAAATTATGTGGCAATGTGCAAGAGATTTAGCATCAGTGGGCACTCATAAGGAGGCTTAGTAATTAAATTATCATTTAAGACATAGAACATAGCCAATCACATGCAGTTGTGAGAGAGGTGCTATTTTGTTTTTAACACACAATAACAAAAGTAAAAAATAAAAAAATTATATATATATATATATATATATGAAATTTTTTATCGCTTTAAACATTCATGTTTATTTTCATGATTAAATATATACACAATGAAAAATTAATCATAAAATGATTAACTGCACACTCTTATCACATGAAATTGTGGATGGAAAAATGAGCAGTTCTCTCCGACAAATACTTGAAGATCTTAAGATCCAAAATATATTGTTATATTGTCTGGATAACCATACTGCCCATTGACCCAGGTTAATTTGTAAAACCCTGCTGTTGCCAACAGCTTGGTCATCAGTGTCTATATAATCCACTGTATCTGGAATTGAGCAAAAACTCTAATAAAGTATAACAGTGCCAGGTAGGTCTACATTCAAAGTGGTCCTACTGCAGCTGTGGCTGGACAAGAGATCTTCTGTGGTGGCCCAAACCATTTCCTCTACTTCAGTAATTACCTCTCCTGTCTCTACTATACTAGTGTCTTCTATCCCACTGTTTATAATCTCCAATATATATATATATATATATATATATATATATATATATATATATATATATATATATATATATATTTCCAGTTTATATACTCCAGTCCACAAGTACCAATACTATTATATTCACTACCATTGCTTGAGCACAGTACTGTAACAGCTTGGGTTTAAAGACTGTCTCTGCCTCAACACAGTATTGCAACACCTTAGCTTTGGAGACTATCACTGTCTGTCTGAGCATAATGATGTTATATTGTGAGTCAATTAATTAAATCAAACCTACCCATCTTCCTAATGTTTCAATTCCCCTGTGTAAAATGAACACTCATTGAAACTCTCATAGGGTTAAAATCTGGAATCATAGAGTTGATAAGAAAAAAATCGATTCACAGATTTTCCGAACATAAATCTTTATTTTTAACAAGGAATCCCAAAGACAAATGCTTCACCCCAACTACCATTAACTAGAATGAATCGGGCACTAAGGTACCCCCTGACTAGAACTGTCATTATACATACACCACATGTTGGGAAACTCTGTGAAGTATACATGTTTATGTGACACATAGTGTAACTGCAACTATATTAACAACGTGCACAGATCCAGACTTAGATTGCCTTTTGTATGCATGCACAATGATCCTAATTAAATCTAGTATAATAAACTCAACATGTGATGTATACTTACAGCCTCTCTGCATTCCTTGGGATCCCCTTTGGAACACTCTTTAATCCAAGCCCATGACAATCCACATTAGGACCCGTGCAAGTACACTTGCTGGGACAGCTATCAACCAGGGTAAAAGTGATCAAACTCCAAACCCCAAGGAACAGCACCAAAGGAACATATCCACCTCTCAATTCTGGCAGCATGGTCATCTGAGGGACTTGTCTCTAGTCTCCCCTTCTTCTTCAGCCCAGTAAGTGAGATTGGATCAGATCAGTATACTCCACAGTGATGTAATGATACCAGTCTCATCCTTGCATCCCCATGCAACAGCAGATCTGCACCCTCAACAAACTGCAGCCTAAGTTTGTTTTGTTTTTTTTTGCAAATAATTATATTATATATAGACAACTATAATTAAAAAAACAATTAAAGTTGCTTTAGTCTCCAAGTAGTTTGAATAAACAAGCAGATCAGGAAATGGTGTTAAATAAAACTTGTTTTTTCTGTGATATTTTTTCTCCAAAACCTAGACAGGTACAGGCAAAAAAAAAATCATTGAGATTCAAACAAGCCAGGAGCAAAATATGCATGTGAATCAAGACTGGGCTGCAAATTTATCATCAGCGCAGAGCAATGCTATATATGTTGACTGTTCACGCGAGCGCTGCCCCCTGGCGGCGAGTCATGGTCATTATCCTGGTTTCTAAAGCGCTATGCCAGGTATGAAGTTCTTAGTTCGAGTTATAGAATGACAAGTGATACTTAGTAGCAGAAGTTCCACTCAGGGGTTCTTTAGAATGTAGCAGACTGGGAGTAGGGACAGGCTGGGAGTCTCAAAGCAGGAGATGGTATAGAAGTGCAGCAGCCACCAGTGACGGGGAGCTGTGTAAAATGCCTTACACTTCATTCACTCTCCGGAGAGAGCTAACCCAAATCAAGTTACTCCGGCCCCCTCCAAAATCCAGACAGCGCTTCCTATTGGCTGACATTGCGGTGACGTCGACATTCTTCAGAGTGAGAGTTTTAAGGGAAGGTGTAGGGGCCAGAGGGCGGGAAGAGTGGAATGCCATCACATTACTGGGAAATAGCAATACAAAAAGCCAAACTTTTCACTTTATTAACCTTTTATGGGATTTAAATTGAATTCTTGTTGAGCTCATTTAAGTTCAAAACAATGCAATTTAGTTGCAAAAGAATGCAATTATAGTGTACACAAACAAGTTAATATGTAAAATATATATTTAAGTATATTTATTTCTATTTTATATTTATTCCCCATGTTCTTTATTAGTAAAGCTTAATAAGTAATTTTAACAATGACATTTTTTTTTTACAGTAGAATGTGGGAATTTATTTACCACACAATACATACAAGACAACAAAAAACGTAAAATGTATAAGTCCATAGATGGCAAAAATGTGAAAATAATTTATTAGATATACAGTATATACTTCACAAAAGTAAGTGCTATAGAAAATCTTCACTGCTTTACTTCATTTAAAAGTAGGATATCACATAGACATAGACTTGGACATTTAAGTCACACACAGGAGACGTTTATCATGTCCTGAGGAGAGTCTCCTGTATGAGACCGAAATGTTGAAGTCTATGTGATATCCTTGATATCCTGCTTGTACATGAAACTAAGCAGTGAATATTTTTTAATTTATTAATTGGAGTATTTTTATCCGTGATACTCCGAAAGAGGCTCTAGCTATAATGAATACTTTAAAGAAGCGATATCGACTCTGTCCATTTTTCCAGATCTCGATGGCCAACCCGATACCTTGTTTTCTTTGTTGTATGTCTTTTTAGGTAGTTTTGTGTATATTGTAATGTAATATTTATATTTTGTGTTTATCTTATGACACGATTATTTTTTTTTAATACTTGTTTAATTTGCAAATTATATATATATATATTCATTGGATATTTCATTGGATCTTTATAAAGACCCAAACAGGTCAAAACGTCGATCAGGACAGATGTAATTTTTCCATTTAAATAAATATCACCATTAAGGAAGACCAGTGTGCATTATTTTCGTATTTAAGGAAACTGCTGGTTTGTTTAAGCATTTATTTGCAGTGCTTACGGTTCCCCTACTTACCTTACCCCCTCATTGTTCCTTTGACTGCACTGTAACAGTGAGCCTCTTGCAGATAGAAGTAGGACTAACAGGAGCAGCACCAGATAAACATGTTTCTCAGTTAGATGAGCATATGCATTGAACCAGATATAAAGGGACACTACAGGCTGGGTGCCATGTTCCTCTAGTTGTAACCATGCAATATACAACTTTGCCATTCTGCAGGAGTGACAATGTTGACATTGAAGGGGTTTGGAAGAAAAATCTTAGTAAAACTTGGCTATTTCTATCAGGACTCATAGAGAACAAATTTATTTCTGGTGGAAAAGGAACCTACCGAGAGGAATGAGAGGAAATGCCCAGTGAACCACCAATGACCAAAAGGAATTAGCCCTATATAAGGGGACTTGAGGGGGGAGGTTGTTAGGCTGTACATTTACTAAACAAGTGTTTTTTTACCATTTAGTTTTCTCAATCATAACTATACTATAACGATGTGATGTTTAGTATTTTCTTTTATGAATCCCAAATCGATGTATAAATATATATAGAGATATATATATATATATATATATATATATATATATATATATATATATATATACTGGATTTGCATCTTTTCCCAAGTTGTGTTCAAAGCTGTTGTATACAGCAAACACAGACTCAAAGGAATCCATGTTTAAAATAGAATGAGGCAAAAATGTGATTCTTTGTTGAACCAATTTGCATATGCCCACCCAGAATCCTTTGCGGTAGTAACATCACTGTAAATGTTTGATTTCTGTGGGAAAAGCAAGTCTTATGGCTTGACTATTGTGCAGATTTTTTGTTTAACATTGTATTAACTATCCACAGACTACATATATATATATATATGAATCATATATATATATGAATCATCAATAAAGGTGCACTCCTGGACTTAAAATAAAACGGTTTATTGTGCAAAGAAAATGTTGATCAATGTTTCGACCTCTGCATTTCTTTCTCAAGATCTTGAGAAAGAGCTTTAGAGGCAGTGATGGATCCGGGGGGAGGAGGGAGGAGAGGGGGAAGAAATGGGGCAATTGCCCCCCCCTCCTGAGAAAACTGAGGGTCTCCCTCTCCCCTGCCAGCACATGCAGGCGCCGGCCCTGTTATGCGCCTTCATGGACCGTAGGGGAGATCTGAGAGACTCAGGCAGGCCCCGGCAGGGAAGGGAGAGAGGACCCGGGAGCTCAGCCTGCAGCTCCTCTGGGTCCTTCTCTCGCGAGCACGGAGCATTGCCGCGGTTACCACGGCAACGCTCCGGATCTCGCGAGAGTGAACTCTAGCCCTGGAGCTACTGGCTAGAGTTCACTCTCACCACTGGGACCACCAAGTCTTCCCCACCGGACCACCAGGGATCGAGAAATGTACCCCCTCCTCCCAGTAAAGGTAAGTAGGGAGGGGGGGACATATTGTATATTTGTTTTAATTAAATTAAAAAAATATATATAAGAATGGTAGGGAGGCTTTTTTAATTAAATTTAGTTAATATGTATGTATGGGGCAGTGTATGTGTGTGGGGGCAATGTGTGTGATAAGAAGGGTAGGAGGGCATTTTTTTATAATCACACACACATTTCCCCCCTCCCCCCACACACACTCATACACTACCCCCCATACACACACACACTGCGCCCCATACACACACACTGCGCCCCATACACACACACACTGTGCCCCATACACACACTGTCCCTATACACACAAATTGCCCCCACACACATACACTACCCCATACACAAATTGCCCCAAACACACTGCCCTCCATACAGACACACTGCCCCATACACACATTGCCCTCCATACAGACACACTGCCCCCATACACACATTGCCCCCCACACACACATAAACTGCATTCCTCACACACACACACACACTGCAACTGTCACACACACATACTGACCCACACATACACTGCCTCCCTAACACACACACACTGCACCCCTGACATACACTGCCGCCCTCACTCACACTTTGCAACCTTCACACACACACACTGCTCAAACACTGTCTCCCCCTCCCCCCACACACACATACACTGCACCCCTTACACATTGCACCACTCCCACACACACCGCTGCTCCTATGCCCTACTACAGCCCCATTTCCCAGCAGACCTCAGGTAAACTGTCAAACTGTTCTTAAATGGTTTGACTACTTACTCTGGGAGGGGGTCCCGGCACTATTGACATAATAACCACTACACTGAGCTGTAGTGGTTATTGTGTCTGGATTATTTCTTTAAATAATCGACAAGTGCCCCTCCCGAGATCAGGCTCTGGATCCGCCACTGTGTAGATGTCGAAAGTCAATCAACATTTTCTTTGCACAATAAACCAGTTATATTTTTTCAAGTCCAGGAGTTAACCTTTATTGATGATTCTATATATACCGTGGGTTTGCACCCTGGCAGAGTCTATTTTTGGTTTTATGTCACTGGGAAGAGTGCCAAACTTGCCATTGGTATATATATATATATATATATATATATATATATATATATATAAACATATATATGTCCTGATGAAAGTCCACAACGGTGGACTGAAACGTCGACCTCTCGATCTATTGGATTAAAAAGGTCTTCTTACCTTTGCAACACAAAAGTCCTTGAGTGCTGGCTTTCTTTGAATTCTATATATATATATATATATATATATATATATATATATATATATGGTGTAGGGAGGATAGTAGGTGCAAAGGAGGTATATGGGTTATAGTTGGTTCGGGAGAGTGGGGGCATTATTTATTTATTTATTACTGGCATTTACCGCAGTGCTGTACAATTGGGAAAAGGACGTCACAATATAAACAGACCAAAGCAAGAGGTAAAGGGCTCTGCCAGTGAACTTAGAACATAAAGGTTAAAATGGGGAGTTAAGACAAGAGGTAGCAGAGGAATTTGGAGGTGATGGCAGAGAGAATTAATAGTATATTTGCAGTAACTGGTAACATATGAAGGGAATGAGGAGATGATTGACTGTGATGCCAAACAGCTGGAAAAGCATGCTATATACAGTTGCAATCAAAATTATTCAACCCGCATTGAAAATCTGGACAGATTTTGAGGTGTTTACAATAAACAATTTAATCAAAAGCAATTGAAATAGCTCAACACAACAAATAGTCCAAGTGGTTTGCCCAAAGTCTACAGAAAATGCAACTTATAATGACTTCTCCAGTCTCAAAATTATTCAACCCGTTCATGGCAAGAATCTTTAGTACTTAGTAGAGCACCCTTTTGCTGTTATGACCTGCTGCAAATGAAATGCATAGCCAGCTCCTGACAGCATTCCTAAAGAATCTTAGCCCATTGCTTATGAGCAATTGCCTCCAGTTCAGTAATATTCTGTCACGGCACAAGGGGCTATGATGCGTCAATAAAAGTAAGTCCCTGATCGGCGCGGCCGCATTTGAACAGGGCGGTCACGCCGAAAAGGAAAAAAATAACTTACCTGAATCGCAGCGGAGTGCTGCCCGATCCTCAATGAAGACGGGTCCCGGCTGGTGCAGCGTTCAAAGGGCCGCCGGCTGCTGCGGTCCCGTTCTCCATGTTAAAGGGTGCACTGCCAACATTAAAGATGGCGCCAGCGTGCGTGTGATGTCACGATATCGACGCACACATGCGTTTTGGGGTCAAGGGCCCTGTAATAACCAATCATTACACTGAGAGGCATATTTAAACCCTGTAATTCCTTTTCTCAGTGCCCTGTCGTGGTTTCCACTTTTGTTGTCAGAGAGCGTGTGCTTGGTATTGTATTTCTGTTTTTTGACTTTGGCTTATGTTTTTGACTTTCCCTACTTCTGGTATCCTGACCTTTGGCTACTTTATTCGTATTGTCTCATTCTGTATTCCCGACCTTGGCTTGTTATTTTGATCATTCTCTTTAATGTTAAGTCCGGCCATTCTAAGGTCCCGTATACGTTGTTTGTGTTAATATAGTTTTGCGTGTTGGGTCACTTAGTAATCGTGACATATTCTTGGGTTTGTGTGCTGCAACTGCCTTCTTCAAATCCCACCAGACATTTTCTATGGGGCACAAGTCAGGTAACTCTAGGAACTTTCAGTGGCTTCACTATATTTTTGTATCCTTCGATGATCTTTTCTCTTAACTTTGAGGACCATTCTTTTGACTTAGGCATATTTCTAACATGCAGTCAAATGTGACACTCAACAAACCCCTAGCCAGGGGAAACCACTTGAAACAATTATTGTGTTGAGCTATTTCAATTACTTTTGTTTAACTTGTTCATTGCAAACAGCTCAAAGTCTGTACATTTTGACAAAATCCTGATTTTCAATTGGAGTTTAATTATTTTGATTACAACTGTAGTTAGAAGGAACTAAGGTGGGTAGTGCTGAGTAGAAATTAAGTGGTTTAGTTTCAGATGGTTTGTAGAATTGGGCCTATGGAGCAGATATACACAGTTATTTGAAAGAATTTACAACTATGAGGGGAACGCAATAGTTAAGTGGGAGGACTGGTAGAGCAATGTAGACATTTGTTGTATACAATTTAAATATTTGCCAACCAAATTCTAGCAGCCAGAATATTAATAAATATATGTAACTGCAAGTACAAAATATTACAGTAGTAAACTATTGGTAAAAATTGTAGCATTGTTATAATAAATTAAAAAAGTAAAAGAGGTGAAATAAATCTTGTGGAGTTTTCCGAATTTCAGTCCTTACCATAAAGTACAAAATTCATATTTGTGTGAAGGGTGGAATGCTGGTCCCTGGTGGTCTGATAATTTGTTCTCCACCCCTGGCAGGTGCAGACCACTTATCTTTTCCCGCTGCAATGCTCTAATATACTTGTAGGAGCCATCTTGGTTCCTATGTCTGGGCTGGCCGGATCTTTGATCACCGGCTATGGAATGAGCTTTTTAGTGTCAGCCCTGAATGGGCTAGCAGGGGGAGATCCTATGATCTCCCCTGTCAGCCTTGACCAGTTGCTGTTGTGCCCTACAGGGTTTGGCCAATCTGAGTTTGTCAGGTTAGTCAGATGGCCACAAGGCTCCAGTGAGCACAAGGCCTTAGGAAGCCAGCTAACTTGCCTAATTAGAGACCTGCCTCTACTCATACTAGAACTTTTTAGAAAATGCAAATGGTGCACAAGAATACCAATGAGGATGCATGCATAGTCAGTAAATCATAATATCACAAATTAATGCTGGTCAAAACACAAATGGCATACATTATGAGGCAAGTCAGGTGAGCCAACTAAGTCAACAATTAAAAAGAGGCATGGCAAGTCAGGGCTGAGTAGCGTTTGAGTACAAAGCAGGCTGTAGTGGTCAAAATGCTTCCATTTCAATTGTCAAGCTGATTTATCCACAATCCCTTAGTCATACGAATCCCTCAAGGGGTGAAATGCAGACATCAGGTATCGAGATAAATGTACATAAAGGCAAGTGGCAATTAAAATGAAATTAAAATACAAGGGGCACAAGCAAGAGAAAACTGGGCTTAAAAAACTTGAAACTGCCAAATTAATTGGCAGCTCTGAAAAATTTAGGGAGTTCTCTAATGATAACATTTATATCTCCCTCTAAAGTGTAAACTAATTAACATTTTTTTTAATCAATGTCTTAATTAATATTTATATTTGTGTAAGTAATTATATTGTATTAATAGTATCTGTATAGAATGTATGCGCAAATATTGTGTTCCGTTCTTTTCCTCTAAAAAAAAAAAAGTAATTTTCAGATGCTGAAATTAGAGGAAAATAGGTATTTGGAAAGTAATAAAGTAAGTTCATAAATGCTTCTTCTCTGCTGTATTTTTATGTTACTCATATTTTAATAGTTTTTTTGCAAGCTGATGCAGCAAAAAAGTGATTTTGAGTATGTCAGTATGATTGCACATGTAATTATTTTTTTTGCAATAATTATTCATTGGAGATAAATGAACATGAAATCATTTTTGACTGAAATGGAATTCATGACAATTGTGAAATCTGCAGACAGATCAAGAAATTTGGTCAGGTGGAAAAACAGATATTAAAAACAAAGCACAGTATACATGTTTAAGGTCAGAGTAGGAGTCTACAGTCCATAATAGTTAAAACGTTCCTCCTTCGCTGCCAATTGTAGCCAGATCCACTGTTGCTCTATACAGTGACTCACTGTGATCCAAGAGAGGAAAAGAGAAATGACTTCAGTTACTGGCATTTTGTTCATTGAGAAAGGCCATACTGCCTTAAACACTGATATATTTTCATGTAAAAACAGAAAAAAACTAAATAGGGGTATGGGATTGAACAGATGAGCTATTATTGTGAACCTCACCATAACCTTACTTAACAAAGATAAAAACAATACTTATACTGAATATAAGAAATAGAGCTCCACATGAAAGAGAATAAATACCATCTGAAATTTCAATATCTATGGAAGAAAAAAACTATACATAGCGTTATACAGTATAGACAAAATAAATAGGAAGAGGGGGAGGGAGGAAGTGAGAAAAATCACAAGACGTCTGGTAATTCAAGCTTGTCTCTCCACAATAAGGGGTTATGTATGGAATGGTACTTCAGCTGACCACTGTAAACAATAAAAGAAAGCCAAATAGCGTAATATAGTAAAAGTAGACACCTTAATGCTTAAAATTGTACTTACAAGAGGGGAATGAATTCAGGCTTGTCTCCACACAAAGTGGACCTGGAGCAATGCACTGCAAAAGGTAGGCGGAACAGCAACCAGCAGCCCAGCAACAGGAACAAATAAAAAAACTTATACAAAAAAAGGGGGACAATAAAAACAAATAAAAGTCCCACAATTGAATATCCAACGCGTTTCATCCGATCCACGGACTTCGTCAGGGATGTGAGAGCTTCATTCTCTGCCTCCATTTAAATATGCTTCCTGATTTCAGACCTTCCGATCAGCTGGCGTTTCCTGTGTAACGATGTCACTTCCGGTTCGCGGCTGCCCATCAAGCACACAGAAAAAATAACAGACGCGTGGGTGCAGGTGTGATCGGGCATGCGCGCCCATGGTTAGAACAGCAAGAATATCAGGATAACAATTATGTGGGCAGTGTTGCTAATAAAATGTTGAACTTAAAGAACAGACTTCCAGTATATTGGTAACAGGATCAGGGGCAGACTGAGAACCCTCAGGGCCCCTGGGCAAAATAAATCAAGGGCTCCCTTACAGGCCCCACCCATACTCCGCAGCAAGCGCCACCCATGTCCCGCCTCCATGCACCGCCTCCAGCCACACCCTACACAATCTTTAGACACAAGGAACAAAAGTGCAATAATCCCTTCAAGGCCCCAGTAGAGACTACAATTGAGGGCTAATGGGCCATGGAGGGGGGTCTTTCTAGCAGAGGCTATCTCAGTGTCCTTTAGAGAGTGTGTTAGAAAGAATCCCATCCAGGCCCTATTAGAGACTACAATGGAGTTTAATAGGCTTGGAAGGGGGTCTTTCTAACAGAGGCCATCTCAGTGTCCCTGCTGGAAACAGTCGCCTCCAGGCCCCAGTAGAGACTACAATTGAGGGCTAATGGGCCATGGAGGGTGGGGAGCATTCTAGCAGAGGCTATCTCAGTGTCCTTTAGAGAGTGTGTTAGAAAGAATTTCCTCCATGTCCCATTAGAGACTACAATGGAGTCTAATGGGGCTTGGAGGGGGGTCTCTCCAACACTCTGGTTCCTATTCACAATATAGCAACACAACATAGCTCGCTGATACCTAGGCCAAGTTGGCTCCTCTTACCTTAATTACTGTGGCTGGCTGGCAGTCTGTGGGCTTGCTGGAAGGCTGTGGGCTTACTGGCTGCGGCTGGCAGGCTGTGGGCTTGCTGGCAGGCTGTGGGCTTGCTGGCTACTGCCGGCAGGCTGTGGGCTTGCTGGCTGCGGCTGGCAGTCTGTGGGCTTGCTGGCTGCGGCTGGCAGGCTGTTGGCTTGCTGGCTGTGGCTTGCTGGCTGGCAGGCTGTGGCTTGCTGGCTGCGGTTGGCAGGCTGTGGGCTTGCTGGCTGTAAGCCTAACTGGTGGCCTGTGGGCTGGCTTGCTGGCTACTGGCCAGCCTGTGGGCTGACTGGCTGGCCGGCCTGTGGGCTGGCTGGCCAGTGGGCTGGCTGGCTTGCTGGCTACTGGGGCACTTGTAGATTATTTAAAGAAATAATCCATGCACAATAACCACTACTGCTCTGTGTAGTCGTTATGGTGCCAGGAGGGCCGGGCCCCCCTCCCAGAGTAAGTAGTCAAACCGTTTAAGAACGGGGTCTGCTGGGATATGAGGCTGTAGTAGGGTATAGGAGCAGTGGTGCAATGTGTAAGGGGTGCAGTGTGTGTGAAAGGTTCAGTGTGTGTGAGGGGGTGTAGTGTGTGAATGTGTAGGGTGTGTGGGGCAATGTGTGTATGAGGGGGCTGTGTATGTGTGTGGCAATGTTAGTATGGGGGCTGTGTGTGTATGGGTGGGCAGTGTATGTGTGTGTGTGTGTGTGAGACAATGTGTGTAAATGTGTATGGTGTGTGTGTGGGGGCAGTGTGTGTGTATGGGGGGGCAGTGTGTGAATGTGTATGGTGTGTGGGGGCAGTGTGTTTATGGGGCTAGAGTTCACTCTCACCACTGCGACCACCAGGAATCCCTGGTGGTCACAGTGTTGAGAGTGAACGCTAGCCCGTAGCTCCAGGGCTAGAGTTTACTCTCGCAAAAGCCGTAACGTTGCCGTGGTAACCACGGCAACGATCTGTGCTCGCGCAAGAAGGACCCAGAGGAGCTGCAGGCTGAGCTCCCGGGTCCTCTCTTCCTCCCTCCCCTGCCGGCTGCCCGCACGGTGCATGCGGACAGGGGAGGGGGCAATTGCCCTCCTCTTACTCCCCCCTCCCCCTCTTCTTACCCCCCTCCCCCTCTTCTTACCCTCTTCTTACTCCCACCCTCTTCTTACTCCCCCCTCACTCTCTTCTTACCACCCTTCTTACTCTCCCCCTCTTCTTACTCCCCCTCCCCCTCTTCTTACTACCCCTTCTTACTCTCCCCCTCTTCTTACTCCCCCTCCCCCTCTTCTTCCTCCCACCTCTTCTTTCTCCTCCCTCTTCTTACTCCCCCCTCTTCTTACCCCCTCCCCCTCTTCTTACCCCCCTCCCCCCTCTTTTTACTCCCCCCTTCCTCTTTTTACTCCCCCCTCCCCCTCTTCTTACTCCCCCCTCCCCCTCTTCTTACCCCCTTCTTACTCCCCTCCTCTTCTTACTCCCCCCTCTTCTTACTCCCCCCTCTTCTTACTCCCCCTCTTCTTACTCCCCCTCCCTCTCTTCTTACTCCCCCCTCTTCTTACCCCCTCCCCCCTCTTCTTACTCTTCCCTCCCCCATCTTCTTACTCCCCCCCCCTCTTCTTACTCCCCCCTTCCTCTTTTTACTCCCCCCCTCCCCCCTTTCTTACTCCCCCTCCCTTCTTACTCCCCCCTCCCCCTCTTCTTACCCCCTTCTTACTCCCCCCTCTCTTCTTACTCCCCCTTCCTCTCTTCTTACCCCCTCTCGCTCTTCTTACTCCCCCCTTCTCTCTTTTTACCCCCTCTCTCTTCTTACCCCCTCGCTCTTCTTACCCCCTCCTCTCTCTTCTTACCCCTCCCTCTCGTCTTACCCTCCCTCCCTCTCTTTTCTTACCCCCTCCCTCTTTTTACCCCCTCCCTCTCTCTTCTTACCCCCTCCTCCCTCTCTTCTTATGACGCCCCCCTCCCTCTCTCTTCTTACCCCCTCCCTCTTCTTACCCCCCTCCCTTTCTCTTCTTACCCCCCTCTCTTTCTCTTCTTACTCCCCCCTCTTCTTACTCTTCCCTCCCCCTCTTCTTACTCCCTCCTCCCCCCTTCTTACTCCCCCTTCCTCTTTTTACTCCCCCCTCCCCCTCTTCTTACACCCCCTCCCTTCTTACTCCCCCCTCTTCTTACCCCCTTCTTACTCCCCCCTCTCTTCTTACCCCCCTCCTCTCTTCTTACCCCCCTCTCTCTCTTCTTACTCCCCCTTCTCTCTTTTTACCCCCTCTCTCTTCTTACCCTCTACCTCTCTTCTTACCCCCTCCCTCTCTCTTCTTACCCCCTCTCTCTTCTTACCCCCTCCCTCTTCTTACCCCCTCCCTCTCTCTTCTTACCCCCTCCCTCTCTTTTTACCCCCCTCTCTCTTCTTACCCTCCTCCCTCTCTTCTTACCCCCTCCCTCTCTCTTCTTACCCCCCGCTCTTCTTACCCCCCTCCTCTCTCTTCTTACCCCCTCCCTCTCTTCTTACCCCCCCTCTCTCTTCTTACCCCCTCCCTCTTCTTACCCCCTCCCTCTCTCTTCTTACCCCCCTCCCTCTCTTCTTACCCCCATCCCTCTCTCTTCTTACCCCCCTCCCTCTCTCTTCTTATGCCCCCCTCCCTCTCTCTTCTTATCCCCCTCCCTATTCTTACCCCCCTCTATCTTCTTACCCCCCTCCCTTTCTCTTCTTACCCCCCTCTCTTTCTCTTCTTACCCCCTTTCTCTTCTTACCCCCATTCCTCTCTCTTCTTACCCCCCTCCCTCTCTCTTCTTACCCCCCCTCCCTCTCTCTTTTTACCCCCCCTTCTTACCCCCCCTCCCTCTCTCTTTTTACCTCCCCTCCCTCTCTCTTTTTACCCCCCTCCCTCTCTCTTTTTACCCCCCTCTCTCTTTTTACACCCCCTCTCTTTTTACTTCCACCCCCTCTCTCTTTTTACCCCCCTCCCTCTCTCTTTTTACCCCCTCCCTTTTTACCCCTCTCTCTTTTTACCCCCCTCTCTTTTTACCCCCCATCCCTCTCTCTTTTTACCCCCTCTCTCTTCCCCCTCTCTCTTTTTACCCCCTCTCTTTTTACCTCCCCTCTCTTTTTACCCCCTCTCTTTTTACCCCCACTCCCTCTCTCTTTTTACCCCCCTCCCTCTCTCTTTTTACACCCCCTCCCTCTCTCTTTTTACCCCCCTCCCTCTCTCTTTTTACCCCCTCTATCTTTTTACCCCCTCCCTCTCTCTTTTTACCCCCCTCTCTTTTTACCCCCTCTCTCTTTTTACCCCCCTCCCTCTCTCTTTTTTACCCCCCTCCCTCTCTCTTTTACCCCCCTCCATCTCTCTTTTTACCCACCCCCCTCCCTCTCTCTTTTTACCCCCCCTCCCTCTCTCTTTTTACCCCCCCTCCCTCCCTCTTTTTACCCCCTCCCCTGTAGCGTGGCCGAGCTGCTCTCCGGTCCGCGGTGCCCGGCCGGAGTGATAGGAAGGTGCACACTGAAGGTGCGCGGAACAGGAGTTTCTGTTTCCTGTACCCGGCCGGACTGACAGGAAGGTGCACACTCAGTAGTGTGCACCTTCCTATCACTCCGGCCGGGCACCGTGGACAGGAGAGCAGCTCGGCCACGCTACAGGGGAGAGGAGGTGAGAAGCTGCAGCCGCCTGAGGCTCTTAAGAGAGCGCTCAGGCGGCTGCAGCATTTAAAGGGGCGTCCGGCCCCCTCAGAGTGTGCCGGCGGGCCCCCTGATGGCGGGCCCCCCTCCCGGCCGAGCCCTCGGACCATGTCCGAAGTGCCCGACCGGTCAGTCTGCCCCTAAACAGGATACATATTTTGTGGATGTATATATTTTTGTTCCTGCAATAAACAGTGGGACTTTTGAATCAGGTTAAGGAGGAGGAAATGTCACTTTGGAACTCATACCATTAAATAAAACGTTGAAAATCACACGGAACTTGTGTTAACATTTTTTTCCATGATATGTTCTATTTTCTTCTAAATTTAGCAAATAACATCATAATCCAATTCAGACAATGCACAGCCAGGGCCAACACTGCACTACCATTAGCAGTCACAGTTACACTGCCTGGGTGTTCTCTTTGGTTCCAACCTTTCTTTTTCTAACCCTCACATCCAGTCAATTACAAAAGCCTGATGCTTCCATCTCAAAAATGTTCTTTGCAGCCAAGGTGCTCATCCGTGCTGCTATCATCTCCCAACTTGACAACTGCTAGCAATCTTCATTGGTCTTACTCACTCCCAGCTCACCACGCTACAGTCTATAATAAATACTGCAGTCAGGCTCATCTACCGGTCCTCCTGCACTTCCCATGCTACCCCACTAAGTCAGTCCTTACATTGGCGTCCAATAAGATATAGGGCTCATTTTAAAATTCTGGTCCTTGTTTACAAAGTCCCATCCAGGCCCCTACACTCTGTTGAAGACCTGAGTCTATCTTCTGTTCATATTCACACCTCTGACTTTCATCCTTCAAGATTTCTCTAGGGCTTCACCATTCTTATGGAACTGCATAACAAAAATAATTATAATAATACAATGAGGAGGTGAAACAGAAATTGTTTAATTTCTCCTCTCCTCGGTATGCTATTTATATGCTGACTCCCAGGAGGAAAGGACAGAGCTTATAGCAATGATTGAAAGGGAACTAAGATAGAGGCACCTGATTTCAGGATAAAGAGGTGTGGATTTCTACATTTATTTTTGTTTTTCACAAATCACAAATGCATATTTGACAAATATAGGGAGAAGTAAGCATATTATTCAAAACCAGCTCCCCTTTAACCCTATTGCAAGCATACTTATAAAAAGTGATTATGAACAGTGCTGTCTCATATTTGATGGAGCTATGGCCTTTAGATAATAAGATATTCAATAACGACATATTTCAAACAGGGCAAGAAAGAGACAGTCGTTTAAAATTTAAAAAAAATACCAAATAACTGAACTGACTAGCTTCATCCTTCTCTTGTTTCAATAGATCAAGTAGGGTTAAATATTCTGTAATCTTATCTTTTTGCTCTTCCAAGTCTGTCTACATTCCTCAGCTTAATTAAAGGGAATCTATCATGGACTATTTCTTTTTGCTATGCATTTTAAATTCATATGTCTACCATACCATATGTGTTCAGTTTTGTTGCAATTTAGTACTTTCCCTTTATAATGAAAGGTTTATTGACCTATCATTCCCGTACCTTAGTAAGGTTTATTTTTAAGCACTTCACAGTTAATTAATAATGAGAGTAATAATAATGACAAAAATGAAAACTGGCGGTATGATAAAATGAACATTAGAGTAAAAACGCAAAGACTATATAAATGAATTAATATAATTATAACTTAATATACATTAGGCAAAATAATTATATTAAAACAGTGAAAGCTGGACACTTGAATATTGTTGGTAGATCATCATATTACTATATAAAGTGATAAATACCAATGTTTTTTTATGCATACTTTCAAATGGTTATAACTTGTCTTATTAGGATAAGAATGCATGTTTTAAATGGAGTACTCTAGGTGCCTTAAATGAACATTCCAGGCATTAACACACATATACCAATGAAGTGATTATGGTACTAGGATTTCCCAAGTTGTGTCTTACATAGAGATGCCAATCTGCTGCCACTCTTTCTATGTTTTGTCTAAAGCAGAAGCATTAGCTTGAGCGGCAAAGGGGCGGCATTATTAGAGTCAGTGCATTCATTTTTGCTGTCAGTCAATCAATGGCCACCCATCATGAAAACAGGCTAAACTGTACATACTTTACTAGTTATGGGCAATAGTGATTGGCTTATACCATAAACAGAGTGTCAGCTTATCACCTATCATTATCACATCCCCATTAGAGATGCAGCAGTGAAGACCCTGTTGACACTTCTTTAGTGTTAATACAGTAGAATGGTTCAAGGGGACATCAGGAAACATATAAACTTCACTGATTTAGTTCAATTTGGCCATTGGACAAACTTGGCAAATTCCCAGTGAGCTGTGATTGCCATGGGTCTAGGCTGATATGTTAACTCAAAGGATCCAACAAAGTATATGATGATGGCACTCAGCAGGAAAATAGGTGCAGGTATTGAAGTCACCCTATAACCAAAACCTCCAAAAATATAATCAAATAATGAATGGAATACCACACTCAGAATAATGCAAAAAAGTAATATATTAGAAGTTTTATATATATATATATATATATATATATATATATATATATATATATATATATATATATAATGGAAGGGGGAAAAAACAGTTACTATGTACACTCATAAAGACCATAAGTCAACAAGTATCTACCTATAGTACATAATGCCCAGTGGCCACTGAGTAGAAGTGCATGCAATAAAGCATAAGCCAGTCAATACTTGTAGGTAATGCCTCCAGTGGATCAACTCCCTAACTCTCAAAAATAGGAGCATACATGTTTAAATATAAAAAATATACATACATGTACAAATATATATATATATAAAAAAAAAAAAATATATATATATATATATATATATATATACTCTTCCAGCTACAGACAAAATGGTAAACATGGAAAATAATATATCAGTCTTTAGTCCACTGATGGGAATGGGTATCAATAATACATATGGTTAATGATAAAAAACAAACAAAAAAAAAACAAACGTGTACAGCAAAATAATGAGAAAAAAAATAATAATGAGAATTAAAAAATAGAAAAATGAAAACATGGATGAAATGGTTAGATCTCACTACTCTGTTAGGTAAATCAGTCCTGATCTGGTGAGTAAGTCCATGGGGGATAGATGCTGGAGAAAGTAACTGGATAATCTTTTAGAGGATCTCTGGAGTATGGCACCGGTCCTAGCTTCGGGCACCAGATCAGGACTGATGTACCTAACAGAGTGGTGAGATCTAACCATTTCATTAATTTTTCTATTTTTTCATTTTCATAATTATTTCTTTATCATTATTTTACTGTATACAGTTTTTTTTTATCATAAACCATATGGATTACTGATATTCATTCACAGTTGACTAAAGACTGTTATATTCTTTTCCATTTTTACCATTTTTTCTGTAGCTGGACGAGTATATATATATATATATATATATTTTTTTTTTTTTTGCATATTTTTTCTTTTCATTTAAACATATATGCTCCTATTTTTCAGAGCTAGGGGGTGGATCCACTGGAGGCATTATCTGTTATTATTTTTCTGCTTTGTATGTATTACCTACAAGTATTGACAGACTTATGCTTTCTTGCATGCACTACTACTCAGTGGCCACTGGGCATTATGTACTATAGGTAGAGACTTGTTGACTTATGGTCTTATGAGTGTACATGTTAACTGTTTTTTCCCCCTGCCATTATATTGGAAATATTGGTTTTGATTTTCTTTTGCACAAACTTCTAATATATTACTTTTTTACATCAAATGATCTCCCTGTAGCAGAATGGAGACCTCCAGATACCTTTATAGTGTGTATATATATATTTATATACTTTCCCCTTGTATTCGCCTGTTTCATCCTTTTCCGTTCGGGAGAACAGAATTCTTTCTTCTCCCGAACGAGGACCTCCCCTGTACCCCATTAGAACGTTGACACCGACAACTTAAGTGTGAAAAAATAAGGGAAGTAATTAATGTGGGCAGCGGTACTTGGTCGTCGAGTGCCTGGAACTCCTTTCAGCTAGGCACTAGCGCGAACGCCGCCTGTTCTATTTCCAGACCACCTACACAAGCGATGTTCGGGAGATATGAACTACCGTACAGGGGGAGCATTCGTATCATGAAATGAAATTCCTTTGCATGGTGTTCGCACTGGAATCTCACGAACGGAGACCACCTATTTCCCTGGAACTGTTTTGGGCTAGCGCCTTGTGCCTGGCCGGTCAAAACATTACCTCAATGGCATTTCCGTTTCAGCGAACCGATCTGAGTGATTCTTGGATATGTTATACACATTTAGATCGGGGATACTGGGGAATTTACTTTTTGTGGGGTTCCTATGTATGGTGGGGGTACTTTTGGGGTTCAGTATATTTTGTTGGATTTCCTGTAACTGAGAGATAATTAAATTAGAGTTTTTTTCTCACGCAATTATCTCTCAGGCACTGAGGATCCTGGGATTAAAACCCTTGTATTATTGTATGGAAAACCCCATTGCATGAGATTGGGCATAAAAGCCGTGTGTGTGACAATAAATGTCAGTTGTACTCCCAGAACTGTGTGTCCCCCACTTGCTGGGGAGGAGGTGGGGTATTTCTTTGGGTATTTTACTTGTTCCTGATTTTACTTTTGTGGATCTAGTGGAGAAGAGTCCCTGCTAGGACTAGGGCTCCGCTACACTCTCCAGCTGACCACGGCAGTGCTAATGCTATTACAGCTCCAGCACAGAGAATGAGCTTCATAGCCAGTGGAGATATCAAAGATCAAGGCTCATTGATGCACGAGGAGAGCAAGTGTGACAAATGCCTTGTGGTCTGGTCGTTTGCCACGAGCTCCTGGAGGAGCCTGCCAGGATTATGGGCCATACAAAATACCCTGCCAACTACTCTGTTTGTGTGATTTGAGATTATATTGTTCGGGAACCGAACAACCGCACGAACCAGAGACCACCCGGGAGCTTGTTAAGCCCAATTGACACCTTGTTACTAGTTTCACCACAGTGTTCTAATTGTTTGTCTGGGTGACCGCATTCCGTATGAACGACCACGAGGTGGTGGCCATCTTGTTTCCACAAACGCAGGCAGCAGTGTTTGGGCATCAATCTCTTGGAACTGAAATCGGACACTGAAACTCCCGAACACCGTTGAACTTCCATCATCGCCTGCGTTCGGTTCTATACGACTTAGAAGGGCACTGTTCGGTGGAAACTTTGCCACGAACAAGGTGAACAAGCTCCGGGGTAGAACTATGGATTCCATTCAGTAGTTGTTCATTTTTTAAACTACAGAACTTGACCGACCATTAGCACTGATTCATGGAACAGTTTCTGGCTTAGGACCATGTGCACGGTCGGTCAAAATTATGACTTCCATGGAAATCCCGAACCCCTGAACAGATCTGGGTGATTTTTTGATATGTTGGTCACCCAGACCGGGGCTATCAGGGGATGTAAAATATGTGGGGGTTTTGTGTGTTTTGGGGGTATTTTTTTTTTGTATTGCCTGTTTCTGTACTGAGAGATAATTCAATTATATGTTTGTGTGCTCAGGTAATTATCTCTCAGGCACAGTGGAGGAATATTTTAGATGTTTGCTTGAAACTAGTCTCCTCTCAGGTCCAGGGAGAGGGATTATCCTGATTTATGTGGGAGTGTTATGGGCGTGTTTGATCGTGTCTAAATTGTATAAAAGCAGGCCATCTGGCCAGATTAATGGATTCCAGGTTGTACTCCCAGAACTATGTGTTGTCTGGTTACTGGGAGGGGAAAGGGCTAATCACTGTTCCAGTGTGGAGGATTCAAAGGGGGAAAGTCCTTGTAAGGACTAGAACTCCCAGGACTGAGTGTCGTCCAGTGCCTGGAGGTGGATATAGCAAATTCCCCATTTGGCTCCAGGAGGGAGCGGTTCCAGGGCCTGAGTCAAGCCATAGTGACTCTGGACAGAGGTGCTGCGGTTTGTCCCCTGTTCTAGTTAGGAAGGGGTCCTTGGTGGAGGTACCAAGCAATGGGTACAGGGAGCTCTGTTACACAAGGGCTAGCCAATCTGGTCCAATCACACAGAAGAGCTACTGTAGCTCAAATTTCTGAAATACTTAATGCTGGCCATGATAGAATGGTACCAAAACACACAGTGCATTGCAGGTTGCCACGTATGGGGCTGTGTGGCCGCAAACTGGTCAAAGTGCCTATGATGACCCCTGTCCACTGCTGAAAGCACCTCCAATGGGGACTTGAGTCTCGGAACTGGACTATGGAGAAATGATAGATGGTTACCTGGTCTGATGAGTGATGTTTTCTTTTAGGTCAGATGGATGGTCGGGTGCATGGATGCACTATGGGAAGAAGGCAGGCCGGAGGAGTGTTATGCTCTGGGTAATGTTCTGCCAGGAAACCTTGGGTCCTGGTTTTCTTGTGGATGTTACTTTGACATGTACCACAACCTAGAGATTGTTGAAGACCATGTACACCCCTTCATGGCAATGGTGTTACCTGATGGCAGTGGAATCTTTCAGTAGTGTAGCTGAGAGGGGGTTGTAAGAAAAACTATGGGACAGGGGTGGTGGTAAGGAAGAACACTATGGGACAGTGGAGGAGGGGAAAGAACACTATGGCAAAGGGGAGGGTGGACTCTGGAAAGAATACTATGGGACAGGGGATGGGGAGGAAAGAACACTATGGGACAGGGGATGGGGAGGAAAGAACACTATGGGACAGGGGAGGAGGAGAAGAACACTATGGGACAGGGGAGGAGGAGAAGAACACTATGGGACAGTGGAGGAGGGGAAAGAACACTATGGCAAAGGGGAGGGTGGACTCTGGAAAGAATACTATGGGACAGGGGATGGGGAGGAAAGAACACTATGGGACAGGGGATGGGGAGGAAAGAACACTATGGGACAGGGGAGGAGGAGAAGAACACTATGGGACTGGGGATGGGGGAGAACACTATGGGGGAAGAGAACACTATGGGGAGGTGGTGGAGAAAGAACACTATAGGAGGGGGAAGAGAACACTGAAAAAGAGGGAGGGGAGAGGAACACTAAGGGGGGAGAGAGAGGAACATTAAGGGGGCACTAAGGTACAGGGGAGGGAAGGGAAAAGGAACGCTGGGGTAGGGGGGACTAAAAGAGAAGGGAGAGGAACATTAAGGGGAATGAGGGGCACTAAGAGAGGAACACTAATGGACATTGAGGTGTGAAGGTTCACAGAGGGTCTGGGGATGAAAGCGACACACAGAAGGACCTGGGGTGGAAATACAAAGGGGCTGGGGGTGAAAGAGACACAGAGGGGCTGGAGAAGAAGAAAAGGAGACAAAGAGGGGCTGGGGGGAGATAGACAGGCTGGTGGTAAAAGAGAAACATACAAAAGAGCTGATAAGAGTAAAAGACACAAAGGGGCTGGGAGAGAAGGAGACAGACAAAAGGGGCTGGGGGGAGTAAGATACACAACGGGGCTTGTAAGAGATACACAAAGGAGGTGTAAGACATACAATAAGGAAAAATAGGGTATAAGATATACTAAAGGTGGTGAGACATTTAAGGATAAGAAACAAAAGGAGGGTTAAGAGTAAAGTAAAGGGGAGAGAGATAGAGAGGAAAACACCAGCAGGTGTGGGCACTGCTCTAATACATTTCCCCAAAAAATTATTTTTTTTACAGAATTTTGAATATTTTGGACAGGGGTGTTTAAAATAACTTTAACTACCACTGTAATGTTTTTCAGCAGTCAATGCTGTGTTTTGAAATAACTGAATTACTTTTCCAGTAGATTGCGATGAGAGTGATGTTAATTTTATTTTTGCACTTCTTTAATAGATAGGAAATAAAATTGACTTTTTGTAAAAAAAAAAAAAAGAAAAGAAAATTTGCTATACTTTGGAAAATATGTAACCACCATATGCCACAAAAATAAAAACGTAGAATTAAAGAACTCTAATTTTCTTACAATATTATTTTGCTCTAAATAATTGCATAACATTAATAAGTTCACAGTAAAAAAATATGAAATATTTTAGAGACTTAGAGAAGATTGAATATATAATAGTTTTTTTAATTATGGAAATATTATGTAACTTTGCTGCTTTATATGGTAACGAAACTTGGAAAGAACCATATAGTCATTAATAAAAGTAGTAAATAGATGTACTTTCTTTCGCCTTAGTTAAACTTTTATTTTTATACACAGCATTACTATTTAATTATAACAAATATGCTGCCCTCTGGTGTAAATGAATGGTAATTTATTTCAACACTAATTTTAAGGAAAGCTTTTCAATCAACATTCTCACTTAGTACAATAGGAGATTCCTCTTCATAAAGTGAATACCTAAACACAGAAAATGCCCACAACATTGGGTCCAATTGTTTTGTTTACATCAACTTTGATTCCCAATTGTAAATACAAGATGAATCTGAAATACCTGAGATGCAGAAGAGTCTTTAAAAAAAAAAAAAAAAAAAAAAATCAATTTAGATAATTAAAGACTCTTGGTTAATATTACACTTGTGCACAAATGTTTCAGTTTGGTTTAACAAACCACATTTATTTTAATCTACCACCAAACAAATAGATCCGTCCGTGATATACTTGTGGAGTCTTATTCAGCGACTAAGACTCCATAGGTAAATCCCGGACCAATTGATTCGTTCAGACGTAGATTAATAGAAATTTGAATCGTTCAACCCAGCTGAAACACATTTGTGCACAAGTCTAGTTAATATAATTTTCTTTAAAGGGACACTCCAGGAACCACTTCTGCTCATTGGAGTGGTCTGGGTGCCAACTCCCACTACTCCTAACCCTGCCAGTGTAATTATTGCAGTTTTTTATAAACTGCAATAATTACCTTGCAGGGTTAACTCCACCTCTAGTGGCTGTCTATTAGAGAGCCACTAGAGGGAACTTCCTGCTCTATAGCACAGGAAACCTGTGCTAGAGCGTCGCTGGACATCCTCACGCTGTGTGAGGACCTCCAGAGTCGCTCAAATCCCCATAGGAAAGCATTGAAATTCGTTTTCAATGCTTTCCTATGGAGAGACATAATGCGCATGCGCGGCATTGCCGCCCATGCGCATTAGGTCTCCTCGGCCGGTGGGCGGGATCAGTCTCGCCCACCGGCCGACGGAAGAACAGGGAGGAGCGTCGCGGAGGAGACAGCGGCGAGGGACATCGCCGCTGCCTCAGGTAAGTGACTGAAAGGGTTTTCACCCCTTCAGTAACTGAGGATTGGTGGGTGGGAGGGAGAGGGACCCTCCAGTGCCAGGAAAATGGATCGTTTTCCTGGCACTGGAGTTTCCCTTTAAATAAAATGTTAGTGTAGTTTCTTCCATATATAGCAACTGTGAGTACCAGCTAGTTAGGTAATCAAATCTACACCACAGGACATAATTTAAAAAAGAGAGAACATCTCATCTGTCCTGGTAACACACTTTGATTATTTTATTGATTTTTCTTTCACCTCTTAGCAAGCTACAGAAAATGTCTATTTCATTTCTATTTTGTGGACTGTAGTGCTGTCACAGATCAAGAAGAAGCACACCTTCAACAAATGTAATGTCCTGTTGTTTTAGAGTGTTTCTAAGAGTTGAGGTGAAAGAAGAATAGTCCATTTTTTTTTTGTTTGACAGTTTTTTGATTATTTTAATTCACCCAGTGAATGCTACTGAAGCATTTACAGGTAAATAATTTGTATCGGTAGGTAGAAACAAATTTACCTTTGCTGCAGGTTGTATAATTTATTTCCAGCGATTTCCTTGCAAAGGCTCGGCCACAGAAAATGCTAAATCGGGACATTTTACATTTTAGCTATTTGATGCAACTGTTAAATAAAGACAAAAAGAAAAAGAAAATCAATGAATAGAAAACGTTTAGTTTACTACAATGTTTCTGTTACAGACTGTCAACTTTTAAACAATACGTTTTCTAATTCCCCCCTGCCCGACTCATTTTGTTAAACTAGAATTGTTGGTCACTGCTCTCAGACATGATGAAAAAGCAACACAACTCAAAAGCTGGAGGGGTGGAAATTACCTACAGTCTTGTAATGTAATTGCCAAAGATCTTAATCCCCTCGGTAGCTGCTAGATTTACTGCAAGGTAGAAATAAGCATGGCCAATAGTTTTTGTGGTCATGCTTTTGCATTTGATTTGTGCTAGGAGATTTCAAAGCAAAAATTTAGACAGAGAGCCGTGTAAGCTTTTATTTTTCTTAATATACTATCTGTCCCTTACTTACGCCATAAGAATTATCATCTGTGAAGGGTGTTTAATTTGTGCATGAATATAATGAATGCAATCGCTAAATTAAACAAAGGAAACATTTGTTTCACTTATGTAAGTGTGTTTTTACTTACCTATATTGATTTTATACACTAATCTTCCTTGATAAAAAAGTTGTTTATTTCAACAGATCTCCTGGACTTACCTTGATCTTTTCCACTGGAGCCTGGATACATGTTTCCTTGGGAAAAACATAACACCTAAGCGCTGTGGATTGAGCAAAACCATACTTTTGCTCTTCCCTTATGACTACCCCTCCAATTTTCTTTCAGTATTTTATGGTTTTTAGCAGTGAGCACTACATTTTTACATTTGTAGTTATCTGCATAAACCATCAAGACATTTGCAGGTCCTTCGTTAAACCAACCTACCTACCTGAAGAATAGACCAGTTATCCTCAACTACAGCTACCTTTGAGAATGCTCTAAGGGGCATTATCCCCTTTCTGCTACATGCATTTTCTCTTGGACCAGAATAGAGAGACTTTGGTTTGAGTGTTTTAGCTGCCTGGCTGTTTTAACTATACGCACTAGAAACTTATATTGAAAACTACAAAAAGATGGTGTGGGAGAACCCACTCCTAGAGAGTAGGTAAAACTCCACCTAAAAGAACCTCCTTAAAATTAAAATCTCATATTTGTAATGTAATCTTTATTAAGCCGCATGGTACATAAAAAACACAATAAACGAAATAAACAGTGTATGTGAACCCCACTAACTGTGTGTAAATACAAAAAAAAGTGTGATACACTTAAAAATCTGGGTAAGTAAGTCCCCAACGCCACATTAGGTAGTAGAAGATCCAAAATTCAAAAATAGTTATCCTTGGATGGATTGAGTAGATTTGAAATGGATGGACCTCTATACTACCAGTATAGAGAGATAGTATAGATCCTGCAAATGCAATAAAAAACCTGGTAAAACCTATAGAGACTATAGATATACGTAATAAATACCCTACATTGGATATATAAATGACTCTAGGTATAAATACAGTGATTGCAATTGGTCCAGTTACTATACAAGCTATTTATTAAGCTAGTACATGAGAGACACTTAGTATCAGATCAACTCCATAACATTGTGAGGAGTAGATCAGAGTGTTGCAACCAAAAGGCAACAGTCATTGAAAAGTACCTAGTTTAGGTCTATAAGCCAAATTGATGGACTCAAATAGTATATATATATATATATATATATATATATATATATATATATATATATATATATATATATATATATATATATATATATATATATATATATAGAAAATGATCGCATGGGCGTCTCAGCAGACTGATTTCTTCATGGTATAGTGCAATTCCAGAAGGTTTAGAGCTCCTAATGCCCTAAACAAGTAGCAAGTCACCCAGATAAAACTCAGACCCAATAAACGGCTGTCACCCCAGAGAAAAACAAAGTGGTAGACTGCTATGGCTGCAGAGCTAGTAGGCAAACCTAATATAAAATTAAAAGAAAAAAGGAAGTTTAGTTTTTTTCAAGTGAATCTGTTATGACAATTAAATATTTCTTACATGTGCTGCAAGACACATCTCCCCTGCATACTCCTGTTTTAACATGTTAAAAGTCCCCAATACTTTATATTGGCTTTATCAGATAGCCTGTTAAAAGCTCCTGCAATAAATCATTCTGTCTCTTTCTCTCCGTGCTGCTGTTCACACTAAGAGCCTGCCCCTCCTCCCTACTTCTCCTTGAAGGTATTGCTTTCCCTTAGGCTGAAGGCAAGCAGGAGAGACACCTGGAGGAGCCTTTTCCTGATAACAAATGTGCAGAGCACAGCCTTCTTATCTCTATGCAGACAGAATTGACTGACAGGATGGGGAAAATGTTTTGTATCTTTGATTTTAGAGACATTTAAATATTTGCCAGTAATTCTGCACAATGTATAAATCGAATGTGATTATCTATCATTAAAGATGATGTTGTGTTTGTCATGACCGGTATCTCTTAACTGGTCAAGATTACATTTAACATTTTCAGTGTTGTTAATATCATCTCTAGTGCACCGTATTGTGCATGTTTTGTAATGTCATTCATTTGAACCTTTTGGCATGGCAATACAGTTCAGTAAAAAAGGTTTTACATGGAATTGCAGACATGTATTCACTGTATTCTAGCACGTGAATAAATCCATTTCTCTTATTTCTAAGTTTTATGGTGTTGGCTCCAAATACCAAAACCAATCGAGTGAGAAAAAAAGAGTTGTAGCCAGTGCCTTCAGTAATTGTATAACATAAAATATGTGGAAAACAATTATTGTTATATTTAGGAAAAAAATAAAAATGTTCACGTAATTTTTCATTTCTGGAAAGAAATATTGGCAAAGTGTTTGACGTTGGCATTAACAGATTTCCTAAACTTCACTCCATGCACATAAAATACCAACATTTGATAGCCTGAGAGGAGACTGTTTTATGTTTTTTTTAGTTTCTAATATTGTTCTGTTTGTTATATGCCTTGGCTAATTTTAGTGTAACTTCTTGAAGACTTGAAATGGCAGGATACAGTAATACATGTAAGAGAGCAGTCGTTTCAGCTGAATGAAAGCGGCTTTGTGTTTCTGGTTCGGAATAAATGTGCTGGGAAATGGACCTTACTGATCGAAAATGTGTTTTCTTTGTAGATTTTTGAAAGATTTTACTATCCATCCATTCATTCCTTCGTCTATCTGTGTTGTATAATTTATTATCAAACATATTCTTTGCAAAACTGCAACATTGTGGATGTTACTGTGTATGCAACACCAGAGCCTCCAAGAATGGAACACCAGTCCCCTTGGCACCAATGGGTAACACAAAATAAAATTAATGCTCTACTTTCACCAATAGCCCTAAATATATGATTATGTGGCACCTTCTATAACCCGGTTAAAACCAGCATTAACAAATGATGTATACAGCGCCTTGCAAAAGAATTCACCCCCTTTGACTGTTTACCAATTTTGTTACATTACAGCCTTAAGTTCAATGTTTTATTAATCTGAATTTTATGTGATGGATCAGAACAATAGTTTAAGTTGGTGAAGTGAAATGAGAAAAATATATACACAAAGGGTTAAAGTAGGGGAATTAAATAGTTTGTTAGAGAAGGGTTTATTGAGTGCTTGGTAGGTCATTTTTGACAGTTGCAGGAAAGGAGTCATGGGGTGGGGGATGAGAAGCCTGCTGACAGTTTAATTGATACGCTTTAATGATGAAGTGAGTTTTCAAATATTTTTTGAAGGAGTGGAGGCTGGGTGAAAGTCTGATTGAGGAGGGAAGGGAGTTCCACAGAATAGGTGCAGCCCTAGAGAAGTCTTGAAGGCGAGCGTCAGAGGTGGGGATCCGGGCAGAGGATAGGCGTAGGTCTTGGGATGAGCGCAGGGGTCTCGACGGGACATACTTGTGTATGAGGGAGGATAGGTATGTTGGAGCAGCATTATGTAGGGATTTGTAAGCAAGCGCCAGAATTTTGAATTGGGCCCTATATCTAACTGGAAGCCAATGCAGGGACTGACAGAGCGTGGATGCGTGGGAGGTGCGACCGGACAGGAAAATAAGCCTCACAGCTGCATTCATTATAGATTGCAGCGGTGCAAGCTGGGAACATGTAAGACCAGTGAGAAGGGGATTGCAGTAGTCGAGGCGAGAGAGAACAACAGCATGAACCAGTATCTTAGCCGCGTCTGGCGTTAGATATGGGCGGATGCACGCTATGTTCTTGAGTTGGAAGCGACAGGATTTGACTATCGATTGGACATGGGGAGTAAAAGAGAGGTCAGAATCGAAAAGAACCGCTAGGCAGCGAGCCTGCGAGGTAGAGGTGATAGTAGCGCCGTTGACTTGGATGGAGACAACAGGAGTAGCAGCACTTGAGGGAGGAAGAACTAGAAGTTTTTTTTTTAAGGAAGTGAGTAGCCATCCAGTTGGAAATAGCAGAGAGGCAGTCAGAAACACTAGTCAAGGTGGGCGGAGAGAGATCAGGGGAGGACAGGTAGATTTGCGTGTCATCTGCATATAAATGATATTGGAAACCAAAGGAGCTGATGAGTTTACCAAGGGAGGCAGTATAGATAGAGAACAATAGGGGGCCGAGGACAGAACCTATATTTGAATGTGAGTATATGATTGCATGATTATGTATGTATACATGTGCAAGAAAAGACAAGAAGTAAAGGTTGGGGGGGGGGGGTTTAAGAAATACACAAGATGTAGCATTGGTTAAGAAAAACACAAGAGGATGAAAAGGATTAAGATACACACAGGGTTGAAAGGGGGGGGATTGGGAGAAACACACAAAGGGATGAGTGGATGCATAGTGACATACAGAAGTATAAAACTCAGTGGGGCTGATGCAAACAAACATTTTTGCTCCAGGTGCCAAGTGATCTAAGTACGCCTCTGAGTGAGGGAGCGTTTTGAGCCCTGTGTATCCTTATTTACTCCTCATTGTGACAAGAATGTTTTATAAAACAGGTTCCCTTAGTAGGAGTCAACCAATCACAGGAGAGCAGGATGTACACAAGGCAATGTGACCTTATCATTCCCTCTTTCTTTATTGCTCCATCAAGCAGACAGGTCAGAGTATTATTCTCCTCCATTACTTGATGTTTACAGTGCCTCTTTGAGGTTGTTTCTGTATTATATATTTGTATATACTTTGCTGTATGTTCTTGCTGTGCTTCTGTACTATGTGCAGCTGTGTTTTTTCTATGTTATTTCATAGATATTATGTAGATTTAATGTTATCCTTATTTCATAACCTTTAGTTGTGATTAATATCACTTGTAATTTATCAGTTTTATAGGTATTTCATCCTTTGTTTTGATAAGTATTATATGCACTTTATATGTATTTAATAGATGTCATATGTATTTTATAACATGGATTTAATAGGTGTTAGTTGTAAATTTTATTATTGACTTGATAGGTTTTATGTGTAGATGTACTTTATACCATATGTATCATGACTTTTCTGGTGATTTTCCTGGCCTTCTATACCTGGGGCATCTGGGGACCCTCTTTCCCCCCTTTCCTCCTTCCCCCCAGGGTCTCATGGGGAATCTGGGTCTGGTTGAGGCTTAACCCCTTCCCTACCACGGTTCCTGTCGGCTCCCACTGGCTCCCGGGCATTAACCCCTTCTTCCGGGAGACGGCCGGACTCACTGCCCTCGCTCTCTCAGGCTGCCCCATAACGTACACCCGGTAATGTGCTGGATGCTTTCCAACATCCACTACCTTGGTGCAGGGCAGTCTGTGGGGCGACCGAGCATGACGCGGCGGCCATCTTTGATCCTGCGTCTACCGAGACTCCAGGGACCATGTTCCCTCTCCTTTACCCTTGGCGGCCATCTTTAATCTTGCGTCTCGCGAGATTATTGGCGTCCGTTTTGCTACTCTTGCCCACCACGATTTCAGCGCTCGAGAGTAACATATACCTGGGCTGTCAGTTAGCCTTGCTGCTCACGATTCTCTGACACAGATTTTGGACCCCAGGGTCCCAAGTTCGAATCCAGGCAAAGGTAAGTATTCTAACTGGCCTATTATTTACAGATTTGAGTTGTTCTCATGTATAGTGGTTCGAGGTACTGGAACCTTAAAGGGATATCACCCCCAAAAAATCCCTTAAAGGGATAGCACCCTCAAATTCCTTAAATATACCATTCTTGGACCGTTAGAGGAAACTCCTTAAAAGGATACAACTCTGGAACTACTTAAAAGGGATACCAAATCCTTAAAGGGATATCACCCTTGAATTCCTTAAAGGGATAGCACCCTTGGACACGGAGTATCAAGATGGTACTGTATAAATACATATCAGTGATGGGAGATTTGAAGGGATATCACCTGGATCAGGGTTCAGGAATCTACAGCAAGACTCTATGTCTGGTAATGGATGGTCAAAGGGATGACCCCTATCACTTAAGACTACTTGTCAGAACATGACAGACGACGGAGCTTAGAGCTAGTGTTATATCCTATTATCCCTCAGAGGTCAGTCACTTTTGTCTCATTACTGCCATATTAGGCACTAAAGGGCTTATTACCCTGTGCCTGCCTGGGGTGCTGCCCCTATTACCGTGCTGCTTTTTGGAGGTCGCCCTGTGGCCACCTCTGTGATCCTGGGTGAGGCCCAGTTATACAAATCCCAATAATGTGGTTTGCCCTGCTGGGACAATTTGACAACACTAAGTGGTTATTACACCTTACTGTCATTTATTCAGACCCTGCTGGGGTCCACTGGCATTATTTATGCTACAACAGATACCCTGCTGGGATACCCCATATCACACACCCTGCTGGGGTTGTTTGGTACTTTGAGACAATAAATTGCACACAATAAGTGCACACTACTGCATATCACACACCCTGCTGGGGTTGTTTTGATACTTTGATACAATAAATTGCACACAATAAATTACACACTACTACACCCTGCTGGGGTCTGCATGGTGCATTGCACACAATGAAACAGATTGTGCTCTCATCCAGTCTGTTTTATTTGGCTGCGACCTACGCTGGACGGGTACATACCCCACGCACCTGAGGTGATCTCTGACTAGGTATAAGCCAATCTATTCAGCAAAAAAGGGGACAGAGTCGCAAGCTTCAGCGCAGAATATCCCCCATGGCAGTGCATTAATTATTGATAGAGCTGTAGGACACTCTCTATCAGGCTGATGGCCAGCACTGACGGGTTCATACCCTGTGCAACCGGGGTGAGCCCCCTACAGCACTGCTGCTTCTACTCCTACCCCTCTCAACAGCGAGATCGAGGATTGAAAATCCGAACTTCGGATCTGGGACCAGCACTTACAGGTTCAGACCCGGTGCTCTTGGGGTGAGATCCCTACGATAGGCGAGTCACACTACCCGACCGAAGGAAATCTTACGGCAACAGCCTCTACCTACAGCTGAAGGAATACCTCCATTGATAATGAATCATCATACGGTACGGGTTTGTGCCCTGTACCTATTCTGCAGCCTGCAGTTAAAGGCCCAAGCCCTATGCACCGGACCTGGCTAGGCGTGCACTGCACTAAAATGCCGAACAGAGGCATGCGGTTACAACCGCTGAACAGGAGTTCCGAGCCGCCTACTTAACCATATATATTCCCCTTGAAGTGAATTTAATAATGGAAGAGGTGACTGACACTCTCTATCAGGGCGATGGCCAGCACTTAAGGGTTCATACCCTTTGCACCCGGGTTGAGCCCCCACTATACGTGCGCTGCACGGTGCTGCTGAGCGGAGGCAATGCTATGGCAACCTCTATGTACTGGGTGAGCCCAGTCTGTTTTATTTGGCCACGATTCGGAATAGACCCACAAGGGTTTCCGTGAACACTGCCTACTGTCATAGTAGACTGATCTGTTTGCCCTGCATCCTGTGCCTGAATACTGGTTTGTGCCTTACACAGGAGTATACCTTACTACGATAAACCTACTTGACAACGTTATGCACTGGTGGCTTGGCAGCCTCTTGCTTAGAATATCCATATCCGTTGACGGTCGGACAAACCCATGCCCTTCCATGCCGGTCAGAACGGCTCAGACGACTATAGTGACCAATGGAGAAGGTCTTTCAGGATTCACGACCTTACCATGGGCGATGCTGGACGCCGCCAAACATCGTCCAGGAACGGGCATACAACTTGGGTATATGGACTCAAAAAACTGTTTCTGCTCCTCGCAGGAAACCCCAGTGTTGGCCTCTCCCATAGGATGCCCATAGCAGCACTCCGCACTGATGGATGGTTGGTGGTACTGGGTGCCAAGATAGTCGGAACCCCAGGCACAAGGCACAAAGTTCTGAAGGGAACTTATTAGACATGCAAGGGTCCCACGGCTTTCATAAGGGCCCAAACCCCCTAAGAAGGAGGTGTTATGCAATTACCTTTACAAAGGATTCTTTGGAACCGGTTGGCAACAGAGCCGGTCGTCGACCACTTCGGGACATCTGACCCGAGATCCGCTACCGCTAGCTCTATTACCCATATAGAGCGAGAGTCAACCAATGGTGCTCCAGATAAGCGGACAGAGAACACGGTACACACAGATACCATCAATATACCTCCTATTACATCCACAGGGGATTTCACCACATCTAGGTGAAAGGCACTCAATCCTGGGGAAGACCACTTTCACGTAGTCAACCGACTTGCCTTCAGGACCTAAAGACACGTCAGGACGGTCTTCTTGCTTCCCGCTCGACCACCTTACCCAGTTTTCAGGGGACATCCTCTCCTTCCCGATCCAGTAGCTCGGAGCCTGGTGGGCCCTGATAAACTACCGAAAGAAGTAATGAATACAGGCGGGGAAGACGAGACACTCTCTTCCGGGAGAACCTCATTCATATCACTCCAGGGAACTGAAAACTCGTCAACACCCACGTTCATCTGAGAACCGGCTGGAACCTCTTGTAGAAGACTATTCGCTCAGAGGATTCGTAGACTCTTCCACAACTTGGGAATATTTGTACGACTCTCCGCGGCACCACCGTGACCCTGTATGTTGTATACCTAGACTTCTTGGTCCTATACTTCACAAAGAAGTACTAGATCGGTTGCACCCTACTGCAGGTAACCACAGATTAGGCGGTCAGGTTTCACATCCACCGGGATGGACCAACTCACGTTTATCAGACAACATGTAGGCTCCTTCGATCCCCGCCTTCTTCACAGAAGATCAACCCGTCTCCCGGGGGAGACACATCTCATAGGGGCCGACTGATTTGGATATTACCACTCGTCACAGTATAAGTCGAGGCACGATGGTGATCGCGCTTCGTCCGACCTGACCTCCCCGGAGGACTTATGCTTCTCATACTTACAAGGTCTACAGTAATTCTCGAGTAGGCAAGGATCTTCTCCCGCTACATTCATGGCAAACAATTCCTCACGGAGCCGTAGGGTACTCACATCTTCTATCCCAGGAGGGTCGGCTACCTGAGGACCTGGACCCGCTTTAGGGGTTTCTTGGCAGGATGCGATGACCCTACCCCTACATCTGGACATTTCCAGCCTGTCTGGTTCGGTCCTGCACCTTGATCCCTTATGTGAGGATGGAGACGGAACTGCAGCCCGTATCACTACCTGAGGATGCCCAATGGACTAGGATCCTCTAGGATACCAACTACCCAATGTCATACCTCTCCAGCTTATGAGTTGTGGAGGTCGTTCTCCTTTCACTCTACGGGACTAAACATCCTGCTGACAAACGGTCAGACTTGGTCTCGTATAATTTCCCGTTAGATGGTGTATACGTGGGCGCTCAACGGGGAAGACCTCCCCACAACACCGAATACTGGGTCTCTCGGCACACCGTAGGACTCCTATTTAGTTCTATACTCTTGTCTCAGCGTTAAAAATGTAAAATACGAAGTCTCCTGTCATGTGGTAAAATTGAAGATTATGCTAGCTTTAGTGTACTAATAATCTCAATTTTAATAATGACAGGAGGCGAGTATTTCCCCCCCCCCCTGCTTCGCTGCCCACCCTTTCTATTCATTTGCTTTGCAGATATCAGGTGCTACGGTAGGTTTGCCTCTCACATTGGTGCTTATATGATATGTTCGTATTCCATCAATATGGAATCCTCATTAGAGTTCTCATTACAATTACTCAGTTATCAGATTATAGTTACTATATTCTCCAATGGGATGTTAGGTGGTACTTTAATTGGAGTTACATGTTCGTGACTATGTCTAAACCTGTCACACATTCTCTTTTCAGTATGATTCGTCTCTGAAGATAATTGGCAGTTCACGTGAAACTATTGGAGATTTTATCCTTCGGATTTGTCTCAACCCTTAACTCTTTTTCGTTGTTCGTATAGAATTCTTTGGAAGTTTGCTCCTTCGCACATGGGAACTTGGAGTTATTATTAGTTTTATTGTTTGCTATATATTTACTTCTGCTTGTTGTCGCTTTCTGAAAGAGGAAATGATACGGTCACATTGCCGTGTGTACATCCTGCTCTCCTGTGATTGGTTCTTTTTTCTGTGTTTCTTTACTGCTGTATGGAGTTAGTAAAGAGAGATATGCAAAATACTCGCCTCCTGTCATTATTAAAATTAAGATTATTAGTACACTAAAGCTAGCATAATCTTCAATTTTATTTTAAACCCTATCCCATAGACTAGGATTAGCAATGCTGTAAGAAACCTTTGGTTAGCATGATGCAGTGATGATTTCAAGATGCTTATGTGAAACGAGGAGAAAAGTCTGTGAGTTTATAAAATAAAACCTTGGAGCTACAATATGCTATTGATTTATTTCTATTATTCATAACAACTGTGTTTAATTTGTTTCCTTAAAAATACACCTTGTTCGTTAGTTGTTTGATCAGCAAAACGTATTCAACGGTGAATATTTATTCCATATGAGTAGAAAAGTATGTATGATATTGTTTAAAAAACAGTCGATGAATACAGTCAATGTCATAATATGTAATACTTAAAGGGACACTAAAAGCACCCAGACCACTTGAATTGGCCTGCATGCCAGTTCCCCTCTGTTTTAACCCTGCAGCTGAAAGCCTGCAGAACAGCATTCTTGTCATTGTAGAGTTTAAGTGCCACTAGTGGCTGTCACTAAGACATCCACTTGAGTCACTTCAGAGGAAATAGCAGAGTAAAACTCTGCTATTTCTATAGCCTCCCAATACTTTTCTATCATGATGATCTAAAAATATGCCAGAAGGACTGAGACTCGAGGAAGAAAAAGTAAGAAAAGTACAATTTCTTCTCCCTGCAGGCGTGGGTTGGTTACCTAAGCCGCCACCAGGGCACTATAGTGTTAGGAATACCCATATCCTTTAAACATAGAAAATATAGAAAACATCCTAAACATGTACAATAATAAAAAATTAAAAAAAATAATCATGTAAGCAAGCCGTGTGAAAAAACATGTTACAGTTTGCCTAATCCACCCTCAGCATGTCAATGCTGTTATACAGTTGTGTGATTTGCCAGCTGGGATACATTTCTCTAAGATGCCTGTATCTTTTTTATCTTTTTTTTTTTAAAGCGGCACTGTCATGCAAACTTTTTTTTTTCCTATTGTTTTCTCTTCTCTTCCTCTCCCAGAATCTGTTCTTCTTTTCTTTATCTGATCTAGTTTTCTTTAACCCCTTCAGGACGGAGTCAATAGTGCACGTTCTGATCAAAACAAAACGTAAACAAAAACTGGAATTTGCGCTATATGTCTGTTCAACCGTAGTTCCCCTCTTTCAAATTATATGCACCCACACTTATTATATATCATTTTGTTCAGGAGAAACAGGGCTTTAATCTATCATTCACTATTCATATATGGAACATAATTTATTATGAACAAAATTGAAAAAAATGTGAGAAAATAAGATTTTTTTTTAAATTTGCATTTCCGTCTGACATTTTAACTGTGAATGTCATAATACTGTTAGGTTTTACTGCAAATAAATGCACATATTTGTAATCAGCGATGTCTCACGAGTACAACAGTATCCCCCATTAACAGGTTTTATGTTGTTTTGGAAAGTTACAGGGTCAAATATAGAACATTCCATTTTTAAATTGAAATTTTCCAGATTAGTAATGTTACCTTTGAGACGGTGTGGTAGCCAGGAATGAGAATTACCTCCATAATGGCATAGCATTTGAAAAAGTAGACAAGCCAAGGTATTGAAAGTGGGGTATGTTTAGTCTTTTTTAGTAGCCACTTAGTCACAAACACTGGCCAAAGTTAGCGTTCATATTTGTTTTTGTGTGAAAAAAAGCAAAAAACGAATCTTTGGCCAGTGTTTGTGACTAAGTGGCTACTAAGAAAGACTGGACATACCCCACTTGCAATACCTCGGGTTGTCTACTTTTGCAAATGGTATGCCATCATGGGGGTAATTCTCATTCCTGGGCTACCATACGCTCTCAAAGGCAACATAACCAATCTGGCAAATTTCAATGTGAAAAAAATGAAATGCAAGCCTTATATGTGACTCTCTAACTTTCCAAAACACCATAAAACCTGTACATGGGGGCTACTGTTATTCTCGGGAGACTTCACTAAACACAAATATTAATGTTTTAAAACAGTAAAACATATTACAACAATAATATAGACCATAAAAGTGCAGATCGCTTGTAAAAAATGCAAAAAAAGTCACTTTTACTTAAAATATCATCGTTGTAATACAATTTACCAGTTTGAAACATTAATATTTGAGTTCAGCGAAGTCTCCCGAGTAAAACTGTACCCCCTATGTACAGGTTTTATGTTGTCTTGGAGAGTTACAGGGTCAAATATAGTGCTTGCGAATTAAATTCTCTGCACTTTCTCCCTGTGTTGTCAGGCATGTCAATCAAATTTTAATTAATCAAATCACATAATTACGTTAAACGGTTATTTAAATATACACGTTGAATTTTAATATATATGCATTTAAAGGTATTTAAATTCTACGTGTATACTAATGTAATTTTTTATGTAATTATATGTATTTATCTATATATATTTGCGGTTATTTGTATTTTATATATAGATAGATATATATAGAATGTCATTCTAAGTGTATTTTGTTACCGATATATATATATTAATAACAAAATACAGTTAGAATGAAATTACATATGCATATATAATTTATATTAAATTTTGTTTCAATATTTTATTTATTTATTTTATTATTTTATTTATTTATTATTTTAATTATACGTATTTATATATAATATATATATATGTACATCTATTATATATATATATAATATATATACATATATATATGTAACGTCATTCTAAGTGTATTTTAATATTAATATATATACTTATATTAATATTAAAATACACTTTGTATGACGTTACATATATATAATATGTATATATATTATATATATAATATATATACATATTATATATATATAAAATTATATTTATTTTATTTTTACACGTCTAATTTTTTTTTTTACACCTCCTACCAGCAGGGGGACTGTCTGATATTTCAAACAGTCCCCCTGCTGGCAGATCCATAGCCAGCTATAGGGGGCCATGTGATCGCTCTTTGAGAGCGATCACATGGCCCCCGGGGGCCTCATTTGCCGGAAGGGGGCTGCCTGGGCTGTCAGGCAGTCCCCCAGAAGAGGATCGCGGCGGAGGTAAGTAAATCATACCTCCTGGGGCTGCAAGCCGTTACGGCGTACCATGCCGTCGCAACGGCTTTAAAGCCCATTTATTGCGTGACGGCATGGTACGTCGTAACGGCGGGAAGGGGTTAAAACATTAGACAAAGCAGGGATATTTTGTCTCGTGTATTTTTCCCATGTTTGATCTTCTTTGGCCAAAGGAGGGGCTTACGTCAGTTCCATTTCCGGTGTCAGAGAAAGTACTTACCCTTCTCCTTGACACAGGAAATGGAGCTGGCTTAAGTTCCTCCTTTGGTCAAAGAAGGCCAAAGTAGGAAAAATACATGAGACAAATTTGTCCCTATTTTGTCTTATGTTTCATTTCTTAAAACAAAATGTATTTGTTTGTATAGGATCTAACTAATTTGTGATTAATTGCTATAGGCAATTAATACATTTTTACTTAGCTAAAAGCTGGCTTGAAGTGCTTCAAAACATTTCCAAAATGAGTTTGCAATGTTGACAAAATGTTCAAGGAATGCTGAAAAATGTTCACGGAAAAATATGTATGAGAAGGTTATGTATGTAGTTTTATTTTTGTCTCAACATAAAATTTGCTTACAAGTAGTGCCAAAAATGTGATTACATAAACTACAAACACATTTCCATGTAAAAAAAAAATGAACTTTTGACTCTATTATTAACTTCAGTATGATAAAATAGAGATAAGTGATTGCTGATTGTTTTTATTTTTCCTGTAGTTACTAGACTTAATTTATAAAAATTGTATCAAATCTTTTTGGTTTCGTGTTATTCCTACAGAAAGGGTGGGTGGTGGGGAACCAATAAGCTTGCTTAATTTTATTTGTTAACAAAATGAGAAACTTCATATTATCCCCTTGACCTTCAAAGGGTAACAAATTGTCTTAAATTATTCCCTAATAACATAAAACTTAAAAAAGATATTCGGACAAGTTTGCGTCTGACAAGTTTCTCCTCATCCTCTGGACCATGGATAGCCTGAGAAAAGGTACCATTGGTAAAAAAAAATAAGGCATACTGACCAGGTGAAACACAAAATATTTGTACATTTAGCACTATTAGCAAGAGCCCTTGCTTTTGGTTGAAAAACATCTGCCCTCCACACACTAGAAGTTATACGACATTAATGCAGGAGATCCCTATAGTACACATATATAATGTGGTTTCTATGATTTTTTTTTTTTTTTTTTTTTTTCTTTCTTGATATTATATTTTTCTAAATGCTAATCTACTGGCAACTAATATACAGTGTGTGGATTAATAGTGACTATTATATGTACACATTTCATGGTAATACTAACAATTTTTACAAGACCACCATATCGCTACTTGTCCACAGGTGACTAACCTATGTCTAATCGACTTAATAAGGTACACTTCTGGAATGAGGTGCCCCAGTGGGGACCTTTGTACACTGGTTCAACACCTACACTACTATAATCCAGACTACTGTCGTCACAGCGGGGATGACTACCTCGACACAAAAATAAGAGGTCCGTTGCACTAGGGGACACTTTGTATCCAGGCCATACTGCCGGAGAGTCACTCAGCTCCCTATAATGGAGCGATTACACCCCCTGCTTGACGATATAACAGACTTTATACTTCTGTCTCAATGATCCCCGTTGATTTTGACTGACTCTGTACCCATTTACTGAGTCATAGACATGATTTATGCACTATGGACACTGTGCAACACTTTGTGTTTTCACAGTTTAAACCATTGGTAATCATTCCCCTTTAGGGATATAAGGGCCCTGCACCAGTTTAGCAGTGATGCCCCCTTTTTTCCAAACACGCCCACCGACCCCTCCAGGATTGGCCTGGAGAGGGAGTGGGTGGCGAAATCCACTTAAACGCAAGTAAGTACGGATTGGATGATTACCAAGGAGGGGAGGGGTTAGACCCCCCTTATAAACAGGTCCGGGAACTCACACTGAGTAGCTCTTGAGAAAGGCGTCCAGTAACGCCGAAACGCGCGTCGAGCTTGCGGGCTTGCTCTTTGCTGATGCATTCACTCTGAAGTCTTGACCCACCTGGGCTCCCACTATGTCTATGCCGACTCTAGCATATTATTTTGAGGGATACCATTAGGCTGCCTCGAAGCAGCAGTTGAGTTTGCTACAAGGTAGTCAGTTAGTTCAGGGCGTATTTATAGGCAGTTCACTTTGTATCCGCTGGGATCTTTATTCTCCTATACGTCCATACTAGTAACAACTGTACTTACCTCTCCGCTACTCTCTATCTGCCGCTAGCCGCTGGTCCCACTATTTAAGTTTTGAGGGATAGCAAGAGGCTGCCTTGAAGCAGCAGCTGTTGTGGATGTGAGCTGGATATTTGGTTAAGGACATTGAAACAGAGGTATTTCTCACTAAGTGTATGCTGGTAGGACTGTTCACTCCCCCATGGTGTTACTCATCACACGGAGGAATAGTTGAACAGATCCGAGACATTTTAACAGCTAAACAGAACGTGAGAAAGATTTGTTCACATTTTTCTGTACATTTATGTTAAGTAAATACGTTAAGTACCAGTTCCTTATACCTTTACCGCCGCTTTCGCAGCATTTATCCGCTCTCCATTACTTTTACTGCTCTGTATTGCTAGAATCTGACTATTAGCTCTACCCGATATAGGGGAGGTGTATGCTGGTTATTCTGATCCTTTTTTCAGGTCTCTGTACTCCTACCCATCCCTGTCCCCTATAACATATATGGGTACCTACATGGGAACATTTCCAGGCTTTTAATAGATGTTTTTGCATCTTCCACCTTAAAACACTTTTGTTAGGGTGTGTTCAATATTATTTATTATCTTTATATTTTTTTCGGGTGAATTTGTTCACCAATCACTTTAACACTTCTGCTAGGGTATATCTATTATCCTTTTTAAACATTAAAATTAAAGTTCAATATGTATTTTTGTTAGGTAAACCTGTTTACCCATTACTAGAAATAAAGATTTATTACCATATTTTTGTGACCCTATACTTAAGGGAGTAGTTAGAAGTGGGAATGGACTCCACCCATCTTTAATGGGTGGTTCTCCTTTTTCCCATTTTCTTTCCTTTTGCCCAAATTTTTGTCTAACCGGGGTTAAGCCCCTACTACTCCCCGTAACCTCGCTGAAACTTAGATGTGATTCATCTTACATTCTAAGTCTCTTCCTCTTCTTTTGGTTTCTATGATGTTAACCCCTTATGACAAAATATACATTTTACTCCTTTCACCACGACTGTCCTGGTAAATTAGCTGTGAAGGATTTCAGTTTGTGATCTTAAAAGTGGCTTTTCCATCAGTTTGCGGTTGCTCTCAGGGAAATATTTCTTTCTTCAGCTAAAAAATGATATACAGTGAGGGAAAAAGTATTTGATCCCCTGTTGATTTTGTCTGCTGACAAAGAAATGATCAGTCTATAATTTTAATGGTAGGTGTATTTTAACAGTGAGAGACAGAATAACAACCTCCCCCCACCCCCCAAAAGTTATAAATTGATTTTCATGTCAATGAGTGAAATAAGTATTTGATCCCCTATCAATCAGCAAGAGTTCTGGCTCCCAGGTGTCTTTTATACAGATAACAAACTGAGATTAGGAGCACTCTCTCCTAGGTAGTAGGAGTTAGTGCTCCTAATCTCAGCTGTTTACCTGTATAAATGACACCTGTCCACAGAAGCAATCAATCAGATTCCAAACTCTCTACCATGGCCAAGACCAAAGAGCTGTCCAAGGATGTCAGGGACAAGATTGTTGACCTACACAAGGCTGGAATGGGCTACAAGACAATCGCCAAGCAGCTTGGTGAGAAGGTGACAACAGTTGGTGCGATTAGTCGCAAATGGAAGAAACACAAAATAACTGTCAGTCTCCCTCGGTCTGGTGCTCCATGCAAGATCTCACCTCGTGGAGTTTTAATGATCATGAGAACGGTGAGGAATCAGCCCTGAACTACACGGGAGGATCTTGTTAATGATCTCAAAGCAGCTGGCACCATAGTCACCAAGAAAACAATTGGTAACACACTATGGCGTGAAGGACTGAAAGAGGAGAACTGTGTGAAAGTGTTGTGGTCAGATGAGACCAAAATCGAGCTCTTTGGCATCAACTTAACTAGCCGTGTTTGGAGGAGGAGGAATGCCGCCTATTACCCTAAGAACACCATCCCCACCGTCAAACATGGAGGTGGAAACATTATGCTTTGGGGGTGTTTTTCTACTAAGGGGACAGGACAACTGCACCGCATCAAAGGGACGATGGATGGGGCCATGTACCGTCAAATCTTGGGTGAAACCTCCTTCCCTCAGCCAGGGCATTGAAAATGGGTTGTGGATGGGTATTACAGCATGACAATTACCCTAAACACACAGCCGAGGCAACAAAAGAGTGGCTCATGAAGAAGCACATTAAGGTCCTGGAGTGTCCTAACCAGTCTTCAGACCTTAATCTCATAGAAAATCTTTAGAGGGAGCTGAAGGTTCGAGTGGCCAAACGTCAGCCTTGAAACCTTAATGACTTGGAGAGGATCTGCAAAGAGGAGTTGGACAAAATCCCTCCTGAGATGTGTGCAAACCTGGTGGCCAACTACAAGAAATGTCTGACCTCTGTGATTGTCAACAAGGGTTTTGCCACCAAGTACTAAGTCAAAGGGGTCAAATACTTATTTCACTCATTGACATGCAAAACAATTATATATATTTTTTGTTATTCTGTCTCTCACTGTTGAAATACACTTACCATTAAAATTATAGACTGATCATTTTTTTGTCAGTGGGCAAATGTTCAAAATCAGCAGGGGATCAAATACTTTTTCCCCTCACTATAATAGGATGGAATTTGAAAGAGTGTTCTTGCCACTTTTCAGTATTACAAGCCATGCGACTTCAAAAGTTGGCCAGTATAATGATATATTTCTTTGTGGGTATCAATGTACCTGAACATATTTCTGTTTAGAATGCAGTACAGCTTTATATGTGATGTTCTTAGTGTTATAATGTTATTGGAAGTTACAAATAACTTTATTTATTGAATCATTAGTTTGCTTTGCTTAACCCCTTAAGGACCAAACCTTTGGAATAAAAGGGAATCATGACATGTCACACATGTCATGTGTCCTTAAGGAGGGACAGTATAGTCACCAGAACAACTACAGCTTATTGTATTTGTTCTAGTGAGTAGAATCATTCCCTTCAGGCTTTTTGCTGTAAACACTGTCTTTTCAGAGAAAATGCAGTGTTTACATTACAGCCTAGTGATGACTCCATTGGCCACTCCTCAGATGGCTTCTAGAGGTGCTTCCTTGGGCAGTCCTGCCGAGTATGCATCACAACATTCAACGTCTCCACCCTCTGCATGCAGACACTGAACTTTCCTCATAGAGATGCATTGATTCAATTCATCTCTATGAGGAGATGCTTATTGTCCAGGGCTGTGTTTGGCTTGTGCTGGCTCTGTGTCAGGATCGGGACAGGGATCCAACACGCAGAGTACAAACAGTAGCCAGATACGTATACCGGACCTTAGAATGGCCAGACTAACGTAAGTAGTACAGTATAGAATGGTCAAAGACAAGCCGAGGTCGAGGGTAACAGAAGACAGGTAAGCGAGAGACAAGCCGAATCAAGGGTAACAGAGATAAGCAGAGTAAGGTAAACAAGCCGGGTCAAAACCAAAAGGGATAATAGAATACACAAGCACTGAGTGACTAGAACAAGCTAGAACCACGACAGGGCAATGAGCTAATGAAAGAAACTCTGTTAAATACCCTGTTCAGAGCAGTAACCACGCCTCCGAGGCTTCCTGATTGGTCCTGCAGCAATTGAGTGACAGGTCGTTCCGGAGGAGTGTCCTGATGACAACTTCCTGCCTAGATGCTGTAAAAGGCAGTCACTCCCTCGCGGCCGGCCTTGCATGACCGAATAGACCGTGGGGAAGGGAGCCATCAGGCTGTCTGGATGGAGGAACAGCTAAGTCTCTACCTCTTTCAGAGGTAGAGACCACAGGTACCCTGACAGTACCCCCCCTCTCAGATACGCCCACCGGGCGGAATACACCAGGGCGAGAAGGGAATCGAGAGTGAAACGCCCTGCGGAGACGGGGAGCATGCACCTCCTCCTGAGGTACCCAACTTCTCTCCTCAGGACCATAACCCTTCCAATCGACCAGATATTGCAGTCTCCCCCGGGAGATTCGAGAATCAACGATGGAATTGACCTCATACTCCTCCTGACCCTCCACCTGAACTGAGCGGGGAGGGGCGATCGTGGAGGAGAACCTGTTACATATCAATGGTTTTAGCAAGGAAACATGAAATGAATTAGGAATGCGTAAGGCATTAGGCAACGCTAAACGATACGCAACTGGGTTAATTTGAGACAGTACCCTGTAAGGTCCAATATATCGAGGAGCAAACTTCATGGACGGCACTTTTAACCGAATGTTTCTAGTACTTAACCATACTCTATCGCCTGGAACAAACACCGGTGCTGCCTTTCTACATTTGTCAGCGTGTTTTTTAACCAGCGTAGAATTGTGCAGAAGGATTTGTCGAGTTTGATCCCACAACTCTCTTAAATTGGCAACATGAACATCCACCGACGGTATCCCTTGAGAAGAAGACTCCGAAGGAAGGATGGAAGGATGAAAGCCATAATTCAAGAAAAAAGGGCTAGAATGCGTAGAATCACAAATGAGATTGTTATGTGCAAACTCCGCCCAAGGAATCAAACCGACCCAATCGTCCTGGTGTTCTGAAACGAAACAACGTAAATATTGTTCAACTTTTTGGTTAGTGCGTTCAGCAGCTCCATTGGACTGAGGATGATAGGCAGAGGAGAAATTGAATTTGATGCCTAGTTGAGAGCAGAATGATCTCCAAAAACGGGAAACAAATTGGGAGCCTCTGTCAGAGACAATCTGGGAAGGTATCCCATGCAAACGGAAAATCTCCCTGGCGAATATCTCCGCTAATTCGGGCGAAGATGGGAGTTTAGGTAAGGGAATGAAGTGAGCCATTTTAGTAAATCTGTCTACCACAGTGAGGATGACAGTCTGCTTTTTAGAGATAGGCAAATCAACAATGAAGTCCATTGCCAGGCAGGACCAAGGCTTTTCAGGAACCTCTAAAGGGTGTAGAAATCCGCATGGAAGCGAATGGGGTAGCTTGGTCTTGGTACAAACTTCACATGCCCCGATGAATTCTTTAATATCCTTGCGTAAGTCAGGCCACCAAAAATCTTTAGAGACCAGCGCATAAGTCTTGCGGATGCCAGGATGCCCAGCCACCCTACTGTTATGGAGACAGCGTAGCACCTCCAGTTGGAGAGCGGCAGGAACGAAGTGTCGATCCCCAGGGGTCTGTTTGGGTGCCAAATGCTGAAACTTCATGATCTCCGAAAGCAATGGAGAGTGAATCCTGAGATTCGTGTTCGCGATGACATTCCCCTTAGGAACTATGGAGGACAGAAGTGGTTCAGTTATAGTGGATGGTTCATATTGACGAGACAATGCATCGGCTTTAGAGTTCTTAGAACCAGGTCTATACGCAAGTACATAATTAAAGTGAGTGAGGAACAAGGCCCAGCGAGCCTGCCTGGCGGACAAGCGCTTCGCCTCCCCAATATAAGACAAGTTCTTATGATCCGTTAGAATAGTAACAGGGTGTAGTGTCCCTTCCAGTAAATGTCTCCACTCCTTTAAAGCCTTAATGACCGCTAACAATTCCCTCTCCCCGATGTCATATCTGCTCTCAGGCCCAGAAAATTTTTTAGAGAAGAAACCACAAGGGTGTAACGGTTTATCCACCCCTAACCTTTGAGACAGAACAGCCCCAACTCCTGTCTCAGAAGCATCGACCTCGAGCAAGAAAGGCAGAGTCGTATCAGGATGAACTAGAATGGGAGCTGAGGCAAAAAGTTCCTTGAGAGTCTTAAAAGCACCAAGAGCTTCCTCAGACCAGAACTTAGTATCAGCCCCTTGTTCGGTCATATTGGTAATAGGCGCAATGATAGAGGAGTAACCCTTAATGAAGCGCCTATAGTAGTTGGAAAACCCAATAAACCTTTGGATAGCCTTGAGTCCTTTGGGCAAAGGCCAGTCTAAAATAGATTGGAGTTTTACAGGATCCATTTTAAAACCTTCCCCAGAAATCACGTACCCAAGAAAGTTTACCTGAGCCTGATCAAAACTGCACTTCTCCAATTTGCAGTATAGACCATGTTGCAGAAGTTTGTGTAACACCTTTCTGACCTGTCTATGGTGAGTCTCAATCTCCTTAGAGTGTATTAGTATGTCGTCCAGGTAAACAATAACACAATCATGCTGAAACTCCCTAAGTACCTCATTAATCAAATCTTGAAATACTGCAGGAGCATTGCATAGTCCAAATGGCATAACCGTGTATTCGTAATGGCCATACCGGGTATTGAATGCCGTCATCCACTCGTGACCTTGCTGGATTCTCACCAAATTGTAAGCCCCTCTGAGATCTAACTTGGTGAAGATTTTGGAGCCCTTAAGACGATCAAATAACTCGGTAATCAGTGGGATAGGATAGGCATTTCTGACAGTTATTTTATTCAAGCCTCGGTAATCGATACAAGGTCTCAGCGTGCCATCCTTCTTCTTAATGAAAAAGAACCCCGCCCCGGCCGGAGAAGAAGACCTCCTGATAAATCCCTTTTCTTAATTCTCCTGAATATACTCCTCTAGAACCGAGTTTTCCTGAACAGACAAAGGATATACATGGCCCCTCGGAGGCATAGTCCCGGGTAGAAGCTTAATTTTACAGTCAAATGACCTGTGTGGCGGCAAAGAATCGGCATTCTTCTTGTCAAACACTGCCCTTAAGTCTAGGTAAAGGTCTGGTATTTGTCTCTCTGTGGACTGAGTAGGATTCTCCTGTATGTTAATATTAGCTAATGGAGAAACCTTGCACAGACACCGATCCTGGCAGCCCTGGCCCCACGAGAGTATCTCCCCTAACTCCCAATCGATAATAGGGTTATGTTCTTTCAACCATGGGTACCCCAGAACTATGGGAACGGAAGGAGACGAAATGAGCAGAAGAGATAAATTCTCCACGTGTATGACACCAACACCTAACTCAATGGGTATGGTCTCACGAAAGATCACAGGGTCTAGTAGTGGTCTACCATCTATGGCCTCAACGGCCAAGGGTGTCTCCCTTAGCTGGGATGGGAAATTGTTTTTACTAGCAAAGGCTTGGTCGATAAAATTCTCAGCAGCACCGGAATCTATCAAAGCCATAGCCCTTACTACTTCCCTCCCGCAAGTTAAGGAAACTGGTAGCAGAAGCCTGTGATCTTTATAATTAGGAGTAGAGGACAAAATAGAAACACCCAAGGCCTGTCCTCTAGAGAGACTTAGGTGCGAGCGTTTCCCGGGCGGTTAGAACAGTTCGAGAGTAAATGACCCTTAACTCCACAATACATACACAAACCCTCTCTTCTCCTGTACTGTCTTTCCTCCTCAGAGAGGCGGGTATACCCTATCTGCATAGGTTCAGGAAGCAAAGATACCGTGGAGTCAGGACTTGGAAAAGCGGGGGCTAACCTAAAAGAAGGTCTCCGGTTCCTCTCTCGAGTGTTCTGTATCTCTCTTAAACGTTCATCTATACGAGAGATGAACGAAATTAAATCCTCTAAATTCTCAGGGAGTTCTCTGGTAGCAACCTCATCAAGGATTACTTCAGATAAGCCATTCAAAAATACATCCATATACGCCTGCTCATTCCACTTGACCTCCGACGCCAGAGACCTGAACTCTAGTGCATAATCCACCAGTGTTTGGTTCTCCTGTTTCAGACGCAACAGTAATCTGGCGGCATTAACCTTTCTACCTGGAGGGTCAAATGTTCTTCTAAAAGCAGTTACAAAGGCGTTATAGTTATAAACTAATGGGTTATCATTCTCCCATAATGGGTTGGCCCATCTCAGAGCTTTCTCAATAAGTAGGGTGATAATAAATCCTACCTTTGCCCTATCTGTAGGATAAGAGCGAGGTTGCAATTCAAAGTGGATACTAATTTGGTTTAAAAAACCACAACACTTCTCAGGAGCCCCACCATAGCGTACTGGGGGGGTAATGCGAGAAGAAGCACCCACTGTGGCTACCTCTAGACCTGAACCGACAGGAGAAACAGGGGTATTACGTATCTCCTCTGGTGGGTTATTGGCACGAGATAATAGAGCCTGTAGCGCAAGCGCCATCTGATCCATTCTGTGATCCATGGCTTCAAACCTAGGATCAGGAGAAGCCAGCTGACTGTTTGTACTTGCAGGATCCATTGGCCCTGTCGTAATGTCAGGATCGGGACAGGGATCCAACACGCAGAGTACAAACAGTAGCCAGATACATATACCGGACCTTAGAATGGCCGGACTAACGTAAGTAGTACAGTATAGAATGGTCAAAGACAAGCCGAGGTCGAGGGTAACAGAAGACAGGTAAGCGAGAGACAAGCCGAATCAAGGGTAACAGAGATAAGCAGAGTAAGGTAAACAAGCCGGGTCAAAACCAAAAGGGATAATAGAATACACAAGCACTGAGTGACTAGAACAAGCTAGAACCACGACAGGGCAATGAGCTAATGAAAGAAACTCTGTTAAATACCCTGTTCAGAGCAGTAACCACGCCTCCGAGGCTTCCTGATTGGTCCTGCAGCAATTGAGTGACAGGTCGTTCCGGAGGAGTGTCCTGATGACAACTTCCTGCCTAGATGCTGTAAAAGGCAGTCACTCCCTCGCGGCCGGCCTTGCATGACCGAATAGACCGTGGGGAAGGGAGCCATCAGGCCGTCTGGATGGAGGAACAGCTAAGTCTCTACCTCTTTCAGAGGTAGAGACCACAGGTACCCTGACACTCTGCCCCTGATCTGCCTCCTTGACAGTCTCAGCCAATCCTATGGGGATGCATTGTGGTTGGCTTAGACCACCACTTGATGTCAGAGGTCAGATGCAGTTCAGAGGCAGCAGCTCCAGACTGAAATAAAAGTAAGATTTTACTATATTTAGGGAGGCAAGAGGGGGCCAGGAGGGCTTGATGGTTGTTTTAACACTATAGGGTCAGGAATACATGTTTGTGTTCCCGACCCTATAGTTATCATTTAATGAATTTTAGCTAGCTGAAAAGCTTTATGTGTCCAATGTTTTCCATTTTGGAATTGGTGTAGATTTCAATTGAAATTGACACTTTCATAAATTAACCTGGCTACACCCCCCTAGCTTTTTAAGCAGACAAGAGGTCCTGTTGCTTCCTGGTTTGGCTAGCTTATTTGCACTGAACTCAAGAGGCAGCAAATGATCATAGCCCCTGCCTTGCAATGACTTCTCATTGAGCTTCATTGGGAAGTCTGTGATTGGACAACCACATAAAGCCTGGGCAGGTTTAGAAGGGGAGAGCTTGCAAAGGCAGCACACAAGAGAACTGCAGTTTCTGCAAGCTGTTTTTAGATATAACTCGTGAAATGTGTAATTAAATACATGCACGGTTTCATTTGGGCTATATCTACTAAACAATGTTTTTTATTTACGGTACTTTGTATTTGTGCAGTGGAGTGTCCCTTTAAATTGCTCTTTTCCCCTTTTGGGTTCTATGCATATTTTGCAGAGATCTCCAATGGTGACATTGCCACTTGCTGCTTGGGGGTGCAGTGAAAGGTAGGTTTTACTTATCTGAAGCTATCCCTCATGGCAGCTACCATCTTCTTCCTTGACGTCCTCTTTAGCTCCTGACACATCATTTGCCAGGAGCCCACATCAGTGCGCATCAGTGAGAGTACACAACTGATGTCTATGGAGGTTACCTCAAGAATAATGGTTTTTGTGTCACAACAAGATGAGAGGCATTATATGCAAAATCTGTGCAAAGGAAGACTAATAAAACATTTATTGTATTGTTATTTTTTAAATCGGTTTCAGGGACACAGGTACATATCTTCGTGAAAGGGTGTTGCTAAGTTTTCAGTGTTTACACTGTTGACTGTCAGACTGGGTTTTTTGCCTTCTTTTGGATCAACAGCAAAAGCATATGTGAGGAAGGCTGAACTTGATGGACGCAAGTCTCTTTTCAGCTATGTAACTATGTAACTATATAACTATGTCTGCTATTGCCTCAAGTGTTCATATTTTTCAATATTCCCGAAAATGATGTTGGCACGTCAATATTCTATTTTACTTTTAAAATGTCTTATTGCAAATCAAGATATAACACTTATTTTTCAAAGTAAACAAAATATACCACAAAATGGTGTTCTTTTTTACATTCTATTTATTAAAGTCTTGTTTATTTAAGTCTTTCATTTTAAAGCTGTACAACAAAGAATAACATCCTCAAGGAAACCAGTGGGGGTTTCTTATTTGATAAATGACCCTAATCTTCATGGCATGTTTTTCTTTAGCCTTAAGACTTTGATGAATGGTACCAAAGTGTTTTACTTCAAATTGATTCATTAAATTAACCTTATGTACTTAATCCAACACAAATGTTCTCCAAGGATTTTGTCTTTTGTCTCATGTCAGACTACCATTTTAGTGCCCATCACTGTAGCTTACTTACATTGGCATAAACAAAGCAGTTAATGGGGATCAAAGAGAAATTAGAAAAAACAGCATTGATCTAATGTTATTCACAATTATTGAGAAGTTATTTATCAAAAAAGGAAACTAAAGAAATATTTACTTTGGTTGTCTAAAATGAAAGGAACTTCAAGCACCATAACCACTACAGCCCACTGTAATTGCTATGGTGCCAGAACTGCCTTAATGCCATGCCATCACCTTAAGTAATCAAACAGGTTTAGTATGGTTTCACAACTTACCTGGGTTCCACTGGGCACCTGCATGAACATCTGGCTGGTTAGCTCTACTGATCTACCTAGGGTCATGTAGGACTGCATTAATTATCTGAGAACATCAGCTGAGTACTCTTAGGTGAAGAGCATGATCTGAGGTTAGCTGTGCTTTATGCTAATGAGACATATGGCAGTTGTCAAACTGTATTCAAAATAATTTGATTACTATTTGTGGTATAGCCCCAGTGCATTCCTGATATCTTAACCACTACAATAGCCTGAAGTGGTTGTGGAGCAAAGAGTGTTCCTTTATTAAACTACACTGCTCAAAAAAATAAAGGGAACACAAAAATTACACATCCTAGATCTGAATGAATTAAATATTCTTCTGAAATACTTTGTTCTTTACATAGTTGAATGTCCTGACAACAAAATCACACAAAAATAAAAAATGGAAATCACATTTTTAAACCCATGGAGGTCTGGATTTGGAGTCACACTCAAAATTAAAGTCCAAAAACACACTACAGGCTGATCCAACTTTGATGTAATGTCCTTAAAACAAGTCAAAATGAGGCTCAGTAGTGTGTGTGGCCTCCACGTGCCTGTATGACCTCCCTACAATGCCTGTGCATTCTCCTAATGAGGTGGCAGATGGTCTCCTGAGGGATCTCCTCCCAGATCTGGACTAAAGCATCTGCCATCTCCTGGACAGTCTGTGGTGCAACGTGACGTTGGTGGATGGAGCGAGACATGATGTCCCAGATGTGCTCAATTGGATTCAGGTCTGGGGAACGGGCGGGCCAGTCCATAACATCAATTCCTTCGTCTTGCAGGAACTGCTGCCACATGAGGTCTAGCATTGTCTTGCATTAGGAGGAACCCAGGGCCAACCGCACCAGCATATGGTCTCACAAGGGGTCTGGCGAGCACATGGAGGGCTGTGCGGCCCCCCAAAGAAATGTCACCCCACACCATTACTGACCCACTGCCAAACCGGTCATGCTGGAGGATGTTGAAGGCAGCAGAACATTCTCCACAGTGTCTCCAGACTCTGTCACGTCTGTCACATGTGCTCAGTGTGAACCTGCTTTCATCTGTGAAGAGCACAGGGCACCAGTGGCGAATTTGCCAATCTTGGTGTTCTCTGGCAAATGCCAAACGTGCTGCACGGTGTTGGGCTCATACCAATCTAATGGAGTCTGTTTCTGACCGTTTGAGCAGACACATGCACATTTGTGGCCTGCTGGAGGTCATTTTGCAGGGCTCTGGCCGTGCTCCTGCTGTTCCTCCTTGCACAAAGGTGTAGGTAGCGGTCTTGCTGCTGGGTTGTTGCCCTCCTACGGCCTCCTCCATGTCTCCTGATGTACTGGCCTGTCTCCTGGTAGCACCTCCATGCTCTGGACACTACGCTGACAGACACAGCAAACCTTCTTGCCACAGCTCGCATTCAGGGCCGGCCTTAGGCATTTAGACGCCCTGTGCGAAAAATCTTCACAGCGCCCACCCCCCCCGTCATCCATGTATGCTGTAATGTTTGTGTTGTCTGTGTATGTGATAGTAGGTGTGATGACTGTGTGTGATATGTATGCTATGTGTGATATTTGTAATGGGTGTATTAACAGTGTGTGATATGCGTGTATTGGTTGTATGTGACACACACACACACACACACAGAGTCAGACGGCCATACACACACACAGGAAGACATCCACACACACACACAGGCAGTCAGTCAGTCATACACACAGACACAGCCAGTAATACACACAGACACACACAGAGGCAGACAGTAATCCACACAGACACACACAGAGGCAGACAGTCACACACACACACACGCAGACAGTCATACACACAGACACACACGCAGACAGTCATACACACAGACACACACAGGCAGACAGTCATACACACAGACACACAGAGGCAGACAGCCATACACACAGACACACAGAGGCAGACAGCCATACACACAGGCAGTCATACACACAGAAGCAGTCATACACACAATCACACACACAGAGGCAGACAGTAATACACACACACAGAGGCAGACAGTAATACACACACACACACAGACACACAGTGGCATACAGTCATACACACACACACACAGACACACAGAGGCAGACAGTCATACACACAGAGGCAGACAGTCATACACACAGAGGCAGACAGTCATACACACAGAGGCAGACAGTCATACACACAGACACACACACAGAGGCAGACAGTAATACACACAGACACACAGTTGCAGACAGTCATATACACACACACACACACACATAGGCAGACAGTCTCACACACACACACAGACACACACACACAGGCAGACAGTCAGTCATACACACAGACACAGACAGTAATACACACAGACACACACAGAGGCAGACAGTCATACACACAGACAGTAATACACACAGGCAGACAGTCATACACAGACAGACAGTAATACACACACACAGGCAGAGAGTCACACTCACCTGGCAATCACACAGTTACCTGTGGAGTTCATTGTGGAGGCAGTGCAGCTCCTGGTGACTGTTTGGTGGGGAAGCAGGGACTCCTTCCTGCTTCCCCTGCAGCAGTTTTCCGGCGCTATTAGCTCCGCCCCCGCCGCACGGTAAGCTCCGCCCCCGCTGCAAATTTAAAAAAAAAAAAATTTTTTTTTTTTTTTTTTTTTTTAAATCCTGTGCGGCCGCACGGCGCCCCCTGCACCATGGCGCCCTGTGCGGCCGCACAGCTCGCACACCCCTAAGGCTGGCCCTGCTCGCATTGATGTGCCATCCTGGATGAGCTGCACTACCTGAGCCACTTGTGTGGGTTGTAGACTCTGTCTCATGCTAACACTAGAGTGAAAGCACCGCCAGCATTCAAAAGTGACCAAAACATCAGCCAGGAAGCATAGGAACTGAGAAGTGGTCTCTGGTCACCACCTGTCGAATCACTCCTTTATTGGGGGTGTCTTGCTAATTGCCTATAATTTCCACCTGTTGTCTATCCCATTTGCATAACAGCATGTGAAATTAATTGTCACTCAGTGTTGCTTCCTAAGTGCACAGTTTGATTTCACAGAAGTGTGATTGACTTGGAGTTACATTGTGTTGTTTAAGTGTTCCCTTTTATTTTTTTGAACAGTGTATTTAGGCTTAATGGTTGGAAATTGCATCCTGCTGTAAAAATTAAAACACATTTGTTACTATCTGTGCTCCCATGTTTTTAGATATTTTCTTAACCTCCCTGGCGGTATTCCCGAGCATGACTCTGGGTTAATTTTCGCTGCCAGAAGCGGTAACCCCGAGTCACGCTCGGGGTAGATAACAGAGCCCCCAGAGGTAAGATGTACTTACCTCCGCCGCGATCCGCTTCGGGAGGACTGCCTCACAGCCCAGGCAGCCCTCCCACGGCAAATCAGGCCCCCGGGGGCCATGTGATCGCTCTCAAAGAGCGATCACATGGCCCTCTATAGCTGGCTGTGGATCTGCCAGCAGGGGGACTGTTTGAAATATTAGACAGTCCCCCTGCTGGTGGGAAGTATAAAAAAAAAAAAAAAAGACAAGTGTAAAAATAAATTAAATATATTTTTATATATATATATATAATATGTATATATATTATATATATAATATATATACATATTATATATATGTAACGTCATACAAAGTGTATTTTAATATTAATATAAGTATATATATTAATATTAAAATACACTTAGAATGATGTTACATATATATAATATGTATATATATTATATATATAATAGATGTACATATATATATATTATATATAAAAACGTATAATTAAAATAATAAATAAATAAAATAATAAAATAAATAAATAAAATATTGAAAAAAATTTAATATAAATTATATATGCATATGTAATTTCATTCTAACTGTATTTTGTTATTAATATATATATATATATATCGGTAACAAAATACACTTAGAATGACATTCTATATATATCTATATATATATAAAATACAAATAACCGCAAATATATATATATATAGATAAATACATATAATTACATAAAAGATTACATTAGTATACACGTAGAATTTAAATACCTATAAATGCATATATATTAAAATTCTACATGTATATTTAAATAATCTTTTAACGTAATTATGTGATTTGATTAATTAAAATTTGATTGACATGCCTGACATGGGGGCGGAACTGGGCGGGTAATTCAAATGCAAAAAAATGGTACCGCTTTTGGTACAAAATTCCTGACATAATCATACCGCCAGGGAGGTTAAAGAGTAAAATTTTTCTTTTTACTTTTTTAAAAAAATGTATGCTATTAAACGGAGATCATTAAGGTGAGAATAATACCACCTGAAACCTTCTATCTGATCACAGTTAACCACTTCGCACATTATAGAGTACATACTTGTATAGTACTACTGAGCTATAGTCTATAGCAGAGGTAGGCAACTTTCAGCACTCCAGATGATGTGGACAGTGGCGAAAGTAGGTGGTTGCAGCTGTGACCGGGCCCATCACTCCAGGAAGTCTGGCTGTTCTGTCAGCCTCTGCTGTCAGGACTTGCAAAACCGTTAATTAGAATATTGCCAATTCGGCAGGAAGCCTAAGGCCCCCCAAAAGCCTGTTGCACCCTGCAGTAGCGGCACAGAGGAACAAGGTGTCAGGATCGGGTCAGGGATCCAACACGCAGAGTACAAAGAGTAGCTGATACGTATACCGGTCCTTAGAATGGCCGGACTAACGTATAACTACAATAGAATGGTCAGAGACAAGCCGAGGTCGAGGATAACAGAGGACAGGTAAGCGAGAGACAAGCCGGGTCAAGGATAACAGAAAGGCAGGAGAGTAAACAACAAAGCCGGGTCAGAACCAAAAGACAAGTGAATAATAAAGCACTGTGTGACTAGGCGGACTAGAACCACGACAGGGCAATGAGTGAATGAGAGAACCACCGTTAAGTATCCTGGCTAGGGAGAGGAGACACGCCTCCGGCGAGTCCTGATTCGTCTCCCGAGATTTGAGTGGCAGGATGTTTCGGGTTAGCGTCATGACGTCTACCTCCGGTCCTTCTGTTATAAAAGGAAGTGACTCCCTCGCGGCCGGCGTTAGCAAGACCGAGTGAACCGCGGGAGACCGAGGAGACATGGCGTCCGGACGGATAACCTTCTAAGTCTCTACCTCTCTCAAAGGTAGAGACTCCAGGTACCCTGACAGTACCCCCCCCCTCAGATACGCCCACCGGGCGGAAGGAGCCGGGGCGAGATGGAAAGCGGGAGTGAAATGCCCTGCGAAGACGAGGAGCATGAACATCCTCTTGTGGTACCCAACTCCTCTCCTCAGGACCATATCCCTTCCAGTCAACTAAATATTGTACTCGTCCCCGGGAGACACGAGAATCAATAATGGAGTTAACCTCATATTCCTCCTGACCCTCCACCTGAACAGGGCGCGGAGGGGCGATTGTGGAGGAGAATCTGTTACAGATTAGAGGTTTCAACAATGACACGTGAAAGGAGTTCGGGATGCGTAAAGTAGCTGGAAGAGCTAGACGATATGCCACTGGGTTAATTCGAGTCAAGATCCTGTAGGGACCAATATAACGAGGAGCGAATTTCATGGAAGGAACTTTAAGACGAATATTCCTAGTGCTCAACCACACTCTATCGCCTGGAACAAAATTCGGAGCCGCCCTTCTACGTTTGTCAGCATGTTTCTTTACCAGTACAGAATTGTGTAGAAGAATCTGTCGAGTCTGATCCCACAACTTCCTCAAGTTGGCCACATGGACATCAACCGACGGCACTCCTTGGGAAGGAGAAACCGGGGGAAGAATGGATGGATGAAAGCCATAGTTCATGAAGAAGGGACTTGAATGCGTGGAGTCACAAACTAGATTGTTGTGCGCAAACTCTGCCCAAGGAATCAAACCGACCCAATCGTCCTGGTGTTCGGAAACAAAACAACGTAAGTATTGCTCAATCTTCTGGTTAGTTCGTTCAGCAGCTCCGTTAGACTGAGGATGATAGGCGGACGAAAAATTCAATTTGATGCCTAATTGAGAACAGAACGACCTCCAAAAACGTGAAACAAATTGGGAGCCTCTATCAGAAGTGATCTCAGAAGGAATCCCATGTAAACGAAAAATCTCTTTAGCAAAGACCTCCGCCAATTCAGGAGAAGTCGGGAGTTTAGGCAAAGGTACGAAATGTGCCATCTTGGTAAACCTATCGACTACGGTGAGGATAACAGTGTGTTTTTTAGAAACCGGCAGATCCACAATAAAGTCCATTGCCACACAGGACCAAGGTTTGTCAGGAATTTCCAGCGGTTGTAGAAGGCCACAAGGAAGCGTATGCGGTAGTTTGGTTTTAGTACAGACCACACAAACCCCGATAAAATCCTTAATATCCTTCCGTAACGACGGCCACCAGAAATCCTTGGAGATCAAAGAATACGTCTTGCGGACACCCGGATGACCAGCCACCTTACTCTCGTGAAGACACTGTAAGAGCTCCAATTGAAGTTCAGGAGGAACGAAAAGTCTGGAAACCGGAGTCAGTCTAGGTGCCAGATGCTGCAAGTTCCTTATCTGATCAAGTAGCGGGGAATGAACTTTGAGAGTAGTGTTAGCGATAATGTTACACTTGGGTACTATAGAGGACAAAACCGGCTCAGATACGGCAGCAGGTTCATATTGGCGAGATAAGGCGTCGGCTTTAGAATTCTTAGAACCTGGCCTATATGTGAGTACGTAGTTGAAGTGAGTGAGAAATATGGACCAACGAACCTGTCTAGATGATAGTCGTTTAGCCTCCCCAATATAGGATAAGTTTTTATGATCCGTCAAAATAGTAACAGGATGCAAAGTACCCTCCAATAAATGTCTCCACTCCTTCAAGGCCATTATAACCGCTAGTAGTTCCCTGTCACCAATGTCATATCTGCTTTCAGTACCGGACAATTTTTTGGAAAAGTATCCACAAGGATGTAATGGTTTATCTACACCCAACCTTTGGGACAGAACAGCACCTATACCTGTCTCAGAAGCGTCTACTTCGAGTAGGAAAGGTAGAGTAGTATCAGGGTGAACTAAAATTGGTGCGGAAGCAAACAGCTCTTTGAGTGTCTCAAAAGCCCGAAGAGCTTCAGTAGACCAATTCTTAGTCTCAGCCCCTTGTTTGGTCATGTTAGTGATGGGAGCAATGATAGAGGAGTATCCCTTAATGAAACGTCTGTAGTAATTAGAGAAACCAATGAATCTCTGGATAGCCTTGAGACCCTGAGGTAAAGGCCAGTCTAGTATGGATTGGAGCTTCTCCGGATCCATTTCAAACCCTTCCCCAGAAATCACATAACCAAGAAACGTAGTTTGGGATTGGTCAAAGCTGCATTTCTCTAGTTTGCAGTACAAGCCATGCTGAAGAAGTTTGTGTAAAACCCTCCTGACTTGCCTGTGGTGAGTCTCAATATCCCTGGAATGTATAAGAATATCATCAAGGTATACAATTACACAGTCATCTTGAAACTCCCTAAGAACCTCATTAATAAGGTCCTGAAATACTGCCGGAGCATTGCAGAGACCAAAAGGCATTACAGTATACTCATAGTGCCCATATCGAGTATTGAATGCAGTTTTCCACTCGTCACCGTCGTGGATTCTCACCAAATTATAAGCACCTCTAAGGTCTAACTTAGTGAAAATTTTAGAACTTTTTAATCGGTCAAAAAGCTCGGTGATCAAGGGAATCGGATAAACATTTCTGATGGTTATCTTGTTAAGACCTCGGTAGTCAATGCAAGGTCTTAAAGAACCATCCTTCTTTTTAACAAAAAAGAATCCAGCCCCAGCAGGAGAGGAGGATCTTCTAATGAACCCCTTGTCTAGGTTTTCACGAATATACTCTTCTAGAACTAAGTTTTCATTCGTGGACAAAGGATATACATGACCCCTGGGGGGCATGGTACCAGAAAGTAAATTAATTTTGCAATCAAAAGGCCTATGTGGTGGTAAGGTATCAGCCTTTCTTTTGTCAAATACTGCCTTTAAATCTTGATACAAGGACGGTATCTGTACTTTGGTAGAGTCAGTAGCGTTATTAAGTGGGTTGACACTACAAAGAGGTGACACTTTCTTTAAACAACTCTCTTGACAATTCTGGCCCCAAGAAACTATTTCCCCTGATCTCCAATCTATAACGGGGTTATGTTTCTTAAGCCAGGAGTATCCCAGGACTATGGGAACAGAAGGGGATGAAATGAGTAGTAGGGATATTTCCTCCTTGTGTAGAATACCAATAGTTAAGTAAAGAGGTGTGGTCTCCCGGGAAATCACAGGCTCAACTAAAGGTCTACCATCAATGGCTTCAACAGCCAAGGGTGTCTTCCTTAACTGGGATGGGATAGTGTGTTTGGTGAGAAACTTTTGGTCGATAAAACTCTCAGCAGCGCCGGAGTCTATCAATGCCATAGTTTCTAAAGTTCCCTTCTCCCAAGTTAAAGAGACCGGTAATAGGAGTCTATGTTCTTTGTAGTTATGAGTAGAGGACAAAATCGAAACACCCAAGGTCTGTCCTCTAGAGAAACTTAGGTGCGAGCGTTTCCCGGACGGCTGGGACAGCTCAAACGTACATGACCTCTGAACCCACAATACATACACAGTCCCTCTCTTCTCCTGTACTGTCTCTCCTCCTCTGAGAGACGAGTAAGGCCTAACTGCATAGGTTCTGAAACCTGTGGATCTTTGGTTTCAGCAACTTGAAATGATGGTACTAGTCTAGAGAAAGATTTAGCGGTTCTATCTCGAGTATTCTGTCTCTCCCTTAGGCGTTCGTCAATACGGGAGATAAAGGAAATTAAGTCCTCCAGATTCTCGGGAAGTTCTCTTGTAGCTACCTCATCAAGTATTACATCAGATAATCCATTTAAGAATACGTCTATATAGGCCTGTTCATTCCATTTTACCTCTGCCGCCAAAGACCTGAACTCTAGTGCATAATCCACAAGTGTTTGGTTGTCTTGTCTAAGGCGCAACAGTAATCTGGCTGCATTGGCCTTCCTGCCAGGAGGGTCAAAAGTTCTTTTAAAAGCAGCTACAAAGGAATTATAGTTATAGACTAATGGATTATCATTCTCCCACAACGGATTCGCCCATCTCAGAGCTTTCTCAATGAGTAAGGTAATAATAAATCCCACCTTTGCCCTATCAGTAGGGTATGAACGGGGCTGTAGCTCGAAATGAATACTGATCTGGTTCAAAAAGCCACGACACCTCTCAGGGGAACCAGCATAACGTACAGGTGGGGTAACTCGGGAAGAAGCACCTACAGTAGCTACCTCTAACCCTGAACCCACAGAAGAAGCAGAAGTGTTACGCCTCTCCTCAGGTGGATTAATAGGGCGAGACAGCAGCGCCTGTAGTGCCAGAGCCATCTGATCCATCCTATGATCCATGGCGTCAAACCTAGGATCAGGAGAACCAAGCTGACAATTTGTACCTGCAGGATCCATGGCCCTGTCGTAATGTCAGGATCGGGTCAGGGATCCAACACGCAGAGTACAAAGAGTAGCTGATACGTATACCGGTCCTTAGAATGGCCGGACTAACGTATAACTACAATAGAATGGTCAGAGACAAGCCGAGGTCGAGGATAACAGAGGACAGGTAAGCGAGAGACAAGCCGGGTCAAGGATAACAGAAAGGCAGGAGAGTAAACAACAAAGCCGGGTCAGAACCAAAAGACAAGTGAATAATAAAGCACTGTGTGACTAGGCGGACTAGAACCACGACAGGGCAATGAGTGAATGAGAGAACCACCGTTAAGTATCCTGGCTAGGGAGAGGAGACACGCCTCCGGCGAGTCCTGATTCGTCTCCCGAGATTTGAGTGGCAGGATGTTTCGGGTTAGCGTCATGACGTCTACCTCCGGTCCTTCTGTTATAAAAGGAAGTGACTCCCTCGCGGCCGGCGTTAGCAAGACCGAGTGAACCGCGGGAGACCGAGGAGACATGGCGTCCGGACGGATAACCTTCTAAGTCTCTACCTCTCTCAAAGGTAGAGACTCCAGGTACCCTGACACAAGGTGAGTGAAATGTGGTACCTCACCTCTCCCTGCACACATATGAGGCTGTCTCTTCCTGGCTACTTATTTCCATGTGTCTCACTTCCTCTCTGCCTCTCTCTAGTTTTCTAGCTGCCTCAAGCTCTCCTTTCCTTGTGTCTCTCCCTCTCTATTTCTTAACCTGTATATCAATGTCTCCCTTTGTCTCTATTTCTTTGTCTCTCTTTCTTTGTCTGTCTCTGACTCTCCTCTCTCCTCTCTCTGGAAAATGCCAGACAGTATCAGCAACAAGTTGACTTAAATAAGATGGTGGCACAGTTAGAAGCATATGGCCTAAAGTTGAGCATCAATAACAGAAACTATAACTTTTATGTGTATAGAGCCAATGCCGAGTTGTGGATAATCAGCTTGGTTATTCATCTAATGCCTGTCAGGATTACTAGTTGATCAAGCACGTAGAATTGTGTCATACAGATGACTAATAGGTAACGTATTACCGGGCCTTAGACTGACCGGACTTAACGTACCAAAGAGTAGTCAGGATACTTGCCGGGGTCAGGGGATACAGAAAGAGACACAACGATAAGGGAAAGCCAGAAGTCAGGGATACCAGAATACAGGGAAGTCAAAATAAAGCCAAAGTCAATAACCAGAAGAAACTTGAATCAGGAATGCGCTCTCGGACAACCACTAGGGAAACCACAACAGGGCACTGAACAGGATGAGATGAAGGTGGTGAGGTGCCAAATCCACTCCCCTCACACCCTCTCCCCAGATTCCTTCCTAAAAGACACTAGACATTTGCAAAACCTGCTGAAAAAAACAGCTCCCTTTTAAACATGTCACGTAAGCTTCTCCAAAACAGCTACCAATAAGGAGGGTGGGGGGCTGCAGAACTGAAACCTATTGCAGAATTAAAGAGACACTAACTTTTTCACATATATTTTTGGCTTCTCCCTGTTTATTTGTCCCTGCTTCGCTGCTGCCCTTCTATCTACACCACTTGTAGCTGGAAGCGCAACCGCTGAACTAGTCTCTGCCCCCTCATGCCAGTTTCTGCCCCCTTTTAAGCTTCATCCCTCACTCTGATCCTTTCCTCTGCGGTTGCTGGAAGGGACTGAATGGTTGCAGACAAAGCAGCACATTCACCACCGGACCAACAGGGGACAGGATTCCCCTTCCCTGACCCAAGGTAAGCCTCAGGGAGGGGGAAATAAACTAGTTTTATTTTCTACAGCCCCCCCATTTACAGCCCTTATACCCTAATACACCCCTAACTCCACACACAGCCCTAACCACCCCTACTAAAGCCCCTTACTACAGCCCCTAACCTCCCAATTGTAGCCCTTAACCCTTCAACTGCACTCCCTTTGCCCTACAGCCCTAAGATCCCTACTATAGCCCCTTATCCCCACTGCTGCTTCTACCCCTACTACAGTCACTACCCCCCTAATGCAGCTCATATCTCCCCACTACAACCCCTTTCCCCCACTACAGCCCATAAAACCTATACTACAGCCAGAAACCTTCTACTATAAACCCTTACCTCCCACTACAGCCCCTATCCAACACTACAGTCCCCACCCCCAATATGCAGTGCTTAATGGGGGTGGGGACTGTAGTACACTACAGACTGGAATAAAGGTAAAATTATACTATATTTAGAGGGGTAAGGGGTACTAAATGGTGTTTTTAACACTATATTGTCAGGAATACATATTTGTGTTCCTGACCCCCTAGTGTTCCTTTAAGCACGACCACTCTAAAGGAGCTGTAATACATTTTCTTGTACAATAGTATAGTCTTAACCATGAGGTTTGCTTAGTGGCAGACTTAATGTAGATAGGGCCCTGATACAAGAAAACTTTTGAGCTTCCCATTAGCACAAGGTTGGCCAAAAGGTAAACCATCAATTGTTGTACAATTGTTGTAGGGGTTTAGAAAAAATACCCCTCTCTGTCTGAGACATTTATTTGCCTGAAGCTCAAGGAAGAATTAATCAAATTCACTAGGGGATGGGGTACTGTGAGAAAAAAATCTGCGCATAATTAACATTAGCCAACCAGATTCTATAAATACACACACAATCACAGACATACACCCACATAACCACAGATAACACACAAAAATCACATTTATACACACATTTAGTAATTAAGAGGTCCATCCAACAATCCTACCTTGGGAGGGCTGAAGTGGATCGTCCCCCTGTTGACTAGCGGTTTCTGCTCGGCTGGGATCTCTGTGCTCTTCTTGCACAGCTCACTCACACTCCCAGTAGTGATGTTGATGCCAGGATGACATATCCTGGCTACCGGTGCGCACAAACTCCTATGTGGTCCATAAAGAATGTTTAATCTCACTGCCTCCCACTATATATCTGTCCTTGTCCCGTGTTTGAAAATGTGTGTTTGTGACAGCGTATGTACTGCATATGTAATCTGTGAATTTGAGCCTGTGTGTCATGTATCTATGTGACAGCGGGGGAACAGTTGTATGTGCTTGGGTGGGTCGGAGTAGATTGGGGTCTGGGACTTAGTGTGTGATATTGCATGGGGAAACGTGAGGATGTGGAGGTATATGTAAGTATGTATTACCAGCAGAAGAAGGGTATATGCCAGAGAGGGTATTATGACAAGGTGGGGGTGTAAATGGCAGGGAGGGTATTATAGCAGAGTGGGTATTATATGACATGTTGAGGGGTATATGCCAGGGTGAGAATTATGACCAGGTGGAGGATTTATGACAGGCAGAATATTATGACAAGGCCGGGGTGTATATGGCAGGGGAGGGTATTATGATAAGGTGGGTTTGGAGATATATGGCAGGGATGGTGTTGGTATAATGTCAGGGATGGTGTTGGTATATTGGCAGGGATGGTGGGGGTATAATGGCAGGGAGGATATTATGACAAGGTAGGGATTTGGGGTATAATAGCAGGGAGGGTGGGCATAGAATAATCAACCCCCTCTGTTCCTGTACGTCCAGTGGTCTGATCTCAATTATGTGTCTGTTAGTCCACCCACTGTACAGCGCTACGGAATTTGTTGGCGCTATATAAATAATAAAATAATAATAATAATAATAGCAGGTAGGGTGGGGGTATAATAGCAAGGAGTGTGGGGGGTATAGGGCAGGGAGGGTGGGGGTATAGTAGCAGGGAGTGTGGGGGTATAGAACAGAGAGCATTGGGGTATAGGGCAGGAAGGATATTATATATGAGGAGGGGGGATGTCTCAGTGTGAATTTACAAGTGCAGTATAATATTATTCACTCACCATTCAGGGAGTGCATGATCACTGGCTGTCTCAGCTCTTTCAGCCTCCAACCAGCTCCTTCCCAGGATCAGGTAGTGCAGCAGGTGCAGGCAAGAGATCTAGACAGGCTGACTCTGATCCCCTGCATGTTCAGAGTGGCCATGCAGGGGAGAAACCTGGCTTTGCACCCCCTGCTGGTACACTCCATAATAACCTCTGTGGTGCTCCATGATGACTCAGTACACAGGCTGGGAATCCCCTCCCCGTTCTCTGACTCTGTTACTGAGCGCCGGAGCCGGGAGGAAGAGATTATTATACAGGTGATACTCGAAAAATTAGAATATCGTGCAAAAGTTCATTTATTTCAGTAATGCAACGTAAAAGGGGAAACTAATATATGAGATAGACGCATTACATGCAAAGCAAAATAGTTCAAGCCGTGATTTGTCATAAGTGCGATGATTATGGCTTACAGCTCATGAAAACCCCAAATCCACAATCTCAGTAAATTAGAAAAGTGCATGCAATCAATAAAACAAGGAGTGTACATAGAACAATATCGGACCTCTGAAAAGTATAAGCATGCATATGAACTCAGTACTTTGGGCCACTTTTGCAGCAATTACTGCCTCATTGCGGCGTGGCATGGAAGCTATCAGCCTGTGGCACTGCTGAGGTGTTATGGAAGACCAGGATGCTTCAATAGCAGCCTTCAGCTCTTCTGCATTGTTCGGTCTCATGTCTCTCATCTTTCTCTTGGCAATGCCCCATAGATTCACTATGGGGTTCAGGTCAGGCGAGTTTGCTGGCCAATCTAGCACAGTAATCCCACGGTCATTGAACCAGGATTTGGTGGTTTTGGCAGTGTGGGCCAAGTCCTTCTGGAAAATGAAGTCAGCATCCCCATAAAGCTCATCTGCGCAAGGATGAAGTGCTCCAAAATCTCCTGGTAGACGGCTGCGTTGACCCTGCACTTAATGAAGCACAGTGGACCAACACCAGCAGATGATATGGCTCCCAAAGCAACACAGACTGTGGAAACTTCACATTGGACTTCAAGCATCTTGCAGTGTGTGCCTCTCCATTCTTCCTCCTTTGTTTCCAAATGAGATGCAAAAGTTGCTCTCATCAGAAAAGAGGACATTGGACCACTGAGCAACAGACCAGGTCTGTTTTTCTTTAGCCCAGGTAAAATGCTTCTGACGTTGTTTGTTGTTCAGGAGCGGCTTGACAAGAGGAATACGACATCTGAAGCCCATGTCCAGGATCCGTCTGTGTATGGTGGCTCTTGATGCACTGACTCCAGCCTTAGTCCACTCCTTGTAAAAGTCCCCAACACTTTAGAATGGCCTTTTCCTGACAATCCTCTCCAGGCTGTGGTCATCCCTGCTGCTTGTGCACCTTTTTCTTCCACACTTTTCCCTTCCACATAACTTTCTTTGTGCTTTGATACAGCATTTTGGGAACATCCAACTTCCTTCGCAATTACCTTCTGTGGCTTTCCCTCCTTATGGAAGGTGTCAATGATGGTTTTCTGCACAACTGTCAGGTCAGCAGTCTTCCCCATGATTGTGATTCCTACTGAACCAGACTGAGAGACCATTTAAAGGCTCATAAACCCTTTGCAGGTGTTATGGCTTACTTAGCTGATTAGAGTGGGACACTGTGAGCCTAGAATATTGCACCTTTTCACAATATCCTAATTTACTGATATTGTGAATTTGGGGTTTTCATGAACTGTAAACCATAATTATCACACTTATGACAAATCACGGCTTGAACTATCTTGCTTTGCATGGAATGCGTCCATCTCATATATTAGTTTCCCCTTTAAGTTGCATTACTGAAATAAATGAACTTTTGCATGATATTCTAATTTTTTAAGTATCACCTGTAGCTGAAGCAGCAGGAGGTAGAGAGCGTGGCACCCCCCTACTGAGTGACAGCCGGGGGGAAACTGGAAAACACACATTTTGACACAGCTATATATACACACTGTCACACACAGAAACATACACTTTCTGACACAGAAACACATACACACTGACATATATATATATATATATATATATATATATACACATTTTGACACATACACACTAACACACACATTATGAAACAGATACAGTTAGATACTGACACAAACATTCTTTCACAGACACACACACACACACATACACACACACAAACACAGGACACAAAAACACAAGCTGACAAATTATAGATATGGCATCTGGCTGATGGGAGTATGGCCCAGGATCTCTCAGTCTGCTTCATCTCTCCCCCTTCTCTCTCTTGGTCCTCCGCTACATCCCCATGTGGTGCTGTGTGAACTGGGAGGAAGTTACCTGACCTCACTTCCTCCAAAGACAGCTGATATGATATGGACTGGTTGAGCTGTTAAAGGGCCCTGGTACCTGACTGGGCCCCTGATCATAGAGGCCCATGGGGTGTCTATGTCTCTAAGAGTAAAAGAAGAAATCCACTAATGTAGCCAGCAGCAATCATACCATACCTTTGATTTCATACTTTTAATATGCAGGAGGGTTCTCCTCTTTAAATTTATACCCCTGCAAATTTTCCCTTCACTGAATAAAGTAATATTGATTTTTACAATAAGCTGCAGTGCTATTTTCTTTTGGATGAACCTGTTTTGAGTCCCCAGGTATGCTTGCAAAACATCTTCAGACTTCAGGTTTAGTCCCCCATGATTGTCAGAAGCTACAGAAGTCATTGAAAGTAGGGATCTGAGCATGCAGGAGGTTGCACTACAAGAGGAAATTTGCAATGGAGAGTTACATTTCAATGGACACGCTAAGCACCAAAACCACTAAATCTGAATGTAGTAGTTCTGGTGCAATGCTACTATCCTGTCAATACCCTCTGAGAAAAGGCATTGTTTATGTTGCATCCTTGTGACAACCTATAGTGGCTCACAAACGGAGGATGCCACACTCACACTTAGGGATCCAGGTGCTTATCAGGGCCAGGGTTGGCAAATCTCAGTTTAGTAGATAAAATAAATTGAGCCCAGGTATTCAGGACTGCTGCAGGAAGGCAGGTTTATTGCAGCAAAAACTGCAATGTTTCGGCCTACATAGAGGCCTTTATAAAGCTAGCGTATAATAATTTTAACCTATGGTGGCTTTCACTCAGACAGCTACTAGAGAGTCTTCCTGATTGCTTAGAGATGCTGAGTGCTCCCCATAAAGATGCAGTGAGTATATGCATCTCTATGAGGAAATGCTGATTGGTGCAGTGCGGCAATTGCTGAGTATGCGCACTAGCCCTCCAGTGCTTTACCATTGGGCTAATGTAATAGTCCAATGCATGCAATTTGACTAAGCGTGCTATGATTGGTTGACTGACAAGTAAGTTGCAAGATTTACCTGTCAGAGCTCTCTGATAGTCTGACTTAAGTCAACCAATCAGAAGGCTTCCCCGCCCTGCACGCTCAGTCTGCATGACGCTTTCGCAGGTGAAGTTGGATTATTTTATTGTCTGGATTTATTTATTTTTGGCTTTTTTTTTGGTCCATTCTTCAATTATTACTTAGGGTCCCAACCTGACGCCAAGGGGTGGGGGTTGGGGGGGGGGGGGGAGTAATAACTCCACAACCCCATTTTATTACTTAGAGCCCCCACCCAGCTCTCCCTGTTTATTTTAATAGCCCCCACTCACGGGGTACAGGCTGGGGCAATAACTTCCCAGTTGCTAGTCTTTTCTTATTAGTGCAAGCAGTCACTGGCTCTAGACATTCCCCTCTAGGAGGGAGGATTTTTAATCTCCCTTATACTTATTGACCACCATAGTGTGAGGGCGTATGGGGGGATTTAGGAAGCAGTGGGAAACATTGTTCCTCGCTGCTTCTGTTTTAAATATTATAAGGAGGCCGCCTGCAGGTGTATCCCTCCTTATACTGATATTAATTTGTATTTGTTAATTTGTCTATCGGACGAATAGCCGAATTTCTGAATTTCAGATTTTCAGACAAAACCAATTGTCCAAGTCTACTAGTGAATACTAGTCAATATTATGATATTCTATAACAAAATATTAAATAATGAAAGTATTTCACTTTATGCTTTCTCATATAACATTAGTTTGGCTCCCCAAAAAAGGAATAGTATAAATTCTACATGTCTTTTTAAATTATTATTTTTTTTTTAAAGTAAACATTTACAGCTGACAATTAGAAAATTGAATGCATTATTTTCTGATATTTTGTACAATTGTACAGTTTTGTAATGTATGCAAAAACACATAGGAATAAAATATCTAACCATAACAATATTAGATAGGTTTTAAATTATGGATATACTAGATAACTTGTGTTTACCATTACCAAGACAATAACCTGAAGATTAGGGGAGCATGTGAAACTTTGCTCAAAAGACATATGTCCCAATTTTTAAACGAGGACTCTGTGTTACTCTAAGATTAAACACAAATGGATACACACTGCAGGTTGAAATAAATTGTTAACTTGAAAGCTTTATTTTCTTTTTTTTATATTCAGATTATAGAATATATAGTGAATTTCTACCAAACTGAAGGCTTCAATTTATCTTGAACGTCATTACTGAGCTTTTACTAATTAACACATGTACTTCATTTTATGTCAAAAAGGCTTTATTGTTTTTTTGGCTAAGGCTATAATAAATCATTGAAAGAAAAACATGTTACTATTGTTCATCTTATAATATACGTTATCCGATAGAAAAACAAGTCTGCATATTTCACTACTGAATGAGCAGATGTCTTGTTTTCTAGATATGTAGGGATTTGTACATTTCAGAATTACAGGGAGTGCAGAATTATTAGGCAAGTTGTATTTTTGAGGATTAATTTTATTATTGAACAACAACCATGTTCTCAATGAACCCAAAAAACTCATTAATATCAAAGCTGAATATTTTTGGAAGTAGTTTTTAGTTTGTTTTTAGTTATAGCTATTTTAGGGGGATATCTGTGTGTGCAGGTGACTATTACTGTGCATAATTATTAGGCAACTTAACAAAAAACAAATATATACCCATTTCAATTATTTATTTTTACCAGTGAAACCAATATAATATCTCAACATTCACAAATATACATTTCTGACATTCAAAAACATAACAAAAACAAATCAGTGACCAATATAGCCACCTTTCTTTGCAAGGACACTCAAAAGCCTGCCATCCATGGATTATGTCAGTGTTTTGATCTGTTCACCATCAACATTGCGTGCAGCAGCAACCACAGCCTCCCAGACACTGTTCAGAGAGGTGTACTGTTTTCCCTCCTTGTAAATCTCACATTTGATGATGGACCACAGGTTCTCAATGGGGTTCAGATCAGGTGAACAAGGAGGCCATGTCATTAGATTTTCTTCTTTTATACCCTTTCTTGCCAGCCACGCTGTGGAGTACTTGGACGCATGTGATGGAGCACTGTCCTGCATGAAAATCATGTTTTTCTTGAAGGATGCAGACTTCTTCCTGTACTACTGCTTGAAGAAGGTGTCTTCCAGAAACTGGGAGTTGAGCTTGACTCCATCCTCAATCCGAAAAGGCCCCACAAGCTCATCTTTGATGATACCAGCCCAAACCAGTACTCCACCTCCACCTTGCTGGCGTCTGAGTCGGACTGGAGCACTCTGCCCTTTACCAATCCATCCATCTGGCCCATCAAGACTCACTCTCATTTCATCAGTCCATAAAACCTTAGAAAAATCAGTCTTGAGATATTTCTTGGCCCAGTCTTGACGTTTCAGCTTGTGTGTCTTGTTCAGTGGTGGTCGTCTTTCAGCCTTTCTTACCTTGGCCATGTCTCTGAGTATTGCACACCTTGTGCTTTCGGGCACTCCAGTGATGTTGCAGCTCTGAAATATGGCCAAACTGGTGGCAAGTGGCATCTTGGCAGCTGCACGCTTGACTTTTCTCAGTTCATGGGCAGTTATTTTGCGCCTTGGTTTCTCCACACGCTTCTTGCGACCCTGTTGACTATTTTGAATGAAACGCTTGATTGTTCGATGATCACGCTTCAGAAGCTTTGCAATTTTAAGAGTGCTGCATCCCTCTGCAAGATATCTCACTATTTTTTACTTTTCTGAGCCTGTCAAGTCCTTCTTTTGACCCATTTTGCCAAAGGAAAGGAGGTTGCCTAATAATTATGCACACCTGATATAGGGTGTTGATGTCATTAGACCACACCCCTTCTCATTACAGAGATGCACATCACCTAATATGCTTAATTGGTAGTAGCCTTTCAAGCCTATACAGCTTGGAGTAAGACAACATGCATAAAGAGGATGATGTGGTCAAAATACTCATTTGCCTAATAATTCTGCACGCAGTGTATGTATAGCGAACACAACTTCAGCTTAGTTGGTCTCAACATAAAAGTGGCAATATGGAAAGTATTCATGCAATAATTTTATTTCAAATGTTTTTGAAAAAGTGACACTGAATGATTACTTACAATAGCGGACAAGTTTAATATCTCTATCTAAATGGATTTGCTACACTATGAGCACTACCAAAATTGTATTAAAACTCCGTAATGTTTCTTAAAATGAAAAACTATTATTTTACTACATGCGATAAAATTTTATAAAACGACCACACACGGCTCTTTATTAAAGTGAGAATTGGAAACATGGAAACATAGAAACATAGAATGTGACAGCAATTAAGAGCCATTTGTCCAATCTAGTCTGCCCAATAAATTTAACGAGATTTTAAATTTAAGGCCACAGTAGCTAAACTGAAAGCATAGCTGAATATATTAAAGAATATATCCAGTTCAGCTATTTCGAACTTAAATTTGAAATTCACTTTGAATTCTCTCTTTAGTGAATAACTCTGCAATATAGATGTCCATTGGTATTTATTACATTTATTAAACATCATACTTTTATCAACCACTACATGACAGTTTTTTGTGCTTTTGCCTTGAAAATTTTGGCTATGTTGCCTTTGGGTAATCTAAAAAAAAGTTTTCTTATGCATTTGTCTACGATCCAATGTTTGCTTTGGCTAAATATTACTGTTTATTGAGGGAGAAATGCATTGCAGAGTCATTTAACAATTTCATAATAGCATCAAATGTGACAGGGAAAAGTATTATAGATGATAAGAAGGTCATTTATCAGAGTCGCTTGGCTGCAAATCTGTGCTTAAAGAACTGTGCCAGATTTATTAAGCAAAACATTATAATTGAAACCATTGGGATTGCATGGTCATTGAATTCCTGAAGTTAACGTGTACCTAATTTTCTTTTATTATTCTCATAAATGCAAGTCCAGAAATTATTACCGTATTTATCGGCGTATAACACGCACTTTTTTCCCCTGAAAATAGGGGAAAAATCGTGGGTGCGTGTTATACGCCGATATCCCATAATTACTTACCTGTCCTGAAGCGTGGGCCGGCTTCACAGCTTGCACCGCGGTACAGGAACTTTAATTTCATGTTCCGGTTTCCGGCGGGACTGAAAGGAAGTGTGCACAATAGTGTGCACACTTCCTTTCAGTCCCGCCGGAAACCGGAACATGAAATTAAAGTTCCTGTACCGCGGTGCAAGCTGTGAAGCCGGCCCACGCTTCAGGACAGGTAAGTAATTATGGGAGGGGAAGTACACTATGGGAGGGGAGGGGGAAGTACACTATGGGAGGGGAGGGGGAAGTACACTATGGGAGGGGAGGGGGGGGGGGAAGTACACTATGGGAGGGGAGGGGGGGGGAGTACACTATGGGGGGGGAAGTACACTATGGGAGGGGGGAGAAGTACACTATGGGGGGGGGGAAGTACACTATGGGAGGGGAGGGGGGGAAGTACACGAGGGGAGGGGAGGGGGGAAGTACACTATGGGAGGGGAGGGGGGGAGAATGGGAGGGGAGGGGGAGAATAATATGGGAGGGGAGGGGGAGAATACTATGGGAGGGGAGGGGGGAGAATACTATGGGAGGGGAGGGGGAGAATACTATGGGAGAGGAGGGGGGGAGAATACTATGGGAGGGGAGGGGGGGAGAATACTATGGGAGGGGAGAATACTATGGGAGGGGAGGGGAGAATACTATGGGAGGGGAGGGGAGAATACTATGGGAGGGGAGGGGAGAATACTATGGGAGGGGGGGAGAATACTATGGGAGGGGGGGAGAATACTATGGGAGGGGAGGGGGGAGAATACTATGGGAGGGGGGGAACACTATGGGATGAGGGGGGAATACTATGGGATGAGGGGGGGGATACTATGGGATGAGGGGGGGGGGATACTATGGGAGGGGGGAAATTTCCTGGAATTTCTTTCTAAAAATGAGGTGCGTGTTATATGCCGGTGCGTGTTATACGCCGATAAATACGGTATATCTGTTTTGCATTGGATGCAATGAGATTGCTGTAGGCTGTGTTGATCGTCTCAGTTTCAGATCACAACAGAAAAGCAATTGGCTGTTATTTTTTTCTCATTTACAGATCTCATTTAATTTTTGCGAAACCTTGTTCCTGAAAGAGATAAAGTGTTACTTTAGCAATAGCAACTTAGGCAAAAAGTAAACATATTGCTGAATTGACTGAAAGAAAAGACAAGAAAACTGTTGTGCTATTATATTATATTAAGGTGGTTACATGTGGCTTTAATGTGCTACCTGGGGTAAATAAAGGGGGATTGCCCCCATAAGATTATTCATTGCCGCCCCATGTGCACCCCATTCTAGTGCACCCTCCGCTAACTGTTCTTGGCAGAGTAGGCACCCTGCTCTGACAAAATATAAAAGTGTCTAGTCTGGGGATGGGGTAAAGGTGTCAAGGGAGCTACTTATTGTGCTCTGCCAGGACAGCTCATTTGTGTGCCCCTGGCACTCAAGATATGACATCATCCCAACATCACTACAGGGTGTACATGCGACCTGTGCAAGGAGAGTATAGTGATCCTACTGGCAACCACTGGCCACAAGGGAAAGGATCCACTTCAGCCCTCCCAGAGAAAGGTAAGGAGGTTGGGTGGACCTCTTAATAAATACATTGAAAAAATGTGTGTGTGTATGAATGTGTCTAATTGTGTGTGAATGTCTGGGATTGTGTGTGTATATCTGTGATTATGTGTGTATGTCTGGTATTGTATGTGTGTGCATAAAATGTGTATGTGTTTAGTAGATAGCTACCTTATTTGGTGTTCTTAAATATGGCAATCCCACATAAAGATCACAAATAGCAAATAATTTTAGCAAACAGTTGAAAGCTCAACATGAAAGGGATACTAAAGGCATCAAAACTATCACTGAGACTCCTTGAAGGCAATGACTTGATAATCTGCAGTATGGGTTCAAAGCCTAGCACTACAAAATGTCCTACTTGGGGACAATTATTTTCTCAAATCACAGGATGAAATAAAAGACATGATATTGATACAGCTTAATTTTTCAGCGACTATCAATATTTTATAACACAAGATAAATGCATATCATCTCTCCATAATGGTTGTTCATAGAAAGCAAGATTTGATCTGTATAAAAGAGAACATTCAAATACCACGATCGGAAGCACCAGCAATGGAACAGCTGCCAAGTACAAAAAATTCACCTGAATTAGCCTCAAGCTATTCTTCAACCATATAAACCTATATGTTGTTGTGTGTCTCAACAAGTCACCAGTTTCCCTTCATTCAAAAAACACACAGATCTATCCAGAACAATCATCAATCTTAACAGCCTTCCTTGTGGGCATACATAATTGAATATCTACAAATCTATGATAACTGAGAGCCTTATGCTAGAATCCAGAGACTCGTCTGCTCCTAAACGCATCGAGTCACCTGACAAATTTCACACAATCCCCAGCAATACAGTCTCTCCACCAGTGGGTCTAAAACTAAATTCCACGTAGAAGAAAAAAAAAACCACATTAATTTTCATACAATGACTCGTGGGGAATGATGACATATAAATGCTATTGCACTCCATTCACTATATGTCGGGATTCCAGAATATCTATTTGCATTTTAAAACACAGCAGCCAGACTCAGTATCAAATGGAATTTGATACAATCACAGATCATTCACTAAAGGCCACCCAATTCTTTCCCCACAAATTATGGGAACATTTTCCTATTCCACTCTCCCTCAAGGTAAGGTCTCTCAGCTGTTAAATAAGAATAGATGATTTCAACTCATCCCCCAGTTTCTCACAGGAAGGGTTGCTTCTAAATCAATGCTAGCATAACAGTTATTATTATTATTATTATTATTATTATTATTATTAATGGCATTTATATAGCGCCAACAGATTCTGCAGTGCTTTACAATATTATGAGAGGGGGGGGGGGATTTAACTATAAATAGGACAATTACAATAACACTTACAGGAACAATAGGTTGAAGAGGACCCTGCTCAAACGAGCTTACAGTCTATTGGAGGTAGGGTATAAAACACATTAGGACAGGAAATAGCAGTCAAATAAGGTGGGAGTGGAGCAGAGCTGGAGGAGAGTGTAAAGTGCTGCCCTTTGAGAGAGAGCAAGAGACAGGTATGTGAGGTAGAGGTTACTCTGGGAGTCCATAAACTCTTCTAAAGAAATGGGTTTGAAAGCACTTCATAAAAAATGCAAGACTAGGGGAGAGTCTGATGGCGGTAGGCAGGCTATTCCATAGGAAGGGAGCCGCCCGCGAGAAGTCCTGCAAGCGTGAGTTGGCCGTACGGGTGTGAGCTGCGGACAGGAGAAGGTCACGGGCAGAGCGGAGAGTCCGAGAAGGGGCATACCTATGGATCTGTGAAGAGATATAATAGGGGCTAGAATTGTTCAGTGCTTTATATGTATGGGTTAGCACTTTGAAATGACTTCTATAGATTACAGGAAGCCAATGTAAGGACTGACAGAAGGGTGAGGTATGAGAGGTCCGACTAGGGAGGAAAATCAGTCTGGCGGCAGCATTCATTACAGTAGCGGGGCAATACGGCTTTTGGGAAGACCAATTAGGAGAGGGTTACAATAATCCATGCGGGAAATTACTAGAGCATGGACAAGCTTTTTGGTAGCATCTTGAGTAAGAAAAGGGCGGATGCGGGCTATGTTTTTAAGATAGAATCTACAGGATTTGGCAACATACTGGATGTGAGGCTCAAAGGTGAGGGCAGTTTTCCAGAGATTATACCTCTGCTTAGGCGATTCTGCAGAGCTTGCTTTCCTGTGAGTACTGGGTGTTGCTAATCAATGCTGTTTTATTGGGGCCCAGTCTGAAATATAAAGTCTGGGATTAGAATTTTTTTTCTAATAAACACAACATTATGCGTGGGAAGACATGGAGATATTGAGGTAATTAGAGATGAAAAACCAGAGGAGATAACATTTGGGATAAAAAGATATGAAGGATCAGATAGGTGAGAGTCATAAACAGTGAACATAAATTTACAAGACTATCAAGGAAAGAAGTAACTCTAGCTAAACAAACAACAAAAAGTCATAAAGAATGAACATAAAATAACAAGACTATAAATACACCAACTTAAAAAAACTCAGAAGATCAGGATGGGAGATTTAATAATTATCAATTAAGTAGTGAGAATATAGGGAGGCAGGTGGAATAGAACACAATTCTAAATTAAGAAATAAAGGGAAAAAATAAGAAGTACAGGCATTTTTGAATAGTTAATAGTGTGCAAAAAGTGGAGCGCTACTTAATTTCCTAAGGAGGAGGGTATATATAATAGGAAACCTGACAACCTATTGAGTAAATGATATGCAAAATAAGTGAAAAGTATACCCTTTGCCTCTAGAAAAATACACAAATAAAACGTCAATAAAATTACTCATGTAATAAATGCAACAGACTAAATAATAAAGTCCAATAATAGTCTGTGCAGGTCCCTTTGTTCCCGATGTTTTCTGGTGTTACTCCATGATCAAATAAATATGAAAATGCAAAGAAAAAAAAGGGGTAAATTAGTGATACACTATTTCACTACAAAAAGGGAATCCTTTGTACAAATAAAGATATTAATAAATTGACTTTATTTGAATCTTAGCTGGAAGCTAAGTATCAATGTAAAAAAACTTCACATAAATTAAAATTGGAATTAAAACAAACTCCAGATATCTTTAAATGAATAATAGTAAGGCTTCGTTACGGTATGCCTACTAGTTAGTACAGAAAGTGCTGGGTGCAGACCTTATGCTGTTCTCGGCGTCCCGAAATCAGCAGTTCAGATGTTGGTTTGCTGGTAACAGTGAAGGTGAATGCTCCCCAGGCGCTGGCTTTCTGTGATGTGAGTTGTGTCCCTCCAAACGCGTTTCTCCGTTCCAACGGCTTTATCAATGGATGCGGACTTTTCAGATAATTGCCGCTTTTATAGCGGACTCTGATTTTCATTTAACACTTAATCAAAAACGGTGTTTAAAACTTCTGGAATTCCATAACAGTCATTAATAATACAATGTGAATAGTCTAACAAATATTTTCAAATTCTTATTTGCGATCGTGCTCACAATGTTACATTTTTGTTACTATGTGTCGCCATGGTTACTCCCGCTGGATACAAATTCAAACGTAACTGTCTTTCTTTCGACTTTCAATATATAGACATAATTCACAGGGCATTTCTACAATATACAGTCATGTATCGGTACACTTTTTATTGTTAGTGCTTTCTAACCAAGGGAGTAATACCAGTGCACTAAAAATTAAATGTATAAAAATAAATGTATTTAAAAATAAATGTATTAAAAATGGTATTCACAATCCGATGTTTTGCAGTGAATACTATACAAGTAGGTATAACTCTCTTCCAATTGCTAATATTAATTCACAACAATATAGTTCCACAGAATACAAAAAATGCTCAACAATAAAATAATAATCATAAAAATAATGCTAATATGAGAAAGAGAAATAGTTTACTAGATACAATTACGAATCTGTATTCTCTGATTTAAAGGTGTATACATATTGGAAAGTTGTGTTTTGCCACTGGAATGCGGAATGGGGTTATAAAGTGAGATCACCTATCACATAGGGAATCTAACAGCTTATAAAACTAAAGATCATGGAAAATAGATAGAGCTATGCCATAATTAATGCAAAAGGATAAATTGCATGAGGGGAGATAAGTATGATGTTGTACCTCTTAATTATATATTATTATTATACTCCTATGAGGCACTATCATTATTATCATGATTCGAGATAAATACAATTATGGATCAGTGAGTGACCGAATTACTATTCTTTAGGAAGTGATAGGTTATTATCTATCGCTATTTATCCTAAAAAATGGCATAATTCAAATTCTGCATTCAAGCCATTTGGTTGTAGTGTATTTAAATTATATATCCATTTCATCTCTTGTATGCCTAGCTGTTTCGTGTGGTCTCCACCTCTCCAGTGTTTCTTTACTTTGCATATGGCTTTAAAGTTCAAGAGGCTCATATCTGCTCCATGATACTGTGCAAAATGTGCCGATACTGTATGTTGCATAAATTTCTTTTTGATATTTAGCATATGCTCTCTGATTCTTATATACAACTGTCTTTTTGTTCTGCCCACGTACTGGAGTCCACATGGGCATTCCAGTACGTAGATTAAATTCACACTTTGACACGTAATGAAGTCCTTAATTTTAAATACTTCATTACGATTATTGACTTTTCTGTTAGAGATTTCATGTACTCCTTTCAATGTAGTGTTTCTGCTGGTTTTGCAAGCAATACACTCATTGCAGTAGAAGAAACCCTTTTTTGTTCTTTTTCCTTCCTTCTTGTTTCCTTTCAGATGATTATTTGTTAATTTGTTTTTGAGGTTCCTAACTCCTCTAAATATTATCCTGGGTTTTTCGGGTATGGTACTAGTCAAAGATCTGTCTCTTTTTAGTAGGTGCCAGTGTTTCATCAGGATCTTTTTGAGTTGTATATTCTCTTTGCTATAATCCAGAATGATGGGTGGAAAAAGGTTAGTTTGCTGTGGTGTTACTCTGTCATTTCTTTCCTTTTCTCTTAGCAGATTACTGCGTTCTATATCCTTCACTCTCAGTAAGTCATGTTCTACTTCCTTAGGATCATAGTTTTTAGCCAGAAAATTTTCTTTTATTTTCTCTGCCTGTTCTATATATACTTGTTGGTCTGTACAATTGCGCCTTAATCTTCTAAATTCATTGTATGGTACATTTTTCAGCCATGCTGGAAGATGGCAACTTTCCTTTAAGATGAAACTGTTGACATCAACTTCCTTGAAATGTGTCCTTGTTTTCAGGATACCTGACTCAATATAGATGGTAAGATCAAGGAAATCCACAGATGTAGTGCTGTGGATTGTATTGAGTGCTACTCCCCAGGTATTATTGTTGATGTATGCAAGAAATTTATCCAGTTCTTCTATGCTCCCTTCCCATACAAGAAAGATGTCGTCAATATACCTCTTGTACCTATGGATATTTTTATTCCATGAATGGGTGTTCCAGATATAATTGTTTTCCCATTCGCCCATGAATATATTGGCAAAACTGGGAGCAAATTTTGTCCCCATTGTAGTCCCTCTCTTCTGTAGGAAAAATTGGTCTTCAAAAAGGAAATAATTGTTCTTAAGTATAAATTCAATGCTTTCGATGATAAACGTGATTTGTGACTCTTCTAGATCTCCAATCCTCCTCAGGGTGTTCTTAACTGAATTGCACCCTAATTCATGTTCGATTATGGTATAAAGTGATGTTACATCCATGGATACCAGGATGAGATTTTCCTTCCATACCACAGAAGCCAGTTCCCGAATCATCTGCGTTGTGTCTTTTAGATGTGATTTCACTCCAAATACATATGGTTGTAAGAAATGGTCAATGTACTGAGACAAGTTTGAAGTGATGGAATTAATGCCAGAAATAATAGGTCTGCCTGGTGGTGTTCTCAGGTTTTTATGTATCTTTGGTAAGAAGTAGAATGTTGGAGTTTTCGGAAAATTTATATCCAGGAATTTGTGTTCTGACGCTTTTAGGATTCCTACCTCTTCAGCCTGTATAAGCATATTTTTCAGTGCTCTTTGTATCTTTTCCAATGGATCCTTGGGTAGCTTTTCATAAGTTTCCCCATCTCCTAATAATCTATATGCTTCTTTTAAATAATTTTCTTTAGTCATAATCACGATTCCTCCACCTTTATCCGCCGGTTTAATGCATATCTCTTTGTTATTCGATAGGTTCTCCAACGCTTCTATTTCTTTTCTCGTAAGATTATTTCTTTGGTAGTTATTTTTCTTGATCTTTCTTATGTCTTCTGTGACAAGTTCCTCAAACATTTCCATTCCAGCTGAAACTTGGTTATAGGGGTAGAAAGTTGAGGTGGGTTTCAAATTGCTGTGTTTGAAGACATCCACTGTTTCTTCTTTTTTAGGTATGTCTTGAATTTGTGCAAAATGCTTCTTAATGCTGACTTTCCTAATGAATCTCTTAATGTCGATCATGGTATTGAATTTGTCGACATGCGCTGTTGGAGCGAATTTCAAACCTTTATTCAATGCTGAGATATGCGAAGGGGATAGCGTGATTTCTGCAAGGTTGAAGATGCCTATTGCAGGAAATAAACAGAAAAAGAAACAAGAAGAACAGCCAATAGGCATCTTCAACCTTGCAGAAATCACGCTATCCCCTTCGCATATCTCAGCATTGAATAAAGGTTTGAAATTCGCTCCAACAGCGCATGTTGACAAATTCAATACCATGATCGACATTAAGAGATTCATTAGGAAAGTCAGCATTAAGAAGCATTTTGCACAAATTCAAGACATACCTAAAAAAGAAGAAACAGTGGATGTCTTCAAACACAGCAATTTGAAACCCACCTCAACTTTCTACCCCTATAACCAAGTTTCAGCTGGAATGGAAATGTTTGAGGAACTTGTCACAGAAGACATAAGAAAGATCAAGAAAAATAACTACCAAAGAAATAATCTTACGAGAAAAGAAATAGAAGCGTTGGAGAACCTATCGAATAACGAAGAGATATGCATTAAACCGGCGGATAAAGGTGGATGAATCGTGATTATGACTAAAGAAAATTATTTAAAAGAAGCATATAGATTATTAGGAGATGGGGAAACTTATGAAAAGCTACCCAAGGATCCATTGGAAAAGATACAAAGAGCACTGAAAAATATGCTTATACAGGCTGAAGAGGTAGGAATCCTAAAAGCGTCAGAACACAAATTCCTGGATATAAATTTTCCGAAAACTCCAACATTCTACTTCTTACCAAAGATACATAAAAACCTGAGAACACCACCAGGCAGACCTATTATTTCTGGCATTAATTCCATCACTTCAAACTTGTCTCAGTACATTGACCATTTCTTACAACCATATGTATTTGGAGTGAAATCACATCTAAAAGACACAACGCAGATGATTCGGGAACTGGCTTCTGTGGTATGGAAGGAAAATCTCATCCTGGTATCCATGGATGTAACATCACTTTATACCATAATCGAACATGAATTAGGGTGCAATTCAGTTAAGAACACCCTGAGGAGGATTGGAGATCTAGAAGAGTCACAAATCACGTTTATCATCGAAAGCATTGAATTTATACTTAAGAACAATTATTTCCTTTTTGAAGACCAATTTTTCCTACAGAAGAGAGGGACTGCAATGGGGACAAAATTTGCTCCCAGTTTTGCCAATATATTCATGGGCGAATGGGAAAACAATTATATCTGGAACACCCATTCATGGAATAAAAATATCCATAGGTACAAGAGGTATATTGACGACATCTTTCTTGTATGGGAAGGGAGCATAGAAGAACTGGATAAATTTCTTGCATACATCAACAATAATACCTGGGGAGTAGCACTCAATACAATCCACAGCACTACATCTGTGGATTTCCTTGATCTTACCATCTATATTGAGTCAGGTATCCTGAAAACAAGGACACATTTCAAGGAAGTTGATGTCAACAGTTTCATCTTAAAGGAAAGTTGCCATCTTCCAGCATGGCTGAAAAATGTACCATACAATGAATTTAGAAGATTAAGGCGCAATTGTACAGACCAACAAGTATATATAGAACAGGCAGAGAAAATAAAAGAAAATTTTCTGGCTAAAAACTATGATCCTAAGGAAGTAGAACATGACTTACTGAGAGTGAAGGATATAGAACGCAGTAATCTGCTAAGAGAAAAGGAAAGAAATGACAGAGTAACACCACAGCAAACTAACCTTTTTCCACCCATCATTCTGGATTATAGCAAAGAGAATATACAACTCAAAAAGATCCTGATGAAACACTGGCACCTACTAAAAAGAGACAGATCTTTGACTAGTACCATACCCGAAAAACCCAGGATAATATTTAGAGGAGTTAGGAACCTCAAAAACAAATTAACAAATAATCATCTGAAAGGAAACAAGAAGGAAGGAAAAAGAACAAAAAAGGGTTTCTTCTACTGCAATGAGTGTATTGCTTGCAAAACCAGCAGAAACACTACATTGAAAGGAGTACATGAAATCTCTAACAGAAAAGTCAATAATCGTAATGAAGTATTTAAAATTAAGGACTTCATTACGTGTCAAAGTGTGAATTTAATCTACGTACTGGAATGCCCATGTGGACTCCAGTACGTGGGCAGAACAAAAAGACAGTTGTATATAAGAATCAGAGAGCATATGCTAAATATCAAAAAGAAATTTATGCAACATACAGTATCGGCACATTTTGCACAGTATCATGGAGCAGATATGAGCCTCTTGAACTTTAAAGCCATATGCAAAGTAAAGAAACACTGGAGAGGTGGAGACCACACGAAACAGCTAGGCATACAAGAGATGAAATGGATATATAATTTAAATACACTACAACCAAATGGCTTGAATGCAGAATTTGAATTATGCCATTTTTTAGGATAAATAGCGATAGATAATAACCTATCACTTCCTAAAGAATAGTAATTCGGTCACTCACTGATCCATAATTGTATTTATCTCGAATCATGATAATAATGATAGTGCCTCATAGGAGTATAATAATAATATATAATTAAGAGGTACAACATCATACTTATCTCCCCTCATGCAATTTATCCTTTTGCATTAATTATGGCATAGCTCTATCTATTTTCCATGATCTTTAGTTTTATAAGCTGTTAGATTCCCTATGTGATAGGTGATCTCACTTTATAACCCCATTCCGCATTCCAGTGGCAAAACACAACTTTCCAATATGTATACACCTTTAAATCAGAGAATACAGATTCGTAATTGTATCTAGTAAACTATTTCTCTTTCTCATATTAGCATTATTTTTATGATTATTATTTTATTGTTGAGCATTTTTTGTATTCTGTGGAACTATATTGTTGTGAATTAATATTAGCAATTGGAAGAGAGTTATACCTACTTGTATAGTATTCACTGCAAAACATCGGATTGTGAATACCCTTTTTAATACATTTATTTTTAAATACATTTATTTTTATACATTTAATTTTTAGTGCACTGGTATTACTCCCTTGGTTAGAAAGCACTAACAATAAAAAGTGTACCGATACATGACTGTATATTGTAGAAATGCCCTGTGAATTATGTCTATATATTGAAAGTCGAAAGAAAGACAGTTACGTTTGAATTTGTATCCAGCGGGAGTAACCATGGCGACACATAGTAACAAAAATGTAACATTGTGAGCACGATCGCAAATAAGAATTTGAAAATATGTGTTAGACTATTCACATTGTATTATTAATGACTGTTATGGAATTCCAGAAGTTTTAAACACCGTTTTTGATTAAGTGTTAAATGAAAATCAGAGTCCGCTATAAAAGCGGCAATTATCTGAAAAGTCCGCATCCATTGATAAAGCCGTTGGAACGGAGAAACGCGTTTGGAGGGACACAACTCACATCACAGAAAGCCAGCGCCTGGGGAGCATTCACCTTCACTGTTACCAGCAAACCAACATCTGAACTGCTGATTTCGGGACGCCGAGAACAGCATAAGGTCTGCACCCAGCACTTTCTGTACTAACTAGTAGGCATACCGTAACGAAGCCTTACTATTATTCATTTAAAGATATCTGGAGTTTGTTTTAATTCCAATTTTAATTTATGTGAAGTTTTTTTACATTGATACTTAGCTTCCAGCTAAGATTCAAATAAAGTCAATTTATTAATATCTTTATTTGTACAAAGGATTCCCTTTTTGTAGTGAAATAGTGTATCACTAATTTACCCCTTTTTTTTCTTTGCATTTTCATATTTATTTGATCATGGAGTAACACCAGAAAACATCGGGAACAAAGGGACCTGCACAGACTATTATTGGACTTTATTATTTAGTCTGTTGCATTTATTACATGAGTAATTTTATTGACGTTTTATTTGTGTATTTTTCTAGAGGCAAAGGGTATACTTTTCACTTATTTTGCATATTTTTGAATAGTTAAATAGTTCCTTTTAGTCAGAGGTTCCACATACAGCCCCATGTGTTGGTTTGAATCCAGAAAAGCTTGATGGGAAGGAATAATAGTAATGAGGATTTTGTGATCTTCTCCAGAACGTTGTTTGCTGGAAAACCATTGTTATCCTCATTCTAGAAGGATAAGCAGGCATTACTTTTTAGTAGGGATCAACCGATATTGATATTTTAGAGCCGATACCGATAACCTGTGAACTTTAAGGCCGATAGCTGATAACTTACCAATACTGATATTCTCTACATTTACCATTTTGAAAAAATAAACCATTTCTACATTAATGTACTGTTAACTGAACATGTTTATTATTATTAATTTATTTTTGCAAATCTTGTTTTTTTATTACCGTATATACTCGAGTATAAGCCGAGTTTTTCAGCCCATTTTTTGGGCTGAAAAACCCCAACTCGGCTTATACTCGAGTCAAGGTCTGTATTATGGCAATTTGCATTGCCATAATACAGACTGGGGGAGAGGGGGGCTGGCAGAGCTGTAACTTACCTGTTCTGCAGCTCCTGTCAGCTCTCTCCTCCTCTGCGCCGTCCGTTCAGCACCTCGGTCAGCTCCCAGTGTAAGTCTCGCGAGAGCCGCGGCTCTCGCGTGACTTACAGTGTAAGCTGACAGAAGAGCAGAACGGACGGCGCAGAGGAGGAGAGAGCTGACAGGAGCTGCAGAACAGGTGAGTTACAGCTCTGCCAGCCCCCCTCTCCCCCCCACTGAACTGCCACTGGACCACCAGGGAAGGAGAGCCCCCCTTCCTGCCATATATCAAGCAGGGAGGGGGGACGAAAAAAAAATATATAAATAAAAAGAAATAATAATTAAAAAAAATTAATAATAAAAAAAGGGGTATAAGGACCACTATGGGAGGGGGGGGGTATAAGGACCACTATGGGAGGGAGGGGGTGGGTTAAGGACCACTATGGGAGGGAGGGGGGTATAAGGACCACTATGGGAGGGAGGGGGGGTATAAGGACCACTATGGGAGGGAGGGGGGGATAAGGACCACTATGGGAGGGAGGGGGGGTATAAGGACCACTATGGGAGGGAGGGGGGGGGTATAAGGACCACTATGGGAGGGAGGGGGGGTATATGGACCACTATGGGAGGGAGGGGGGGTATATGGACCACTATGGGAGGGATGGGGGGGGATAAGGAACACTATGGGAGGGAGAAGGGGGATAAGGACCACTATGAGAGGGAGGGGGTGGGATAAGGACCACCATGGGAGGGGAGGGGAGGGTAAGGACCACTAGGGGAGGGGTGAGTCAGGACCACTGGGGGGGGGTGAAGGAACACAGGGGTGGGGAGGTAAGGACCACTAAGGGAGGAGAAGTCAGGACATATGGGGGGGGGGAGGGGGCGGCAAATATCCTTGCACCGGCCCTGAACACACTGCATTCGCACACTGCATTCATACACACACACACTGCATTCATGCACACACACACTGCATTCATGCACACACACACACTGAATTCATGCACACACACACTGCATTCATGCACACACTGCACTCATACACACACGCTGCACTCATACACACACGCTGCACTCATACACACACACATACGCACACACTGCATTCATTATACACACACTGTAAATAAATATTCAATTAATATATTTTTTTTAGGATCTAATTTTATTTAGAAATTTACCAGTAGCTGCTGCATTTCCCACCCTAGTCTTATACTCGAGTCAATAAGTTTTCCCAGTTTTTTGGGATAAAATTAGGGGCCTCGGCTTATATTCGGGTCGGCTTATACTCGAGTATCTACGGTAAGTGGTAAATGCACAAAATATATATGCCAGTAAGATTTGTGTTTTCAAGAAAATTTTGTGTTCCTCTCCCTTCCCTGTCCCTTAGTTTACCTCTCCCGTCCCCTCCCCTCCCTTCCCTTCCCCTCTCCTCCCTGTCACTTAGTGTACCTCTCCCCTTCCTGTCCCTTAGTGTACCTCTTCCCTCCCCTCCTCTTCCTGTCAGTCCAGCCGGGTACAGGATACTGAAGCTCCTGTACCGCAGTCCGTTCCGCTCCACTCCGTTCCACTACACTGAGTGACTGGTAGGGGGAGCACTGTGCTCTTCCTTCCTGATGGTCACTCGATTCTTGCGCCTCCAGAGCTGGTGCACCCTAATGTGGCCGCGTGTTCCCCCTTATGGACGCGCCGGCCTTGTGTGCGCTGGCCCACTGCCGCCTCTCCCATTATCGGTATCAATAGTGGCTGATACCGATATTTGCCAAAATCCGTAATATTTGCCGATAATATCGGTCAAACTGATATTCGGTCTATCCCTACTTTTTAGTCTGGTACTTGCATTCCATGACAGGAAAGAGCATAATATATATGCCTATCCAGAGTTTCATAACTTGCATGACAAAATAATATTTAGTAAAGGTGGATCCTATTATGTGGGTGGTTACATCTCTATATCTAGAAGGTAGTTGATTTTGCCAGAAGGCTCAATGAAGTTCTAGTGGAAAGACATGTTCATTAATTTATAAAATGCAAGTACAAGTTTTACTCTTCAGACCCTTTCATCCACTGTAAATACAATTTAATACAAGGACAAGCTGAAGCATGAGAGCATTGTGCCCCACAACCATATACATCTGATTTAAAGTGACTCTGCCATCCACGCTCAAAAAAGTGAGCATTTCACAAAGATGATCTTGAGATAATATCTACATCAGATCCTCCATAAACATCAGTGTTGTAGTTTCATGCATGAGGGAGCATATAGCACTGACGTGAGCTCCAGGCTGATGAAACTCCAGGTGCTGAAGAAGGACGGAGAAAGGACAGCATCAGGTAAGTATAACTTACCTCCACTTCTCAGGAGTTATTCCACATGGCCAGGCTTGGAAACAGGCTGTCAGTTATTGAAAATTAATTATTAATAGGTTATCAATTATTGAAAATATGGTTTAAAATAACATTAAAATATATTTACTGGAAAACCATATTTACTCTTTATTATTATCAAAATGGTTAAAGTGAGTTAACATTAAATTAGATTTTAGTATAGATGTTGTTATTGCCCCTATGAGTTTTTAATTACTCTAAATAGCGACTTTTCCTGCTATCTACCTGCTTGCAATTGAATTGATTACTCAATAAATTGGTAATGTATTGTCACCACTTGATACCAATGGACACTAATACTGGAAAGGCATTCCACCTACAAAATCAGTAGGATCTAGGAGATATAGAAACACGTCTGTTCACTAGATTTCAAATTGTAGTGAATTGAAATATGAATAGAAATATCAAGGGAGGGACAGTTTTCCATTTTCTCTTTTTTACCCTATATTTTGCCACTCAAATTTACATTTGTCACAGTTGATAGCTTAGCGAAGAGCACTGTCTGTAATAAAAAGTGTTATGTTTGAAAGCATATACAGGCTTATTCAATAAATGACAATTAAAAGTAAATTTCAAATTTAAGACCAATATAGCCAACTAGAACATTTCTCTAGTCCAGTCACCCTCCCAGTTTGGCTATTTGGGCCTTAAATTTAAAGTCACTTTCCATTCACTTTATTCACTTTATGATTGTGTTGCATATACTAGTTTTATATAACTCATATTTTTGGGAGCTGTTTATCTTTGAAAAACAAAAAAACTAAATAGGGCTTGTTGCAATTTAATACATTAGTGAATTTCTGCAAAATAAGTGCTCTTCAAATGTGGACTGCATTTATGGCCTAAAGATTATATATATATAATGCCGATAGAGAAGCCAGCACTCGAGGACTTTTTCAAAAGGTAATATGTTTAATATGGTCAACGTTTCAGTTCACATATTTGAACTTTCTTCAGGACATATACATATATATATATATAAAAATATAAATACACACACACACACACACAAAAAAAAAAAACAGGAATCCTTGCACTCAGGCTAAACATAATATTTTCTTTAAGTTACCGGGTGCCTTTGGTACCTTTTGGGCCTCTTTTATCCAAGGGTAACAGAAGTAGGGCTGCACTCACAGTCTTTCATCAATTATGTATCTTTATTCAAATTGCATAAAATCCATAGATCAAAGTTTCAGGCCTCTCTGGGACTTTCATCAGGATCAGAAATTCCAATAAAAAAGGTATAATTGCATACTGCAATACGATGGTATTTTGGCATCTTATATATTGCAGAGTATTGCTTATATATATATGCAATACTCTGCTATACTCTGGTATTCCAATAAAAAAGGTATCATTGCATACTGCAATACCCAGAGTATTGCATTATGCAATGATACCTTTTTTATTGGACTAACATAATATTTCAAAAACAAGTTTTCAAGAGTGTTCCTCTCTTCCTCGGGTCTCAAGCAATAATGATCAATCTGATAGAGTTTAACACTTAAAACAAGTGATGTTAGAGAAGTAGAGGGAGGGGGGCTGAGTGGGGTGTCATAAATAACAGTAGATGTGCCTGAAAGTGAAAGGTGCAGGTCTGGCTGAGAATAGCCAGAAAAAGTAAATAAATAGAGGAGAGTCAATAAGCCAGTTGAAAAGAAAACATAAAAAACCCCAAGAAAACAGCAGAGCAGGGCATGCAAGTATACCTGCATATATGTATGTATACAAATTGATTCAATAAAGGTGAAGTGAGAATATTGAAAAAGAACTATATAAGACATTAAGATGTATGTTTATATAAGGTTTGGCAGTGTGAGAAAAAGCTACATTAAGTCCTTCATTTCTGGTGTTGGAACGTGTGATCATTTTCATCTCAAATGTCTTTCGTTCGTGAGAGTCTTTGAAATTCCCTTTAAGAACTTTAATCCTGAGGTTTTCAATCGAGTGACCAGTCTGGGTGAAGTGATGACCAACAGGGGTACAATATCCATTTTCCTTGTGGTTCTTGATTGAGTGTCTGTGTAGATGCATTCTGAGATGCAGCTTAAAGGACCACTCTAGGCACCCAGACGACTTCAGCTTAATGAAGTGGTCTGGGTGCCAGGTACCTCTAGGATTAACCCTTTTTTTTATAAACATAGCAGTTTCAGAGAAACTGCTATGTTTATAATGAGGGTTAATCCAGCCTCCAAATCCTCTAGTGGCTGTCTCATTGACAGCCGCTAGAGGCGCTTGCGTGCTTCTCACTGTGAAAATCACAGTGAGAGCACGCAAGCGTCCATAGGAAAGCATTGTAAATGCTTTCCTATGCGACCGGCTGAATGCGAGCGCGGCTCCTGCCGCGCATGCGCATTCAGCCGATGACGTCGCGATCAAGATGGAGAGGAGGAGGAAAGCTCCCCGCCCGGCGCTGGAAAAAGAGGTAAGTTTAACCCCTTCCTCTCTCCAGAGCCCGGCGGGAGGGGGTCCCTGAGGGTGGGGGCACCCTCAGGGTACTCTAGTGCCAGGAAAACGAGTATGTTTTCCTGGCACTAGAGTGGTCCTTTAAGGCCAGTTTCTCCAATGTAGCAACCTTTGTCACACACTGCACACTGTATCATGTACACCAAATTCGCAGATGTGCACAAATACGATCCCTTAATGTTGTATGATTTGTTATTGTGTCTGGCTGTGTTATTGCCACATATATGTTGACACAGTTTGCAGAATGATTTGTTGCATCATACAATGCCATTCTGTGTATGGAGTGCCCTGGATATGAGAGCCAATGTGATTGTGTAATTGTTTATACTGTGGTTTACTCTCAGGTCCATGGGGGAGTGCCCCTTGCATGGGGACTTGCATATAAGGCCAGTTGTGGCTGCCATTAAACGAGTTCCTGCTTACTCTCAATATGAGAGTGTCATCTCGTGTGTGGGGGAAACGGCTGTATCTACCCTGGTGATTGCTATATCACTATACTCCCCTGGGATTATAATAACTTGCTCTTGTAAGAGCAGCCTGGCTTGCTCTCTGGACTAGGAGAGGTCTAACCACTGGAAGCTGGATCCTGGTCTTGGGTCCAGGGTGGGTGGAGGATAGCGAGACCCCAACCAAGCTGTAACTTGTTGTCTGGTGGAGTGCTGGAAGCACTCAGCGAGCACTAGGAGCATCGATTGACGGAGGCACCTGGTCGGGGTGCCAGGCGGTCCGTCACAACTGGTGGCAAGCAGTGGGATGGCTTTCTACTGCGAGGAGAAGCATTCTGGATACACCGTTCTTGGATTTATAATTGAGGGCAACGCTAGTACCCATAAAGTGCCCCTTGCTACAGCAGTATAGAACCAGCTAGTTCCTGGACAGTGTTCCTATACGAGGAGGAGGATGACCCAGACTGGAGGGATGCAGCACGGAAAGAAGTCTGGTATGAGGCCCTGGAGGCTATACAGTATCGGCGGGGCGAGAGTCTCCCCAGCGAGGAGCAACGGCTACAGAGGAGCAGCCTCTGGAGGAGTGGGTGACAGAGCTTGAGAGCTTGGTATGGAAGGAGCTTTGGATGGATGATGCATACCAGGCGCTTTGGTGGTACACGGTTCGGATGGCTGAGCACGACAGACCCGAAGGGGAGGATTACAATGGCCCTGGCCTGTTGTGGGAGTCCTTCACAGAACCGGAGTTTAGAAGTACTGGAGAGTCCCATTTCTGGGACATCTATGATTACAGGGAGGGCATGCATGATTGGGCGGATGCTAACAAGGGGAGACAAGACCTGACATATCTGGCGACAATGGAGTGGGAGCTGGAGCAGGATTATCAACACCTGTTTAGCTCAATTTGGACCCAATCTACCCTGCAGGGAGAGCTGGGTGGCAGACCCAGACCTGTCAGCCAACAGCTGGGAAGACCCGGCTGAGGTATCCCTTGCTTCACTACCAACTGCCGAAGTAGGGGACCTCATAGACTGGTCCTGGGAAGACCACCAGGTGGCAGGTGGAGATGGACCGAGGTCTCTCCACCAGCCCTAAAGGGATGCTGGGCAGCCGGCCCAGATCCCCATCTGTAGCCATAAGTACCGGGAGTAGGGGCAGTGTACCATGCAAGGAGAGGAGACAACTGGTCTCTCTCCCTAGCGGCAGCCAGAGTTACAGGGAGAGGAGATGATCGGTCCCTCTACCCTACAGTAGAAAGCATCCTGGGGAGTTGAGGCAACCGGCCTCACCCTCCAGCAATAGCCGGAGATACCGGGAAAGGAGACAACTGGTTCCTCTCCCCAACTACAGAGGGACAGCACCCCTGACCCCAATGGTGCAGATGGGACCTTGGTCTCTAAACCAGACCTACATGGATACTGGACAGCCAACCCACATCCCCAACAGCCAAAGCAGGAATACCAGGGGGAGGAAGTAGGCAATTTCCCCATTTAGCAGCAGATTCCCAACCAGGTCCTATGGGTAGTGGAGGGGGCAGCCATCTCCAGAAGCGCTGGCATCTGGGCAGAGTGAAGTTGGCCTCTGCCCTCTCCTTTTCCTTTGTCCAGGGTCTGACATTACTCAGGCCATCCCAGCAGAAGAGCTGGCATCAGGGCAGAGCGCAGCTGGCCTCTGCCCTACCTGTCCCTGTATGGTTGAGCCTGATACCCAGCAGGCTCCTGCAGCAGAAGCAATACCTACAGGATGGAGCAGCACTGGCCTCTGCCCTACCGGTCCATGTGTTCTGGGTCCAGATGACCCACTGTCCTACCCAGCTGTAATGCTGGCTACGGGGCAGAGTGCCGCTAGCCTCTGCCCACCAAATAACCACAATGCTATAACTGGGAGTACTAGAGAGACCGGGGGTGACGGACACCCATTCAGCAGCCTTGGATCTGTAGGACAGAGCCTGGCACTGGAGGCTACCCGGCCAACTAATTGTTTTTGGGTGGGTTGCCCGACTAACTCAGGTACCGACCGGCAGCAGGTCAGGTTCCTGGTTAGTATTCCCTTGGGGGGGAAGATGTGTGGCAGAAATGCCTCTGCCACGTGTTCTTGGAGGAACCTGCTTGCCAGCCTCCTGCCAAAAGACTATGGTTCTTTTAAAAACTTATGTGATTTCTGTACTTTTGTACTCCATAAGGAGAGACCGACCATTGGCCCTAATTCCCTGGAACTGTTTTGGGTATAGGACCATATGCACGGTCGGTCAAGATGATAACTTCCATGGAAATCCCGAACCCCTAATCCGATCTGGGTGATATTTGGATATGTTGGTCCCCCAGATCAGGGCTGTGTGTTTTAGGGGTACTTTTGGGGTATTACATGTTTTTCTGTGCTTGGAGATAATTTGATTAGATTAGTACAGTTGCTGATCCAATTATCTCCCAGGTACAGAGGAGGGATTATCTTATTATGTATGGGAGTGTCCTGGATCTGAGAGCCAATTTGATTGTGTAATTGTTTATACTGTGGATTACTCTCAGGTCCAGGGGGGAGTGCCCCTTGCATGGGGACTTGCATATAAAGCCAGTTGTGGCTGCCATTAAAAAAGTTCCTGCTTACCCTCAACAGAGAGTCTCATCTCATGAGTGGGGGAAATGTCTGGATGTAATGCTGAAAGTGGGCACTAGAGTGCTGATGGTGTCTGGGGGAGTGCTGGAAGTACTCGGTGAGCACTAGGAGCATCGATTGGCGGAGGCACCCAGTTGGGGTGCCAGGCGGTCCATCACAGTAATTATAAGGTTTTTAAGGAGACTCACATGGGTAGCGGCCACTTGCCAATTTTTATCACCTGTATTCACATTCCGGGGGTCACAAATATATCAGCTGACCACTTGTCTCGGTTTCTCTTTCAGGCCTTCCTCCAGACTCTGCCCACTGCTTCCCGGCTGGCTTCCCCTGCCCCTTCATTCCAAGATATGCTCCTGGATTAGACGTTTTATTGACTCATGCACATAATCTTTCCCACCTTGCACTTTCGGTTAACTCTATGAAAACCTATGGTAGGGCTTTTCACATTTTCACCAAGTTCATAGCGGAATTTCAAGTTCAGGACATGTTTGCTTTGGAGACTATATTGGGGTTCACTTCTTTTTGCCACCTTAACTTAAAATTATCTTTTAACACAAACAAACTTTATCTAACGAGCATTCAACACCACGTGCTTTTACAACACCCTAATAAAACAGGATTCCTTTCATCATACCAGATTAAAACTTTGCTGAAGGGAATCCAAAAACCAGATACACATCTACCCCCTCAAAGACTACCCATCCACAATAAAATATTCCAACCAAATATTATCCAATTTGTTAGATACAGCTCCTTTCGAACATATGACCAATATGGTACTTTAAACAGTCATTTTATGGATTCTTACGTCCAAGGGAATTCACCACCAGTAATGTAACGGCCACAGACTACATTAAAATAACCAATATCCACAAATCCATAGACCATTACCTTCTTTCACTTTACCACTCTAAAACTAGCCAGATGGGACGCACGGTTGACATACCTTTTTTCCCTGCCTATAATAAATGGTGCCCTGTTAAGATTTTGGATACATATTTCAACACTTTCCACAAACAACCACACCAACCACTATTAGAACTACACGGTTCTATTCTCACTACTGCTAAATTTATGCTCTATGTCTGTATGCTATTGACTAGACTTGGCCTAAATGCAAATCATTACTCTTTCCGCATAGGGGCAGCATCATCTGCTTCCTCCAACCACATTCCAGCTCATATAATCAAAGCTCTGGGACACTGGAATCATCTGCTTACACACTATACATGCCAAACCCAGTTAAAGAGTTACGGCAAGCATTTTGTGATTTGTCCAAATAATTTATGGTTGTAGTATAAATAAATGTTGTATGGTACACTTCTTTTTGCCCTCTTTATTACAGGCCTACTGCATTGTTGGTTCTGGCACACCACAACCGACTGTCTGGTATCAACTATGTTTTATTGTATACAAATTATATGTTATCTTACCATTACGGCAATATTGCCCTGACCACAAATTTAAGGCTGGGCCTGTAGTTGTAGGAGGGGCTTGGGTCTCCTTTATAAGGGCTTCCAATCCTCTCCCACTTTACCGTTGTTGGTCTGGCGAGTTACCCCTCCCACCACTCCCTTTATTTACATCACCCTCTAAGGGAGACCCTCTTTATTACAGGCCTACTGCATTGTCGGTTCCGGCACACCACAACCGACTAGTGTTATTATACAAATTATATCTTATCCTACCATCATGGCAATATTGCCCTGACCTCAAATATATCTATACCTATCACACACACTTTTGTGTTCAAATACTGGAAAGCCCAAAGGCTAACATCACAGCATACATTAAAAGATATATTCTGACATGCTCAAGATTTGTGGGAGTTACACTGCTTGTCTGATATTTGTAAACGCAGATGCCTTCATTAATTCAGCCTCTTTTCTAAAATTGATGTGCTTGGAGAAAGGCTGACTAGACAGAGACAGAGTGATTATCTCTCCACATATGCTCTCCCAGTAGGTAAAGAGGTCAAGCCTGGTGTTGCCATAAGATTGTAGGAACCTTAGTTTTGCCTTAACCCTACCCCTAACCCTAATTCTAATGTTTAAAAAAAATCATGTACTATAAAAAATACATAATGTCCAAATGTACATTAGGATAAAATAATGCCATCTCGTGGGTACTGGAGATGCTCAGAAATCACTAATTCTTCAGTGATTTATTATAATGTCTCCAGAACCTCGAAATGGCTTTATTTTCCCATCATATACACTTCACAATTATGTATCATTCAAAATAAGTACACTTGACAGCAGACGAGCAGACAAAAGATGAAGTTAAGTTGTTAGAGAGAGAGGAAGAACAAGTGTTAATGACATGCACACTATCTAAATATGGCAGACTCAAAAACAATGACACTAATGGATGTTGGCACCGAACATATACATGATAGAAAGATATACAACAAAGGACCAGAACGGCAGGGTAATTCCAGAGGTGACTGAAGATTGTTCTTTTGTTGCTATTGCTGCAATCCATCCTGGTTCACTCTAGTTTGGCTCAAATTGCACTCAATCCCTACTTTCCCACAGACTGATTGCCACTTATCTGCTCTGAATTCAATAAAGGCGAAGATAAATTGTGCTTAATTTAAAATGGAACAAGAGTATTTAGCACATCGTCGTAGACACCAAATCCTTACATTCAAAAAGAAGATTATTTACTAAGCAGTGATTTGAGGTGCACTGCCAACAGAAATTCAAAATCCAGTTCAAAGTAGATAATTTGCAAAAATAGCTGAGTTAGAGGATGCTTTCATTTGGTTATTTTGGTTGACATATTGCAATTCCGTTGTCAGTTCTTAATTTTTTTGTGTGTGATAATTAACCCCTTAAGGGCACATGCTATTCCAGAAGTTTGGTCCTTAAGGGGTTAAAGACATTTATAACAGTTAACATAAATGTTGACTTCAAATGATTAGTTTCATCATCATTAGATATTCATATGAATTTTTTGTGTGTTTACCTAGGTAATGTATAGGTTCAAGATGTATTTCTAAATGTCATGGAGCTGGAGTAGCCAGTGGGCTGCCAGGTTCACCCTTTTCTAGTGATTTAGCGATTTTGCATGCAGTTATGCAGTACACAAAATCTGCTTCCCGGCTCCCATGATTGTAATTGGATAGGTCCTATTTTTTTTTACAAATTAAAGCTTTTATAGAGGAATGAAAAAATAGACATATAGACAAAGTATTCAATTATAGCATGGAAACACAGGTCCAAGTGTAAACACCATCTCATACATGCAAGAGGGAAATAGTGGTGGAAATGTACATATTTGTCATTCCCGAACATCTCAATGACAGTTCAGAAATGCAATGAAATTATCATAGGAAGCTAGTTTCACACTTTGCTCGCAATTAAAGCTGAATGTGGAAATACATGGGTGCAAGCATATTTGACACATGTATACATGCACGTGCATAAAGGTTGAAGCAATCAAATAAAGTATATCCACAACCATAGTTGAATGACCAGTAGTGAAGAATCACAGAATAAGTGGCATAAAACCCTGATTCCTTGCAATACAATATCCCAATAGAAGGAAAGAAAAGATTAAGAGAAATAAAGTAAAAGAGAAAGATAAAGGAGAAGAAAGAAAGAAGAATTAAGTTAAGGGGGTAGAAGAGAAGCCAGGCTTTGCGTCCCAGGTAAGGCTTATAAGCAGCATCGAATTAGACAAGAGGGAAAGGGCATTCCCCTCTATGGGTTACAAAATAACTTCTGTATTCCTATTCTTGAGCTGTATTGTAAGATTCAGTTAGAGGGAACATTAGACAGCCCTGCAGAAGAAAGTTGCAGGTAGCAAATTATGTGAAAATAAGAGACATCTAAACCCCCCTAGGCCCAAGCCTAGGCGTTGCACGTCTGTAGTAAGCATGTATGTGTGTGTCAGTGAGCATGTCTGTAGTAAACATGTATGTGTGTGTCAGTGAGTATGTCTGACACACACATACATGCTTACTACAGACGTGCAATGCCTGGGCTCGGGCCTAGGGTGGTTTAGATGTCTCTCAACTTCACATAATTTGCTACCCACAACTTTCTTGTGCAGGGCTGTCTACTGTTACCGCTAACTGAATCTTACAATACAGCTCAAGATCTTTATGTCAGTAAGCTTGTAATGAGCATGTGTGTGTCAGTGAGCTTGTCTGTAGTGAGCATGTGTGTCAGTGAGTTTGTCTCTAGTAACACGTGTGTCAGTGAGTTTGTCTGTAGAAAGCTTGTGTGTGTCAGAGAGTTTGTCTGTACTAAGTTTGTGTGTACCTGTAGCTTGTCTGCGTTTGTCAATGATCTTGTGTATGTCAGTGAGATTAACTGTCTGTGAGCCTGTTTTACCAGTGAACTTGTGTACTTGTGTCAATTAGATTGTCTGTGCCTGCATGTGAGTATGCTTATTTTTTACTAATATTTATAATTAAAAAAGGAACATACCAATAATAAGTATATATTTATATATCCTTTAGTGAGAATGTTAAATATCCCTTTATAACATTTAAAATATTGCTACGTCTTGCTACCCCAGATTGAGTAATTCTAATTCATAAACTATATATATATAAAGAAAGTAACCTTGGCATTCACCCTTAACCAATCAATAACGAAAAATTTCTTGCCTGGGTGCAAACCTCAGCGTTTGTATATAAAGCAAAAATAGATGATATGTGCTCTCACAGGTCTTGTTCCAAAGTTTCTTTTATTTACTTGTGCAAATTACATGTGCAAAATTAAATTATTTAATTTTGCACATGTAATTTGCACAAGTAAATAAAAGAAACTTTGGAACAAGACCTGTGAGTGTACCTATCATCTATGTTTGCTTTATTTATATATATATATATATATATATATATATATATATATATATATATATATATATATACACACACATACACACACATTATATATATATATATATATATATATATAAAATCTATGGAAAAAATGTATGCCACAGATACACAGACACAGACACACACACACACATACACTCAGACCGTGGCACAGTGACTTATGGGGCTGGCATACATTTTTTTCCATGGCTGCTTTGCATTCCCAGTCCGGCCCTGACCATGGCAATGCTGATACCGTGCTGTGCTCGCTGGAGGACAGGAGAGTCAGCCTGCAGCCAGAGGAGCTGCAGGCTAAAGTGAACATGCCACCACTGGACCACCAGGGCTTGCAGCTTTATATCCCCACTCCCTGGTGAAAGGGAAGAAGAAGGGAGAGGGAGACATTAAGATAGATTTTCCCAATAAATAAAAATAAATAAGGCTCCTTAGCCGGATGGATTTGTTGATTATTTCTATAAAATATATACGAAATTTCTCCTTCAGAGACTCGCGGAATGTTGTAATTCAGCCATGTTTATGGGGGAGATGCCAAAAGAGATGCTTGTAGCTAACATTGTCCCTATACTCAAACAAAATATAAACCCAGAAGAAATAGCCAGTTATAGACCAATTGCATTGCTGAATACCGACTATAAAATCTATGCCTTATGTCTTATCTAAAATAATACAAAATGTTATTTCCACTCTAATTTCAGAAGATCAACTTGGCTTCGTTCTGGGGAGAATGTAGCTCAACCATATTAGGAAAATTTTAAACATATATGCGAAAGTCCATGCCACAAAAATTCCCTTTCTCACTATGGCTCTCGATGGTGAGAAAGCTTTTGATCGAGTTAGATGGGACTTTATGAGAACAACTTTAGAGTTTTTTGTTTTTTCAGGATGGATTATTTCAGCAATCATGGCCCTTTATTCCTCTCCATCGAGCAGAATAGTGGGAGGGAGAATTAGGTCTGAATGGTTTGATATCTCAAAGGCATCCGTCAAGGCTGTCCACTTTCTCCACTCCTTTCTATCCTAGTGGCCAAACCATTAGCATATGAAATATGTTCAAATTAAAAAATAAAGGGATTTTAAATAAGTGAAATTATTTAAGATTAACCAATATGCGGATGACACTTTATTAACTTTCACGAACCTTATTTCATCAGTACCAGAAGTAATGAATATAATAGAGCAATACAGTCTTCTTACAAATGACAAACTTAATGTTCAAAAAATGTTGTATTACCCATGTATATAAAAGAAAAAGATTATCTTTTCTTAAATAAACATTATACCTTTAAATGGGAAAAGAAGGGTTTTAAATATCTTGGCATAAATATTGTATACGACCCCTCTAGCATAATGAAGGCCAATTTAATTCCATTAATAAGAGAAATTACTCACCTTTTAAAACAATGGAGTACACTAGAAATATAACGGTGGGGCAGAGTTAACTTATAAAAGCGTACATCTTTCCTAAGATAATCTATTTATTAAGAATGATCCCAATGCCTATACAGCCTTCATGGCTGACTCTTATAAATAAAATCTTTAGAAATTATATATGGCTTAATAAGAAACCCAGAATAGGGACTGGTCTTTTATATTTAAAACATAAACAAGGGGGTTTTGGAATATGTTTTTGAAACATTTTTTTTATATCATCAAACGGCTCTTTTAATGCATACGATTACCACAATTAAGCAAGAAAATAATATCCAAAATTGGTTTGAAATTGAATCGGATGATTTCAAGATGCCATATAACGTATTTAATTTATTCTGGTCAACAAGAATGAACACTCAAATTAAAAGTAGGATAGGTCAAACTGACAATTTGATACTAAAACATCTAATTAAATTCTGGACTCATTTTAAAAAACAAGTAAATTTAAAAGATAAAATCTTACCGGCATTACCATTTACACATTTAAATAGATGGATCGACAATCTGGATATAAGGGAGTGGACACGACAGGGCATTAAGACAATTTCAGATCTTTTCTGGGAGTCAAATATCATGTCCTTTGCTAATTTACTTAGTGCTTTTGGGCTCTCTGTAACACAGAATTTTAACTTTATTAGAATAAAATGTTTTCTATATAGCTCTACATATTATCTGAATGGGACATCTTCAGTCTTCAAATTAAATGAGCTAATTAAAAATGATAAATCTGCAAAGTTATTAACTAAATGTGTAGATATTATAAGAATGGCTAAAATTTTGATTCTTCCCCCTGCTAAATGCAGATGGGCAAAAGACTTACATATTAGAATTGATATGAAAGAGTGGAATGCAGCCTTACAATCTGTATATTCTTCAGTCCACTGTTTAAATATAATGGAGGCACATTATAAATTGGTGAATAGGTGGTATTTAACCCCCCAAGTTAGGTAAATTCTCTAATTACTCAGAAGTGCTGGAGGTGTGGATCAGAAGGGGCAGATGAGATACACATGGTGGAATTGCTTCCCGATTAGGAGAGCTTGGGACTGAATTTTATTAGAAATTAACATGCTATTGGGTATTACATAACATTGGACACCTGAAACAATATTGTTACATCTAAAACTACCCCAAATATCAAAAGAGAAGAAATGTTTTTTGATTCACGCATCGATGGCTTTTAAAATATCCATAGCCAGAAATTGGAAAAAGACAACAATAGATACCTGGCCGCAAGTTAAGGAGGTTATTAGATTCCAATGCAAAATGGAAAGAGGCATTTCCTCGCAATTTTGTATTATTCCGTATAGATACAACATTTGGGGAAAATGGATTAAGATTCTCGATATGCCCACTATTGATTAAACCCGAATATCCCCACTGTTTGGTCAGATCCTGTCACAGGGGAATATCCTGACTCGGAATAACGTGAAAAGAAAGACACAAACTTGCTCACTGAAAATAGAAGTGTAAAGGATTTGTTTTGTGTATATATGTTGGTTGTATTGTTAATTGTTATACATGTCGATATATGTACTAATAATACAATGAAATAGATAAATGTAGGGACAATGGATAATTGTTAATGAAAAAAAAGATATAATAAATTATTAAAACAAACAAAAATAAAAAAAATTGATTTTCCAATCTCACCCACCTACACAGAGCATAGACCCTATGCAGCCTTTACAAACAAACACTACACCCCTAACACACACACACACTTCCCCCTTTACATACGCACTGCACCCTTCACACATGCACCGCCCCCCTCAGACACTGCACCCTTCACACTCAATGCCCCCTCACATACACTACACCCTACACGCAAACACACACACACACACACTACACCCTTTACATACAAACACACACACACACAGCACCCTTCACACATAGATAAAAAAAATTATAGAAAATGGAAAAAAATTGAAAAAAGGGGGTGAAATGTAACCCCCCCCGAAAAAAAACCATTGCACTTGCGCTATAAAATTAGTTACTGCTGAAATTTTACCATCGACAAAGATACAAAAGTGGGAGGTAGGTATTAAAAGGTTTACTACCTAAACATATCATATTACAGATGACTACAGGGATGTGAAAAATGCCATTGATTTGGCATAATAAGGGATCATTTGATAATGGTACAAGATTCTCGGGAGGATGTTCATTTTTATGACAGTGATCAAACTGATCACTAGATTACATAGTTACAAAAAGTTTAGGTCTTGTATGTGACTATAAGTATTAGAAATAAATACAATAAACATGGTATGTTGGAAACATGGTTTTATGAACTGAAAATGCCAATGAGTAGCACAGACTATATAAGCAGAAATTAATAAAATGTGGCATTTTTGTAAATGCTATTTCATGTGAAAGGATGAGGTTCTAATCTTAATTAATTAATTACTTTGTGGCTGTCTACCCAGACATATGAGGAACAGGTTCATAAAAGTTTCCTATTGTTCCCTTTAAAAAATAATATTACAGATGCTGAAAATGGGACTGCAATATTTTTAAAATATAAATAATTATAGTTGTCCTATTGATATGTTGATGACACTGTCCAATTACAGTTAATGCTGTTCTAATTTAGATGCTATGTTTTTCTGTTATTGTTACATTACATAACTGCAATGCTAGTTGTAAATTCACAAATTCACAAAGTATTTCTTCACTAGACAATGAGCAGCCAAATAAAAATGTAGGGTAATATAGTTTAGTCCGAAAATCTCAAACTCATCACTTTTTCACAACTATTTTGGTCTAAATTTTGCAGCTTTTATCTCACCACAATGAACTGTTTATTGAATAAACCCAAAGGCATGTAAATACTCCCTAGACTACTATTACTTATTTGGGGGTACTTTCATCTTACTATAAACACAGTTGCATAGTTTTTATTCTAAATGACCCATGTGGTTTTTATTTATATAGCTTCCATAAATGTTGTGACAAACTTCAAGCCCATGGCATTTGAGCACACACAAAAATACAAACACACATTTTTAAACACAAACCCTCCTATAGTTGAATTGCCAAGACTTAGGATATGAAGGGGCTAATGTGATATAATTGTACTTGTAACCACCATGAAATAATGCATTGACTATTGTCTGTGATATGCAAAGAAATAAACTGACCAATTCACAGACTAAATTACCAAAAAGTCAGTTGGTGTGCCCTATAGCCTTGTTTTAGCTGTTCACACATGGAGATCAAGCTACTATAGAAAACAAGATTAACAGTGGATAAACAATACATAAACTGTAATGTTCAACATTTTTTATTTAACTATGCACTATTATTTTCACTTCAGATTATATATGTAATGCCTCAGGATTTGTGTGGAACAGTTACAAAAGTAAAGTTTAATTATCTAAATGAATATTTCTGTGTTGCATGGTAAAAGATTGTAACAAAAAACACTCATACATTTGTATCCTAAAAGCTGGCTTAGCCAATGACACATCCTTCAAACAAATGGGGTTCTGGACCAATATAGTCCTCATCCACGCACAGTTATGACTTTTTTTTATTGAATTTTTTCATTAATTATCTTTAGTCTTATTATTTAAATTCAGGGGGAGGAGGGAAGAGGGAGGATCCACTGTGGTGATCATTTAGTGAGATGAAGTATGTTCATAACGTTCAATGAGGAAATAGTCTTGCCATGGATTCCACGTCTTTTGAAATTATGTAAGTGTATTGTAAACCATTGCAGTCAGTATATCCATTCAAAGAATATCTTGAATTTTGGTCCTAAGCTCCCTCACGATGTGCCCAATCATGATGAGGCCAAGGCAACTCTAGCCACTAGAATGTGGTTTTATTAAAACTTTTTAGTGCCCTTCTTGGAAAGTCCTCTAGAGAGTGGGATAGAAGAAATAGCCAAGGCGAATGACTTTTGGAAAACAGACGCCAACAGGTCCTCTACTAATAAATAGTTCTGTATGACTTTTGAAATTTCAGCAACCACCTCCTGATCTTTCAATGTAGCCGAATTTTATTGCCTGGACAGATATAAAGTTCCAGGTCTCACTCGCTGACAGACTGACCCAAGGCCAAAACCACTAGACATACAGAGAAAGGAGAATGCCCCTGATCTGAGCATGAGAACAGCAGGTATGCAAATCATCAAGGGAGAGGTAGTTCTACAACATCTGAGGGTCTACCATTTGGGCACCCTAGGGTTAATATACTGGCAAACATCTCACAGACTCCAGTATAAATATATAGAATATATTTTATTTTTGTTTCTCTGTTACAGCTGCAAACAGACACAATTTCACTATATTTCAAAATGATTTTTATTTCTCTTGGTGCAGTGCAAAAAGGAACACCATAACTTAAAAACCCTACACTCTGAAATTTGCCTTTGAGTATTTATAATAAATATCTTGAATCCTGGACTTACAATCATACTTTTTTTTTTTAGATCTCCTGTTATTATTATTATTACTATTTAAGCATGAGGTGAGATGTTAGGCGAAATAATGTGAAACTGTTATAGTAAACACCCATGCACACCCACAATCAAAAGAACGCTTCAAGCACCACGACCACTATGGCACACTACAGGTGGTTATGGTTCTAGGAGTGCTTTACTGTCTTCACCATTGTAAGTAGTAAAATCATTTGCTAATAGGTGCCGAAAACTGCTCCCTCAGCCAGAAGTGAGATCTGGAAGCTCCTGATAGGATCTTACTTCCACTCTCCTGAGCTTAGCCTTATTGTGCAGGGGCAGTTCATTATCACCTGATTTCTCTCAACCAATGAGGTCCTTGACTTGTCTCGGTTGGGACTGTTGTGTATGAACTCAGTGCAAGAAGGTGCTGCTTGCTGGTGAATGTGCATATATATAAATAGGAAATGTGTGTTTGTGCAACACGTTTATTTGGATATACATAATGTAATTTACACCTCTAAACCCAGCTGCTATACATCAAATGTGCACTCCTGTCTCCTCTTCTAAGCAGTGTTATCTAGCTCCACAAATATGAACATCCGTAAAGTAAAATTATTTTCATGTCTTCTATACTGTAATATATTTCATATTTAGTTGCTGATCAGTGCGTGATTTGATTACCATTGTCTGGATTATAAAAAAATGTGATAGGCTGTTTTCCTTAACCCCTTAAGGACACATGACATGTCTGACACGTCATGATTCCATTTTATTCCAGAAGCTTGGTCCTTAAGGGGTTAAAGCTTGCACAAAAGATACATTAGTGTATATCAGTCCAATATGTGTCTAGATAGGCCAATTTTTTCTTACCATCAACCGTGCTGAGACGAGTTTTATCTGATTTAAAAAAAATCAGACAAAACTTGAGTTTTGTCTGATTTGAATAAAAGACTTAAAAAAAGTAAAAATGTGAAACACTTAAGTAAAACACGCTCTAGTAAGTAGACCCTATGAGTTAGTCAGGTGGTAAGACAAAATGGTCTTCTACCCTCTGTGTGGGGTGAAAGCAAAACACAAGATTTATCGTGAGCGGGGACGCTCAAAATCCACAAGAAAGAAAAACATTATTAATGATGAAATATAACAGTTGTATGAAATACAAGCTCTAAAAGCTTTCACAGACTCTTAGAAGTTTTACAAATTAAATGCGATAAAATTGCTCCTAGTTGTGTCCCTTTAATGTAATCCGATCTTAACATGTGACACATGAACAGTTTTCCCCAGCTGCTTGTTACATTTTTCCTCTTCTATGTATATTTTAGCTTTTACACACAATGTCATTTGTTTAAACTTTGAATTGGCAAATAGCACAAGGGGAAATTAAAGTTTGCACTGAAGATCACACCACCCACATTCAATGGCCGTACAACACATTGTTTAGCATCAGAATATACTCTAGGAAGGGTGGTGGGACAGTAAACATGACAATGTTTGCAATGACCAGATAATCACTCTAAAGCAAAGATCACTGATTTAATTAAATTTGCCTTAAACTGGACATTCACTGGGCAATTTCATTGGTATGTTTATCCGTTGTAACAGCTAAGTCAACATGGCAACAGGACAGTAGATGTTTAAGAAATTAAATAATCACTGTAGATATCAAATTAAAAAAAAAAAGTTTTAAGCTTCTGCTGTTTTTGTGCCCCTTCTTTTATCATTACTTGATTTTTTTTTCAAGGTTTCGCTCAATCCTAAAGGCTGTTTTTAATTTTATCGTATTATATGGTATCAATAAAACAGAAAGTATAAGTTATGCTATGCGTGTAGTCATTCTTTGTACATATTTTTTGCGCTGCAACTAGATCTGGCCCTTGGATCACTTATGACATATAAGAAAAAGAAAAAAAAGGTTGCGTACTGCACCCATGTTGTAACTTATTTATTACAAAATAGGTCTTCTCACTGTATCAAGCTTAGTTTACTAAATAGTGAGGAGTGGTGAATAGATAACCAGTTTACAATAGCTAAGCCAACCTAAACACTTCCCGTGTTATTCTTGTGGTTCTTGTTATTCTTGAGTACAAGTCACGTTCTCCCAGCTAAACACTAGAGCTGCTTGGGAGAGATAGGAGAACCAGAGAGGAGGGATATTCTAGACCAGACTCCCAGCCACCCCCTGCTTACATACATTTTTGGTGCAGAAGGGTGGCATCCCCCAGGGTTAAAAATATGTAATTTGATCTTCGTATGTGTTATCTATGTGTATGTGTGATTTGTGTGCATGTATTTTTTGTGTGTTGGTGTTATGTCTGTGTGTGTATCTTAACTGCACCACTGTATTTGTATCCGTCTGTGTGTCTGTGTGTCTGTATGTGTATATTTGTGTCACTGTGTCCCTGTGTATCTGTATGTGTGTCAGTGTTTGTGTCTATTTGTCTGTGCATCTGCATGTATGTCATTGGGAGTGTCTGTGTATCTGCATATGTGCATGTGTGTATGTGTATGTACCCGGATATGTTATTGTGTGTCTGCATATGTGTGTGTATGTGTATTTGTGTGTGTGTGGCAGTGTATTTGTGCATACATCTCAGCTTTCAAACTGCAACATTACACACAATTGTACCCCTGAATTCAAACATCAACACTACATACCTACACACTCCTACATTCAAAAGCAAACACTACACATAAGTAATTGCTTTTAAATGGCAACAGTACATAAAACAGACAACACTACACACACATACACCCCTACATTAAAACACACATAGAAAACATATTTACAGCTCAATGCTAAATACAACTCTGCAAGAATGAGCAAATGGTAGATCTCCAGCTGGCAAAGCATTGTGGGAGTTGTACGACAGAAAGGGATCTTCCTTTCAGGACATATCTATCATAGTACCATAAGTCCAAGTAATGCAATAACCTGTGCTTTACAGTAAGCTGTCACAATGGCAAACATTGGGGGTGTATTTTTTTAATTCTCTGAATTTAGCTTTTCTGTAATGGCTTCTAGTGATTCCTATCCATGTTGTATTTATTGCTGAGCACTTTTTCCCCCTGGTCATGCGTGCACACAGACAGGGCCGGAATTGGAAGGCAAAGCAGCCCTGGAAAAAAAATGCATGTCTATAAGTCATTGTGCATGGCAGTGTTTCTGTGTATTTGTATGTGTGTATGTATATATATATATATATAGACATAGCAGAAATGACGGCACTCCAAGGACTTTATAGAGATTTTCAAATAAAATTTAACGTTTATTCAATCCATTTAAAAAGTCGATGATCCTTGCCAGACCAGCACCGGGCACCACAGGATTACACCAGGGGTGCAAGCCCTTGTTATTTATATATAGATATATATACACACACACACACACACACACACACATACATACTACCATGGCACAATGACTTATAGGATCATTATACATTCTTTTTCCATACATTTCATATATATAAAGATATAACCATGTTTTAAATATTATAAAGTGAAATTTACCATTATCACTGAAGTTTTTAATTCAAAATAATGGTTCTTTCAGGGCTTTTCACTGAAGTTTTTAATTCGAAATAGTGGTCCTTTTAGGGTACTCATATGCAGGCAGAGACAATCTCACTGACACAAGTTCACTGGTACACAGGCTCACAGACAGACATACAATCTCACTGACACACACAGGCAAGCTTGTAGGTACATACACACACACCTAGTACAGACAAACTCTCTGACACACACAGAAGCTTACAACAGACAAGCTCACTGACACATGCTCACTACAGACAAGCTCACTGACATCCAATCATGCTCACTACAGACAAGCTCAATGACATACATACACACATGCTCACTATAGACAAGCTCACTGACACACACATGCTCACTACAGACAAGATCACTGAAACACACATACAAGCTCATTCACTAGCAGTCACACACACAGATCACTCTCACTCATTAGCTGCAGTGTATTTTAAACCTACCTGACACTGAAGTCTGTGGAAGTCCTGGAAGGTGAAGATTCAATTTCCTGTCCTCTTCCCTCTTCCTGCCGACGAGGTCAGCAGTTTGCGGCTGGGGGCAGAGCTTGAGTGCGGAGATGGGGCTTATAAAAACTGTAATAATTACACTTGCAGGGTTAAGGTTGGTGGGAGTTGGCACCCAGACCACTCCAATGGGCAGAAGTGGTCTGGGTGCCTGGAGTGTCCCTTTAATCCTGATATGTGAAATATTCACTTTCTGGTACTGTTTATAATTGTTTAAAAAAAAAAATATCACTAGCGTTGAATAAAAAAAAAAAAAAAAAGGGGGATAGAGCCTAGCTTCTGAGCTGAGTGGACGTGCAGATCCTGAGCTCCTGAAATATAAGCAGATTTTAGGGTATCTTACACTGCTACCCGGAACAAAAACGTACCAAAGAGCAATATAAGAGTCTGGGGTTCCCAGAGGACTGACCAGAGGAATCGCCTGAACCCTTAACAGGCTGGTGAACTGGAAAACTAGGCTGTTGCCTACTGAATAACTGAAGACTGAACCAGGTAGAAGCGGCCAATCTCCTTGCCCTCAGGTTTGGGATCACTACACTCCTATCCCCTCCCCCCCGGACCGGTGGGGGTTATACCAGTCCCCACTGAACACTCTTGGGCTATTCACCCCGTCCTCACCTCGCGCTCAGTAGTCTCCAAGTGCCGTGCGCAAAAATGGCGTCCTACCCTCATCCCCTAGAATGGATCCCGAGTCCCTCTCGAGATACTCACCACTACTCTCTAGAGCGATCATTACGAAAGCTTGATGAAATCTTCCAGAGCTTCTGGACGAAGATACGCGAAAGAGCTGCAATGCAGGGAACACAGAATGAAAGCATGGGAAGCATGCCGTCTGACCGACAAGGACCTCTGCAGGGCGATCCTCTTGTGCCTGCACAACCTCACCATGCTGTCCACTCTACTGGGCCGAGAGCCCCACGAGGCAGAGCGTCCTCGCATCGACCATGTCTGTGGAGGACTTGGTACATGGAATGGTCCATGGAAAACTGATGCCAGCTCTCACACAGGCCTGGAGCTGGAGGAGAACCCTTCCCAGGCGTTGCTCTGTTGACACTCACTGGGATTTTGCCTATAGTCTGTCGGCCTTGCTGCCTGATGGTATTGGTTAAACCTGGAATAGGTCTGCAGCTGGCTGAAAAGCACCAGCCGCCTTCCTGCATAGGGACTTCGATGCAAGGGGACATTAACTGTCTTGAGGCCTACCACCTTAGCTCTAGTGTTGTAGCCTAATAATGACCAGTCTCAAGATCTATTGTTTCTATTTTCTTTTAACACGTTGACTTATGATTTGTCTTTTCTATGTATATGCCCTGGAGCGCTCCCAGATAGTTTTAATGGTACATAATCTGCCTATAAGGAACACTCAAGTCTAGTTTAATTGAGAATCAGCTCTTCTCTCTAGTATGTTTTTGCAGACCTAGACCGTGTGACTCACCAGTCTTAATCATGTTATGCCTATTGTCTCTGTAGAATATCTTCAGTCAATGTTACCAGTTTTTCATATTGTAAAATATGCATGTTACCTAGCTTGAATCTACTTACAAAAAAAAAAATTGTGCCGTTTTGCTCAATGACATGATATTGTTTACTCTATAATCTTTTCTCATTAGATGGAACCTGCTGTTGTGGCAATACCAGCCTGTTTGTTACTCTATGCACAGAAAAAAAATAAAATAAAAAAAAAATTACAAATATAATAAAGTCCAAAATCCTAAAAGAATTAAAACAGAAAATAGCACATCTTTGAATTGAAGGGAGTTTGGGGAAATTGCTTTATGATATGTTCAGCTAAGCATAGGAATACATTTAAAAAAACAAACCAAATAAAAATCCCATTCTTGCCTTGTAAATGCTTAGGGTATGTAAGCAACTTTTGTTTAATTCTCACAGCTCTGAATATAGACGATAAACATTTTATGTCTCCTTTTAATGCTATTGAATACACACCGGAAACCTGTCTGTCATTCACAATGTTTTCAAAACACTGCACAAGATCACCTTAGCAATTCAGAATAAGATTACTAACAGGCAGTAGACTATAATAACTAAATAGAACTAAAGTAGTAAAAAAACATATTACTCAGATATATTGATCAGTGAATTGGAAAATAAATTAGCAAAATGTAAGAGTTGGGAATATAAGTTATTTGGAGAAAGTTCTTCCCCTGGACATATAAGTTTTTTCAGTTGTCAAGAGTGGTCAGCCTCCACATTTTTGGCCGGTTTTAAAAGTAAAGTTGTAGTGTTTTACACTTGTAGAGTTTGTGAGTAGGCTTAATTCCTTGCAGTTGACATGTGCATTTGACATGTGCATTTGTTTTCGTACGAATAAAATTTCGGCCGAAAATGTGGGTTTTTTCGTATGCATTTACTAAAGCGTAAACGAAAGCCCTACAAACGAAATATAAACGAAACAAAAGGGTAAATGCTGAATACATTAGCGTTTTGTTAGTTTAACCCCTTAAGGACACATGACATGTCTGACATGTCATGATTCCCTTTTATTCCAGAAGTTTGGTCCTTAAGGGGTTAATAGACTCTGTGCTGCAGGGGAATTAACCCCCACAGCACAGAGAAATAACACTGCGCATGTGCAAATAAAAATAAAAAAGGAGGGAGCCCGCAGCGCTACCAGCTCCCTACTTGTAATAAATAACTATTCCTACCCCCTCACACATTAAAAGCTATGGGGGTCACTATGACCCCCATATTAATAAAAGGGAGGTTAAATCCTCCCGCATGCCCCTAATTGTGGTATGCCTTGAATAGGGGCATGTCGCCTAAACAGCAGCATTGTTAGAAGGATCAGTAGTGAGGCAATCATGAGTGTGAGTGATACAAAGATAAGGAGAGAGAGAGTCATGAATAAACCCCACACTGATTTATATCAAGTGTTAAATGACGCATACCGCGAGTAGGAGCATGCGGGAGGATTTAATCATAGGGACCCCCATAGGTTTTAATGCAGGAGGGAGGGGTGGTAGGATTAGTTAGTAACAAGTTATTTTTGTTGCGCATGAGCAGTGCTGTTTGTGGCGGAACCAACCTCGCCACTGTGCACTGGAGAAGCCTGGTTGCTAGCCTCCTGCCCTGCGACTATGGCCCTGGGGTGTATTAACCCTTTAAGAACTATATTTGGGCACAATGGATTTTTGTATGCTATTCCTGGCCCTTTAAATACTTTGGAGCAGTGTTACAACTTTTAAACTGGCACTTCGAATGCAATCGAAGTGCCGAAATCGTTGAAGTGCTGAAGTCGTCGAAGTGGGCGCCATTCGACAAATTAACATGTGGTGGCGGCCATTTTAACTTATTTGAACGCGGTCAGCGGTGTGTGCAGCCAAATCTATGGAACTGTTTGCGGCTACCCAATTGCATGAACACTGCTGACCCGTACCTTCTTCGACACCGCGGCTGGAGACTAAGTCCCGTTCGAAGATTCGAACGCTCGTTCGAATGGGACTTAGTCATTTTCTCGGTGTAAAATAGACTGACTGCACAGCCCAAATCCATGGAACTGTTTTGGGCAGGAAAATGTGCTTGCGGTCGGTCATAAAGGACTTCCAGCTAACTCTTTAACCCCTGGATGGAATTGGCTGAATGTTGGACATGTTTGTAAGTAAAGTGTGCTGATTAATAATATGTGATTTATAATGTTATTTATTAATATTGGATGTATAGTTTTGGAGTTATAAAAATGCATAAAATGTATACATTTTAGCTTGGAGATAATTGAGTAGATACAGTAAGAAACTCAATTATCTGCCAAGCAGAGGGGAGGGAATCTGTGGGATGTAACCGTTATCTGGTTGGTTAATGCCTAATTGCATGTGGGCGTCTGCCTTGCAGGGGAGCACTGCATAAAAGCAGAGTACCTTCCATTAAACTGAGTTCTACTTCACCCTCAATTTGGAGTGCCGTCTCTTATTGGGGGAATCTGCTACAAGGGATTGCTATGCTTGTCATACTACCTTGCTAAATCACTGCTAAGCTCTTGTAAGCGCTGGTTCCTGTTTTGCTCTCTGGAGGAGTCTACGGTGGTTATGGTGTCTGTTGCAGTGCTTTGAGTCCTCAGGAAGCACTAGGTACCCAGTCCGGGTGCCAGGCGATCCGTTACATTGGTGGCAGCGGCAGGATGGCGTCCTAGTGCGAGGAGAAGCTGCGCAGAGGCACCGGTTACGTTTGGAATTACAATTTGAGGGCAACGCTAGTATTCGTACAGCGCCCCTGTTCACAGAAAACATGACCTATCGCTTTGAGGGCGACGCTTACAGGGACGAGGTCATGAGGTGGTTAACCAGATATGGCCCGAATCCTCCGACAGAGACGATTCTGGCAACCGTGCGCAAGTTGGATGCGGAGAATCGAGCGGCATTGGAATGCGAGTGCCGATTGCGGAGATTGGGGCTGTGGCCAATTGGTCTCTCTGCCCAGCGGCAGTGTGTATCCCAGGGAGCTGAAGGTGTCGTCCTTCCTCCCCAGCGGCAGTGTGAGTACCAGGGAGCCGAAGGTGTCGTTCTTCCTCCCCAGCGGCAGTGTGTATCCCAGGGAGTTAAAGGTGTTGTCCTTCCTCCCCAGTGGCAGTATGTATCCCAGGGAGCTGAAGGTGTCGTCCTTCCTCCTCAGCGGCAGTGTGTATCCCAGGGAGCTGAAGGTGCTGTCCTTCCTCCCCAGCGGCAGTGTGTGTCACAGGGAGCTGAAGGTGTCGTCCTTCCTCCCCAGCGGCAGTGTGTATCCCAGGGAGCTGAAGGTGTCGTCCTCCCTCCCCAGCGGCTGAAAGTGTTCCAGGGAGAGGAATCGGTGAACACCTCTCCCCAGCGGCAGCTTAGTTTACAAAGGGTCACAGGGAGCTGATGGTGGGGCAGCTGAGGCAGGTGGTATCGGCCCCCAGCAGCAGGACGAAATATTGAAAGGGGAGACAGTCGGTCCCCCCCTCAACCGGCAGAAAGTGGGTAAGGGAGATGAACTCGTTACCCCCTCTCCCCAGCGGCAGTCTAGCCCACCAAGGGGAGATGATAAGCCCCACACACATGCAGATGGTCTCTGCACATGCCTCACGGGGCTAGGGACGGTCGGTCCTGTCCCCCGGCAGCAGGGAGGTTCATCCAAGGGGGAGACAGTCTGTCATGCCCTCCAGCAGCAGTACCGGGTCCAGAGTGAAGAGCCACCTACGACATTTCCTCAACTGGGCTCCAACCAGGCTACTCCCATGGTAGCGCTGGCAGCAGGGCAGAGTACCGCTGGTCTCTGCCCACTCAGCAACCCACCGATCCAAAGCGCCAGTAACCCCCAGAGCCGAAGTGGAGTTCCTGGACATGGACAAGCTACCCACTACCCCAGGTGTAGTAACTTTTCATTGTGGGTGGGCTGCACTACTGATTATGTTTTGTGGGTGGGTTGCTGGACTAACCAGGGCACTGACCGACAAGAGGTCAGATACCCTGTTAGTCTGGATGGTAAAGGGGAGAAATGTGTCTGAACCAACCTCACCACTGTGCACTGGATAAGCCTGGTTGCTAGCCTCCTGCCCTGCGACTATGGCCCTGGGGTGTATTAACCCTTTAAGTACTATATTTGGGCACAATGGATTTTTGTATGCTGTTCCTGGCCCTTTAAATACTTTGGAGCAGTGTTACAACTTTTAAACTGGCACTTCGAATGTTATTTATTAATATTGGATGTATAGTTTTGGAGTTATAAAAATGCATAAAAATGTATAAGTTTTAGCTTGGAGATAATTGAGTAGATACAGTAAGAAACTCAATTATCTCCCAAGCAGAGGGGAGGGAATCTGTGGGATGTAACCGTTATCTGGTTGGTTAATGCCTAATTGCCTGTGGGCATCTCCCTTGCAGGGGAGCACTGCATAAAAACAGAGTACCTGCCATTAAACAGGAGTTCTACTTCACCCTCAATTTGGAGTGCCTTCTCTTATTGGGGGAGTCTGCTACAAGGGATTGCTATGCTTGTCATACTCCCTTGCTAAATCACTGCTAAGCTCTTGTAAGTGCTGGTTCCTGTTTTGCTCTCTGGAGGAGTCTACGGTGTCTGCTGCAGTGCTTGGAGTCCTCAGGAAGCGCTAGGAGCATCCTTCAACGGAGGTGCCCAGTCGGGGTGCCCGTCGATCCATTGCACAGTTTTCGTCCTAATGGATTTTTTTTTTTTAAACGAATGGTTTGCGGCTGAAATTCGAGATGACGAATGGAATTTTTATTTAGTATGAAATCATTTGTACGAAACGAAAATTTCACTGGTGCACATGTCTACCTTGCAGTACATGTCTAGCATTCAATATACTTATTCTCCTTTTTTCAGGTATAAATGATTCATTGAGGAAAAGAGACAACAAGATTTGAAAACACAATAAAGTATTGATAACATCTTCCACATTGTACAAACATTAGTGAATAACAAAACTTGTGACAAAATAATATTTACTTATCTACTGCACATATACCACCAGCAGTAGGCAGCAATATTGTAATTATTAATTTGAAGCATGTTATTAAATGAAAACAGTAAATTATCTCCTCCTCTCCCATTCATGACTCTCTCTCTCTCTTTATCTTCGTATCACTCCCACTAATGATTGCCTCACTACTGATCCTCCTAACAATACCGCCCATACCTCTCTGACTTCCCTTCCTCCCGTCACTCCAACCATCCCCTTGACTTAAAATTATCCCATCAACCTCACCCACCCATCACTCCTTCACTCCCCATAACATCCAACCAATGCCTCCTTTACTCCCCATCCACTCCTACACATCCCTTCCCCTCCACATACTCATATCACACCCATCCATATCTTTACTTTCAATACTCATAATCATTCCTACCCATCCCTCTCCATATTACTTGCACCTGCCTTCTTTTTTTTGTACAACAAATGTATATAAAATGTTGTATTCTTAAATATTTGCACAGTTTTACAAGTTGGCCAATCCATATGAAAACCAGTGGAACCTATAAGAACATTCCATTATTGACTCCTTTTACATCTTGTCCCACTTTCTAGAACAGGACACTTTCATTAATCTTCTCCATGACTTACTCTCTCTGGACAAGCCCGCCTCATTTCTGGGGTCCATTCTGGACCATTCTGGGTGTCACTTGTGATTTAAGCTGCATAAATGGCAAGGCCCCCACCAAGCTTGATCACATAACTTACTTACTTAATTTAACAAGTTTTCCAAAAGATTCAATACTGTTAGAAAAACATTGACTTTATTTGGTGAAATAAATCATTTGGAAAGTTTTTCTAACAGTATTGATTCATTTGGAAAGCCTATTGAATTGAGGTCAAAGTTGGTAGATATTGAATTCCCCAGTGCACACACACTGTACTGTCCTATCCAACTTTGGATTCTCTTTTGATTCATAGGGCATTAAAGAAACACTATGGCATTAGGAATACAAACCTGCATCCCAACACTACAGTACCTCAATCCCTTTAGGGACTAATTTCTGTTGGTCATTAAAATGTATAAAAATAAAAAAGCTTTTCCCTGAAGCCAACTCACTTTCGACATTCGACTTATTTTGAAAATATGCAACTCCGAAGCTTTGCAGAAACACCTAGCATCCAACAGGCAGGCAAATCGCCGCTCACCAACTTTGAAAAGCCAAATCTTAGACATATCTTAGACATATACCTCACGATCGCAACACACACAACCCATATCTCTTTCCCATACATAGCCGCATGGGAGAAAGACTTGGGACTTGGGACACCTGAGGACGCGGGAGACTGGTCAGAAATTTGGGAGGCCATATTCACCCATACAATTTACATGACACACAAAGAGCAGGCCTACAATATGTTATTCCGATGGTACCTGACATCCCAAAAACTGACCATTATGCACAAAATATCCACAAATCTTTGCTGGAAACAATGCGGAACTGTGGGAACATTCCTCTATTGTTGGTGGACATGCCCCAAAATCAAACCAATATGGCAATCCATCACATCACTCCTCACAAGACTACTGACCAACCCTTGCCCCTTAGACCCATGGGCACTACTCCTCTCCAAACCACTGGACACATTCAGCAGAGCAGAAAATAAGCTGATAGCAAGAGTAGCCCTGGCTACGCGCACAGCAATAGGAGAGGTCTGGTCTTCCACGCACATTCCCACACAAACGGTGATACTCAAGAAACTACAGGACCACATAGACATGGACAGACTCACAGCCCAAATCCATGAGACCCCCAAAACATTCCACAAGATATGGGATACCTGGCTAGAAGGAGACACATCACTTCCTTGGTAATTGCAAACCACCACCGCAAGACAAGCTGCCATGACATCCACATAAGCTAGACACCCAAATACCCTTTCCGCTAGCTCTTCTCTATTACCCAACCACAACTCACCAAACCCAACTCACCCAGCCCCTGGTCACTCAACCCCTTCTCAAAACCTAACCACCCTATTAGGGACCTACGACATACACGCCCTACTCCAACTTACTCCCAATACAAGACTACAGACAGCATGCCCCGAGAAACAGCCTCCACAGACAGAACTAGGGACACAACCCACTACATAAGAATGGACAGACGGGAGCATACCCGCCAAGGTGCGGCTAAAGGGTTGAACCCTCCCCCAGAGGGGATGAAACATGGAGTCCTTACACTAGCATTCCTCAAAAGCCCACCCTCATAGACTGGAGAGGACCGGACTTCACAAAGGGCACCTATAGATTATGATACGGCGACCCCTGTGACCGCGGTATTTACGCCAGTGCATGCAGATACACGTACACTTAAAGGATCACTATAGGCACTCAGATCACTTCAGCTCAATGAAGTGGTCTGGGTGCCAAATCCTTCTAGTTTTAACCCTGCAGCTGAAAACATATCAGTTTCTTTGAAACTGCTATGTTTCACTGAGGGTTGATCCAGCCTCTAATGGCTGTCTCACTGACAGCCGCTAGAGGAGCTTCCGCGATTCTCACTGTGAAAATCCCAGTGAGAAGATGCCTGACGTCCATAGGAAAGTATTGAGTAATGCTTTCCTATGGGCGGTTTGAGTGTGCGTGCTGCTCTTGCCGCACATGCGCATTCGGAGATGAGAGGCAGATTGGGGCGGAGAGATCCCCTGCGCCAAGGGAGCTCGGCACTGGTGAAAGGTGAGTGCTGAAGGGGTTTTAACCACACACACTCTCACGAACAGATGCATACACACTAGCTAACAGACACAGGGTTGACAGTGTCACTTTACATTTTAACTTGAATTCTCACTTTGGTGAATAACCCTGTAAATTTGAGGATAGTCTTGGTATTCTTGGTATTCCTGTATTAAAATTCTTAATGAGTAGATGTTAATCTATTTTGACAGAGGGTGTAACATACTGTATATACCACAGATTAATGACATATCCTTGTAGTTATGTGGAAGTGAGGTAGAGGGAAATTAAACCAAAGTTACCAGGAGAACAATGTAAAAGTTCATGTTTGAATTTAGTTGACAACTTAATGCTATAATATTTGGAGGTTTTATGACCTGACTGACTAGAAATATAAAAAAAATAAAAATAAAAATCTGTACCTATTCTAAGTAGCACTATAGCACCATATACATTGGAGTTGGATCTATATTCTGTATAAATTCCTGATTGGGTTGATTGATTCTGTGTTTGACTATGTGCATAGATGTTTTGGATAGAAATGCATTCTTTGTGGAATAACATATGCTGCTTAAATGGAAAACCAATCATGCTTGAAAATGTTTTACACATCCTAGAAACTGCAATAATAAATACATCATCAACATCTTAATAGCTTGTCGTATTAAATGCCTTTCTGCTTAAGAATATATAGCTATAAACATGATTCATATGTGAATTCCTTTTGTGATTGCTGTGGAAACTAGAACATTTGTCATAGAGGTTAGGCTAAATATTTTGGAATATTACAAGCAAAACAATTATGAAAGGACATATTGGGATACAATAGTCACTTTAACTGTTGCTGCACTTCTGAGAATTAATATTGGAAAAAAACTCAAATATCATAATGTTATTGTAATCTGCCTGCTCTTCAGTTCACCTACACCTCCCTGTGTGAATTTAAAAAAAATGTAGTATTTATTTTCTCCATTGCAGTAGTGTTGTCTCAGAGGCCACCTCACCACCATGGATGAGATCATCAATCCAATAGGGAAGCATTCGGAGGCTAATGTACATGCGCAGCAAACCACAGCACTGCATCAGCTAAACAATGCTCTAGGAGCAGCTTTTGATTGAGAGCTGAGTTTGACTCATTTCTCAAAAGGAGAAATGCAATGAAAACACTGGGTGCAGTCCTTTACTATAAATTGCTTCGAAAGTCTGAATTGTGTGGCATGGGTCCTTGTAAGTGTATCAGTTTTTAACACGAAGGTCTTTAAAAGTGACAATTAAGGGATGGGACTATATTTGTGAATTTTTGTGGTTAGGATCATGCTTTTTTTTTGTAGTGCAGGATTCTGAATTTTAGGCAGCGCTGGCGAATACATGTTACACTCACATATTGATGCCATTAATTCAGCCCATCTTTTGGAACAAATATACCAGCAGAACATCTGGGAAGATAAAAGATAGAAGCAGTTTAATGCTTTTCCCCCAGCTCCTCTCCCTGCATATTGCTATTAGGGTAGGTGATTTATTTATACACAGGAGCTGCAAATAGAGTGTACAACCAACAATCACAGACAGACTGAGAAATATATGTCCTCATACTGCCCACTGAGTAAAAAAGCTCTGATCTGAATATAATTATAAAATAGTTATACATATCACTAAAGTGTGAACTTTTGCCATCTCACATAAACATTGATTTGTTTATATCAAAGGGTATTTTACTTATGCTACATATAAATTACCCCAACTTCCTATGTAGCGGTGCAATGAAATAATCATTTTTTTCTGCCCACAAAACCACACACATCTAATGGAACCACTAAAGAAAATGAAATTATATACATAATTGTAGGCATCATGTGGCTCAAAGATCAAACTCTGTTTTTCTTCTAATCTGTCCTGGTTCCCTAGTGCATCATATGTCAAGAATGACGTTGCCTTTTCCTATTTCCCTTTGGGTTCTTTTTCCTTTAACAATCTTTCATCAGTCTAGATTATATTAGCAAGTGTTAAGTGAGCATCTTGCTGGTGGATTTGCAATTTTATATTCCTAGTTTTAGTGCGTTTACTTGTCCAGGCCAGCAAGATGATTTCCATGCTTGTGTCGAAACTTAGCATCTACACTCTTCTGATCTGGGTCCTGTAAAGCAGGGCTCCACAACCAGTGTGCCGCAGCACTGTTCTAGGTGTGCCGCCAGATGTGCCACCCTTGCAACGTCCCAACCCACTTTTTTTTGCATTTTTTTTTTGTAGTTGCCTTGTGCTGCTCCATCATGGAATACCATGCAAACTAATTTGGGAGGGGAGCCCACTCTCTGAGCCACAGAGCAGCACGTGTCATGTGACAACACAACACTCAGAGTTACGTATGACATTGATAGCCCCCACCTTTGTGAGAGGTAAAAAAGCAGGGAGGGGGGCACAAATCTATGTGAGTTTATATGTGTGTGTATCTGTGTTTGCCTGTGAGTGTGTGTTTCTGTATAAGTACAAACACCTTGTATTACATTGTCCATGCTCTAGTAATTTCCCGCATGGATTATTGTAACCCTCTCCTGATTGGTCTTCCCAAAAACCGTACTGCACCCCTACAGTCCATAATGAACGCTGCTGCTAGACTGATTTTCCTCTCTAATCGTTTCTCTCACACCTCACCCCTCTGCCAGTCCTTACATTGGCTTCCTATATGCTATAGGAGTCAATTCAAGGTACTAACTCACACCTATAAAGCACTGAACAACTCTAGCCCCTCTTATATCTCCTCACAGATCCATAGGTATGTCCCTTCTCGGTCTCTCCGCTCTGCCCGTGACCACCTCCTGTCCGTTGTCCGCACCCGTACAGCCAACTCGTGCTTGAAGGACTTCTCGCGGGCGGCTCCCTTCCTATGGAATAGCCTGCCTACCGCCATCAGACTCTTCCCTAGTCTTGCATCTTTTAAGAAGTGCCTTAAAACCCATCTCTTTAGGAGAGATTATGGCCTCCAAGATTAACCCCTACCTCACATACCTGTCTCCTGCTCTCTCCTAAAGGGCAGCCCACCTCATCTGACTGCAAATTCCTGTCCTAATGTGTTTTACACCCCACCTCCTATAGAATGTAAGCTCGATTGAGCAGGGTCCTCTTCAACCTATTGTTCCCGTAAGTTTATTTGTAATTGTCCTATTTATAGTTAAATCCCCTCTCATAATATTGTAAAGCGCTACGGAATCTGTTATTTTACAGCGAGTGCATATTTATTATAAGTATAATGTATGCATCTAGTACTTATATTAGGTAAATCAAAAAACAAACAAAAAAAACATATCTCTGTGTATGCACTTTATTACTCCTATTTTTTTTTACATATATTTTTACTTGAGCTGTGCTGTGGAACTCTGAAAAGAGCATCGGTGTGTATTGGGGCAAAAATGGACTATTACTGAGTATTTTATGAACATTACTTGTGACCCGAGGACATTCACTAAACCTTTGGCTCCTATATTGTTCTACAAAAATAAGGTTAATGTCTGTGGTCAAGATCTTCCTGGTTTAGACTCCTTTCTGTAACAGACAACCAAGAGATATTTGAAATGGATTGCATGTTCACCCTGCTTTGAAAATATGACATTATGTATTAACAAATAAGTGACAATAGCAAGAGAGAAACTGGAACTCAATGTCGGTTCTTTTAGAAATAACATCTAGGAAAGTTGAAAATTCTGAGATATACCCTTTTGTGCAGACTGACAGTCAGTTGTTGAATGTTGATGGCCATTTGATGAGGCTTTCAGTTAATCACTGAAGCCACCTTACTATATAGTGCATCTGTCTAACTGTCAATCTGTCCCACGGTGAATCTGGCAGTGCCGAATCGGTGAGTGCACCAGTGATCACAATTAGTGACCATCTTCCTGTCACTATGCTAAGTTTGCAATCGTGAATGGATATAAAGAATAGACTCCATGATTTAAATTGTGATATGGTTATCCTAAATATCTTTTTGTAAGAGAATTGGATAAATTATCATGCTATCCTGGGCAAGAGTTAAGGGAAGCATTTGGAAGGAAGACAAGTCCACTTAAACTCAAAATATAAACCTCTCCATGCGGTGGATGACATAAAGTCTAGACAGATAAACCATGCTCTCCAAAGAAAACATGGTCATTGTACAGCTAGCCATACACTTTCTATAATTTGTCCCACTGAGTGCTAGTTACACAGGTCACTATGTTAATAATTCCAACATTGTATATACTGCTGAAATGTGGAACATCAATTACGGTATGTTATTGCAATGGCAAAAGGTTATCTAACCGTAATGACTTTTTTTCAAAAGGTATAACATATATGGAAAAATGTCCACTAATGACTACCAAATTTTAAACCAATGTATTTTCTACGACAAACCAGTGTACTCAGAAATAATGGCCATTTATATGTAATCCCTGCAATCATGAACATTAGAAAAGAATATGCTGTTTATAAGACTGTATTATGTGCCTTCTCTGTGCAAAACTATTATTGAATGTCCAGAAAGTAACATTAGACTCAAAAACCTCAATCCAAAGGAATTGTGTCTGGATAATATTTGTGGTTTTCTGTCAACAAATAATGACAGTTAAATATCTTCTTGTTTATTAAAAAAAAAGCAGAAAAAGAAGAGACAAAAAGTACATTTGTTCTTCCACTAAACAATGTTGAGTAATGTAAGGAGATGGCTTATATCTATCAGCAGTTTCATCATTAGGAAAAACGAAGGAATATGCAGGAACTGGCCCTGCTTTTTAATATATTACACAAATAAAGCATTACAACTCATTAAATATATACTTGAAAACATGCCATAAAAATGGCCACCTCTCATACTACTCCCTAAACACTTCAAAAACCCAAGCCATGGGAATAGGCCTCCCCTCCTCCCTAATACAAACACTGAGCAAGTCATATCCATTTGAATGGAGAAAAGACCATATAAAATACCTGGGACTCCACTTTACCAGGAAAGCCACATACATAATAGCAGGGAACTATATCAGAGTGTGGAATGAATGTAAACTAACCTTGAAGAACTGGGGCCCCCTCTTCCTTACATGGACTGAAAGGATAGTAGCAGTAAAGATGTCTGTACTCCTACGGTTACAGTATGTTTTTAGGACTCTGCCGTTGCGCATACCCCAATCATACTTCAAAATGATTCAAATTGACATAAGTAAATTGACCCTAAGCACTGAAACTCTTGAAGGCGCCACTGAGAGCGGGTGGTCTGGCAGTCCCAGATGTTCGCACCTACTACCACACATCCATCCTTGCGTCCGCATTGCCGCATTTTCTAGATCAACATCCCCCACAATGGGTGAGACTGGAAAAACAGCTGATGGAGCAGTAAGATATCCCACACATACTATGGCTACCCAAACAACTTAGACCGTCCGTACATAATATGCCAACCCAAATGTCCTTATTACTGCACATATGGGATTTGCATAGACCTAAACTGAGCAATAGCTCCCAGATTTCCCAGGCCACAACAACATGGGCCCTCACATACTGCATCCCCACCTTCCATGCTAAACCTTGGCAGGAGAAAGGCCTCACACACCTGACCCACATCTACACAGGGACAACACATAAATACTTCACCACCCTCACACTTTTCCTATAGACAACTGCAATCCTTTCTGTATAAACATGAACCCCAAGGCCCCATACAGCAACCAACAGGCATACAAACCCTTACTATATGGGAGAAAACATGTATTAACCAACATCTACCAATGTCATGCAGACCGCTCTCCATGTGTTACAGGCTGCTCTTAGACTACACACCACTACCAGACGCAACAGCTGCGAAACAGTGGGCGCGGGAACTTGAAGCGGAGATTTCCCTACAACAGTGGGAGGACATAGTTGTCTCCCCCCAAAAAACTTGTCAAGTCTGCCACACTCTTAGTACAACATATGAAAACGATATACTGATGGTACTTAGTACCAATAAGACTGCATCAACTCTTCCCTTCTAGCTTCCCGACATGCTGGAGATGCACCTCACACATTGAATCCGTACTTAATATATGGTGGCAATGCCCGCGGATCCAACCCTTCTGGGAGGCCATAAGAACAGTGCTACTGGAACTCACACATACCGAACTGACTTATGACCCACTCAGTTACTCCTTTCAATCCCTCCCAAGATACCTCAACATATTCGAAAAATCACTTATATCATTCTTCTAACGGCTCAACGTGTAATTTCATGAACGTGGAAATCTCACAGTACCCAGGGATGGTTCTCTCAGAGTTAGACAACCAAAAAATATATGAACAACGCTTCAACAACATATGCCCCCCTACCAAGACAACCTTAGCAGCCTGGAGGGCTTGGGACACATGGAGACTGGCACACCATAAATGAGTGCTTTGTAGCTCACCCTGTACTGATGCTGTAGTTCTTTATCTACAGTGCTTATTAAAACAATGAAGTAAAAAAAATCACTGCATTACCAGTACTTACTGTGAATATGATACATCGGTCGATACTTACCCCCCCCCCCCCACCTTAACACTTCCCTTCTTTCTTCTGTACCCACTCCCCTCCTACCACCTGTTGTGTATTGTCAAAAACCAATAATAAATTGTCAAAGTAAAAAAAAAAAAAACATGCCATAAAATATGCTCAAGGTTTCTGAAAGCAGCACTTGCATATACTTCACCAAGACCAGTAAGAGCATCCTCTAATCTGGATCTTCTCATTCTGGTCTATGGGATATTTTCTTGTCCAGCCTATGGGATATTTTCTTTGGCCATCAGGGATTTAAGGGATCAGTGGTTCAGTTTCAAACTATAGTTGCACTCACCAGATCTTATAACATAGGATGAATGAAACTCATAAACAGGTTTATAGCAACCTTACTGTGACTTATAACAGTCTACTCATAGAGAGCAGGATATTCTCTTTGAATGATACAAAGCTATTGTGATCCTTATTATTATTATTTTATTATTTATATAGCGCCATCAGATTCCGTAGCGCTGTACAATGGGTGGACTAACAGACATGCAATTGTAACCAGACAACTGGACGTACAGGAACAGAGAGGTGGAGGGCCCTGCTCAATGAACTTACATTCTAGAGGGAGTGGGGTATAGTGACACAAAAGGTAAATTAAACGTTACAAAGTAGGTTGTTAGAAAAGTATTCACTGAGGGCTTAGTAGGTAATTTTTGACAGTTGCAGGAGTCATGGGGGGGAGGTAGGGATAAAAACAGTTTAATTAATATGCTTTCTTGAAGAAGTGAGTTTTCAATTATTTTTTGAATGAGTGGAGACTGGGTGAAAGTCTTACGGAGAAGGGAAGGGAGTTCCACAGAAGAGATGCAGCCCTGGAGAAATCTTGGAGGTGAACATTAGAGGTGGGAGTATGGACGGAGGATATACGTAGGTCTTTGGCAGAGCATAGGGGCCTTGATGGGACATACTTGTGTATTAGGGAGGATAGGTAGGTTGGAGCAGTATTATGTAGGGTCTTGTAAAGAAGCACCAGAATTTAAAATTGAGTCCTATATCTGGCTGGAAGCCAATGCAGGGACTGGCAGACCGTAAGGTGTGGGAGTTACGAGCGGCCAGGAAAATTAGCCTTGCCACCAAATTCATTATAGATTGCAGCAGTGCAATCTGGGAACATGTAAGACCACTGAGAAGGGTATTGCAGTAGTCAAGGCGAGAGAGAACAACAGCATGGACCAGCTCATTAGCCGCATCCGACATTAAATAGGGGCGGGTGCGCGCTATGTTTTTGAGATGGAAACAACAGGATTTGGTGATTGATTGGACATGAGGGGTGAAGGAGAGGTTGGAGTCAAAAAGAGCACCCAGGCAGCGAGCCTGCGAGGTAGAGGTGATAGTAACACCATTGACTTGGAGTAAGACAGAAACGGGAGTAATAACACTTGAGGGAGGAAAGACCAGAAGTTCTGTTTCGGACAGGTTGGGTTTAAGGAAGTGAGCAGCCATCCAGTTGTAAATCGCAGAGAGACAGTCAGAGACACAAGTCAAAATCAGGAGAGGACAGGGAGATTTGCGTATCATCCACATAGAAATGATAACTGAAGCCAAAGGAGCTGATGAGTTTACCAAGGGAGGCAGTATAGATCGAGAAAAGTAGGGTCCAACTACAGAACCTTGGGGGACGACAACAGAGAGTGGTTGGGGGGAAGAGGCAGAGTCAGAAACACTGAAAGAGCGCTGGGAGAGGTAGGAGGAGCACCAAGATTGAGCAGTATCCCGGAAACCAAAATTACGGAGAATGTGAATGTGAGAATGTGAAGCCAGCCAGCCATCAACACTGGATGTAGCCGAGAGGAGGCTGAAACACCCGCCCGAGAAAGCATCCCGACCGGGCCCACAGAGACCTGGGCGCACACAGAGTTTGCTCCATCACTGGCAAGCACTCCTGAAGGACTTTACTACAGAGTCAGAGGAGAAAGGGTGGAGAGCTGACCATGAGAGGCCGTTCTGGACCGCTCAAGCGGACTTGGGCACAGCTGGCGCTGGATGGACCCCTTGTGGCGACTGCCTGCCCGCTGGAGGTGTGAGTGCCCTAGCCCATGGGTATGTGGGTCCCCAGAGGGCCGAGTCCCCGATGCCGTGAGCCCGGTGGGGCCTGCGCGGCCCCTCCGGCGGACCGGTGGCCGGGGGGGGGGTGCGCGCCGGCTCCAAGTAAGCGGCCGGCACCGGGAGAGACAGAGGGCAGCGCCCACCTCTGAGTCTGGGGCAATTGGTGGTATTGGGGAGGTGCAGGGAGAGGGGGGCCCATGGACTCTAGGTGTGGGAGTCGGATGGATAGCCCCTGCTCCCGAGTGCCCACAAAGCTGCAGAAGGCCCCGGAGACAGATGGGGACCCGGCGGCCTAAGAACTGCAGGGAGGTTCTGCAATGAGCAGCTCCCATTGCGGTTGACAGTACCAGAGTCCTTAATATTATATTATGTGCCTACTGAACTGCATTGAAAACAGCATGTCATACTATATGTTACACTAGTTAATATTACTGCCCCCAGCGGCCAGAGATTACTACCACTTATTACTGCATGCATAGCAAATAAGCAAGTACTGCACTTATCGACCATTTGATACTCAGCACCCACATACAAAGTGCACAACTATTAATCATAATTCAGCTTCTCTGTTGTCAGTTCTAATGCTATAGTTCTCTAGGTTTTATCCGAAGCAAAAACTATTCTCGCAAAGTTACTGTAAACTTAATTTACTTGCCTGCATGTTCATTTAACTACGTATAAGACTAGAGATTAATGCCACTTATTACTGCATGCATGGTAAATAAGCTAGTACTGCACTCATTGACCATTTCATACTCAGCACCCGCATACACCGTGCACAACTCTTAATCATAATTAAGCTTCTTTTCTGTCCGTCCTATGGATATAGTTTTTTCGGTTTTATCCGAAGCAAAAACTAATCTCGCAAAGTTACTGCATACTTAATTCACTTGCCTGCATGCTCATTTAATTACGTATAAGACTACCCATGCGGAAAGCGCCATCACACGCATAGTTGGACATGGGAATGGCCCAGATAACTACATAATGCATTATTATGCCTGTTAAATGCCCTTGTTTTACTTCATTGCATGTCTCATCTGACTTATATGCATCTGCGCAGGCAACTAAATGCTCTTTTTCGCAATTCAAAAAATGTCTGCCTACGCTTCGTTGCGACTCTAATAAACATATTCAAAACAAAGTTTGTGGCAGACAAGGTGGTAGAAGGAGGGGGAGTAAAAGGGCGAAGAAGAGCATCAAAAGTGTGAAATAGGTGTTTGGGTTGATGGGACAGTGTGTTAAAGTAATTAAAGTGGCACTGTCATGCCGAATCCCGTTTTTTTTTAACCCCCCTCCCGCCTCCACTACATCCAATTGACCCCTTAGTCACCCCCAAATGATCCTAAGCCCCCCATATTACCTCTTTTTTAATCTTTATTTTCTGCCCCAATCTTTATTCAGGGCTCTGCCATCTTTGTGTGGGTAGGTGAAGTCCCTGTGGGACATGTCATCTGCCCACACTGGATAGTGCTGTGAGATTCCCGCACATGCCCTGTGAAACACCTGGACATGCGAACGGGAATTTCATCCATTCATTCATTCGTCAGACAGACGAATGAATGAATAGAAAAATCAGACGAACAAACTAACACCGAATATCAATGTTTATTTGTTCTTCAGTTTGTTACAAGGAGGGAGCTACCGGCATGCAGCTCCCTCCTTGTAATATGTAAAGACAGAGGCGGCAGGGAGCAGTGCTCCCCGCCACTTCCTAAGCCCCCCAGGTCCCCCTCTCACTCTATGGGGGTCAATATGACCCCCATAATAGCACAAGGGAGATTAAAATCTCCCGAATGCCCCTACTCGCTATACCGCGAGTAGGGGCATGTCTACTAAACAGTGAGCAGCCTGTGCGGTGGGTGGGGGCCATAATGATAATGAGGGAGGGGGGACCTAATGTCCTCTCCCCCCCCCGGCCCCCACCCTTGGCGACGGATGGGGGCCATAATGAAAATAAGGGGGGACCTACTGTCCTCCCCCTCTTCCGGCCCCTACCCTGGGCGGCGGGTGGGGGCCATAATGATAATGAGGGGGGGGACCTACTGTCCTTCCCCCCCTCCCGGCCCCCACCCTGGACAGCGGGTGGGGCCCAAAGTCAAATTCCCCCCATCAAAGGTGACTAGGGGTCCCCAAGCCCCTAGTCACCCACCTCCCCACCCAAATAAAAAGGCCCCTACCTACCCCCCTCACCCTAAAAAATAGTGAGGGGGAATAAAATAAAACTAACCTGTAAAGTAAAATTAAACTTACCATTCGACGTCTTCTTTTTTCTAAAATCTTTATTTTTCAGCCCCAAAAAAGGCCAAATAAAAAACTATCATACCCGCCGAACATAAAATAAAATAAAAAACCCGAGCGCAAAAAAAAAAAACCTGACGAAAAAGAAAAAACATGAGCGCAAAAAAATAATCCATCTTCACCCATGGAGGGCTCCGCGCAGACTGAGCTCCGCAGGGCGGGGGAAGGCTTATAAAGCCTTGCCCCGCCCTGCAATTAGGCTTAGAACAATCTGATTGGTTGGTTTAAGAATTTTCCCACGCTGTGTAAAATGACACAGAGCACGGTGATTGGATGGATTTCAAGCCATCCAATCACAGTGCTCTGTGTCATTTTACACAGTGTGGGAAAGTTCTTTGGAATTTTCCCACGCTTAAACCAACCAATCAGAGTGTTCTAAGCCTAATTGCAAGGCTTTTTATTTTTTGTCAGGATTTTTTTTTGGCGCTCGTTTTTTTTTATCTTATTTTAAGTTCGACGGGTATGATGGCTTTTTATTTGGCCTTTTTGGGGCTGAAAAATGAAGATTTTAGAAAAAAGAAGACGTCAAATGGTAAGTTTAATTTTTCTTTACAGGTTAGTTATTTTATTCCCCCCTCACTATTTTTAGGGTGAGGGGGTTAGGTAGGGGATAGTTTGATTTGGGTGGGGGGTGGGGGGGTGACTAGGGGCTTGGGACCCCTAATCAACTTGATTGGGGGTTTTCATTTAGGGCCCCCACCTGCCGCTCAGGGTTGGGGCTGGGGGGGGCAGTAGGTCCCCCCACCATTCTTATCTAGGGCCCCCACCCACCGCTCAGAGGTGGGGGCCGGGGGGAGGACAGTAGGTCCCCGCTCCTAACTTTATTTAGGGCCCTCACCCTCCGCTCACGGGTGGGGGACAGGGGGGAGGACAGTAGGTCCCCCCCTTATTGTTTTTTTAGGGCCCCCACTCACCGCTCAGTGGTGGGGGCCAGGGGGGAGGACGGTAGGTCCCCCCCACCATTCTTATCTAGGGCCCCACCCACCGCTCAGGGGTGGGGGCCGCGGGGGAGGACAGTAGGTCCCCCCCACCATATCTTTATTTAGGGCCCCCACCCCTGGGGGAGAGGACAGTAGGTCCCCCCTTATTGTTTTTTATGGCCCCCACCCACTGCTCGGGGTGGGGGGATGGTAGGTCCCCCCCACCATTCTTATCTAGGGCCCCCACCCACCACTCACGGGTGCGGGCCGGGTGGGAGGACAGTAGGTTCCCCCCATATCTTTATTTAGGGTCCCCACCCACCGCTCAGGGGTGGGGGCCAGGGGGGGGAGGACAGTAGGTCTCCCCCTTATTGTTATTTAGGGGGCCCCCACCAGCTGCGCAAGGGGGGGGGCGGTTATTAGTTTTGTTTGTTTTGGTTTTGTTTTTTTAGTGAGCAGCCACAGGCCGCTCATTGCTTACTAGAAATGCCCCTACTCGCGGTATAGCGAGTAGGGGCATATTATTTACTAATACTAAGTAATCTTTACTTAGTATTCGTAAATGTGGCTGAAATACCAATTAAGGTCTTTCAGCCTTTTAGTAGATAGCTCCCTGATACCGTGTGAATTAGGGAGTTATCTACTAAGCGGCTGCAAGATGCAGCCGCGGCAATGAATAGGATCGGAGTTTAATTCATTAGAATGAAATTCCGATACGAACAAAGTGCTGAATTGCATTCTAAAAGAAACAAACATACTGTTCTCATTCAGTTAGAACACAATTCGGCAGTTTCGTCTAAAATTACAGGAAGCATCGTGGGAACACAGAGGAAAGGTAAGAATTATGGGAAAATTGCTCTGACCAGCGGAAATGAAGCACACTTTGCTCCTCCGCTGGTCAGAGCTGGTCAAGCGGAGGAAACCTCCATAAGGCAAAGAGTCCCTACTTTGTCTTATGATTTTAAAGAAAACTAAAGAAGACAGGAAGAAAAGAAGAACAGATCCCGAGAGAAGGGGAGAAGAGGAAGAGATTGAGGAAAGGTAAGTTCAGCATGACAGTGCCGCTTTAACTTTTGTGGTGGAAAGAGCCATGCTGTAGGAACGCAGCATAGATTTATCGTAGAGGAAGTCAGATACAAAGTGAGACTTTCTCCATCAGCGTTCAGCAGTTCTAGAACATTTTTTGAGGTAACGGGTCAGCTTGGTGTGCCATTGTTGTAATTAGGGGTGCTTGCTGCGTTTAATTGTAGGAGGTGCCATGATGTTGATTTGAGAGGAGAGAGTTGAGTTGTAGAGTGAGGTTGCAGAGTTAGGGCAAGTTAGATTTGAGATGGATAAAAGGAGAGTTTGGAGTTTGGTGAAGAAATGCTGGAGATCAAGGCAGTTGAGGTTTCTGCGAGATTGGAGAGTTAAGGGTGGTGAAATTTGGGTATGGGGTATGCTTATGTCAAATGTTAGCAGTTGGTGGTCAGACAAAGGAAATGGAACAGTGGAGAGATTAGAGGTGGTACAGAGACTGGTGAAGATGAGGTCAAGAGTGTTTGCTGTATAAGTTGCTGAAGTAGACAACTGCGTGAGGCCAAAGAGAGCAGACGGGAGGCATCAGGACAGTTGAGTATGTTGATTGGGATGTTAAAGTCCCCAAGTATGAGGGAGGGAATGCTAAGGGAGAGAACACTCCTGGGTAGCCAGGAAGAAAAGTGTTCAATGAATAGTCTAGAATGACTGGGGGTGGAGGAAGGGGGGGCAATAGATGATGGCAATTCTTAAAGGTTTGGAATTCAAAAGGCGGACAATGTGAACTTCAAAGGAAGTAAAGGAAAGGGCAGGGGCAGGGACATTGAGGCGGATTAGAGGGAATCTTTAATGCTATATGTGTGTCAGGATTACAGTACCCCTACACGCAGAGCCTAGGTCAGAGCATAGAGAAATAGCACAGAGCGTATTACTGGACATTAGAGTGATCAGGCTTAATGCAGGTAAAGTGAAAAATAAAACCGTAGAAGCCAAAGAAAGGATTAAGGAAGTATGGAATGTCAAGTAAAATAGCCAGTTCAGCGTTACAGAGGTAAACGGGTCAAGAAACTAGCCACGGTCAATAACAGAGAATCACAGAACAAAATAATAATGCACAGATAGGGAATTAAATGGAAACCATGACAGGGCAATGGTCAGTTCTAGAGGAGGGGTTTCAATAGGTAAAAAAAAAACTGCCTATTGCAGTTAGCGTCATTCCTGTAATGCCAGGATATGTGATATCTGCGTTGCAAAAATTAACTTGTCTCAACTATTTTGCATTAGGGCAACATGTGCACACAATGTGGCAAAGCCTGATGGATATGTCATTGCAATGGCATTACCCCTAAAAAATAATATAGTTTTAAAAAAAATATACAGAGTAAATTGTAAGACAATAATGAGGATCCTGTCAGTACCATATTAACCCCTTAAGGACACATGACATGTGTGACATGTCATGATTCCCTTTTATTCCAGAGGTTTGGTCCTTAAGGGGTTAAAGGGACACTATAGTCACCAGAACAACTACAGCTTAATGTAGTTGTTCTGGTGAGTATAATAGCTCCCTTCAGGCATTTTCATGTAAACACAGCCTTTTCAAAGAAAAGGCAGTTTTTACATTGCCCCTAGAGACACCTCCAAGAGGCCACTCCTTAGATGGCTACTGAAGGGTCTTCCTGGTTTAGGGCTGCACAGTAAGCAGCCCTGCCGTTCTGCGTCTGCACGCTCTGCATGGAGACGCTGAATTTTCCTCATAGAGATGCATTAATTCAATGCATCTCTACGAGAAGGTCCTCATTGGCCAAAATGACATTTGGCCTCGCCCCCGTGCCGATTTTAGCCAATCCAATTCTTTTACTATGGGAAAGCATTGGATTGGCTAAAAATCAGCCATTTTGTCAAAAAGGGAGGCTTAAAGGGGGGCAAGTCACCTATATGGTGAGTTTAGCACTATAGGATCAGGAATACATGTTTGTGTTCCTGAACCTATAGCGATCCTTTAATATAATGTTTCAGCAGTAAAATCTTCTTTGTATTAGGGAATTAAAAAAAAGAAACGTATCCGATTTCTTCTTGAATTAAATGTGTGGCTTATTCAGTAAATTAACTGTGTAGCATTTTAAAACAAGCATCCATGTATCCTTGTAAGATTCTATCCCAAGCTGACTTTTCATGACTACATTATTTATAGTGTTTTAAAGTCAAGGATGCAGACAAAAAAATGGTGCCTTATCTATACATATGAGAAAGAAAAGAGAAAATCACAGGATGTTATTATCTACGTTGTTGTCAATTTAGCAAGCAACTCAACTAAACAAAACTGGTTCTTATACAAAAGTAAGAATTAAAACACACGGCCTGATTTAGGTCTGTAAGTGATTTTCATTCAATCTGCATTTTGCTTGCTTTTTAAATTCCATGTGGAAGTATCACAGATGTTGCTTGGGATTTAGTTTTGCAAGTTGCGTGGTGTTTAAATAAATACATTTTAAATTATTTCCATGAACAGCACATTGCATTACATTGTGAGTGCCTTTATCAAGAAAATATGTGAATTTTGCTACTGTGAAAATAAATATATAAATACAACATTGCAGAATGAACACCACTTGTTATTGATTTACCCTTTCAGGAGTTCACTCACAGAATGTAGAGCATCTAATAGCTCATGAAATGCACACATATTTCTCCAACCCAGGAACCAGGCTTCTTCATTATTTTTATTATTATTAAAATGATTTAATATTATGGAAATATTGTAATTTTGTGATTTTTTTATATATATATTTTAATCATACTTATTAGACTGTAAGCTCATTTGAACAGGGTACTCTTCAACCTATCATTCCTGTACGTTTTCTTGTAATTGTCCTATTTATATTTAAACCCCCCCCACTCATAATATTGTAAAGTGCTATGGAATCTGTTGGCACTATATAAATGGCGCTAATAATAATATCTTTTTTCTATACTATATATTTTGGAATATTTTTATATGCTGACCTTTTTTTAAAAAGCTTACACAGAATATGAAATCATTTGGAAAGCTTATCCAGCAGAAATACATTGAGGCTGTAGTTGGCAGCACTTTACAGTTATACATTAGGGATTTAAAAGTACTGAGGTAGAAAGTAGTGATACAAGAGACAAGAGACAAGAGGTGAAGAGGACCCTTAATCTAAGAGTGTATACATATGTATAATACACATCTGAACATAAAGATAGAGCACTCCATGATGTAACTTTAAAATACAGTATTTTGTCTAATTAAAATGCACATTAAGGATAAAACAAATAAATTACATTAAACCGCAGTTATTGTTACTAGTGCCCCATAGATTTGAAAGAAATACATTGTCACACTGATGGTTATTTCTCTAAATGTGTTCCTTACGGCATTAACTGTTCAAAAGTGTGCAAGGTCTTCTCCACAATGCATTTAATTGGAAGTCAGCTTCATCAAGTAAATCCATTAAATAGCCAACAGCAGGGCACCACATTCATCCTACACTTAAAATAGACTGTCAACAGTAACAAAAACAAAGAATATGAGAACTCTGAGAGCGGACAAAAGCTTAGAGAAACTCAGTAGATTTCCCTTCTGTCAATACCCGCTCAGGGTATTTGGCCCTGCAGAGAAGCTGTTGAAATCAGCTAAGTCGGTTCAGGGGCTGCTAAAGCACTCTCCTCTTAGTACACCGTGACTTCATTTTGCAGAGAATCTTGATTAATAAGCCCAATATCACAGCAAAATTGAGAAGCCTCCTCAACTCGCATACTGCTTGCTTGGCAGTCATGCCCAGCCCCCTTCGTCACCAATTCCTAACAAATTAAGCAACGATACGTTTTGCAGTGTTTGTGATTTGGGAATCACAGAACATGGGATCCTATAGGCCAATTTAGGTCTATTGCTGGACTGCCTCACTTCCCAGGTATCCAGCAATAATTCGGCACATGTCTATGTTGGAATGGATTGGTTGAAGCATCACCATCAACTAAAGCTCTGATCACAGCCTGGCTAACGGCAGGATCAGCCTCAAATAAATGCTAGACTGTCTGATTCCTGAGTCATCCATCATTACCCTGGCACATACTGTGACCAGCAAGTACAGGACTCCCATATGCCACATACTAAGCTACTGCTTTGGCATGTTGTCAAAGCTATCAGGGGCTACTGTGTACAGCTATTGCTTAAGTGCAGAAATAACAGGGTCTGTTGCAATCAGACGTCCATCCAGTGACCTAGAACTCTCCTGGTGAATTTTTATGTATGTAGCCATGTGCATATCTTAGATTCCACATAAAAGCCAGCTTACTACCTGCTGTTGGTACTGATATATACAGCCTTCTCCCCAGGTTATAAAAGGTTAAGGGTTGTGTAGTGGATGCCATCTTGGATCACTTGCATAGGTAGGTATTATCATTTCTGTTCAAAGTCTGACATAAATTTAAATTTTCAAACTTTTATTAGAGACACTTTGAACACTAAAACCACCTGTGCCTGTTAGCTCTTTGCTAATTACTTTCTATTAGGTAGTAAGGAAACAGACGACTAATCTATTCACTTGAAACATAGTTTGATTCATGAATTAAATTACAGGTGGCTACTGAGTATATATTCAAAATAATTCTGCAGGGTAGGATATGAGCAATGTTCACATCAAGAACAATGTCCAGAGAAAACAAAAGGGGTGCAGGCACTCAACTTTCCAAATATGACAACTATTTAATATCACCAGGTTTGCAAGGTCACCAAACACGATCTTTATGATGCAGTGGCTTGATAATGAGCAAAGTTCAGTGCCTCTACTCCTTTTCTCTTGTCTGGACATTGTGACCAGTGGTAAAGGCCTACCCCGGGTTCCGGAGCACCACATCCATGTTCGGTGCCACTGAAAATTAAGGATATATCATATGAGAGGAGTGTAGTCCTCTCCATAAGTGGTTTGTACCCATCAAGAACAATGTGAAGACCAGTAGAAATGTTATGTCCGGAGAAAGGCATACTTTATTTGGACAGGGGGAATATTAGCTTCTTCTTTTGATATCACACAGTGAAAAGATGGTAAGCAGACAGAAATGTAAGTTTTGCAAATATAAAAAAAAGAAATACAAAACAGTATGACGGGAGCTTTCTATGGGAGCTTTCCTCTGCAGGTACACCACTAATGCTGTATGTATGAGTGCAGAGTGCGTAAGTAATAAAACTAAGTGCGATATTTATTATATATAAGTGTATGTGGTTTATTACAATATCCAGAGGAAGAGTACTCAAAGTAAAGTATTTAGAGTGGGTCTATATCTGAGATTGGTTGAGTAAATGTTTTTTTTCACCACCTAGGAATCCTGATATTAAAGCTAAATTCTACCTAGAACTCGATTCATACATTTACTCTTTACTGTATAAACTGTCTATTGAAATATAGGAAGTTCAGCTTAGAATCACTATAGGAAATCAGCCTGTTCACGTAAGAAGATAATAAGAGATCAGTCCTAGCCTGGACAGCAAAGCTCGTGGATGCACTGAGCCTATAAAGATAACAAGAACAGTGTGCATGTATAGTTTAGAGATAAACCATATACAGGTTTTCTAAGGATTATCTATGACTTAAATCATTACCCATAATGTTGCTTACTATTGTAATTTGACAGAGCAGTATCCTAGTGAAGGCCTAGTCGTGCTGGTAGGTCTCACTGTTCTATGTTCGAATGTGCATGTATTGACTTTGTGTGAGATAAAGAGACAGAAATCTGATTATCTTCATATGCCATTCACACAAAACACACCAAGGTCAATGCAAAGATTTTTTTTTCCAAGTTTTATAAAATATAAACAGCAATACATCACCCTTATAACAGCTTGTACACAAAAAGCAGATAGTATGTGTTTATTAAGACATATTTGCACTTCTAATCAGATAAGCGTCTGGTGGGAATTATGACTTCAATCATGTATCAAACAGTTGCATAAGGGTTTCAGTTTAGAGGGAAAATACATTTGTTAAATTAAAACAATAACAAACAAGACAAATTGGTCACATATAAAAACACAATTAGTGCTTTTTTGGATCTGGACACTAGTGAACAGTATATTGTCCTCAGAGGAGAGCTGATTGAATGAGGGCTACCTCCCCTTTCCTAGGACTTGAGAGAAGTAAAATAGGCTTCCAAGTTTTTGGATATCCATCCGCTTTCACAAGGAAGACCTGTATACTTCTTCCAATGCCCAGTACTCTCGACTCCAGTGTAGGAATGTAGGAATGGCAATCTTTCTAATGTAGGAATGGCAATTTGTCTCCAATATAAGGATATTAGGGAGTTAGCTTCTCCCATCGAATCCCAAAAAACCTTGCTGAACATTTCTACCAGCTAGTAGGCTAGGCCTCCGCAATAAAATTTGAGATGGGGTATATGAGTGTGTAAATTTGAGTATAGGTCTTAACCATGAAAGGATCTCATTCCAAAAGGGCCAATATGTTCTATTGTCCCTTCCTCAACTTAACATCTCTAACAGAAGTTACTGTTTTGGGGGTTTATATAATGAAGCAAAATGAAGGTCTCTTGCCTACTAATGCTGACAGATGAGAATAAAATCTTTCTGAAGACACATTTCCAATCCATGGCCCTAACTGAATACGTAATGCTGCTTCCCATTTCAATATAACTTTGGCATTGCCTCTCGGGTAGCTGTTTAGACAAAGGAATACAGTTTACATAATGGTCTCTTAAGTTCCCCACGCAAAAAGCATATTTTCTCAAAGGTGGTTATTTCTCTAGGTTGCCATTTAGGGAGGACTTCAGAGTGCAGAAAGGGTTACAATTGCTCCCCTCCACAGAACTGCCAGAGAAAGTCTGCCACTGAAGATTGAGTGGTGTTTGGAGGGGTGAAGGGGTGGAAAGGGGGGACGGGGGAAGGTGCAAAGTCTTCAGACAAAAGATCTGCAACTTTTGCTAGCTACTTTTAGATACTAGATATTTGTGTAAAATGCATAAATAAATTAATTAAATGCATGCATGTTTTCATATGATGGTATATCCAATAAACAATCATTTAATTTGATGTACTTCTTGTATTTGGGCAGTGAACTGTCCCTGTAATTTATGGATTTATGGAAAAATTCAGTTGTGATTTTTGAGACGAGTATGATTTTTTTTCAACTTTTTTGCACAATCGGAATCATGTTATTTTGGAACTCTTTTGATTCAACAATAGAAACAGAAACAGTTATTACACGTAACTGTGTAAAATGTGCTAAACTAAAAAAGGTATGTAATTCTACAAAACACAACATATATCAAGAATCAATCGCTCAATGATTTTTGAGGGTGTATTATCTTATCTTATCACAAAATTGCCGTGTTTCTAACTATCTTTGCTTGGGCATAGAATAGGTTAAAACAAGCTTACATAAAAAAGTATTTTGATGACCAGAAAAAACAACATTCTTCAAAGAATAATAATACAAAAACAAGAGTCTACAGTCAAAAGAAAAACCCCTTTTTTTCATGTTTTCAATGCTGACATGGTCTCAATGATTAGAATTCTAACGTTTGTATTATATCAGGTTGACATGAGGGATTTAATTCTAATTCTTGCATAACATCAGATTGTGGATTTTCATGGTTACCAATTATCTATGACCTTTGTAGAGCTCTTTAGAAGCTCCGCAAATGTTAGATAAATCTTCAAACCTGTTGTAACATTTATACTTTCTTTCTGATCCCATTGAGGAAGGAAAGGAAATAGGTGTCAGACTTACATAAAACAGTATCTTTACATGATGTTCACTTCCAGATCACTGTAATCTTTAATTCACTATGTTTAAGCTAACTGCTTTAATTTCAGATACATGTCTTAGAAGAACAATAGGTTATTTTTTTGATGGCTTACAGCCTCTTATTCACAAATATCAGGTTTCTGTCTGCCACCTGTCTTTAAAGGGATCTCTTTTCTTATGTGTTTTCTTCAGTGCCTTAAGCACTGTCTGCTCTTTGCGTATGTCCTTTATAAAACACTAGGAATTATAATACTTCAATGTGATTTTGTTTAGCTAAAACAGTGCACATTTCCAAAAAACAATTTAGGTGGAATTCATGTGTAAGCATTTTGGGGGTTGGGTAAAGAAAACTGGGCGTTTATTCACTAACCAGTGAATAATGATGAGTTGACAGATGACTTTAACATGGACAAACATTTAAAGGGACACTTTCAGAAGTTTAGGATTAAAGGAACACTATAGTCACCTAAATTACGTTAGCTAAATAAAGCAGTTTTAGTGTATTGATCATTCCCCTGCAATTTCACTGCTCAATTCACTGTCATTTAGGAGTTAAATCATTTTGTTTCTCTTTGTGCAGCCCTAGCCACACCTCCCCTGGCTATGATTGACAGAGCCTGCATAAAAAAAATGGTTTCAATTTCAAACAGATGTAATTTACCTTAAATAATTGTATCTAAATCTCTAAATTGAACTTTAATCACATACAGGAAGCTCTTGCAGGTTCTAGCAAGCTATTAACCTAGCAGGGGATAAGAAAATCTTAATTAAACAGAACTTGCAATAAAGAAAGCCTAAATAGGGCTCTCTTTACAGGAAGTGTTTATGGAAGGCTGTGCAAGTCACATGCAGGGAGGTGTGACTAGGGTTCATTAACAAAGGGATTTAACTCCTAAATGGCAGAGGATTGAGCAGTGAAGCTGCAGGGGCATGTTCTATACACCAAAACTGCTTCATTAAGCTAAAGTTGTTCAGGTGACTATAGTGTCCTTTTAAATATAATTTAATGACCAATAACAATAAACACATGCATCAGACATATTATTATTTTGCACCCATTTTATTTGACTCTTTATTGGACACCTATAGTGTGTGTCACAACAGCTTTTTCCAAAGGGGTGTCTATCAATGACATTATAAGAAGCCCATTTCCATCAGCTCAACCCAATCTACCTATGAACGACACCTATCTCACATAATCCATAAAATTGCCTAAGCATGATTGCCAATTATCCTGGTCTTTGCTCTTTGACTTTTGGCCCTTCTTCCATCATGTTCATTGGTTATTGGTCCCTACTAAATCACACTCCTCCGGTCAACCCAGTCTTCTTATTCAACTTAAACAGTGAAATGAAATTGTTGGTTGCATTTAGTAGTGATAAAGCTTTTGTGATCCTGATAGGATTATTATGTTTCCCATCTACATTTTGGCTAACTAAATACTTATAGTAATAAATTAATGTTCCAGAACTGCTGAACGCTGTTTGAGAAAGTCTCACTCTGCACGGGACTCCCTCCACTATAAATTTATGCTGCACTGCTACACTCTGGCTCCTTCTTCTGCAAATGTAAATTACTTCAACACCCTCATAAGCAGACTGGCTTGCCAACCCAAATGCCTATTTCACACTTTTAAAGCTCTCCTTCGCCCTGTTGCTCCCCCTCCCCTACCACCCAGTCCTCCTCAAAATTTGCAACTCACGTCAGTGAGAAGATTTCTACAATCAGGGAAGAGATCTCTATTCTCTCTCCCTCCCCTTCCAATACATCACCCAACCCCACTCACTTCACTGTTCAATGCTCATTTGCACCTACTACAAGGGAAGAGGTTTCTGCTCTGCTCTGGTCCTCCCACCCCACCACCTGTTCCCTTGATCCTATTCCCTCATATCTCATGTGCACTCAGTATCCCTCTCTTACTCTTCCTCTCACTAAAATTTTCAATCTCTCCCTTTCCTCCGGCACATTTCCTTCACCCTTAAAGCATGCAACTATAACGCCGATTCTGAAAGCTCAACCTTGACCACAACTCCCCATCCAACTACCGCCCTATATCGTTACTGCCATTTGCCTCCAAGATCCTTGAGAAAGTTGTGTATGCGAGATTGACAAACTTCCTTGAATCCAACTCTCTGCTTGACCCGCTTCGGTCTGGATTTTGCGCTCGTCACTCTGTTGAAACAGCTTTTACCGAAGTATCCAACTATTTAATCGCTGCTAAATCTCACAGTCATTACTCTATCCTAATTCTCCTTGATCTTTCTGCTGCCTTTGACACTGTTGATCATCAACAGCTTCTTCTCATTCTCATTAATCTCGGTCTATGAGATACTGCTCTCTCCTGATGCTCCTCCTTCCTCTCCCAGCGCTTTTTCAGTGTTTCTTTCTCTGGCTTTGCCTCTTCTCCCCAACCCCTCTCTGTTGGTGTTTCCCAAGGTTCTGTCCTTGGTCCCCTATTGTTCTCAGTCTACACTGCCTCCTTTGGTAAATTCATCAGCTCCTCTGGCTCCTCTGGCTTCCATTATCATTGTATGCAGTCTACCTGCCCTCTCCTGATCTCTCTCAGCCCATCTTGACTTGTGTCTCTGACTGCCTCTCCGCTATTTCCAACTGGATGGCTGCTCACTTCCTTAAACTCAACCTGTCCAAAACAGAACTTCTGGTCTTTCCTCTCTCAAGTGTTGCTACTCCTGTGTCTGTCTCCCTCCAAGTCAATGGCGCCACTACCACCTCTACCTCCCAGGCTCACAGCCTAGGTGTTCTCTGACCTCTCCTTCACCCCTCATGTCCAGTGGATCGACAAATCCTGCTGCTTCCATTTCAAAAACATAGCTCACATCCGCCCCTATTTAACACCAGATGTGGCAAAGGTGCTGGTCCATGCCGTTGGTCTTTGCTTGACTACTGCAATCCCCTTCTTAGTGGTCTTACATGTTTCCAGATATATAATGAATGCGGCGGTGAGGCTCATTTTTCTGTCTGCATGCACCTCCCACGCTCCCCCCTTCTGTCAGTCCCTACATTGGCTTCCAGTTAGGTATAGGGCTCAATTTAAGATTCTGGTGCTCGTTTACAAGTCCCTACATAATGCTGCTCCAACCTACCTATCGTCACTAATACACAAGCATGTCCCGTCAAGGTCCCTGCGCTCTGCTGAAGATCTACGTCTATCCTCTGTCCGTACTCCCACATCTGAGGCTCGCCTGCAAGACTTCTCCAGGGCTGCACCTTTGCTATGGAACCCCTTCCCTTCTCTGTTAGACTTTCACCCAGTCTCCACTCCTTCAAAAAAGTATTGTAACAAAATATGACAGAAACAAGTTGTATAAGCTTACATGATTTGTGAAAACAAGCAGATTATCTAAAAGTATGTATTCAACAGTAAATATTATATATTTTGTGCCTGAAAATGATTATATGGATTACCTACTTAGAGACCAAATCCGACCCATGGAAGTCCCACCTCGCAACCTGCAGGACTTAAATGATCTGCTGCTAATGTCTTTGCTGCCAGACACCAGCAAAGATGCATTGTGGGCCCAATGCCTCGATGCATCAGAGCTGTTTTGGCAACACAAAGAAGACCTACATAATATTAGGCAGGTGCTTTTAATGTTGTGTCTGATTATTGTATGTTCTGCTTAGTAATATATACACTTGTACAAGGTGGAATCACTTCAGCTGATTTTTTTTTTTTTCTTTTGGGATGCCAGAATTTAGTACGTGTAGCTGTTTTTCTCAGTAGACTTCCAGTACTGGACTAAATATGGGAAGACAATTCAGGCATTCAAAAGAGCAGGTACCTATGGCTATGCTTAGAAAAACATGGGATTTGGGGACACACCTGGAACATATACATGTATGACTTGGAGGACAGACAAGACAGGAAGGATATGATAGAAACATTTAAATTCATCAAGGTAATCAACACAGAAAAGGAGGAGACTATATTTAAAAGACTCACTAACAGACACACACACATTCACTGACACACTCACTGACAGACACGCACCTACTGGCAGATACACACTGACAGTCACACACACATTCAATGACAAACACACAGACGTCACTGTCAGACACAGACTCTCACTGATTTGACACACATACATTCACTGACAGACATACACACACACACACACACACTCACACATTCAGTAACAGACACACAAACATTCTCTCACACACATTCACAAATTTACTAATATTATTTTTTAAATGTGTCCACCCAGCCTCCCTACCTTTGGGAGAGCTGGAGTGTATCTAAACCTGGGGTCCAGTGGGGCTGCTGTGAGTTAAAGGCACTGTTTTTCTAAACTAAACAGATTAAAATTGGTTAACCTTTCTTCATCACTAAAATTATCTATTCCTTTTATGAATTGTGAAGCCTGCCTCTGCACTTATTAATAACATTCTTCTTTAGAGCAGTTACTTAAAATTGCACAGCATAGTCAAGTGTGATCTTACCATTAATTTATAAAGAGACAAAATTACATTTTCATCTTGAGAAATAATGCCCCATTTTATAAATGACAATACTTTAATGGCCTTAGCAAATGCTGATTGACATTGCACGTTGTTGCCTGGTTTGTTGTCTATAACAATTCCTAAATCTTTTTCGTTTGTTGTTATTACTAGTTCACTAATGTTTAGAGTGCAAGTTACTCGTGCATTCTTTACCCCGAAGTGCTTTTATCTACATTAAATGTAATCTGCCATTTTTTTTCAATGTTTGGATTTTTATTGAAAATTTTTCAAAATAACTGACAGTGGGGATACAGAAAGGAAGAGGGAATGGGGTGAAGATGCAATATATACATATATATAAACACAGGACAGCATTATCTTACAGTTATACAGAACATATACAAATAAATTCAAATAAATTCAAAGGCATTTTGTGGTCGCACTTCAACAGCAAGCAGATTAAAATATGTATAATGGAACATATGGGAGCATGTGTGTGCGTCACTAAAAATAGTATATCAACAGTCATTAGAATACATAGATTACAATACGTAGAATGCATGGCATACTATGTTGATAAGTGCGATGTAAATAAGGCCGTATTATCCTGTGGTTGTACAGAACATATACAAATGTTTGCAGCATAGGCGTGCGCAGCCTATTGCATTAGGGTGTGCACCCTAAAGCACAAACACACGGCGCATGTGTATATATGTAATATATATTTATATATATATATATATATATATATATATATATATATATATATATACATACATACATACACACATATACACACACACACATACACTGCTGTGTATGTGTGTGCTGCTCGTGTGCTGTGTGAGGGTGGTGTGAGGCTCGTGTGCTGTGTGAGGGTGGTGTGAGGGTGCTGGTAGTGTGCTATGTGGGTGAGGGTGTTTGTGTGTGTGTGTTTGTTAGGGTCCTGTTACTGTGCTGTGTGAGGGTACTGTGCTGTGTGAGGGTGCTGTTTGTGTGATGTGTGCGTGTGATGGTGCCGTTTGTGTGATGTGTGTGGGTGGTGTATTTGTGAGGGTGCTGTTTGTGTGTGTTTGTGAGGGTGCTGTTAGTGTGCTGTGTGTGAGGGTGTTGTGTGTTTGTGAGGGTGCGGTTAGTGTACTGTGTGTGTGAGCGTGCGGGCTGTATGTTTGGAGGGATTGTGGAGGTGGGGGCAGATTAGTAAATATCCCCCCTCCCTACCTTATATAGGGAGGGGGGATCCTTGCTGCCATGTGCCATCCCTGGTGGTCCAGTGGAGATTGAACTCTAGCCTGCGGGGCTAGAGTTAACTCTCGCGAGATCTGAGTGTTGCCGTGGCAATGCTCAGATCTCGTGAGAGGAACCTGGCGGAGCTGCTGTCTAGAGCTCCCTGGGTCCTCTACTGCCTCCCTCCATGTTGCTTTGATCTCCCCGCCAGCCCATGGAGGCTTAGAGCAGAGCCGGCACTCAGATAGCGCCGACTCTGCGTGAGCCGACAGGGGAGATCCGGAGATCTCCGGTGAAGTCCTGGGGAATAAAGTGTGGGAACTCTTTTCCCACCTCCCAAAAAAAATAATATACACGTATGTGTGTGTGTGTGTATGTATATATATATATATGCGTGCACACACAGACTGACACATACACAGAACACATATATACGCGTGCACACACACATTCATAGACACCCACACACCTACACACACACACATTCAGACACACACACTGTAAGATACACACCTACATTCACAGACACACATACATACATTCACAGACACACTCACTCACAGACACACACACACAGACACACACACATACATACATTCACAGACACACTCACTCACAGACACACAGACACATACACACATTCACTCACAGACACATACACACAGACACACACACATTCACAGACACACTCACTCACAGACATATACACACAGACACACACACACATACATACATTCACAGACACAATCACTCACAGATACATACACACAGACACACAGACACACAGACACATACATACAAATTAGTATTTTTTAATTAAAAAATGTCCACCCAGCCTCCCTACCTGGAGTGCTGGCGTGGACTTGTCCCTGGGGTCCAGTGGGTCGGTCAGGCGCCGGTCTCTACTCAGCCGCGGCGAGGGAGCTGTGTGCTCTCTGCTTCCTCTCACCGCGCGGGCTGTCTGCTGTAGCTGGGAGCCGGAATATGACGTCATATTCCGGCTCCTAGCATCAGCAAACAGCGCGCGGCGAGAGGAAGCAGAGAGCACACAGCTCCCTCGCCGCGGCTGAGTGGAGACCGGCGCCTGACCGGGGGGTGGGGGTCCTTCATCACCTGCTCCCCCCCCCCAGGAACATAGGGTGAGGAAGGGGGAGCTGAGTGCCTGCAGGAACAGCGTTCCTGCTCAAATAAAAGTGCAGGAACGCTGTTCCTGCAGGACTCAATACATAGGCGTGCCACGGGGATTAGGGTGTGCCCAGGCACACCCGGCACACCCCGTGCGCACGCCTATGGTTTGCAGAGACATATTGTGGCCGCACTGTAGCATCACACAGATAATAATAAGCAGTATTATGAGCTGTATGTGTGAACTTTATGGAAGCATACATGTGCGTCTTCTGTAAGTAGTATAGCAACAATCGTGTGTCTCAATAATATATTATATATAATGATCGATATAAGGTGTATAGCATAGTATGACCATGCCTGTGCGGCCTCGTAATGCGTCCCGTGTGGTGGGAGAACGTAACAACAGCCCAATTAGAAATAAAGTGTAGATGGCAACAACCCTCGACGTCTTATGAGTTAGACTTATAGTGTGAGACTCAAGTCTAGAGGATATGGTATGTCTATATGGGTGGTCTACCCTTTGTGATAAAGTAAGCAGCTGTAAAAGGAGCGTGGGCTACAATGAAGCGGCAGACTACTATCTGTTGGTCTAAATTTGCCTGTTGTAAGATCTCGTTGCGCACATGATGTGGAACATCTATGTACTTGTGCCCTGGTGTTGATAGGCCGCTCCTTCGTTTGTGAAGAGTTTGTGGGGAATCAGCCAACTTGGAGTAAACTACTGATAAACGTTTAAATGACTTGTTATTTATGATATGGATGTGAGTCATTTCCACTATTCTAGAGGGTTGTAAACATAGTTAGTTGCTGAGCTGCAAGCATCTTCAAGTAAATGATGTTGTATGGGTGAACGAGGGAATAAGGGTAAAGGAGTATGGTGTAATATGAGGATAGAGAAGGGAAGAGGGGAGGAGTGGGGGTAAGTTAGGAAGCCACCAGTATTTATGACATTCAGATATAAGACATAATCTGTGTATTATAGAGTATCACATCAGTTTAACAAATTGTTTGTAAGTGGAATCCCAGTTTTTCCATTGTTCATCACCTCTCTTGGCCCATTCCCTTTCGTGACAATAAACGGTGTTAACTCTGTTGATTAATTTTTGTAGAGAGGGGATATTATTGCTTTTCCAGTGAGTTACAATGCAGAGTTTGGCTGCTATTAAGATATTAATAATCGCTACTTTTAAGGGGGTACAGAGCAATTCAGGTAATAGGTGGAGTAAACAACCTGCTGGACTTAAAGATAACCGCATGCCATATAGTGAGCATATAACATTCTTCACATAGTTCCAAAAGGTTCGAAGTTTCGGGCAATCCCAAAAAATGTGTAGGATTGAACCTTTTTCCTTGTTACATCTCCAACATGTGGAGGTAGTGTCAGGATAAATTTTATTCAATCTACTGGGAACTAAGTACCACCTCATCAAAACTTTGAAATATGCTTCCCATAGAGTGACGCATTTAGTGGACCTTTTAGTGAATGATATAGCCGCTAGCCAATCTTTTATAGGAAATTCTTCACCCAAGTCTTGTTCCCATCTTAGCATGTAGGGAAGCTTGACAGATGTGTGGTCTGCTGAATGTGCTAAATAGCATAGTTTGAGAAATTTCTGTGGGAGACGGGATTTGGCAGACATTTGGCAGTTGTGACCTATCATGCTAAGTGACAATAGATCTAAATGTGAGAGAGCAGCAGTATTTAATATATGTTTTACTCTTAAGTAAAGGAAAATATCTCGATGCGGTAGGTTGTATGAGGTCTGTAAGTCCGGAAAAATACGAAGGACTTTGGAGTCATATAGAGAATATACATGGGTTAGACCGTGTAGAGGCCAGTGTTGTATGGATAGGTCTGGTGAAATTGCTGTAAGAGCTTTCAGTGGAGCTAGGTAGAGTAGTTCTTCTTTGGGACAAAGTGTCGCGCTCCATGAGTTCCAGGAACGCAGAAGAAATTTCGTGCTAGGGAGTAGGGACGAGGAGGTGTGATTTACCTTTGACCACAATATGTCGGTCAGGGATTGGAATTTTCCGCAAGCTTGTTCTAGTTTAAGCCAGATTGGATTGGTTTTCCTTGTCATGATGTCCAAGCGTTGTGCTAGTGAAGAGGCCCTGTAGTAGTTGCTAATATTGGGGACACTTAAGCCTCCTTGATGGATGGGGCGCCATAAGGAACGGAATGTGACTCTTGGAGGTTTTCTTCTCCAAATATGTGCGTTTATTGCGGTTTGAAATTTGGTAAGGATGGAATTCGGGATGGAGATGGGAAGCGTACAAAATAAGTAAAGTATATGAGGCAATGCCATCATTTTGATCGAATTTATTCTGCCTATCCAAGAGGTGTTCAAATTATCCCACGATTTTAATTGAGTTGATATTTTGGTTAGGACTGCTTCATGGTTTTCTTTTATGGTTTGCGATTTGGATTGGGTTAATTTAATGCCCAAGTAGGTGATGGAGGTTTTCAAAGTATCTATAGTTTGATGGTTTAAATTCAGGGGAAGTGTTTGAGTTTTATTAGTGTTGTTTTTGTAAAAGGAGACCATGCCATATGCATTGAGAGTACTTAAGAGGTGGGGTATGGAGGAGGATGGGTGCCCCAGAAAGAGTATAATATCATCCGCAAATATAGCGAGTTTTTTCTCTCCTGCAGGGGTGTTGAGACCCGGAAGTAAGGGATCTTTTTTGATTAAGCGAATAAGTGGCTCCAGGCAAAGAATGAATATCAATGGGGATAAGGGACATCCCTGCCTTGTTCCATTGGATATTTTGAAACTAGTGGATGAGAAGCCTGCATTAAAAACTTTTGCTGAAGGCGATGAGTAAAGGGCCAATATGCTCGTGAGGAAGAGATCTGGAAAACCAAAGGCTTTCAGAGTGGCCTTCATGTAAGACCAATTGAGGCGATTGAAGGCCTTTTCTGCGTCAAGGCCCATTAGGACTCCGGATTGATGATGGCGAGTAGTCCAATCTTTTAAATCCATGCAGAATCTGGTGTTATCCCCCACCTGTTTGCCTGGTACGAAACCCGCTTGTTCTTCGGAGACCAGATTTGGTAGTAAAGATTTTAATCTGTTAGCTATAAGTTTTGCATATAATTTCACATCTGCGTTTAGCAGAGATATTGGCCGTAGATTGCCGCAAGACGTAGGTGGTTTGTTCGGTTTGGGCAGGGTGATACTGTACGCTTCTAGCATTTCCCTCGGGAAACTGCCTGTTTTCTGTATTGTGTTAAAAAGTTTTGTGATATGCGGGGTAAGTTGTGGTTCCATCTTAATATAGTAATAATTGGAAAGTCCATCTGGGCCCGGGGCTTTATGTTTAGGTAGGGACCTGATGGCTACAGCCACTTCATGTTCTGTAAATGGAGTGGTCAGTTGATCATTTTGTTGTGGTGTAACCTGTGGAAGTGATATATTTTGCAAAAAAGTCAGTATATCTTGATCAATCGGAGTGTATGTGTTGTCATTTTTATCTAAATTGTATAGATCGTTATAAAATGATGACAATTCGTTGACTATATCTGTGGGGTTGAATAATTTAGTGTTTGATTTGGAGAGAATGTACGGTATTTTTGTCTGAAGGAATTTGGATTTTAGCTGGTTGGCTAAAAATTTGCCGGCCTTATTGTTCAAATTGTAGTATTTTTGTTGAAGTTTTGTCGCTTTGATAGTAAATTCCTCAACTCTAAGGTTTAGTATTTGTTCTCGTAGTAATGTGATTTGTTTTGTTGTGGTGTGGGATGTGGACGATTTGTTTGAGTTTTCCAATAATTCAAGTTGTTGGTGGAGCGAATCATTTAAGGTGCGGGCTATTTTCTTTTTAGTTGAACCTATTTTTATAAATGCTCCTCTAATTACGACTTTATGCGCCAACCATTGTGTTTCTGTGGAAGTGTCGTTCGTAGTGTTAGTGGCAAAGTAATCTTGTATCTCAAGGGCAATTTTTCGTAAACTTTCAGGTGAATCCAGAATGGATTCATTTAATCGCCAGGTGCCGCGGCCTTTTGCAGGATAGGGCACTGCTATTGTGATAGTTATCGGAGCATGGTCGGACCATGTCCGTTGACCTATGGATTGGTCCAAGAGATGGGGCAAAGTTGATTTGTCAAGTAGACATAAGTCTATTTGTGTATATGTTAAGTGAACCGGAGAGAAATATGTAAAGTCTTTGGCTGTAGGGAATACGTTTCTCCAGGTGTCATAGAGATCATGCGAGAAAATAAGATTGGAGAACAATTTGCTGTTGTGAACAGTAAGTTTGTTAGGTTTTTGATTGTTGATGCGCTGTATATCCAATGAGGGGTCGAGAGTGCAATTGCAGTCTCCGCATATTATAACATGACCTTGTTTTAGGGTGGATATTTTTTTAATAGCCTTATTGAGAATTGAGCATCATTTGGAGCGTAAAGGGATGAGATCGTTACCTGGATTCCATTAAGTTCTCCGATTAAGATTAGTAATCTACCAGTTGGGTCAACATATTGTCTGGTGGGGGTGAACACCCAGTCCGCATGGAATAAGATAGCTACACCTTTGGATTTATTTGGTGCATATGCATGGTACGCTATAGGGTATTTAGATGATCTCAGTTGGGGCGGGTTGTTTTTACAAAAGTGGGTTTCTTGGAGGCATACTATGGCAGTATCGGCATTATGCATGTGTCACGATTCCGGGGAACCCAACACGCTAACACACACACAGACACACACACAGAAAGTGTGCAGTACCGGTCCTTAGAGTGGCCGGGCTAAGCACACACAGAATAGTCAGGAGACAAGCCGAGTAAGGGGAACCAGAAAACAGAATAACGAGAAACAAGCCGAGGTCAAAGGGTAGGAGAAAGTCAGAAAGTCAGTATAACAAGCCAGAGAGTACGTAACCAGAAAGCACACGTTCACAATCAATACTATGAAGCAAAGACCACAACAGGGCACAGAAAGACAGGAAAGGTAAGTATTTAAATCCTAGCCTGAATCCTGATTGGCTAACCACCAATCAGTATTAACAAACACACGTGGGGGATATCTATACCCCCCACTGTGTTTGTTGCACTGTAGCTTTAAGGCCGGGTCACGTGAGTGACCCCGGGGCTTAGATAATAGTGCCGGCTCCCAGCGTGCAGCGTTAGACATGCTGCCGCTGGGAGGAGGAGAGGAGGACGCGAGCGGCGTGTCAAGAGGAGAGGACGCCGCTCGCTTATCGGTAAGGGGAGAGCCCTGACAGCATGTCCTTTAACACTTGTCTCCTTTTATATGGACTGTTCAGACATTTTACATTGAGGGATAGGATTTTCAGTGTATTAGTCATTGTGATAGGTATTTACGACGTGCAGATAAAAAGTATGATCGCTCTTTAGTAAAGGGAATGTGCTGAATCTTCGGGTTATGCTGAACGTGGTGAGGATTCTCCATGTTGAGAGCTGGAGGTTCATGTGAGGGAGTGAGTCGTGGCTCCTAAGAGGTAATTCTTGGCGCATGGGTGGAATGCAAGGGGGGAAGAGGGGAGGGATAACAACATTAACATGGTAACAATATACACAATCGTTTTCTTTGAATGGAAAACGTGATGTGGCCATATTAAGAACACTAGGGTGTCTTAAGTGGTGACCGGGGGGGGGGGGGGGGGGTGGTAGAGCTCCATTAACCTGATAAAAGCGGTAGTAGAGTGAAGGATTGCGCAGAGGTTAGGGAGAGTATCAGGGCAGTCAATTATAAGTGCTTCTATGAACCATGAGAAAGATGTACTGTAGTGTTTAGTTTAGACACTCGAGTGAGTGCGAATCTGCCGAGATCATTAGTTTGCTGCTTATGGAATTCGATCTTATCAACTTTAAACAGCATAGGCTCCTGAAATCTATAGAGTTTAGCGAGATGATTCCCAACTTTAAAAGTTTGGATTGAAATTTAGGCGGAAAGGTAGGGGAAGTTGTTTCGTTGGCTAGTGGGCATGGAAGTTGCGCGACAGATGTGTGTTTCAGGGGGTCTTTAGGTGTAGCATAGTGTGGGGTATATTCCTTTTTAGAATTATGGGTAAAGATTAGCACATAGAATAGCACATGTAATACGAGTGCAACATTCTCCATAAACATAGTTCCAAAAATGATAAATAATAAAACAATAATAAAACAGAACCTTAATCGGTTATCAATAGTGATGTACCGAACTGTCCGCCGGCGAACAGTTCCCGGCGAACTTAGCGTGTTCGCGTTCGCCACGGCGGGCGGACACATGCGCAGTTCGATCCGCCCCCTATTCGTCATCATTGGGCAAACTTGACCCTGTGCCTCTCGGTCAGCAGACACATTCCACCCAATCAGCAGCACTCCCTCCCTTCCACACCCTCCAACCTCCCTCCCAGCATCCATTTTCGATTCATTCTGAAGCTGCATGCTTAGTGAGAGGAGGGAAAGTTTAGCTGCTGCTGATTAGATAGGGAAATTGATAGCTAGGCTAGGGTATTCAGTGTCCACTACAATCCTGAAGGACTCATCTGATCTCTGCTGTAAGGACAGCACCCCAAAAAGCCCTTTTTAGGGCTATAACATCAGGCTGCTTTGCAGGTGCCTGCCTGCCAGCTTCTGTGTGAGGTTCACATTGGATACTGTGCCTACTTGCCCAGTGCCACTACTCATATCTGTTTTAACAATAGGTTAAGCTTTAGATTTAAAAGAAATAATTTTTTTTCACTGTAATAGAAGAGCAGTTGCCTGCCTGCCAGCTTCTGTGTCAGGTTGGATGCCTTGCCCATTTGCACAGTCAGTGCCACCACTCATATCTGTTTTAACAATAGGTTAAGCTTTAGATTTAAAAGAATTAATTTTTTTTCACTGTAATAGAAGAGCAGTTGCCTGCCTGCCAGCTTCTGTGTCAGGTTGGATGCCTTGCCCATTTGCACAGTCAGTGCCACCACTCATATCTGTTTTAACAATAGGTTAAGCTTTAGATTTAAAAGAAATATTTTTTTTTCACTGTAATAGAAGAGCAGTTGCCTGCCTGCCAGCTTCTGTGTCAGGTTGGATGCCTTGCCCATTTGCACAGTCAGTGCCACCACTCATATCTGTTTTAACAATAGGTTAGGCTTTAGATTTAAAAGAAATAATTTTTTTTCACTGTAATAGAAGAGCAGTTGCCTGCCTGTCAGCTTCTGTGTCAGGTTGGATGCCTTGCCCATTTGCACAGTCAGTGCCACCACTCATATCTGTTTTAACAATAGGTTAAGCTTTAGATTTAAAATAAATAATTTTTTTTCACTGTAATAGAAGAGCAGTTGCCTGCCTGCCAGCTTCTGTGTCAGGTTGGATGCCTTGCCCATTTGCACAGTCAGTGCCACCACTCATATCTGTTTTAACAATAGGTTAAGCTTTAGATTTAAAAGAAATAATTTTTTTTCGCTGTAATAGAAGAGCAGTTGCCTGCCTGCCAGCTTCTGTGTCAGGTTGGATGCCTTGCCCATTTGCACAGTCAGTGCCACCACTCATATCTGTTTTTACAATAGGTTAAGCTTTAGATTTAAAAGAAATAATTTTTTTTCACTGTAATAGAAGAGCAGTTAGTTGTCTGCAAGCGTCTGGGTGTCAGGCCTACTTCAGCGTGTGCTCTGCAGACCTGTGCCAGCGTGCTTTGACAGTTGCCAATCATATCTGGTGTCTCTTTAGTGTGCTTTTACAAAGAAAAAAGGTTTCCAGTGTAAACTAATAGCAGCCAGTCAGTGTCCTTCAAGTGGCTCTGTCAGGCCTTCCTTCAGCGTGTGCCCTGCACAACCCTGCCAGCGTGCTTTGACAGTTGCCACTCATATCTGGTGTCTCTATAGCGTGCTTTTACAAAGAAAAAAGGTTTCCAGTGTAAGCTAATAGCAGCCAGTCAGTGTCCTTCAAGCGGCTCTGTCAGGCCTTCCTTCAGCGTGTGCCCTGCACAACACTGCCAGCGTGCTTTGACAGTTGCCAATCATATCTGGTGTCTCTTTAACGTGCTTTTACAAAGAAAAAAGGTTTCCAGTGTAAGCTAATAGCAGCCAGTCAGTGTCCTTCAAGCGGCTCTGTCAGGCCTTCCTTCAGCGTGTGCCCTGCACAACCCTGCCAGCGTACTTTGACAGTTGCCACTCATATCTGGTGTCTCTATAGCGTGCTTTTACAACCAAAATTTTGTTTCCACTGTAATAGAAGAGCAGTTGCCTGCCTGCCAGCTTCTGTGTGAGGTTCACAGTGGATACTGTGCCCTCTTGCCCAGTGCCACCACTCATATCTGTTTTTACAATAGCTTAAGCTTTAGATTTAAAATAAATATTTTTTTTTCACTGTAATAGAAGAGCAGTTAGTTGTCTGCAAGCGTCTGGGTGTCAGGCCTACTTCAGCGTGTGCTCTGCAGACCTGTGCCAGCGTGCTTTGACAGTTGCCAATCATATTTGGTGTCTCTTTAGCGTGCTTTTACAAAGAAAAAAGGTTTCTAGTGTAAGCTAATAGCAGCCAGTCAGTGTCCTTCAAGCGGCTCTGTCAGTCCTTCCTTCAGCGTGTGCTCTCCAGAACTGTTCCAGTGCACATTGCCAATCATATCTGGTGTCTCTATAGCGTGCTTTTAAAAACAATTTTTTTTTTCACTGTTATAGATTGAATAGCAGTTACTTGTCTTCAAGCGGGTGTGTCAGGCCTACAGTGTGTGCTCTGCAGAACTGTTCAAGTGCACATTGCCAATCATATCTGGTGTCTCTATAGCGTGCTTTTACAAAGAAAAAAGGTTTCTAGTGTAAGCTAATAGCAGCCAGTCAGTGTCCTACAAGCGGCTCTGTCAGTCCTTCCGTCAGCGTGTGCTCTCCAGAACTGTTCCAGTGCACATTGCCAATCATATCTGGTGTCTCTATAGCGTGCTTTTAAAAACAATTTTTTTTTCACTGTTATAGATTGAATAGCAGTTACTTGTCTTCAAGCGGGTGTGTCAGGCCTACAGTGTGTGCTCTGCAGAACTGTTCCAGTGCACATTGCCAATCATATCTGGTGTCTCTATAGCGTGCTTTTACAAACAAAATTTGTTTTTCACTGTTATAGATTGAATAGCAGTTACTTGTCTTCAAGCGGGTGTGTCAGGCCTACAGTGTGTGCTCTGCAGAACTGTTACAGTTCACATTGCCAATCATATCTGGTCTCACAGTAGCTTGCACGCATAGTACCACTAATCCCCCAAAAAATTACAGGCAGAGGCAGGCCACCCCGCAGGGGCCGTCGTGGTCGTGGTGCTGTGATTCCCTTTTGCCCTAGAATAATGCCCAGTTTTCAGAAGCCACGTACCCTGAACTTGAAAAGTTCTGAGGACATAGTTGACTGGCTAACACAGGACACCCAATCTTGTACAGCCTCCGCTCGGAACCTTGACGCACCATCCTCCTCCAGCTTAGCTTCAGGCACCTCTCAAGATACCACTCACCCGCCTGCCGCCACCACCAAAACTAGCACCACAGCCGCTTTACTTGGTATGTCAGAGGAGTTATTCACACACCCGTTTGAAGAAATGAGTGATGCGCAACCATTATTGCTAGAGGATGTAGATAACAGGGATATGTCTCAGGCAGGCAGCATTAAACACATGGAGGTACGGTGTGATGATGATGATGTTGTACCCGCTGCTGCTTCCTTTTCTGAGTTGTCAGATACAAGAGAAGCGGTTGATGATGACGATGCGTCCATGGATGTCACGTGGGTGCCCGCTCGGCAAGAAGAAGAACAGGGCGAAAGTTCAGATGGGGAGACAGAGAGGAGGAGGAGACGAGTTGGAAACAGGGGGGGGTCGTCGCAAGGAGCTAGTGGCACAGTCAGACAGCATGCATTGGCACCCGGGGTCAGCCCGACAGCACGCCAATCAACGCATGCTGTGTCCACCACCAGAATGCCGTCATTGAAGAGCTCAGCAGTGTGGCATTTTTTTTGTGTGTCTGCCTCGGACAACAGCGATGCCATTTGCAACCTGTGCCAAAGGAAACTGAGTCGTGGGAGGTCCAACACCCACCTAGGTACAACTGCTTTGCGTAGGCACATGATCTCACATCACAAACCCCTATGGGATCAACACATGAGTACAAGCAGCACGCCTACTCTAAGCCGCCATCCTCCTCCTGGTCTAGCATCTTCAGCCACGTCAACCACTGCTGTCCTTCTTGCCCCCTCTCAACCATCCGCCACTCCGTCTCCCGCCTTGAGCAGTTCCCGCTCATCTGCCCACAGTCATGTGTCTGTCAAGGACATGTTTGATCGTAAGAAGCCAATGTCACCAAGTCACCCCCTTGCCCAGCGTCTGACAGCTGGCTTGTCCGAACTATTAGCCCGCCAGCTTTTACCATACAATCTGGTTGAGTCTGAGGCGTTCAAAAAATTTGTAGCTATTGGGACACCGCAGTGGAAGGAACCCGGCCGGAATTTCTTTTCACAAAAGGCAATCCCCAACTTGTACTCGATTGTGCAAAAGGAAGTCATGGCATGTCTGGCACACAGTGTTGGGGCAAGGGTCCATCTGACCACTGATACCTGGTCTGCAAAGCATGGTCAGGGCAGGTATATCACCTACACTGCGCATTGGGTAAACCTGCTGACGGCTGACAATCAAGGAATGCGTGGCATTGCAGAGGAGTTGGTGACACCACCACGAATTGCAGGCAGTCCTGCTGCCACCTCCTCTACTCCTCCTACTCCATCCTCTTCCATAACCTCCTCGGCTGAGTCCTCTTGTGCTGCTGCATCTTGCTCCACATCAACGGCACCCCCCCAGCTCCCCAGGTACTATTCCACATCCCAGATACGGCAGTGTCACGCCGTCTTGGGTTTGACTTGCTTGAAAGCAGAGAGTCACACCGGACAAGCACTCCTGTCCGCCCTGAACGCACAGGTGGAAAAGTGGCTGACTCCGCAGCAACTGGATATCGGCAAAGTGGTGTGTGACAACGGAAAAAATTTGATAGCGGCATTGAAGTTGGGCAAGTTGACACATGTGCCGTGCATGGCACATGTGTGTAATCTGATCGTACAACGCTTTGTGCATAAGTACACAGGCTTACAGGACGTCCTGAAGCAGGCCAGGAAGGTGTGTGGCCATTTAAGGCGTTCCTACACGGCCATGGCTCACTTTGCCGATATCCAGCGGCGAAACAACATGCCAGTGAGGCGCTTGATTTGCGACAGCCCTACACGTTGGAATTCAACACTCCTAATGTTCGACCGCCTGCTCCAACAAGAAAAAGCTATTAATGAATATTTGTATGACCGGGGTGCTAGGACAGCCTCTGGGGAGCTGGGAATTTTTTTGCCACGTTACTGGACGCAATGCCTGTAGGCTCATGCGTCCTTTTGAGGAGGTGACAAACCTAGTCAGTTGCAACGAAGGCACCATCAGCGACATCATACCATTTGTTTTCTTCCTGGAGCGTGCCCTGCGAAGAGTGCTGGATCAGGCTGTAGATGAGCGTGAAGAGGAAGAGGAAGAGTTGTGGTCACCATCACCACCAGAAACAGCCTTATCAGCATCGCTTGCTGGACCTGCGGCAACGCTGGAAGAGGATTGTGAGGAAGAGGAGTCAGAGGAGGATTGTAGCTTTGAGGAGGAGGAGCAAGACCAAACACAACAGGCATCCCAGGGTGCTCGTTGTCACCTATCTGGTACCCGTGGTGTTGTACGTGGCTGGGGGGAAGAACATACCTTCAATGACATCAGTGAGGAGGAGGAACGGGAAATGAGTAGCTCGGCATCCAACCTTGTGCAAATGGGGTCTTTCATGCTGTCCTGCCTGTTGAGGGACCCTCGTATAAAAAGGCTGAAGGAGAACGACCTGTACTGGGTGTCCACGCTACTAGACCCCCGGTATAAGCAGAAAGTGGCGGAAATGTTACCGAATTACAACAAGTCGGAAAGGATGCAGCATTTGCAAAATAAATTAAAAAGTATGCTTTACACAGCGTATAAGGGTGATGTCACAGCACAACGGGAATCTAACAGGGGGAGAGGTGGAAGTCATCCTCCTCCTCCTCCTCCCACGACCACGCCGGCAAGGACAGGACGCTTTAAAGACGTGTTGTTGATGGAGGACATGCGGACCTTTTTAAGTCCTATGCATCGCCACAGCCCTTCGGGATCCACCCTCAGAGAGCGACTCGACCGACAGGTAGCAGACTACCTCGCCTTAACTGCAGATATCGACACTCTGAGGAGCGATGAACCCCTTGACTACTGGGTGTGCAGGCTTGACCTGTGGCCTGAGCTATCCCAATTTGTGATAGAACTTCTGGCCTGCCCCGCTTCAAGTGTCCTGTCAGAAAGGACCTTCAGTGCAGCAGGAGGTATTGTCACTGAGAAGAGAAGTCGCCTAGGTCAAAAAAGTCTAGATTACCTCACCTTTATTAAGATGAATGAGGGATGGATCCCGAAGGGACTGACACTGGGCGATACATTCGATTAAAAAAGGCCTGATGAGATGAGCTGCCTTGGGCTAAAAATGGTCCACACGCTGCTGTATTTTAGCTCTGAATGACGTTTGACTTGCGTGACTTATCCGCCACCAACTAGGGTTCAAGCCGCCATGTTTTAGGGCATTTTCTGCCTGTGAAACAAACATCAATTTTTCTGGCCGCTGCTACAGCAGCAGCTGCAACAATACAAAATTTTTCAGGCATGTGTACATGCCTAATTTTTAGGCCCACTGGTGCAGCACTGTGGCTTCAAAAACGAAACCAAAAAAAATCCTCCAAGATGGCACCAATATACCAGTGGTCTAAGCATCTTCCCACCTTGGCCTAAAAAGGGGAGGTGATTCAACAATTAAAAATCTCTGCCATTTACACGTCCACTGATAGGAGACGCGGAAGGTATTAAACTGATATGAACAATACTAAACTCACCACTCCTATCTGGTGGCACATTAGCTTGCCCGCGCAGTGCCCCAAATTTCAAGTAAGAGGACCGACCAAGCATCTTCTTCCATCTCCCTGTTACATAAATCAATGCTATATCCATAGAAATTGTAGAGAATATCCAGGATAGTTTTACAGGGCCAAATCATGTCGCCTGTTGAAAGAGGTGACCTTGCTCGGGTCCCAGGTGTGCGGTTCCTAAAATGGCTGCCATATACATGTCCTCTGATAGGAGACGCGGAAGGTATTAAACTGATATGAACAATACTAAACTCACCACTCCTATCTGGTGGCACATTAGCTTGCCCGCGCAGTGCCCCAAATTTCAAGTAAGAGGACCGACCAAGCATCTTCTTCCATCTCCCTGTTACATAAATCAATGCCATATCCATAGAAATTGTAGAGAATATCCAGGATAGTTTTACAGGGCCAAATCATGTCGCCTGTTGAAAGAGGTGACCTTGCTCGGGTCCCAGGTGTGCGGTTCCTAAAATGGCTGCCATATACATGTCCTCTGATAGGAGACGCGGAAGGTATTAAACTGATATGAACAATACTAAACTCACCACTCCTATCTGGTGGCACATTAGCTTGCCCGCGCAGTGCCCCAAATTTCAAGTAAGAGGACCGACCAAGCATCTTCTTCCATCTCCCTGTTACATAAATCAATGCTATATCCATAGAAATTGTAGAGAATATCCAGGATAGTTTTACAGGGCCAAATCATGTCGCCTGTTGAAAGAGGTGACCTTGCTCGGGTCCCAGGTGTGCGGTTCCTAAAATGGCTGCCATATACATGTCCTCTGATAGGAGACGCGGAAGGTATTAAACTGATATGAACAATACTAAACTCACCACTCCTATCTGGTGGCACATTAGCTTGCCCGCGCAGTGCCCCAAATTTCAAGTAAGAGGACCGACCAAGCATCTTCTTCCATCTCCCTGTTACATAAATCAATGCCATATCCATAGAAATTGTAGAGAATATCCAGGATAGTTTTACAGGGCCAAATCATGTCGCCTGTTGAAAGAGGTGACCTTGCTCGGGTCCCAGGTGTGCGGTTCCTAAAATGGCTGCCATATACATGTCCTCTGATAGGAGACGCGGAAGGTATTAAACTGATATGAACAATACTAAACTCACCACTCCTATCTGGTGGCACATTAGCTTGCCCGCGCAGTGCCCCAAATTTCAAGTAAGAGGACCGACCAAGCATCTTCTTCCATCTCCCTGTTACATAAATCAATGCCATATCCATAGAAATTGTAGAGAATATTCAGGATAGTTTTACAGGGCCAAATCATGTCGCCTGTTGAAAGAGGTGACCTTGCTCGGGTCCCAGGTGTGCGGTTCCTAAAATGGCTGCCATATACATGTCCTCTGATAGGAGACGCGGAAGGTATTAAACTGATATGAACAATACTAAACTCACCACTCCTATTTGGTGGCACATTAGCTTGCCCGCGCAGTGCCCCAAATTTCAAGTAAGAGGACCGACCAAGCATCTTCTTCCATCTCCCTGTTACATAAATCAATGCCATATCCATAGAAATTGTAGAGAATATCCAGGATAGTTTTACAGGGCCAAATCATGTCACCTGTTGAAAGAGGTGACCTTGCTCGGGTCCCAGGTGTGCGGTTCCTAAAATGGCTGCCATATACACGTCCACTGATAGGAGACGCGGAAGGTATTAAACTGATATGAACATTTACTAAACTCACCACTCCGAGTGCTGTTATTTATTTAATTTTTTTGTGGTGAGGCTTTACAGGACAGAGTGCTTCTCCACGGGACATGTTAACTCACGGGCAGCTGGCTCATCAAGTAACCAGAGCAGCTTGAACGAGGTGACCTTGCTCGGGTCCCAGGTGTGCGAATCCTAAAATGGCTGCCATATACACGTCCACTGATAGGAGACGCGGAAGCTATTAAACTGATATGAACAATACTCCACTCCTATCAGTAGGTCCGTCCCATTGTGATTTATGCCCCCCACCCACCGCGCAGGGATGGGGGCCGGGGGGAGGAAAGTAGGCCCCCCCATTGTGATTTATGGCCCCCACCCACCGCGCAGGGGTGGGGGCCGAGGGGGGGGGACAGTAGGTCCCCCCATTGTGATTTATGGCCCCCACCCACCGCGCAGGGGTTGGGGAGGACAGTAGCTCCCCCCAGTGTGTATCATGGGCTTTGAGGACAGGTGTCAATCCATACCTGCCAAGTGACCCTATGTAGGGGTAACAGTCCCTATTCTGCTCTGTGTCAGTGTGTATCATGGTCTCTGTGGACGGGGAACAGTCTCTATTCTGCTCTGTGTCAGTGTGTATCATGGTCTCTGTGGACGGGGAACAGTCTCTATTCTGCTCTGTGTCAGTGTGTATCATGGACTCTGTGGACAGGTTACAGTCTCTATTCTGCTCTGTGTCAGTGTGTATCATGGTCTCTGTGGACGGGGAACAGTCTCTATTCTGCTCTGTGTCAGTGTGTATCAGGGGTTTTGAGGACAGGTGTCAATCCATATCTGCCAAGTGACCCTATGTAGGGGGAACAGTCCCTATTCTGCTCTGTGTCAGTGTGTATCAGGGGTTTTGAGGACAGGTGTCAATCCATATCTGCCAAGTGACCCTATGTAGGGGTAACAGTCTCTATTCTGCTCTGTGTCAGTGTGTATCATGGTCTCTGAGGACGGGGAACAGTCTCTATTCTGCTCTGTGTCAGTGTGTATCAGGGGCTTTGAGGACAGGTGTCAATGTTAGGTGATTTCTGCCCTTTATGGATTAAAAGCAGACTCTGCATCAACTATGTAATTTTCCATGGGAGTTTTGCCATGGATCCCCCTCCGGCATGCCACAGTCCAGGTGTTAGTCCCCTTGAAACAACTTTTCCATCACTTTTGTGGCCAGAAAGAGTCCCTGTTGGTTTTAAAATTCGCCTGCCCATTGAAGTCAATGGCGGTTCGCGAACATTTGCGGAAGTTCGCTTTCGCCGTTCGCGAACCGAAAATTTCGGGTTCGCGACAACACTAGTTATCAATATAAGCAATTACCAAACTGTATTTACCTTAATTGACATTAATAAGAGATCTATTACTGGAGCCGTTACTGTGAGTATGAATTTTAAGCTAAGATTATAACGAGGTAATGATGCTATATAAATTCAAATTAAGGACAATGTGTGTGGTAATGAATGGAACTTCGTAAAATAGTATATCCACGGAGATGTGGAGCAATATGGGTCATGAATATAACACCTTATGATTGCATGCATGCATAACGTGCTGATCATAGTATGTGTAGGGAGTATAAAGTTCACGTATGTAACACCTGCCATGTGTGCCTTGTAGCTAAGTAGAAGTATGATGTAGTGGCCAATAATTAGTATGGGGCATCGAGAGGAAACATTTATTTATTCTCTGTTATCGGCCATTAGACAATCCATTTTTAGACAAAAGTAATGATAAGCCATATTGCATGGAACAATGCCTTGTAGCTCAAGTAATTAGTGTTAGGAAGCTGAAGTTAGGATAATGTTAGTCTTGGTGGTGACAAGTAGGGTTACGGCAAAAATATGTGCTAGATTACAAAGGGCTTAGAGGCCAGTTCAATTGCTGATTGCTACTTAACAGCACCATAAGAGCATTTCTGCTCATCAATTTGGTAGGTTATGCCGACTTTGAACAGATATATGGATTGCAAGAAAATGCATGATGTTCGGTGAATTCTATGTACTGCTTTACTCGGCGGCCCTCTTAATTGGAATTGTGGGCCAGGGTAATACATGCTTATGTTAACATAAGAGAACCTTGTACTGGGAAGGGTAGTCCATTTGTGTAAGGTTATGTATCTCTAGGGTGGACCAACCGATAGATGACAAATGCTGGGAACATAAACACAGATACTAAGACCTCAGTTAACAATGTAGGGGGTCGGGAAGAATCCCCTGTCGCTGCGTATGGTATACATGCCGCAAGAGGGATTAGCCCCGACCTAGCAAAGGGTTAGAAAGGAAAACTCTTTACATCTGAGTACAGGTGATGAGGTCAATCGAGCAGAATATAGAGAACACTTAATACATAGCATTTGTGAGAATTCATACCCATACCGCCAACACGGCCAAGACTAGGACTTAACGTGAAAAGTCTATTTTTTCTTATTCAGAGCACCAGCCATCTGCCACTTTTTTTCGGTGAAACTTCAGTAGTGGTGTCTTGATGGTTTCCTGTGTCATGCCAGAGATTCCATTCGGATAGTAGTTTCATGCCGTCTTCGGGTTCAGCTATCACTCGTGTCTTGCCTTGTCGCCACACTATCAGCTTGGTCGGGTAGCCCCATTTGTAGGCCACGTTGTGATTGCGCAAAGTTTTAGTGATAGTAATAAATTCTTTACGCCTTGCCATGGTAGTCGCTGAGAGGTCTGCGAACAAAGCAATCTTCGTATGCGGATCTGGAAGCACTGGGGTTTTTCTTGCAGCTGATAGCAAGGAATCTTTGTGGGAGTAGTAGTGAAATTTAACGATCACGTCTCTAGGAGTGTCGCTTGTCAGCCGGGCCGGTTTGGGGAGTCTATGCATCCTATCGTACGCCGAAGCGGAGTCAGGCAAATCGGGAACTAACGAATTGCATAGGGACAATATGTAGGCTGGAAGGGCATCGTTGGAAATATCTTCAGGGATTCCTCTGAAGCGAATATTTTGTCTCCTCGATCTGTCCTCCACATCAGCCAGTTTCATTTTTAAAGCAGTGTTTTCTTCTGCTAGATTCTGAAGTTTATCCACAACTTCATTATGAGCATTGCATAATTCCGCCGTTTTGTTCTCAAGGTGACTGGTTCTTTCGCCCACACTTGCAATTTCGCGCCTGAGATCACCATCAATGCGCTGAAAATCCGCTTTTATCGTGGCTCTCAGATCTTGTAGCATTTTGTGAAGGCTTCTTTCTGTAACAGGGGAGTCAGAGTATTTGGAGGATATAGATTTTGGGTCGGAGAGGCCCTCTGATAAGTTTTCCAAATCTTCGTCGCCATCTTGGTTTGCTTTACGGCGGTCTTTTTTTTTTCATTTTCATCAAGTCTTGTAGTTTGAGTTGCTTGGGAGGTGACATCTCGCTGCTCTCCTGGGTACAGGGTACACAGATGTAGTAATTCTCTGTGGATCAAGTGAGATAATTGCTTGAATTGTAGCTTGTCAGGTCATATAACTGACGGAGCTCCTAAGCAATGTGTCCAGCCGCACCGGAAGCCAGACACGCCCCCCGTAATCTGCCATTTGAGCGCCCAGTCCCTCAATCTATCTAAATCCCGAAGCAGTGATGTGATATCCTGCTCACATTATATTACATTACAGAGGTTTGTGTCACCTGCAAACACTGAAACATGACTTCCGATGCCGACTTCCAGATCATTTATTAATATGTTGAAAAGAAGCAGAACAGAACTCTGAGGGACACCACCAGTACAGAACTCTGAAGGACACCACTTACCACTTTCGTCCACCTTGAAAATGTACCATTAATGACAACACTCTATAGTCTATCTTTAAGCCCATGAAACCCAAGAACAAGAATTTTCATCTAGATCAATTTCTTTGAGTTGAACACTAACCTGTTATGCGGAACCATATTGAATGCCAAGTAGATCACATCCACTGCAACACCCTGATCTATATGCCTACTTACAATTAAGTTAGTTTGACATGACCCGTGTTTCATAAAACTATGCTGATTATAAAACTATGCTGATTGGCGGCGGAGCCTAACCAGCGAACTGGCAAGACGTGTACAGCAGGAGCTCCTGCAACACGGGCGCTGTAAATGCCCACCTGCCGAGCTACAGAGCTCAAATACTCCTGCCAATGTGCCCATGACACGGAGGAAGCCTGCCGGAACACACAGCTACCAAACACGACGCCCGGGATGACCGAGCACCGCAACGGCAGAGAGGGGCCTAGCTCGAGAGGAGGCGAGGAAAGACGGCCGCTTTCCCGCCAAAAGCAAACAGCCGCAAGCGACTACGAGTTCTTACCCCCCCCCCTATGGACCGGTGGGGGAGATCCCGGTCCCTGCCGGGCGGGGAGCCCCATGCTCGACACCATATGACTATACCTGCAACTCCATCGAGTAAGGTGGGAGCGGGGGCACCCAAGATGGCGGACATAAGCGCATCCAGCACGAAAAGCAAGCAGCCACCCACCAAACAAGTCCACAACACACTGGTAAGAGACTCAATCAGTGGAAAACCGCAGGTGGACCCCTGGGCCACGCGGCCTATAGAGACACAAAGTAAACGAGGCGCTTCTGAGATGGCGGCCCAACACAGGCCCCAAGCAAGAGACACATACACCAAACGATCGACACAGCCCATGGAGGCGTTAGACTGGCTATATAAAAGCTTCTGTGCAGTACTCCACATACTACCAAGCATTGAAAGCAGTGGCCCTCTGGATGCGCCCAGCAACCAGGCGCCGCCATTATGACGCACTGCCGAGGGCCCCAAGAGCAACCATCCAGCGGTGTCATTACAATTCACCAGAAAGGCGGGACACGACTACTAGACAGGCAGGTACAAGCACCCGTTCCCATACAAGCAAGGACAGGAATACCATACAAGTCCCACATATACTCACCTCACCGAACCCAAGATCCAGAAATCAATGCAGCCCACGGCAGCCCCATACAGCCCCAACTGTCGGCCGGACCATTGTACAGAGGGTCACCCCACCGTCCACCGCTGGAACCGAAACTGAGCACAAAGGCGCTGGTGAACCCGCCTGTCCACACAGACTGATCCCACGGCGATGCCTTGACCCACTCTGCCTACGTGCCCTTGAGGTCTGCCTACCCCGAACGGGCATGGGCTGAATGAGACTGATTTGCGGACACATAACCCTCTCTAAATCTAACCTTGCTTTTTATATTCTCAATGTTTAAATGTTTGAATGTTTAGCCTCTCAGTATAGCCTGCACCATATAGAGTCAAAAAGCTGCAGCATTTATGATACCCGAGACCGACCTTCCCTTTTTCTTTCTTTCCTTTCTTTTAAGCATGCCTTTCACTAAGAACGGCCTCAACGTAAACGGAGAATTAACTGTAACTACACTCTAACAAATATAACCCAAGCTCTGTATTATACCGGGTTTAACGCCTAGAATAGGGCAGGAGTTATACTAGAATGTATTTTGACACGCTAGCTTACTTTACGCCCATACTAAAACAAGCGATATAACGAGGTTAAAAAGTTTTAAAAAGTTTAGCATGTCTGTTTATTATTTTTATCCAAGCCTCTCTTGAAAAATAACGGTTTAAGTACACGATAGGTTAGACTACGCTGGGGACACCCTAAGTTACCCAAATATAGTTGTCCAGATATATCAGCGAAGATACCTTTCGACCAAGTAACGGAATTACCTGTCGGTACCTCTAAGGTACGCTGAAGCAGACGAGTTATTTAGCAATCTATTTATCATAGTTCATCATTATGTTCGTCAAAAAAAAAAAAAAAATTCTGTGCAATTTCTCTCTGCCACTGTTTTACCCATATATGTTTCAATATAAATGCACGCTGTTGTGGCGTATGTAATTCATATGTAATCACCTGCACACCAAAAATAAAGAATTTAAAAAAAAAAAAAAACTATGCTGATTGTTGCTAATAACAATGTTCCTCCTAATGAATTCCTGAAACTGATCCCTTAATAACCCTTCAAATACTTTTCCAGCCACAGCAATTACGCTCACACTATAACTTCCAGGCAAATATTTGGAACTCTTTTTGAATATAGGTACCATATCTGCCTTTCTCAAATCCTCCTGTACAATTCCTGAGAGAAAAGAATCCTGGAAGATTAAAAACAGAGGTTTATATTTCCACACTTCAATCATCTTTTATTCTGCCTCTTGATTGCAAAGGAGATACAGCCCACATAACTGGACAGAACTCTTATCCACCATGGCTAACTAAATAGCCTATTTGTCACCACCAAAACAAAAACACACACACACAAAAAAGAAAAAACACGCCTCTTCACGCATCCTCTAGCATGGGTTTTCAAACCAAAACTGTTAAGGGTTTAGGGATTTCCCATTTCTGTACTAGTGAGGATATCGATAATATCTTAAACCATTTGAGACAAACACACACACACACACTCAAACATACACACACACACACATTTTTTAATCATACTCTTTCTGCAAATATAATATGAGCCCTTCAGACTTTAGAATATGTCAAATAATGCAAGTAAATATGTATTCTGCACTATAAGAAATATATAGGATATATGATCAGAAGTTACACTTTGGCTTTCATTGCTGCTCTATAAAAATACAATTGCAAGCTGACCTACTTAAGAAACCTATATACAGATTTATGTGTAGATTGATGTATCAAAAGTAGCTTCATGCACTAAAAAGTTGACAGTATCTTTCAGCGAAAGATAATTTATAATGCCATTGAGCATTAAGTACTTAGCTAAGTGGTCACAGTGACATTGTGACATTAACACTGCATGTAATATGTGCTTACTGTAAGTATTCTGTGTGCAGAACATCACATTAAACCTACTTCAAGACATCTTGCCATAGTATTAGTCAGCAGTTCAAATGACAAAGTCTGTCATTCCCTCGGTTTTTGTTTCTAAAATACAACATCTGTTGCCTTTCAAATCCATTTTATAAGATAGCAGAGCATTTCTATGTTATGGGAATATATCTTCAATTTCCTTGCTTTTGGATAGCTAACCTTCTCCTAGTGATGACATACTTGGAGCAAGAATGGCACATATCTATATAGGAATTATACAGTAATTCCTTTACAATTAAATAAGCTACAAGTCAAACATAAATCAGCTTTATCCACATGGTAGGAATGTTAGATATAGAGACATTGCATACCCACTCTAGCTTAAAGGTATACTATACACATCAAAACAACTTTAGCTTAATGAAACAGTTTGGGTGTATAGATTATTCACCTGCAGTCTCACTGCTCAATCCCTTTTGTGTTTATGCAGGGCCATCTTTTTTTTTTTTTTTACATTATTTCTTTTTGTAGTGCAAGGCCGAGCAAGCACGTTTAAGCATACATTTAATTCTGCACTTTTTTGTTTTTCATCGTATAGAAACAGTATGAATAGTAAGCTGTTGCATAAAAACTGTATTGTTAGAGGTACTTAGTGTTAGCTAACAAGGCAAAATTAACAAGGCGCATAGATTGAGACTTGCTTTGAATCATAGTCTCATCAGTTTGCATGAATCCCTTCCCGACCACGGACGTATCAGGTATGTCCGACAAAAAACAGTCCTTAAGGGACGTACCTGATACGTCTGCTGAACATTTTAGTGCTGGAAGCGATTGTGATTGCTTCCAGCCGCTCTATGGGTATTGAACGATGCCTCGATGTCAAGGCATCGTACAATACCCCCCTCACTGCCGGGCAGCCATCAGACAGGTTTCCAATGCTCTGCCTGTACTGAGTGCCTCGAGGGGTTGAGGCACTCAGTAAAAAAAAAAAAAAAAAAGTTATTTAAAAAAAATTAATTAACCCCTACCCTCTCTCCATCCCCATGTACTTGGCTTAGCCCAGGCAGTCCTCCCTTGGCAAATTAGGACTCCCTGGGGCCATGTGACCGCTCTGAAAGAGCCGCAATAGGTGTCCATAGTATTGCCAGCAGGGGGACTGCCTGAACTGACAGGCAGTCCCCTGCTGGTGAAAAAAGTAAATAAAAGTAAAAAAAAAAAAAAAGTTCATAAATTAAAAAAATATATATATATGTATTTATGATATATATATATATATATATATATATATATATATAAATATATATAATATAACTATATATTGTATATATAATTATAAAAATAAATATTAATTACAAATAAATAAAAAACTAAAAATCATTAAAAAATTATATATATATATATATATATATATATATGTAATTTTATTCTTACTGTATTTTGATATATATTTATATCAAAATACACTTAGATATATATATATATATATAATTTTAATATATGGTAAGTATAGAGATTGAGATGGATAGTAGAGGCCTAGAATATGTACAAGGACGGGGAAAGAGCATAAACTGAAACGCATAGGCACTCTGGTAACTTTACAATTAAATGAATAAAACTAACTGAAATAAACTAAACCTAGCTGCAAGCTAGTCAGACTGGACCTGTGGAATGACCCCCTTGGGTGCGATTAGTCCCTGGAGCGGTCCATGCATCTCACCCCACGCCAGCTCTAAAGGCATATTGTATGGACCCAGGGTAAGGGCTAAGAAGGAGCCATTGCTGGACACTGCCGAGCTGCAAGGTTTCCACCATGTTCCAGCCGCCATCACTCTGGTTGCTTGTGCAGGTGGTTGGTCTGGAACGTCCCCCTGAAGGATCCACTCTTTGCTGCCGCCTGTTCTTTCTGTTGTGGATGTGATGCAGGGCTGATTGATTTCTGCTTCTTTGCGGTTGTCTTCTAGTCAGGCCCACCCTGGAGGATTTTGCAGTGTAGCCAGGCTGAGGGGAAGTAGGTTTCTGTCGTCTTGTCCCCCCTCCGACATCAACCTCCAGATTCTTCTGCAATCGCTGCCAGAACAAATCACAGATCAAATCACTGCTTGCTAGCAGCTTATTACACAGACAAGTGAGGTCAGCTTGGCACACAGGAGCTACTGCAGAGCAGGCAGCCGCCATCTTGATGGATGATTTGCAGTATTTTCTGGTACTTATGCCCGAATGTCGGAACTCCGGAGCCTTGTAGCAGTGCTGTGGTGGACCGGGATGACCCCCACCAGTCCAAAAGGGAGGGGGAGAGTTTGCAAGGTCTGCAGGATGTCGAGGAAGGGGGATCGGCTGTGTCACCCCTCTGTATCAGCCATTAGGCCGCAAGACAGACCGGCCACTACGGATGCAGGAGGAGAGTCGATGTTGCCCCAACTCCGTTCCCGAGGGAGCACCCCGTCCCGAGGGTGAGTTAGGCACCCGGTCAGCACGGCTTTGGACAAAGATATTTAACTTAAAGGTGGATATTCACTCGGAGTTCCGGGTGCATGTGACTTCTCTGCATGGCGGTCAGGCTCCACCCCCCAATGCAGGGCCATCTAAACAGCAATATAGGCCCCTGTGCAAAGCAGTGTACTGGGATCCTACCTACACAATCACTCACAGTAATACAAATGTAAATTATCAAAAAAATTAAGCTTATGTTTATTGGTACCTCCAATAAATGCAATACATACATACAATACATACATACAGGCTGCTGAATATACACACACCAGGGGCGGATCCAGAACCTAATCTTGGGAGGGATACTGGTAGATTATTTAAAGGAATAATCCAAGCACAATAACCAGTACAGCTCATTGTAGTTGTTATGGTGCTAGAAGTGCTGTGGCGCCCTCCCAGAGTAAGTAGTCAAACAGTTTAAGAACAGTTTGACAACTTTCCTGGGGTCTGCAAGGATGGGAGCTTTAGCAGGTATAGGGCCTGTAGTAGTGCAATGTGTGTGAGTGAGGGGTGTAATGTGTGTGTGAGTAAGGGGTGCAGTCTGTGTATGTGTGAGAGGTACAGTGTCTGTGTGTGATGCAGTGTGTGTGTGAGGGGTGCAGGGTGTGTGTTAGGGGTGCAATGTGTGTGTGTGTGTAAGTGAAGGGTACAGTTTTGTTTGCGCAAGTTCTGCCGGGATAGGGACTGTAGTAGGGATAGGGTCTGTAGTAGGGGATGTGTGTGTGTGAGGGCTACACTGTGTGTGTGCAATGTGTGATGGGTGCAATACGTGTGAGTGATGAAGTGTGTGTGTGTGTGTGAGGGGCGCGATATCTGTGTGTGGGGGGTGCAGTATGTGTGTGTGTGTGTGTGTGTGAGAGAGAGAGGGGTGCAGTGTTTGTGGGGTGCAGTGTGTGCTCGCAAGGGTTGCAGAGTGTGTGAGGGGTGCAGTCTGTGTGTGTCAAAGAGGGGTACAGTGTGTGTGTGTGAGGGGTTCAGTGTGTGTGTGAGGGGTGCAGTGTGTTTAAGGTGTACAGTGTGAGTAAGGTGTTAAGTGTGGGTATGTGTGAGGGGGTTCAACATTTGTGTGTGTGAGTGAGGGGTGCAGTGTTTGTGGGGTGCAGTGTGTGTGAGTGGCGAGGGTTGCAGAGTGTTTGAGGGGTGCAGTCTGCGTGTGTGTGTGTGTGTGTATGTGTGTGTGAGGGGTACAGTGTGTGTGTGTGAGGGGTGCAATGTGTTTAAGGTGTACAGTGTGAGTAAGGTGTTAAGTGTGGGTATGTGTGAGGGGTTCAACATTTGTGTGTGAGGGGTGCAGTGTGTGTGTGTGTGTGTTTCAGGGTTGCAGTGTTTGTGTGTGAGGGGTGCAATGTGTGTATGGGTGGGCAGTGTGTGTGGGTTGCAGTGTGTACATGTGCAGGGATTTATTGTGTGTAAGTGGGTAGAGGGGCAGATTGATAAATATATGAATATGTTTTCTTAAATAAAAATAAATGATATCTATGTCCCTCTTCCCTTCATACCTCTGCCCAGGAATGGGGTACATTAAAAGGCGATCCCTGGTGTTCCTTGTGGGGAGTAAACTCTAGCCTGCAGCCTCCCTTCCTTTGCTGCAGCAAAGTGCCAGTGGATCTTTGAGGGAGGGTGAGGCCGGCTCTGCATGGGGTGGCAGGGAAGATGAATGGATCTGTCCTGTTGTTCTTGTTCTATTGACATCACGGTGGGGCCCCTATGCAACTGCCCAGCATGCCGATGTGAAAGATATGTGTTTATGCAGCCTTAGCCTCACCACTCCTGGATGCGACTCACACAGTCTGCATGCAAATAAAATGATTTTATTTTGAGCAATTCTTCAGTCATTTTTCAGATCATTCAATAACAAGTAATAAGCTTATCAGATCTAATAGAATCAGACTTTGAGATGGTAACGTATACATTAAATGGACATTCTAGACTCTGAAGTGTATGTCTTGAATGATAAGTGTATGGGCATAATGAACTGCTCATTCAGAGAGATTCTTTGTTATACTCTCAAGAGCTGGTAAACCAGAATATTTACAAATATTGATAAACCCGCTTGACGAAAAGGATCACTTCTGATGACCGGTTGCACAGCCTCCAGTGTTTGAGATAATAATCAGTAATGGGAAACGTGTTCCCATTGGGCTTATTGTTTCTAATGAGGCCTGCCACAGCTGTGTGATATCTGCTAACGCAGATTATCTACCCAGATCTCTGATGTAAGGTTTCACCTTTTAAACATAAACACAGAAATCGCAGTGAAGTTATAACATGTCTGTTATTGTATTTAGAGCTGAGACTTACTTAATCCACTTTACAACTAGTTTCATCTTATTTCTGTGAAGAGACACACATGGCAGGGACTGATTTAAATGATTTATATACTAACAGACAAAATGGTTCAATTACTGGTGGAAATGATTTGCATAGTGATTTATTTGCCTTTATATGAGACAGTTTTATTTTAAATTAGAATAATCACTATTAAACTAGAATATTAATGACTTACAATATAACATAAATATGCAGCTTATAAGAAGTTTTGCTCTCCATCTGTCACCTATCTCCTTTCATTAATTTTATTCATTTTTAACAGTGAGCATTATATTCTGTTCTATTTTCATTACAGATATTTGTACCAGTGATTTTCTGTTATCACATTACTGAACTTCCAAACGCCCAAAAGTAGGGTCCGCATCTACAGACACCTGTCATCAGAAGCCACCTACTGGCCCTAAAAATCCTTCACCACAAGATCAAAACAGCAAGTTTATCCACAGGAGGGCATTGTACCGCCCAGGCACATACACTTGGAGCAGAATAAAGACTCCAAAAAAATTGTAAGTGTATTTCTTTTATATACTTCAATGAAAATATCAAAAACCTGAAACATTTTCTCTTTCCTGTTTTTTTCATATTTTCCCACTCTGACTTCCATCTGAGTACATCTTTAAGGCACGGCTTCCCTGTATCTTTCCACACAATGCTCTTGTGCTTGTAGAGTTCTAAAATGTACTTGCCAAAATCACGCTTCTCCTATAATGTACTTGCTAATATGCATTTAAAGGGACACTATAGGCACCCACACCTCTTCAGCTCATTGAAGTGATCTGGGTGCAGTGTCCAAGGTTACTTAACAATGAGCAGGTAATTACAAAGAGACCGTTACCTGCGCTCTGGCCTAAATCCCTATGTACATTTAAACAAAATGGAGTCTCTTTAGTTTTATTCCAATGGCCATCTGAATATATAAGCTCACCTGCCACGTCAAGGCAAGCCCCATTAGATTTGCTGATATCAGCCAAGAATCTCCAATGAGACAGGAAGGGGTATTTAATAAACCCTTTCACATTTAACCCTTTATAGGGCTTCTACACATACAATAAACTTTGCTGGTATCAGACAAAGTATAAATATCTCTAATGAGACATGAAGGGGTGTTTTATAAACACCTACATACTTATTAACCCTAAATGGGGCTATAAAGGGCTATAAAACTTACAAATCACCTTGCCGGTATCAGCTAAAAGGCAAATTTCTCTGTTGAGACAGGAAGGGCTGCTGCCCCTACATACTTATAAACTCTTAATAAGAGTGGGGATATTCAGCGTCACTCAAAACCCCATAGGAATACATTGTACATGCTTTTCTATGGGGTATCCATAATGCGGGCTCAGCGCATGCGCATTAGGTCTCCCCCACCAGCTGACTTCAGAGGGGGAGTACAAAGGTGGAGCCCAAAATGCACTCAGGTAAGTGTAAGAAGTGTTTTGGGTCACCAGATGGGGGGGGGAGGGGGGGGTACTATAGGGCAGTGTTTCCCAACCCAGTCCTCAAGGCACACCTACCAGTCCAGGATTTAAGGATTACCCAGTTTTGTCTAAGGTGTTTTTAGAAAAAAAAGAAAAAACACCTTAGACAAAACTGGGTAAACCTTAAATCCTGGACTGGTAGGTGTGCCTTGAGGACTGGGTTGGGAAACACCGCTATAGGGAGCTACAATTAAAACAACTATATTTTCCTGGTACTTTAGTTTTCCTTTAAGCATTATTTATTAACATTTCTATAAATCTCAGAGACGCCAAAATAATAACCTGGGACAGATTTGGGTTCCATATCAATATAATCACTCTGGATCTGGGAAATTTAGTAAACATGATTTAATTTAGATATTGGTTACAGTATACTTTTAACATGTTCATTTTTATGCCTTGGTCCTTTTTTTGTCAATTCTCTATCTGTGATCTGGTTAGCAGCCATTACAGCCAATTGGTTCATGCAAAAAATTACTACCTTTATCTTTTTCCTTTAAGAATAAGATAATTTACAGTTAAATATTGTAAAATAGGTTGTACACATATATGCTAGCAGAGTACATTGAACAAGTAGATCATGAAATAAATAGTTTGAATATAGTAAACTGTTAAAAAAAATTACACAAATATTTTTGCTAAATAGCATTTGTTGTACATGAATAAAGGCATCAAAAGTGAAGGTTTGAGAGGGGAGAAGGTGAGCAATAATTGAGAAGAAGTGTGACTATTTTACACACACACACTACATCCACTATATACACACACATTACATCCTCTACACAAACACTCACATTACATCCTCTACACAAACACACACTCTGCATCCACTACACACACACACACACTATATCCACTATATACCAAATATACCAACACTACCACCTGATACATTTTACTGCTCTGAAGCGCTCACATTTCTGGTTAGTGATGTCTCATGAGTACAACCAGGGCCGGCCATAGGCCTGAGCGAAAAATCTTTGCAGCGCCACCCTCCCCCACCCCATCATTCTTTTTATAGTGTATTAAATAAATAATGATTTAAAAACAAATATTAATTCCTCCTTTCCTATTGTTACCTAGTTGGGAGAGGGGCATGCTGATCTGAATCTGGTCTGCCCCTCCACTATCTTGCCCCTCCACTATCTTGCACACTTGTCCCGTGGCAATCTGCGGCAGTGCTCTGATTGGCCAGAGCTAGGAAGACAGCTACTTATGGTCTGCAGCAAACAGAAGTGCATACCAGATGTGTCAGACTGCAGAGTCACATGCACACAGTCCCACAGTCAGATGCACACAGTTATACATATACACTGTCAAATACACAGGATCAGGCAGAAACACACAGGTACAGGCAGTTACACACATAAACAGTTACAGGAAGATAAACACACTCACACAGTTACAGGCAAACAGTCACATGCACACACAATTACAATCAGACAGTAACACACAGTTACAGGCAGACAATGACAAACACACACACAATTATAATCAGACAGTAACACACACATACACACACACAGTTACAGGCAGACAATGACAAACTGTCACGTCTAAACATTTGTTATGAAGGAACACAACTGCAGATTTCGTATAGTTTGAATATTTATTAAAGAAAGTAAAAGGTAAAGACTTTAATTCCAATTTACAGGTACTGTTGTTTTAAGTAATAAACGATAACTGAAGTCCACAATTATAAGCACTGTAGCTTTAAGTAGTAAATGATAACTGAAGTCCACAATTACAGGCACTGTAGCTTTAAGTAGTAAATGATAACTGAAGTCCACAATTACAGGCACTGTAGCTTTAAGGAGTAAACGATAGTAAATTGCAGACACTGAATCAATAAAGAGTCTCTTAGTAGAATCAACGGTTTAGGTGATAAGCAGTCACAATAGCTGTTCCATAGACTTTAACCAAAGCAAGACAGATGCAGCTAACTGAGATAAAGTATGAGTTGAAGTTAGCTGTAACGGAATTGTTTTTACCGAAGGACTTTTGGAGACAGGTAATAACAGCTTTTAGATGAAACTCTTATCACATTGGTTTTACTTAGCTTCCGGCACATAGAACACTGGTTTCCCGAGATCTCCTCAGAGGCGTATGAAGAGTGTTTAATCTTTAGTCGTGGATGAGGAGAGGTGAAGGGAACTTTGCAGAGTCTTTCAGCCCGGTCTGGTAGCAGAGGCTTTCACAACGAAGTTGTAGCCGGGTTGTGAGTAAGGAACGTAGTTCAATAATCCAGCCTTGATCAGCTGGTGCAGTCATTTTAAATAGGCAGACCGTGTCATACAGGGGTGTGGCTAGGCTCCGTGGAACCAGGAAGTAAGAGGATACCATAGTTAAGGCATTACAGTACCCCCTCTCTAATGAGCAACCTCTGGGTGCTATTGAGTTGGCTTAGAAGGGTTATGCTTGTGAAATTTGGAAATCAATTTATTAGCATGAACAACAGAGGAGTTTTCCCATGTATCTTCCTCAACTCCATATCCTTTCCATCTGATGAGGTATTGTAAGGAGCCACGATGGATCCTTGAATCCAGTATACTTTGAATTTCGTATTCTTCTTCACCCTGGACCAATATGGGATCAGGAGAAGTAGTGACATTTCTTTGGAAAGGGTCAGGATGATAAGGCTTTAGCAATGACACATGTTTGGATCTTTGGCATACAGAACAGGAATTGACATAAGATTCAATAGTTTGGTCTTGACGAGGCCACCAATAGTATCTTTTAGACAATTCAAGGGTCTTTTTCATACCTGGATGACCTGCCAGAGGAGAATCATGAATAATTTCAAGTACTTTAATTCTGAAAGAGGGAGGTACATAAATCCGGTCTTTAAAATAGTAGAGACCGTTTTTCTTGGATAATTTACTTGATTTAGGAAGTTCAAGAGCGTCTTCACTGAGACCTTTAACATCGTCGATAAGAGAAGATAGGATTCCAATGACTGTAGGAGGAGGAGACTCCAGTTCGGTGTCAGAACAACATGAGGTTTTAGCTGGTTCTTTCGTAGACTGGAGAATTGGAATACGTTGCAAGCATGTTTTCTTGCAATAATCAGAATCAAATGCAAGAGAGAAGGGAAACCATGAGATTTGAGGGTTGTGGTTCCTTAACCAGTTGATCCCTAATATAATAGGAAATAATGGTGAGGAGATGACATCAAATATAAGACTTTCCGTATGAGTATGATTGATGGTTACTTTTAGAGGGATGGATTCATGAAGTATTGGTCCCGATGAGATGAGGGACCCGTCAATCACTTTAACAGGTACAGAAGTTCTTTTACGAACACAAGGAATTTTATTCTTTGTTACAAAGGCTGAGTCGATGAATACTCCATTTGCACCGGAATCGATAACAGCCTTGGTTATAATTCTTTTATTGTCCCACTGTAATACAAGAACGATAGGGGACATTTGAGTATTTGCTGTAGAGGGAAGTACACTTAGGATGGAAGAGGCATGAGACTGCCTTCTGCCTTTTATCCGTTTCAATGAAGGACAATCAGAGACTAAATGAACTTGAGAGGCACAATACATGCATAGGTTTAATTGACGTCTTTGATTTTTCTCTTCAGGAGTGAGGGGACTTCTTATTATCCCTATTTCCATAGGTTCACTTGGTATGGAAGTCTTATCTGGAGCTTTTGAGGGAGTGAAAGGTTTGCGGTCTTTTGAATGTGAAAGGGCTTTTTCGGCATTTCTTTCTCTTAATCTTCTGTCAATGCTGATTGATAGGCGAATTAGAGCGTTCAAATTAGTAGGGAGTTCTGTTCTAGATAATTCATCTTTTACAGCTTCCGATAAACCAATTCGAAATTGGTTGCGCAATGTGATGTCATTCCATTGCGTTTCTATAGCCCATCTTTTGAATTCAGCAATGTAATCTTCAACGGGTCTATTTCTTTGCTGTAGTGTTGTGATTGTTAAATCAGCTGTAGCTTGTTTGTTAGGATCTTCATAGAGAAGAGACATGGCTTCAAAAAATTCATCCAGTGAATCTAAAATGGGGTCATCGTTTTCCAGAAAGGAATGAGCCCATGACATAGGTTCACCTCTTAGAAAGGAAATAACCGAACAAACTTTAGTTCTTTCTGTAGGATAGGATCTAGGTTTCAAAGCAATTAAAAGTTTACAAGAGTTGAGGAACTCCCTGTATCTGGAACGATCTCCATAGAACTTTTCAGGGTTACACACAGCAGGATCACTAGCCGAGTGCAGAGTAGTATGAGGAGTATGAGTTTGTAAATCTCTGATATAAGTGAGAAGTCTTTCATTAGTAACTTGCAGGTCTTGCACACTTTGGGCTAGTGCATTAACTCTTTGATTCAGCGTAGCTATAGTAGAATCGAAATCTGCTGGATCCATTACAATGGCTGGATTATTCTGTCACGTCTAAACATTTGTTATGAAGGAACACAACTGCAGATTTCGTATAGTTTGAATATTTATTAAAGAAAGTAAAAGGTAAAGACTTTAATTCCAATTTACAGGTACTGTTGTTTTAAGTAATAAACGATAACTGAAGTCCACAATTATAAGCACTGTAGCTTTAAGTAGTAAATGATAACTGAAGTCCACAATTACAGGCACTGTAGCTTTAAGTAGTAAATGATAACTGAAGTCCACAATTACAGGCACTGTAGCTTTAAGGAGTAAACGATAGTAAATTGCAGACACTGAATCAATAAAGAGTCTCTTAGTAGAATCAACGGTTTAGGTGATAAGCAGTCACAATAGCTGTTCCATAGACTTTAACCAAAGCAAGACAGATGCAGCTAACTGAGATAAAGTATGAGTTGAAGTTAGCTGTAACGGAATTGTTTTTACCGAAGGACTTTTGGAGACAGGTAATAACAGCTTTTAGATGAAACTCTTATCACATTGGTTTTACTTAGCTTCCGGCACATAGAACACTGGTTTCCCGAGATCTCCTCAGAGGCGTATGAAGAGTGTTTAATCTTTAGTCGTGGATGAGGAGAGGTGAAGGGAACTTTGCAGAGTCTTTCAGTCCGGTCTGGTAGCAGAGGCTTTCACAACGAAGTTGTAGCCGGGTTGTGAGTAAGGAACGTAGTTCAATAATCCAGCCTTGATCAGCTGGTGCAGTCATTTTAAATAGGCAGACCGTGTCATACAGGGGTGTGGCTAGGCTCCGTGGAACCAGGAAGTAAGAGGATACCATAGTTAAGGCATTACACAAACACACACACAGGTACAGAAAGACAGTCACATACATACAGCCACACATACAGTCTCTCTCTCACACACACACACACACAGTTACATGCAGACAGTCACATACACAGAGGCAGACAGTCACACACACACACACACACACACACACAGACAGCTTTACACACAGACAGTCACACAGGCAGAGGCAGACAGCCACACACACACAGGTACTCACACACACAGAGGCAGGCAGACAGCCACACACACACATACACATACACACACACAGGCAGACAGTCACACGCACACAGGCAGACACACACACATACACAGGCAGACAGCCACACACACACACAGACAGCCGCACACACACACAGACAGCCGCACACACAGGCAGACAGTCACACACACACACACACACACACAGGCAGACAGCCATACACACACACATCCACACAGGCAGAAAGTCACACACAGGCAGACATTCACACACACACACACACACACATGCAGACAGTTACACACGCAGACAGTTACACACACACACACACACACACACACACACACACACACACACACAGGCAGACAGTCACACACACACACACACACACACACACACAGGCAGACAGCCTCACACAGGTACTCACACACACACAGGCAGACAGTTGCACATAGTCACACACACTCACAAACAGACAGTCATACATGGTTACCTCTGTCCTTTATGGTCTGGGAGGAGTGAAGGCAGTGCAGCTCCTGGGTTCTGGTTGTTGGGGAAGCAGGGACTCCTTCCTGCTTCCAATGCAGCCGGCACTTTTAGCTCTGCCCCCATCACAATGCTGGGAGTTTTTTTTCTAAGCCTGTGTGGAGAATAATGTAATCCTTCACCCGGGTAGCTGGCCATGTGCAAGCTGTCGGCCACATGGCGCCCCCTGCTCAATGGCGCCCTGTGCGGCCGCACATCTCGCACACCCCTATGGCCAGCCCTGAGTACAACAGTACCCCCCATGTATATGTTTTATGGTGTTTTGGAAAGTTACATTGTCCAATATAGGGCTTGTCCATTTGTTTTTACACGTACAAACTTGGTAAATTGGTTTGCTGGGCCTATGTTGACTTTGAGACCGTATGGCAACCCAAAAATGAAAATTACCCCCATTATGGCATACCATTTGAAAAAGTAAACATCCCAGGGTATTCAAAATGGGTTATGTCCAGTCTTTTGTAATAGTCAATTAGTCACAAACAGTAGCCAAAGTTGGTGTTCAGATTAATTTTTTTTTGCATTTTTCACATAAAAACTGTACTTTCAGTGATGATATCGTTCCTATACATTTTACTGCTCTGAAACACTCACATTTCTGGTCAGTGATGTCTCACGTGTGCAATGGTACCCCTATGTATACGTTTTATGGGGTTTTGGAACGTTATAGGGTCTAATATACATCTTATCAATTTATGTTTTTACACACTGACATTTGGCAAAGTGATTTTCTGGGGCTATGTCACCTTTGAGAGAGTATGGCAGCCTGGGTAATAATTCCACTATTATGGCATACCATTTTCAAAAGTAGGCAACCCAGAGAATTCTAAATGGTGTGTATTGATATGTTTGCCCTAACCAGTTTATCAGAAATGCAGGGCCCATATAGCAATTATAGTTGTATTTGTGCTTTTTCAAACACATTAACTCAATTTCCACAGGGTATTTTATATTCCTGATATGGGTTACTGCAATTGAGCCTCGGTATTTTGATTACACATTGTTTCACGAATATAACAGTTCCCCCACGTACCATTATTTCAATTTGTTTCGGTAACTCACAGGGCCAAATATATTAGATGCCCTTTTCAGCTTGTAAGTTTGAAAATGTGTAACTTTTGACAATGTGTCACTTTTGAGAAAGTATGGCAGCCCAGGAGAGAAAATTACACCCATGATGGCCTAGCATTTTTAAAAGCAGGCAGCCCGGGGTATTCCAAATGGCATAATTTGAGTTGTTTGGTCTAGCCCCTTTTAACAGACATGCAGTGCCAATGTAGCGATTTATACTTTTATTTGTGTTTTTTTACACACATGTTCCATTTTTACAGGAAATTTCATAATCTTGATATTAGTAAGTGCAATAAAACATCAGTATTTTTTATTTAAAATCATCTCCTGAGGGGGGGGGGGCTTGGTCACGGAGCGAGCTGGATGCGTTTGCTTGAAGCTCTGCTCAGACCACACCGTAGAAAGCTAACAAAAGCGTGCAAATACACGGGAAACAACGCATAACGACTCCCACTGAAGCCGGGGGACATGGAGAAAAGACTGGTCATAAAACAACCTAAAAAAGGAGCGAAGGCAGGAGCCTCAGTCGTGGAATACTTTGCGGCGCCACATGGCTGGCTCGCAGGCTCACAAAAGGGCGGGGACAACAACATGGACACTGCAGACCAGCAACAGACACAGCACAAATTTTGCAAACCCTAGCCGAAGTCAAGTCCTACCTGGCCGGGGAAATAGACCGATCCGCAAAGGTCTTGCGAGAGGAAATTCAGGCAATCGGCGACCGCACATCCAGAATAGAAACCAGATTGGAAGCCACAACCTCAGCGCATAATGCAGCGATCCACCACGTGAATCAACTATCCACCAGAATGGCGGTAGCTGAACTGGCCATAGAAGACATGGCTAATAGGTCACGCCACAATAACCTGCGCCTCAGAGGCCTCCTAAAAAAATCCGGGGAAGGCACAATGGCGAAAGTGGTGACAGAGATACTTAGGCCACTGCTACCGGGCCTACCCGATCATATGTGGCATATCGAGAGGGCTCATAGAGCACTGCAAGCTCGAAGAATGGATACGAATGCCCAATCAGACATAATCATTCGATTCCTGCACTTTCCAACCAAAGAGGCTCTCCTCCACAGAGCACGAGAGGGCCCAATCAAATATCAAGGCACTGATCTCACACTATTCCAAGATCTGGCCCCGGCTACGCTCCACCGCAGAAGGGAATGGAAGCGCATCACGGAGGCGTTAAGAGCTGCAAACATCCGTTACGCGTGGGGATACCCCTTCAAATTGATGACATTCCACAAGGGCAGGACCCACATGCTACTACCTGGAGACGACGCCAACATACTATTCATGGACCTGGGGATCATGGCACTACCGAGACTTCCACCCACGCTGATTGGCATGGCTGACCTGCAACCCCTACCTGGAGAGTGGCAGACCATAGGGGAATAAGGTACTGGGGACTAATAACATGGAAAGACAGACCCAGATGAGGGAGGGTGTTTCCTACCTTTGGGGCGGAGGGCATGGGGGACCAGAATAACCGAGGTATAACTCATGGGGCATCACTTATCCCCATCGACAGCACAGAGAGACGCTGAACGCGACCACAGGAAGATCCCACTGAAGCGGGGGACTTGGGTGGGGGAGCAAGGGGGGTGGGGCGCAGAAAGAGAACAATGGGCACGGCCTGACTGGCAAACCCGAGGATGGGGGGGGGGCCTGAACGATCGACCACGAACCAAGGCAGCACTAGGCGGACACAGCATCTACCCTTATCCCGGGCATATATAATAGGGGTAAAGGACTAACCTTTGAGCATTCTAGGCTGCTAATGTCAGTTCTGTGCATAGATTACATCCATTTTCAGCATGCTTAACATTCTGGCAATGGACGACCAATGGCAGCACAGACTTCTCTCTGTGGCACCCAAGTCCTCCCTTAGCCCGGCTTGTGTGATGTACCTACCCTGCAGTAAGAGGGAGTGATTCGGTGGTATGGGCTGCAGGAAGTGCTTGGCATCTGCATAGGATTGCAGGTAAGAATAGCCTTTTTTCTTTCTTTCATTTTTTTTTTTTTTTATAATGGGTTGGGCTGTGCCAGCAAAGATTACTTACAATCAAATATCACAATTTCATTAAAACACTGCTTTTGTTGTAGTAACCATTTAAAGGGTGGCATGTCATGACTTTAGGAATCGCCTGAAAAGCAGCTTCATAAATCATTGGTCTTGGAGGAAAATACTTAATGGCTATTTTACAGCACTATAATACAAATAAGATATCTATTACATGTCTTGGGAAATTTCTTATTGTGATTACAGTTATTTTCACCACTTCAATCGATGAAACAATTCTGTGAGAACCAGTAATGGAATGGTTTATTTCAACAGCATAGCTTTTTTTTTTTTTTTACTAAATATTGTTTTTAAGATCACAGTTTATGTTCTGTTTCATTGTATACTTTATCAACTCATCAAAAACAAATGCATAGGAATCTATAGTTTTCTACATGTGCCTTTAATTTTGGAAGTGGTGGCTATTTCACATATTAATTTTGAAGAATATGTTGACATAGAACATTTCATAATATCGGTTTATTCTAATTTTTGTTCTTTACTAACTTGGCATTTCTTTAATACATTAATACCTGTTTGTACTGCTTATGAATAACCCCAATGTTTTCATACACATATGCCCCAAAATATTAAGACCATTTTCCAGACAAAACAAACAGTCCATTGTTTAACTATAATCTATTAGAAGATCTTATAAATCAGGTTGTATCACAGATAAGCATCTAGTTCCTATGAATGTTTTTACAAAAGAAGAGTTCCTCTAAGAAGGCAGTGGCTGAGTGACAGGCAACAGAGGGTTGTAGTCAATGGAGTATATTCGAAGCTTGGGCTTGTCACCAGTGGGGTACCTCAGGGATCTGTACTTGGACCCATTCTCTTTAATATTTTTATTAGTGATATTGCAGAAGGTCTTGATGGTAAGGTGTGTCTTTTTGCGGATGATACTAAGATATGTAACAGGGTTGATGTTCCAGGAGGGATAAGCCAAATGGCAAATGATTTAGGTAAACTAGAAAAATGGTCAGAGTTGTGGCAACTGACATTTAATGTGGATAAGTGCAAGATAATGCATCTTGGACGTAAAAACCCAAGGGCAGAGTACAGAATATTTGATAGAGTCCTAACCTCAACATCTGAGGAAAGGGATTTAGGGGTGATTATTTCTGAGGACTTAAATGTAGGCAGACAATGTAATAGAGCAGCAGGAAATGCTAGCAGAATGCTTGGTTGTATAGGGAGAGGTATTAGCAGTAGAAAGAGGGAAGTGCTCATGCCATTGTACAGGACACTGGTGAGACCTCACTTGGAGTACTGTACACAGTACTGGAGACCCTATCTTCAGAAGGATATTGATACCTTAGAGAGAGTTCAAAGAAGGCCTACTAAACTGGTTCATGGATTGCAGGATAAAACTTACCAAGAAAGGTTAAAGGATCTTAACATGTATAGCTTGGAGGAAAGACGAGACAGGGGGGATATGATAGAAACATTTAAATACATAAAGGGAATCAACACAGTAAAGGAGGAGACTATATTTAAAAGAAGAAAAACTACCACAACCAGAGGACATAGTCTTAAATTAGAGGGACAAAGGTTTAAAAATAATATCAGGAAGTATTACTTTACTGAGAGGGTAGTGGATGCATGGAATAGCCTTCCAGCTGAAGTGGTAGAGGTTAACACAGTAAAGGAGTTTAAGCATGCGTGGGATAGGCATAAGGCTATCCTAACTATAAGATAATGCCAGGGACTAATGAAAGTATTTAGAAAACTGGGCAGACTAGATGGGCCGAATGGTTCTTATCTGCCGTCACATTCTATGTTTCTATGTTTCTATGTAAGAACTGGTGGTAATAAAATAAATATTTTGTGTGTGTATTAATCTTGGAATAGCCTACAACACCCTCTCACTATAGGTGACAAAGCAAATAATGAGCAGGTGGACCCATAGATGCCTTTTTGTGCAATTTTATATTAAATAAATTGGGATCATCAAGAATCTCTGTAAATTAGGGGGTGATAGGACCTCCCAAGCCCACACATTGCATGTTCTCATGTTTTGCAAGAGCTGCGTATGGAAGGGCAAGCAGCTTCTCCCACACCTGCTCCAATCCAATGGTAAGCTGAAGTGACTTCAGGAGTTCACAGGACCCCTTATTGACCAGGAAGGATCCCCCAGCTCCTATCTCTTCACACAATGTGCTATAGGCAAGAGGTTAAATATTAATTGGGGATGGGGTCCTCTTGATGTTTGATAAGAAGGAAAGAGTGGTTACTGTGCATTCCCCATATATTCTTGAAAAGTGTTTCCTCTTTCATGTGAAAGAGAAGTTGGTTTATGCCAAAAGGAGTCACATGTGGCTTCTCTTTCTATACACATGAAAAAAGTGAATAAAAACCACAGTTTGCAGTTTGGCATTGACTTGAATGTGAACGTACGGTGCAAGCACACCAATAACATCATTCTATGTGCAAGTTCAGTATATCTCCAACAGAAAGCTGTAGTATGACCACTTTTGTTGTCATGAGATGTCTTCCATTACCTAGTTAAAGAAGACGTTGCCGTCAATAGAATAGGAATTTGCTGCAGAAGAGGAATATTTAAAGGTGATTTTATTTTTTGAGATTCAAAGTTTTTTTTAATTTTGTTGTTGTTGTGCAGTACAGAAAGACAGAGGGAAAGAGTAGAAAAAGATACAGAGTAAAATAAGAACATAAGATACATGGGTATCCCTATGTTAAAATTGCTGAGTAGCAGATACATACTGGCTAGTAATATATATCTGTAGGGATATGAAGCAACAAATAGGAATCAGAAAAAAATACTGAAAATGAGTAGCATCTAGCTGGAGAGAACTCAACACTGTTTGTGAGCTGCCTTCATAAAAGAGGACTGGTCCAATGATCATGCTTTATTGGAGACAGAGGAACTAGCAATAGAGGCTGGTCCATATGGGAAGGTGGTCCATATGGCACTCCCTACCCCCAAATTTTGGTGTAAACAAGAGATTGCATCTATTGGCATGGTACGGACTGATAATATTTGTATGTTGGAAACACATGTTGTGTCTTTATTGATCATATCTGTAGTTTTCTATCATCTTGATTGATGACTGGAGATCCAACTAGAGGATGAACAACTAATCATGTTAAGATTTTAGAGATAATATGTTGGGTTATAGACCACTCACATAGGCTTTTCATGAGGTCCTATAATACAGTCTTATTGTCTAAGTGTTATTGTGTAATGGCACCAGGTGGTGGATTGAGACCTCTTTAACCCCTTAAGGACACATGACATGTGTGACATGTCATGATTCCCTTTTATTCCAGAAGTTTGGTCCTTAAGGGGTTAACCCCTTAAGGACACATGACATTAAAGTTGGACATGATGGAAAGATGTCAGGACATACAGTGCAGTGTGTTTTGCTAAGTATGCGGGGGTATCTGCAGACAGGTCATAGGGCCCACCGCAGAAAGCACGTTCAATAGGGATGTGAAGAAGGTTTCCCTATCTGATGAATCACATTTTTGTTTAGATCAGGTGCATGTGGGTCATTTAATTGGGCATGAGATGGCAGCAGGATGCACTATGAGAATAAAGCAGTCCTTTTTCCCAAAGATGCCCAAATGCATCTTCATAAAGACGGTGCCAGGAGTAGGCATAGACATTGCTTCCTACCTGAGTGATAGGAGCGGGCAGAAAGATCTATTCCTGTGTGAAGACTGTTGGGTTCCCTGGTGCTGGAGGAGAGGGGACTGATAACATAGTGGGACGGTTCTGAATCCTAAGTTGAATACCAGTCACCCTGGTTCCCATCCCACTGGACATGGATAGATTTCTCTAGATAACTAATAATAGAAAGACTACTATATTTTGATAGATTCTAGCCTTTTCTATAGTTTTCTACACAGCTGCAAGTGAAACAATAATCACAAAAATAAATGGTGGAAAGAAATAAATCTCACTTATGACTGTTTGTTTGCACTTTAATAACCTAAAATCAATATAGCAATTATAAATCCTCTATTGTGAGAAATAGTGACCAAAATGCACGTTGAAAATACAAGTTCCAAGAAATAGCATTCTGAGAGAAAATGTTACCTTTTATCATGAGATCAGCTACAGCTCTAAAATACTTAGTGCCGTGTGAATAATTTTATATATTGTACTGTCCCTCTGCTGAATTCGTAGTCTATTAATAGGTCTAGGTGCAATCAAAGTCATCATTATTTAACATACCACACTATATTGTCAATCAGATATTATTTGCTACGTCAATTAATTATTTATAATTTTAAGTAATATATATGTACATATTCCAACCAAACCTGAATAAAATACGTTGTTACGTATTGTAGTTTTTCCAAAGAACATGTTAAATTATTTCCATTCTTTTCTTGGAACTCCTTCCTCTATAACGTAATCACAAACTCCTGGCGATCTGTACATCTGCACAACGTTTCTGCATGGTAGACTGCTGTTTGTAGTAGATCCCCTACTGAGTTCAGTGTGACAAGCTTGTGTTTTGCATGAGGAACTCTGCATACACCCTAACAGCCCACAATCTGCCAATAAAAATGTATTGCCTGGCAGTGCTGGTCATGTTTAGTCTACTTTCTCAGGGCTTAGATCTGTTTAAGTGTATAGTTTAATATCAAGTTCTTCTCTGTGTGTAAGGATCACACTCAAGCATTACTATCGGCATAGTCACATAATAAAATGTAATCCTCTATAAAATAAGCTCCATCCGCAAAAGTTACACTGTGTTATTCTGAACAGCTCCGGAGACATTGTACCAACTTTGTGTATTATTATTGTAATATAAATAATATTTGAAATTAGATTAAAACAGCTGATGAGTAGAACAAAAATAGAGAAATGTTTTATATTTAAGTTGCCATGGTTTTTTTTTGTTTTTTTTTTAGTAAATGAATATATTTTCTATCTCAGCATTGACAATTTAAAGAAATAATCATTGCTAACATTTGTTATATTACATGTGACATCCTTTATTTATTTATTTCGTAATCTTTTAATAATATTTTGAGTGATTTCTCCAATTGCGTAGATTTAAATGTCAAATTGCGAACTGGAATATTAAAATGCCATTAGACAATAAAGGGGCATATGAAAATCTTGCTCCCAATAAAGTCAGAACTAAAAATAATTGGAACGTGTGTAGATCTTGGCTTTCGGTTTAGTCTGAACAATCATAATTGGAGTAACTGATGTTGGCATAAACACCTGATTGTAAAAGAATGGATGCTCCATCAATTTAAATTTAAAAAAAAAGGTTATCACAAAACTGTCAAAGAAAATGGATGTTGAGTAATCAGACAATAAGTGCCAGCCTCCCTGCCCTGTGGCAAATTGGCAAGAACTAGATAAGCTGGCACAGTATCATTCCAAGAACAATCACCGCACTGATATTTGTTCGTTCGTTAAGTATTATGTCCCTTAAATTCTATATACTTTTAAAGTGTAATATATCAGTTCTGGCAGGCAACTATTTTCAAAGCCACACACTGTTTGGATCCACTGCAGCCTGCAGTATAATTTTCTTTAATTTTATATCCCAGTGAATTCTGGAATGCAAGTTCAAATTTCTGGTCTTGGAGCAAGCTGAATAATGGATTCTCTCCACAAAACCTTAAGGAGGAAAGAAAGAATTTAGTATCTGTTTACTGTTTCATTTGTGAATATAAGATCTCAAAGTTGATAGAACTCTCCCTATTCCGTAATATAAAATAAGGCTTTAGACCATTGAGCCATCACATCAGATATGTAGAAAATAGAGTGTCTATTCAGTTTTTGGATATATTAGAGTTTACAATATATATTCTGATCACGGAAACTTACTGCCAATTTTCACTGGTGCGTGAAACTCTAAAGAGTTTAACCTCTGTGTATGAATTGAAGATAATCTAATATTAACATGTAGCTGTGTTCTTTAACCAATATTTATCTATTCAATAGATTTTTTTTCTATTATTTTAGTGATCTAGAAAAAATTACAAATGACATCCTAGTTAAATGTTACTTCTTTCAATATGTGGTTGTGTGGCACATGCATATTTGCCCATGCTAAAAGTTGTAGTTTACCAATGTAAGTCGCAGGATAAATGGTCATTCTTTATGTTAAAACGTTGTATTATCTCAGAGTATTTCATACCGTAAATTGTTGGGAATTGATCTGGGAATTAAAAAAATTAGGCAAAAACAGTAGATTTGCAAAAATTATTTATTTTGATTTCATATTTGAAATTTGTTTACACCTATAACTTTTAGAGTTTGATTTCATATAAATGACTCATAAAATTCTCATTTGAAGAACTCTTACATTTTTATTAACTATTATTGGTATACCCTCTCGAGGATGGGTTACTACCACCTGTGGTTGCCCTTTCCTGGTTGTGCCCAGCCCTAGAGGGATTATAGCTGCTAGCCAGTGATTATAGTCGCTTGCAGAAGGGCAATCGTAGCATCACCCAAAAACTAGTCGAGACTTAGTGAAGGGTGAAGAAGAACTCTTTATTGCAGGCAAGATACACAGTATTTATGCAGAGACCCCCACAAAGGGTCTCCATTTACAGCAATACAAAACATAAGCCCGCCTCGGCGTCGCTATGTCTGGGAGACACAAAATCCCCCAAAATACACACCATACAATAATGCTCCTCCACATGCCATACATCCCCAAATAGCTCCTGGTCTGAGCTATGATCCCAAATTGCGGAGATTTCAGATGTACAGAGCTTAAGAAATCATCGTACAAAGTTTGGGCTTGAGGCTCTGTACATACCCGAAAATAGCTCCACAGAATCACTTGGTTTCAGTCGGTGATTCCTATTTCCTTGTGGCGGCCAATCAGGAAAAAGGGTGCGAACCAATTTACACCAATCGGTGCTCAGGGAGAGAAGGTGTTTCGCCAGCCAATCAGGAGAAAGGGCGCAAAACCAGTTTAAATGGTAGCCCTTATCCTATTTGCTGGCATGGACTTCCAGGCGGAGTCATAGTTCCATGAGGCTCGCATCTCTCTCCGGTGGATTTCTCCACGTGGGTAGCACCAGAGAGAGCGCTCTTGGGCGATTAGCCCACCACAATGCATAAACACTTAAAGGAATACTAAAATCACCAAAACAACGGTAGCTTAATGAAGCAGTTTTTGTGTATTGGTCATGCCTCTGAAGTTTTACTGCTCAATTCACTGCCATTTATGAGTTAAATCACTTTTGTGTCTGTTTATGCAGCCCTAGTCACACCTTCTCTGGCTGTGACTGACACAGTCTGCATGAAAACAAAATGGTTTCATTTTCAATCAGATGTAACTTACTTTAAAGGTTTTTATCTCCTGCTCTGTAATTTAAACTTAAATCCAACACAGGAGATCCCTGCAAGTTCTAGAAAGCTATTAACAGTTTGTATCAGACCGATTGCTATATGTGGCCATTTCTGATAGCGCCTCCCTTTTACAGTCATGCCGGTGGTGTTCCCCAAGACTCCATACTCGGCCCCTGCTATTCACATTATTTATAAATTATTTGCCTAACGTCTGCAAGTCCTCAACTGTACACATGTATGCAGACGTCACTGTAATCTACGCTGGTAAACCCAATCTAACGCAGCTTGAGGCTGTGCTCCAAAACCAATTCACAGAGGTAGAAAAGTGGATAGCGGTTAACAAACTCTTCCTAAACACTGACAAAACTGTTACAATGATCTTTGGAACTGTACCTAAATGACATTAACTACAACTATGTATCAGAACAAATTCAAATAGCACACGGACAGCAGTCTTTTCTTTCAAATATCTAGGTATGTTGCTAGACCACAATCTATACTTTGGCCTTCACATTGAAAAAAGCTCTTAAAACTTTACCCAAAACTAGGTGCCCTGTACAGAAACAAATCCTGCCCAAGTCCTGCAGTAAGGAAACAGATGCTTGTGATGGTAATTGATTATGGGGATGTAGTGTATGCTCCTGAATCGCAAACCCGCCTTCATAAACTTAATACATTCTATAATTAATTCTGCCGCTTTGTACTAGAATGTAATTACTCTACCCACCACTGTAACATGTTAAAAGAGCTAAACTGGCTGTCGCTGGAATCCCAACGCACTCTTCATCTTTGCAGCCTTCTGCAAAAGAGCATTTCTGCAAAGCTCCCACCCTACCTGAGTAGAATGCTCTCCCCAGTTGTTCCCACCTCGTATTACCTCCGATCCAGTACTAGCATGATATTTGGATGTGGAGACAGACTCAGGCACTGAGGGTAGTGGTGTTGTGGAGACAGGCTTGGAGACTATGGTGAGGCCTAATAGAAAGCAGTTGTTGTTGGGGGATTCTATCATAGGAGGTGTGGAGATGGACAATGGTGGTCTTGTGAGATGTCTTCCCCGAGCTACTGCTCACAGGAGACAGGAGACGTATTTGTAATATTGTTAAGCGAGCAAAGCAGGAAGGGGAATTGGATGTACTTGTCCATCTAGGGACAAATGACTTGGCTTGCAATGAGGTTTCAGAGGTTAAGGAAGTTTTTAGTGTTTTTGCCAATGATATATGGCAGGTTGCTTCCACACTGTCATTCTCTGAAGTTCTGCCTGTGCATAACACTCAGGCGGATGCGTATTAGGGACTTTAACTTGTGGCTTGGTGAATGGTGTCGGGAGCAAGGATTTGGCTTTATTTGTCATGGTAACTCTGTTTGGAATGGAAATAAACTGTACAAAAAATATGGTTTGCATCTTTCTCAAAAGGGAGCAAATGTTCTCAGTGAGCTCAGAGGTTTTGCTAGGATGTATTTAAACTAGGAGGGGGGGGGGGGCAAAAGGGTGATAAAACATCAATCTAATTGCCCCCCAAAACAAGGACAGAAGGTGCCTGTAGCAAGGGTGTTAAAAAACGGGTCATGTCTACAAATGCTCGCAGTTTAGGGAATAAAATCCATGAACTTGTGGCAATAATGGCAACTGATAATGTAGATTTAGTCGCTTTTACTGAGTAATGGTATAATGAGAAAAATGACTGGGGCATAGCAATACCAGGGTACTCTTAATATAGAAAAGACAGGGAAGGCAAGAAAGGGGGAGGGGTTGCCCTGTATGTGAAATATAGAATAAAATCTAGCCTAATAAAAGGTAGTGAGGCGAACATAGAGTCCGTTTGGGTTACGTTAGAATTTGGTAATCACACAGTAACTCATGTAGGTGTGATTTATAGGCCCCCAGGACAAATAGAAGAGTTAGATAATCTGCTAGTTGAGGAAATAGCTAAAATGACAATGAAGGGGGAAGTTATCATCATGGGTGACTTTAATCTTCCTGATGTGAATTGGAAAACAAAAATAGCTGTGCCAGGAGCACACATATTCTAAACTCCCTACTGGGATTGTCTCTAAAACAAGTCGTTGAGGAGCCAATTCGTAAAGAGGCCATACTAGATTTAGTGTTAACAAATGGAGATTTGGTATCAGATATTACTGTAGGTGAAAGTTTAGGATCCAGTGATCATCAGTCAGTGTGGTTTAATATAAGAACAGTGACTGAGTCACACCACACAAAAACAAAAGTTTTAGACTTTAAAAAAACAGACTTTTCTAAAATTAGAATATGTGTAAAGGAGTCATCAGACTGGAGCAATTTTAATGGAGTCCAAGAGAAATTGGATTATTTAAAAGTTGCACTGCTGAAGGCAACAGAAAATTGCATTAGGCTTGTCAGTAAAAGCAAAAAATTCAAGAAACCACTGTGGTACTCTGCAGACGTGGCCAAAATAGTAAAAAACAAAAAGTTAGCATTTAGTAATTGTAAAAATCCCAGAGTGAGGAAGACAGAATGATATATAAGATTAGGCAAAAAGAGGCTAAGCAAGTTATAAGAGCTTCCAAATCACACACAGAAGAGAAAATAGCACAGTCAGTAAAAAAGGGGACAAAACATATTTTAGATACATAAATGAGAAAAGGGAAGTAAAACAATGATTAGTTAGATTAAAAACAAAAGAAGAAAGGTATGTAGAAGAGGATAGAGGTCAAGCTGATTGCCTCAATGAATATTTTTGCTCAGTATTTACAGATGAAAATGAAGGAAAGGGGCCTAAGTTAGGAAAAAAGGACAAATTAGTAATTTATTACATGTGAGTTTACAGAGGAAGAGGTTCTATTTCAACTGTCAAAAGTAAAGACAAATAAGTCAATGGGACCTGATAGAATACACTCAAAGTTATTAAAAAAGCTTAGTGGTGTACAAGCAAAACCATTAACAGATTTATTTAACCAATCATTGTTAACAGGAGTAGTCACAGAAGATTGGAAATTAGCGGATATTGTGCCCATTCACAAGAAAGGTAGTAGGGAGGAGTCGGGCAACTATAGGCCAGTAAGCCTTACTTCAGTAGTGGGGAAAGTAATGGAAATCATGTTAAAGGATCGGATTGTTGAACATCTAAAAACACATGGATTTCAAGATCAGTGACAACATGGCTTTACTTCAGGGAGATCATGGGTAAGAAAGAAATGAGTTCGATTCCCAGCAAGGGGAAAAGACTTCATGTGTGTCCGGGGGCGACCAGACCAGGGGGTAACCCTTACACAATTGTATGAAAAATAGAGAAGCAGACCTGGTGGGTCAGAAAAAATTGGGTTCACCCAGACATGTGTGCCACCGTTGTTGGTCCTATGATTTCCCACATCACGAACTAATTCTTCTACGATATGGTTTTGGCACTCGAGGGGTTAATCAGGCCTCATTAGCATAACCCAATTATATCTCAGCACGTCATGAGGGGGAGGGGCTTGTCTGAATCTGGCCCTTTTGGCGCGGACACTACAGTACACGCCCACAGGTTATGGGCTATTTAAGGAGCCCCCTGAGCTCGCATACCTTTTTGGTTAAGCCTCCGAAGAAGGCGCAGATAGCGGCGCCGAAACACGTGTCAGGCAGGCAGGGAGGTTATCCGGTGTCATTGCTCTCGGCAAAGATTTAGTTAGCAAACAAGGTCATTCCACGAGTGATACTAGTAATCTGCATTGTGAGATAGTCACCTTAGAGGCAGTAAGAGGGAAGGGACGTATGGGGTTGGGGTGGGGAACTCTGTTCAGCACAGTTGATTCTCTCTCTCCCACAGTTCTGTTCCCCTGGCCACTGGAGGCTAGGCTCCAATAACCAGATCGCTGTCTCAGCTACATTGTATATATCCTGGACAGTGTGTTATCACATAAGTATACATACCTCGTTTTGTTATTTCCTATTGCCACAGTTCTCTCCTGAGTATGCAGGTTTTTGCTACTCTATCCACCCTCATTGATCCCGGTTTGTTGGGTTCGATTTTTGGGTACTGACTGGAGGGTGCTATATAGTATAACTGCATCGAGTTACCAGTGCACTTGAGAGCTATTTTTACACGTTGGGGGGTCAATTGAAGTATCCTCCAGGGAAACTTATTTTAGGACACTTCACCCCATCCAACGTGTTCTCTCTATTATAACCTCCTATATATTTGTTTTCTTTTTTCTTTTTTGTTTATCGCTTATTTGCGATCCTATTATAGGTTACTATACCTTTTTATACAGCATTCATTAAAGGTTATGTTTTACCCTCTGTATATATGCATGGATCTCCACTAGGGGGCGCCCAATTTTTTCTGACCCACCAGGTCTGCTTCTCTATTTTTCAGGGAGATCATGCCAAACTAATCTTATTGATTTTTTTGATTGGGTAACTAAAATAATAGATCAGGGTGGTGCAGTACACATTGCTTACCTAGATTTCAGTAATGCTTTTGACACTGTTGCACATAGAAGGCTTATCAATAAACTGCAATCTTCAAGTTTGGATTCCAATATTGTTTAATGGGTAAGGCAGTGGCTGAGTGACAGGCAACAGAGGGTTGTAGTCAATGGAGTAAATTCGAAGCTTGGGCTTGTCACCAGTGGGGTACCTCAGGGATCTGTACTTGGACCCATTCTCTTTAATATTTTTATGAGTGATATTACAGAAGGTCTTGATGGTAAGGTATGTATTTTTGCTGATGATAAGATATGTAACAGGGTTGATGTTCCAGGAGGAATAAGCCAAATGGCAAATGATTTAGGTAAACTAGAAAAATGGTCAGAGTTGTGGCAACTGACATTTAATGTGGATAAGTGCAAGATAATGCATCTTGGACGTAAAAACCCATGGGCAGAGTACAGAATATTTGATAGACAACTTCTGAGTAAAGGGATTTAGTGGTGATTATTTCTGATGACTTAAAGGTAGGCAGACAATGTAATAGAGCAGCAGGAAATGCTAGCAGAATGCTTGGTTGTATAGGGAGAGGTATTCGCAGCAGAAAGAGGGGAGTGCTCGTGCCATTGTACAGAACACTGGTGAGACCTCACTTGGAGTATTGTACACAGTACTGGAGACCGTATCTTCAGAAGGATATTGATACTTTAGAGAGAGTTCAGAGAAGGGCTACTAAACTGGTTAATGGATTGCAGGATAAAACTTACCAGGAAAGGTTAAAGGATCTTAACATGTATAGCTTGGAGGAAAGACGAGACAGGGGGGATATGATAGAAACATTTAAATACATAAAGGGAATCAACACAGTAAAGGAGGAGACCATATTTAAAAGAATAAAAACTACCACAACAAGAGGACACAGTCTTAAATTAGAGGGGCAAAGGTTTCAAAATAATATCAGGAATTATTACTTTACTGAGAGGGTAGGGGATGCATGAAATAGCCTTCCAGCTGAAGTGGTAGAGGTTAAAACAGTAAAGGAGTTTAAGCATGCATGGGATAGGCATAACAGAGAAACTGATTGTCATGATTCTGAGCAGGTCAGAGAGGAGACTTATGCCAGGGTTGACTTCAGGTACTTTATTTGTGATCTTAGACATAGTATAGGATATCTTATAATAGAAATTTATAGGAAAGAGAGAGACACTGATTCTGAGTATTTCTACTGATGCTCTTCATCCAGGACAGTATTATCTGTAATTTATCACACAGGTTGATCATCTGTCACAGATTATTAATAGGATTTGATGAAATAAAGATTACCATGAAGTGTTATTTATGCAATGTAAGCCTATTTTAATTTAATGCAATGCCTTAGTTTGTCTCATATTTGCACGGGTCTTTTGGTTTGCTCAATCATTGTTCTTCGTCAACACATTTTTATCAAATAAATGGTTTTAAGAATATATTTCCAAGGTAAGGTATGGTTTATATTAGCTACATATTTGTTTGATTAATGGATTCCTTCCTGTTAGGGAGAAAAGAGATTAAAGAACATCTGTAAGAAACACATTTCAAATAAGCATCACTCTCAAAACACCTAGAGAATCTTGTAAAACACAAATGATCTGTTCAATCCCCAAATACGGTAATATTACAGTATGTGGCAGGAGTAGGCAATCTTTGGCACTTCAAATGGTTTGTACTGAATTGCCTGTATGCCCTTATAGTCATAAGGCTGGCAAAGCAACATGGGAGATGTATTTCACAACATCGGGAGTACCAAAGGTTGTCTACCCCTGGTATATGGCTTCTAGAAATAACATGCTATAACTTACAATGACCTTGAAAGGAACATTTTAAGATAAGCATTTTAGATATTGAGTGTGTCTCAGCTGTTTTACATCAATAATTCTAAATTAATTAATCACAGACCATACATCAACATTTACATTATTCTCATTTTCTTCGCATAGTTCAATTTTCTATTATCTAAATGTAAAACATTTTTTGTAATAACTATTAATAAACAAAAACCTATATTATTATAGAATGAATGTTTTTTTTTATGATGTCCTGTTACTCCCCTGTATATTGGAACATTTCAGTTATTCACAGGTTTAATTAATTACATTTCAGACCTTGAACCAATTTACAAAAGAGAAAACTAGCTTAATTGATTTTCTCAAAACAACATGGAGTTTAATTACGCAAATGCAAGTTGTGATGAATTGAAAACGAAATTTGCTAAATTAAGGCCAAAATGACTGAGTTGGACAAATTCCACAAATCAACTACATTCCTTGCTTAGTTATTTTGTATAAAAGTTTGCATATTTGGTTTTTTCAATTAATCACAATTCAGTGTTATGACATACATGTAATAAAATGAATTAGATGGAATAGGTAATTGGGAAATAGTGATCACAATATGGTGTCTTTTGAAGAAAAAAAAAATCAAATTCAGATGGGGTATACTAAAACATATAATTTTAAAAAGACTATTTCCAACATGATAAGGGCAGCTTTACAACATATCGACTGGCATAAACTCTTTGGTTAAAGAACTTAGTAACGTCTGTGGCTAAGGAAGTATTTGAAGGGTTATTAAGGGAACATTTTTAGAAATGAATTGGTGAGTTCTTAGCAGCATGGTTTTATTACACTTACACCATGTCAAACTAACTTCTACAAAGAAGTAAGATGAAGTATAGATCAGGGTGTTTGCAGAGGATGTGATCTATGTGGATTTTGCCAAGGCTTTTGATATGATACCACACAATAGATTAGTTTCAAACTAAAAGAAAGTGGTTTAGATGAAAATGCTGGTTCTTGTGTAAAACATTGGCTTAAAGATTGAGTACAGAGAGTTGTCATTAATTGTACATTTTCAAGCTGGACAAAAGTGGTAAGTGATGTCCCTCAGAATTCTGCTCTCGGACCGATTCTATTTGACATATTTATAAATTATCTTGAAATAGGCATTGGAAGTAATGTTAACATAAAATAATGTGAGCAGGATATTATTTAGCTGAAAAGGAATTTAGATAGATCGGGAGGACTGGACACTCAAAAGGCAGATTACATTTAATGTAGAGAAATGCAAAGTTTTGCACTTCGGGGCAAAGAATGCACAAGCAATACCTTAAATGGTAGTAATTTAGGGATAACCACATCTGAGAAGGATGTGGGAATTGTTATGGAAAACAAACTAGGCAACAGTGTGCAATGTCCATCAGCAGGTAATATATATATATATATGGAATATAATTAATATAATGTGCAATTAGGGATTATTCTAGCTTTAGTGACTGAATAATCTAAATTGTATTAACGACAGGAGGCGAATATTTGCTTTATCTTTCTTTACTGAACCTCCCAGCAGCAAAGGAACAGTTAAAAGTAATGTAAAAAGTTCAACCAATCAGATCGTATAACAGTATTATATGATGTCATCAAACTCCTCCCATATCCTCTTTCTTGCTGTGGTTGATGATATGTCTGTGTCAACCGTGTAAACTGTAACGATGAACTGCGGACTAAGTTGGAGTCCTGAAGTAGTCAACATGTGGAATCTTCAGCGTGCTTGAAGGAGCCGTATATACAAAGGTAGGTATTTTTCACACTAAGGGAATAGAGAAGAGACGTGAGAGTATAGGTTCTCATACTAGGTGAATGCAATTTATGGCATGTATGTTAAGAACAAATTGTAGTTACTCTTTGAATATAATATTGAATATTTCAAACACTAGATTAGAAGTGTTATGGTGTGAACCTATGGCAGATGGTGTATAAAGTGTGTGTAACCAGTAGACTGGAATGCATAGTAACTTACCTGGGCGGGTGTTAAAAAGTGAAAATAAAGAAGGGGGGGAAAATATTCGCCTCCTGTCGTTAATAAAATTTAGATTATTCAGTCACTAAAGCTAGAATAATCCCTAATTTTATGGCAAGACAGGAGGCTTCATATTTGCTGTTTTAACGCTCCTATATGATAGAAGATGCAGCATGTGTCATAGGTTTGAAATAAAATGTACGGAATGTGGACTCTCTGGACCAATCTGCAGATGACAAAATGTCTGAGAGGAAGCTTCCCGCGCGAAAGGCTGAGGATGTGGCTGCTCCTCTGACTGAATATGCGCCAAAATTTGAGTCAATACCTGCTTGCGCTAGTATCCATCTGATCCACCGTGCGACGGTGGGTGCGGATACCGGTTTGTGTGGTTTTACATAAGACACGAGGAGGGGTCCCGTAGGGGGGCGTAGAGTGGTGGTGGCATCTAAATAATGCCTTACGCAGAGTGCCACGCAGAGTGACTCTCTATTAGGAAAGTAAGGTAGAATACGGAGGAAGAATTAGTTTTGTTCGCTAATTTTCATTAGCGGTCCAGAATTCTAAAAGGGAAAAGACTTGAGTGATATCCCAGAAACAGGAGTATTTAGGAAGAGGGGGTCTGGCTAACCTGATCCCTCGTAAAAGTCTACAGACTGAAGGATGTTTCCCTATTGACGCATTGTCAATGGGATTATGGGCCGCAGAGATAGTGGATCTATAGACATTAATTGATCGATAGGATTTACCTTGATCAAACAGGGTAGACAGAAAATTTAGGATGATCGTCAGAGGTGCTGAAAAACACCAGCTGACCCAGTCTGGGTTCTCCTTAGTGGAGTGACAATGACTATCGTCACTATTAGGGCTTTGACCCGGTAGAGGGTGCGTTGGATCATGGAGAAAGGTGGGAACGCATAGGCTCCTGTCTCCGGCCAAGGATGTAGAAAGGCGTCGACTGCCCATGACTGGGGTCTGGGAGCCAGCTGATAAAGGCTTCCGTCTGGCGGTTCAGACGGGATGCAAACAGGTCCAGTGTAAGGGGCCCGCGAAGGCAATTAATTTGGTGGAACACGCGGGGGTCTAATTGCCAGTCGCTTACATCCCTCCAATGGCGAGAGAACCAATCCGCGACTAGGTTGTCCGTGCCCGGAAGATATTCTGCTCTGATAGATAAGTTCCGTTCTAGACAGAATTGGTAAAGATCTTTGGTCAGATCGGATAGTAGCTTGGATCGGAGCCTCCTAACCGATTCACATAGCGCACTGCAGAGACATTGTCCATGCGCAGTACTACAGTTGAAACAGTCTTTCGTGAAACTGCGAATTGCGAAAGATCCTGTAATCAATTCCAAACAATTGATGTGCAGTGCTTGTTCGGATGGGGACCAAAGTCCCCCTGTGGACCCTTGGGCGCATGTGGTGCCCCATCCCAGGAGACTGGCATCGGATTCCAGAATGAAATCTGGTTGTGATCCGAAGATGGCTTTGCCATTCCAGGCTTCCATATTGTGAAGCCACCAGTGAAGTTCTATACGAACTTCGTCTGTCAGTTGGATGTACTGATCGTAGGAGGTGGAACGGTGTAGGTAGTATGTCTTGAGCCGTTGCATGGCTCGGTAGTGTAAAGGTCCTGGGTAAATGGCTTGGATAGAGGCGGACAGTAGGCCTATAGTATGGGCCAGATCGCGTAAGCGAATCTGATGGGTTGATAACAATTTGCGAATGTCTTGTGCCATTATCAGGATGTCATCCAAATATATGATGGATCAAATCCCTTGTGATCGGAGTAGCGCCATCTCTGGTTTCATCAGTTTCGTGAAACATCATGGTGCGGAGCATAGTCAGAACGGGAGGCATGTGAATTGCCAGATTTCCTCTTGCCAGAGGAATTGAAGGAAAGCTCGATGGTTGCGAGCAATAGGAACTGTGAGGTATGCGTCTTTGAGATCGAAGCTGGAGAACCAATCTCCCACGCAAAGAAGGTCCCTGAGTAGATGGATGCCCTCCATCTTGAAGTGGCGATACCTGACAAAGTGATTCAGGTTTTTTTTTTTTTTTTTTTTTTTTTAAGTTGATTATTGGGCGTAGATCTCCAGTTTTTTGTGGCCAAAAAAAAATGTTGCTTAGAAAAGTATGCGGAAAGGGGATTTCTCTATTGGCTCTTTTTTTACTAGCTTGCGCAGTTCGGTTTGTAGTGTCAGGTTGTCTGCTGCAGACATCTGCAGTGGTGTAGGTGGGGTGTCCTGGAAGGGGTGGAAAGGAAATCTATTTGAACACTGTTGGAAAAACTGGTTAATCAACCTGCTATAGGTACATTGAAAGAAGGGAGATTTATTACCTGGAGCAGCTCTTCCGCGTAGGAAGGCAGATCCACGTCCCCGGATAGACCCTCTATTAGTGAATAGTTGCCTGTGGTAGGGTCGGGGTTGTCCCGATTGCCAATAGTTTTCAGAGGGGCGAGGCCTGTAGCCTGTGAAGGTGATTCTGCTGTTCGTTCAGCCTCTATAACGTCCAGCTCTCCCAGAAAAACGGCCTGACTGAGAACGAAAAACCCTGCGCAAGGAGGATTGAGCCTTATTTAGGGTGGTGAACACCACTACATGTTTGTAAAGGTCTTTCATGAACGAGTCCCCAAACAGTAATCCATTGCCTCTGGTCCCAGTTCTCGGGAGCTCAGATCGGCTAATTTTGCATCCAGTTTGTACAGTGCCGCCTAGCGTCTCTCAGTGGACATGGCCACATTAGCGTTGCCTAGTAAGCATAAGGCTCTCTGGGCCCACTCTCTAACTGTGTTTGGGTCAAATCTGGCGTGAGAGCTACCTTGTTTGGAATGGTCGGTCGAGGGCACTCGGCTCTGAGTTTTGCCCTAATTTCTTTGTCCAGTGGTTTGCATAACCACATTTTACAAAAGTTGGAAATGTGCTCTGGTGGAGCCCATTCTGCCGACCGTGGGTGTCTGATGACCCTGGGGTCAAATGAAGGATCACCCGAAGCATCCAGAAGGATGTCTGAATCGGGTCCTTTTGATTAGGTAGTATAGCATCTAGATCTTTATGTGTGAGAAAGGTTTCCTTGACAAATTCCGATGGGGTATCCCCTAGCGCATTCGCCGAGGGGTCCTCACCAGAATATCCAAGGAAATAATTGTCAACCCCGTCTAACGTGTGGGATGTAGACCCTCTAAGGGGTTAAAGTTAGCTTGAACGGGGCGAGTGGCAATCAATTTTTGGGACTTGGCAGGAGCCTTGCCCTTGCCCGCAGACCTACTCTCCCCTTTCCAGGGGCGTTTGCGTGTAACCTCCTGATCCGAGAGTTGAGAGTCCTCGGAATCAGAGAGTTGACGTGCAGTAGGGGTGACTTCGGCCGAAGTCTTCTCATGAAAGGCTGCTAATGCCTTGGGGATGGAATCTGCAATGGTTGAAACCAACCAGGCTCTGAGTACCTGGGATATAGCGGGCTCATTATTGTCAGACATGGTATGTCTTAGAGCGGTTGCCAAACAGTTAAGTATATTAATTTGAAAGAATGGAGTTGAATGGGGTTCACCCAAAATTATTTCAGAGTATAGATGGGTGTCACCCAAAATATTTGTGTAGTTTAATACGTAGGCGGCACTCAATATTTAGTGGGGTTGTCCACTGAAATATACACAAGTGGGTTGTACCACTATGATAGTAAACAGTGGGGTTAACCACTTAATTATAACCATAGACAGTGGGGTTCACCACTGAGTAGTAATAAAGTGTTGTATCACTTAATTATAGTGTATTTGTATAAGGGGGTCACCCTTAACAGTAATATTGGTGTTAAAACACCTTAAGAATTGATATTAAAGTGTTGTATCACTTATTATAGTGCATTTGTATAAGGGGGTCACCCTTAACAGTAATATTGGTGTTAAAACACCTTAAGAATTGATATTAAAGTGTTGTATCACTTTAATTATAGTGCATTTGTATAAGGGGGTCACCCTGAACAGTAATATTGGTGTTAAAACACCTTAAGAATTGATATTAAAGTGTTGTATCACTTTAATTATAGTGCATTTGTATAAGGGGGTCACCCTGAACAGTAATATTGGTGTTAAAACACCTTAAGAATTGATATTAAAGTGTTGTATCACTTTAATTATAGTGCATTTGTATAAGGGGATCACCCTTAACAGTAATATTGGTGTAAAACACCTTAAGAATTGATATTAAAGTGTTGTATCACTGTAATTATAGTGTATTTGTAGACAGTAATATTGGTGTTAAAACACCTTAAGAATTGATATTAAAGTGTTGTATCACTTTAATTATAGTGCATTTGTATAAGGGGGTCACCCTGAACAGTAATATTGGTGTTAAAAACACCTTAAGAATTGATATTAAAGACACTCAATATAATGAAGTGGCAGATAATAAAATGGTGGGGGTCACCCACAAAGCCTTCCTTTATTTAGTAACAACAATGATAATACAGCAGGTGTTGGAAAAAATCCTGAGAAGGAAATAAAAGGGGGGAAAAAATCACTAAAAGAAATTCAGGTATTAGCACTTTAAGGTGCTATAAACAGAAGAGGAAAATGGTACTTACCAGATCCGAAGTCAGGCGAGTTGATCGCTGCTCTGGTGACTGGAATGCGAATAAAATGGCCGCCGCCAGCAAAAGGGCGGGAAACAATGCACTTGCTAAGTGCTGATGCGAACGGGCGGGGTAACGCGAGGGTGCGAAACTGAGAATAGTAAAAAGCAGTAATGAGTCGCAGGAGGAAAAACCTCCTGCGATTTAAAGGGGAAACCTAAATAAAGTTTAATAGGAAATTGACAAAGTAGTCCAAGATTGAATAGAATGAAATTAAAATAAATAGAGCATAAATGTTTCCACAGAAAGTGTTGTTAAAGTGATAAGTGAATAAAGTGTTAAAGGTATATGACCATTGTAATACATTTTTTAGTTGAAATATTGTATTAAAGGTTAAATGATACTGCAATATAATTGGAGTAGACTCACCTGGGAGGCAAGCAGCAAAGAAAGAGGATATGGGAGGAGTTTGATGACATCATATAATACTGTTATACGATCTGATTGGTTGAACTTTTTACATTACTTTTAACTGTTCCTTTGCTGCTGGGAGGTTCAGTAAAGAAAGATAAAGCAAATATGAAGCCTCCTGTCTTGCCATAAAATTTGTGGCACCTGTTCTTAAGAAGGATATTATGGAACTAGCAAACGTGCAGAGGCGGGCTAAAAAATTAATAAAAGGAATCCAAGATTTTAGTTATGAAGAAAGGTTAAATTAACGGCACCTCAGAGGAGCTATGATAGCATTAAACACATATACTTTGGACCAACACAAACCATTGTCTTGAAATCCATTCATAAACAGGACTATACAATGGACAGATGTCATGCATTTAGACTGGAAGAAAGGAGATTTAGTCTAAGGCAAAGGAAAGGAATTTTCACAGTAAGAACAACAGGGATGCGGAATTCTCTGCCTGAAGAGGCTTTATCAGAGTCTGTATAGATGTTTAAACAGCAACTGGATAAATCCTTTCAAAAACATGATATACAGAGATGTAATTTTTCATTAGCTGGGTAATAGCTTCTTGGCTTCTTGATTGAAGGAGAGATCTGACTGCCATTCCATTCTGCGGTCAAGACATTTTTTTTACCTATTTTTTCGCAAAACTGAAAAGGGCTTTGAGATTTGTTTTGCCTTCTTTTGGTTCAGCAGAAAAAACGGATGTGAGAAAGGCTGATCTTGATGGCACTAGTGATGTACCGAATGGTTCGCTGGCGAATAGTTCCTGGCGAACATAGCGTGTTCTCGTTCGCCACGGCGGGCGAACATATGCGCGGTTTGATCCGCCCCCTATTCATCATCATTGAGTAAACTTTGACCCTGTGCCTCACAGTCAGCAGACACATTCCAGGCAATCAGCAGCAGACCCTCCCTTCCAGACCCTCCCACCTCCTGTACAGCATCCATTTTAGATTCATTCTGAAGCTGCATTCTTAGTGAGAGGAGGGAAAGTGTAGCTGCTGCTGATTTGATAGGGAAATGGATAGCTAGGCTAGTATATTCAGTGTCCCCTACAGTCCTGAAGGACTCATCTGATCTCTGCTGTAAGGACAGCACCCCAAAAAGCCCTTTTTAGGGCTAGAACATCAGTCTGCTTTTTTTTCCTGTGTAATATAATTGCAGTTGCCTGCCTGCCAGCTTCTGTGTCAGGCTCACAGTGGATACTGTGCCCACTTGCCCAGTGCCACCACTCATATCTGGTGTCACAATAGCTTGCATTTAAAAACAATTTTTTTTTTCACTGTAATAGATTGAATAGCAGTTGGTTGTCTGCAAGCGTCTGTGTATCAGGCCTACAGCGTGTACTCTGCCAACCTCTGCCAGTGCACAGTGCCACTCATATCTTTTGTCACAATAGCTTGCATTTAAAAACAAAAAACGTTTTTCACTGTTATAGATTGAATAGCAGTTAGTTGTCTTCAAGCGTGTGTGTCAGGCCTACAGCGTCTACTCTGCCAACCTCTGCCAGTGCACAGTGCCACTCATATCTGGTGTCACAAAAGCGTGCATTTAAAATAAAAAAAATGTTTTTGACTGTAATATAATAGCAGTCAGTGTCCTTCATAAGTGTGTGTCAGGCCTACAGCGTGTACTCTGCCAACCTCTGCCAGTGCACAGTGCCACTCTTATCTGGTGTCGCAATAGATTGCATTTAAAAAACCCAAAACTTTTTTCACCGTTATAGATTGAATAGCAGTTATTTGTCTGCAAGTGGGTGTCAGACCTACAGCGTGTACTCTGCCAACCTCTGCCAGTGCACAGTGCCACTCTTATCTGGTGTCGCAATAGATTGCATTTAAAAACCCCAAAACTTTTTTCACCGTTATAGATTGAATAGCAGTTAGTTGTCTGCAAGTGGGTGTCAGACCTACAGCGTGTACTCTGCCAACCTCTGCCAGTGCACAGTGCCACTCATATCTGGTGTCACAATAGCTTGCATTTAAAAACAAAAAAGTTTTTGACTGTAATATAATAGCAGTTGGTGTCCTTCAAGCGGGTGTCAGGCCTACAGCGTCTACTCTGCCAACCTCTGCCAGTGCACATTGCCACTCATATCTGGTGTCAGAATAGCGTGCATTTAAAACCAAACATTTTTTTTACACTGTTATAGATTGAATAGCAGTTAGTTGTCTGCAAGCGGGTTTCAGGCCTACAGCGTGTACTCTGCCAACCTCTGCCAGTGCACAGTGCCACTCATATCTGGTGTCACAATAGCGTGCATTTAAACACCCAAAAACTTTTTTCACTGTTATAGATTGAATAGCCGTTAGTAGTCTTCAAGCGGGTGTCAGGCCTACAGCGTGTACTCTGCCAACCTTTGCCAGTGCACATTGCCACTCATATCTGGTGTCACAATAACGTGCATTTAAAAACAAAAAACTTTTTTCACTGTTATAGATTGAATAGCAGTTAGTTGTCTTCAAGCGGGTGTGTCAGGCCTACAGCATGTACTCTGCCAACCTCTGCCAATGCACAGTGCCACTCATATCTGGTGATCGATACAACATCATACAGTAGGTCCCCCCTAATTAATTTTATGGCCCACACTCACCGCTCACGGGTGGGGGCGGGCGGGAAGACAGTAGGTCCCCCCATTGTGATTTATGTCAGTGTGTATCAGGGTCTCTGAGGACAGGTGTCAATCCATATCTGCCAAGTGACCCTATGTAGGAGGAACAGTCCTTTTTCTGCTCTGTGTCAGTGTGTATCAGGGTCCCTGAGGACAGGTGTCAATACATATCTGCCAAGTGACCCTATGTAGGGGGAACAGTCCCTATTCTGCTCTGTGTCAGTGTGTATCAGGGTCCCTGAGGACAGGTGTCAATCCATATCTGCCAAGTGACCCTATGTAGGGGGAACAGTCCCTATTCTGCTCTGTGTCAGTGTGTATCAGGGTCTCTGAGGACAGGTGTCAATACATATCTTCCAAGTGACCCTATGTAGGGGGAACAGTCCCTATTCTGCTCTGTGTCAGTGTGTATCAGGGTCCCTGAGGACAGGTGTCAATCCATATCTGGCAAGTGACCCTATGTAGGGGGAACAGTCCCCATTCTGCTCTGTGTCAGTGTGTTTCAGGGTCTCTGAGGACAGGTGTCAATCCATATGCCAAGGTGTCAATATGTCATATGTCAGGTGTCAATCCATATCCATTGTGATTTAGGAATGTTAGGTGATTTATGCCCTTTATTGATTAAAACCAGACTCTGCATCAACTGTGTAATTTTCCATGGGAGTTTTGCCATGGATCCCCCTCCGGCATGCCACAGTCCAGGTGTTAGTCCCCTTGAAACAACTTTTCCATCACTATTGTGGCCAGAAAGAGTCCCTGTTGTTTTTAAAATTCGCCTGCCCATTGAAGTCTATGGCGGTTCGCTCGGTTCGCTCGGTTCGCCGGTTCGCGAACATTTGCGGAAGTTCGCGTTCGCCGTTCGCGAACCGAAAATTTTATGTTCGCGACATCACTAGATGGCACATGTCTATTTTCAGCAATGTAACTTTGTAATATGTGCAACAAAACCAGATAATGTAAGCACAATACAATATATGTAACTAAACTCCAATTATTTTTGCCTAGAATAGGTAAAATCAAAAAAATCTGTGAGCTTTGAAATTGATGTTTAGTGGATGAGTGAGTGCGCTGAATCTTGTGTATTTTATATATATATATATATATATATATATATATACCCACATATGTTTGTGTTAGGGGCACAAAGACCGTATATGGAGTATGAGATAAGAGTAGTTAGAATATAAGGGCAAGTTAGTTGTGGTGTGCCGGAACCGACGACGTGGTAGGGCCTGTAAAAAAAAAAAGAGGGCACAAATAGATTTGTGCAATTTACTACAGACAACAATATACATATCTTATCCAGACATTCTTTAAAGGCATTGCGTATTTCTTGAACTGATTTTGGATAAACCTGCTTGAACCCATGGAAGTGGCCCCTAAAGAGTGACCAGACTAATGGAAACATAGAAACATAGAAACATAGAATGTGACGGCAGATAAGAACCATTCGGCCCATCTAGTCTGCCCAGTTTTCTAAATACTTTCATTAGTCCCTGGCCTTATCTTATAGTTAGGATAGCCTTATGCCTATCCCACGCATGCTTAAACTCCTTTACTGTGTTAACCTCTACCACTTCAGCTGGAAGGCTATTCCATGCATCCACTACCCTCTCAGTAAAGTAATACTTCCTGATATTATTTTTAAACCTTTGTCCCTCTAATTTAAGACTATGTCCTCTTGTTGTGGTAGTTTTTCTTCTTTTAAATATAGTCTCCTCCTTTACTGTGTTGATTCCCTTTATGTATTTAAATGTTTCTATCATATCCCCCCTGTCTCGTCTTTCCTCCATGCTATACATGTTAAGATCCTTTAACCTTTCTTGGTAAGTTTTATCCTGCAATCCATGAACCAGTTTAGTAGCCCTTCTTTGAACTCTCTCTAAGGTATCAATATCCTTCTGAAGATAGGGTCTCCAGTACTGTGTACAGTACTCCAAGTGAGGTCTCACCAGTGTTCTGTACAATGGCATGAGCACTTCCCTCTTTCTACTGCTAATACCTCTCCCTATACAACCAAGCATTCTGCTAGCATTTCCTGCTGCTCTATTACATTGTCTGCCTACCTTTAAGTCATCAGAAATAATCACCCCTAAATCCCTTTCCTCAGATGTTGAGGTTAGGACTCTATCAAATATTCTGTACTCTGCCCTTGGGTTTTTACGTCCAAGATGCATTATCTTGCACTTATCCACATTAAATGTCAGTTGCCACAACTCTGACCATTTTTCTAGTCTACCTAAATCATTTTCCATTTGGCTTATCCCTCCTGGAACATCAACCCTGTTACATATCTTAGTATCATCCGCAAAAAGACACACCTTACCATCAAGACCTTCTGCAATATCACTAATAAAAATATTAAAGAGAATGGGTCCAAGTACAGATCCCTGAGGTACCCCACTGGTGACAAGCCCAAGCTTTGAATATACTCCATTGACTACAACCCTCTGTTTCCTGTCACTCAGCCACTGCCTTACCCATTCAACAATATTGGAATCCAAACTCAAAGATTGTAGTTTGTTGATAAGCCTTCTATGTGCAACAGTGTCAAAAGCCTTACTGAAATCGAGGTAAGCAATGTCTACTGCACCACCCTGATCTATAATTTTAGTTACCCAATCAAAAAAATCAATAAGATTAGTTTGGCATGATCTCCCTGAAGTAAACCCATGTTGTCTCTGATCTTGAAATCCGTGTGTTTTTAGATGTTCAACAATCCTATCCTTTAACATGGTTTCCATCACTTTCCCCACTACTGAAGTTAGGCTTACTGGCCTATAGTTGCCCGACTCCTCCCTATTACCTTTCTTGTGAATGGGCACAACATTCGCTAACTTCCAATCTTCTGGGACTACTCCTGTTATCAATGATTGGTTAAATAAATCTGTTAATGGTTTTGCTAGTACACCACTAAGCTCTTTTAATAGCTTTGGGTGTATTCCATCAGGTCCCATTGACTTATTTGTCTTTACTTTTGACAGTTGAAATAGAACCTCTTCCTCTGTAAACTCACGTGTAATAAATGACTCATTTATCCTTTTTCTTAACTGAGGTCCCTTTCCTTCATTTTCATCTGTAAATACCGAACAAAAATATTCATTGAGGCAGTCAGCTAGACCTTTATCCTCATCTACATACCTTCCTTCTTTTGTTTTTAATCTAACTAATCCTTGTTTTACTTTTCTTTTCTCATTTATGTATCTAAAAAAGGTTTTGTCCCCCTTTTTTACTGACTGTGCTATTTTCTCTTCTGTGTGTGATTTGGAAGCTCTTATAACTTGCTTAGCCTCTTTCTGCCTAATCTTATAGGTCATTCTGTCTTCCTCACTCTGGTTTTTTTTATAATTACTAAATGCTAACTTTTTGTTTTTTACTATCTTGGCTACATCTGTGGAGTACCACAGTGGTTTCTTGAATTTTTTGCTTTTACTGACAAGCCTAATGCAATTTTCTGTTGCCTTCAGTAGTGCAACTTTTAAATAATCCCATTTCTTTTGGACTCCATTTAAATTGCTCCAGTCTGATAATGACTCCTTTACACATATTCTAATTTTGGAAAAGTCTGTTTTTCTAAAGTCTAAAACTTTTGTTTTTGTGTGGTGTGACTCAGTCACTGTTCTTATATTAAACCACACTGACTGATGATCACTGGATCCTAAACTTTCACCTACAGTAATATCTGATACCAAATCTCCATTTGTTAACACTAAATCTAGTATGGCCTCTTTACGAGTTGGCTCCTCAACGACTTGTTTTAGAGACAATCCCAGTAGGGAGTTTAGAATATGTGTGCTCCTGGCACAAGTAGCTATTTTTGTTTTCCAATTTATATCAGGAAGATTAAAGTCACCCATGATGATAACTTCCCCCTTCATTGTCATTTTAGCTATTTCTTCAACTAGTAGATTATCTAACTCTTCAATTTGTCCTGGGGGCCTATAAATCACACCTACACGAGTTACTGTGTGATTACCAAATTCTAACGTAACCCAAACTGACTCTATGTTCGCCTCACTAACCTTTATTAGACTAGATTTTATGCTATTCTTTACATACAGGGCCACCCCTCCCCCTTTCTTGCCTTCCCTGTCTTTTCTATATAAAGAGTACCCTGGTATTGCTATGTCCCAGTCATTTTTCTCATTATACCATGTCTCAGTAACAGCGACTAAATCTACACTATCAGTTGCCATTATTGCCACAAGTTCATGGATCTTATTCCCTAAACTGCGAGCATTTGTAGACATGACTCTAAGCTTATCATTTTTTAACACACTTGCTACAGGCACCTTCTGTCCTTGTTTTGGGGGACAATTGGATTGATGTTTTATCACCCTTTTGCCCCCCCCTCCTAGTTTAAATACATCCTAGCAAAACCTCTGAACTGCTCACTGAGAACATTTGTTCCCTTTTGAGAAAGATGCAAACCATCTTTTTTGTACAGTTTATTTCCATTCCAAACAGAGCTACCATGAGCAATAAAGCCAAATCCTTGCTCCCGACACCATTCACCAAGCCACAAGTTAAAGTCCCTAATACGCATCCGCCTGTCATTCTGAGTGTTATGCACAGGCAGAACTTCAGAGAATGACAATGTGGAAGCAACCTGCCGTATATCATTGGCAAAAACACTAAAAACTTCCTTAACCTCTGAAACCTCATTGCAAGCCAAGTCATTTGTCCCTAAATGGACAAGTACATCCAATTCCCCTTCCTGCTTTGCTTGCTTAACAATATTACCGATACGTCTCCTGTCTCTGTGAGCAGTAGCTCCGGGAAGACACCTCACAAGACCACCATTGTCCATCTCCACACCTCTTATGATGGAATCCCCCACCAACAACTGCTTTCTATTAGGCCTCACCAAGCCTCTCTGCACAACACCACTAGCCTCAGTGCCTCTCTGCACAACACCACTAGCCTCAATGCCTCTCTTCACAACACCACTAGCCTCAGTGCCTCTCTTCACAACACCACTAGCCTCAGTGCCTCTCTTCACAACACCACTAGCCTCAGTGCCTCTCTGCACAACACCACTAGCCTCAGTGCCTCTCTGCACAACACCACTAGCCTCAGTGCCTCTCTGCACAACACCACTAGCCTCAGTGCCTCTCTGCACAACACCACTAGCCTCAGTGCCTCTCTGCACAACACCACTAGCCTCAGTGCCTCTCTGCACAACACCACTAGCCTCAGTGCCTCTCTGCACAACACCACTAGCCTCAGTGCCTCTCTGCGCAACACCACTAGCCTCAGTGCCTCTCTGCACAACACCACTAGCCTCAGTGCCTCTCTGCACAACACCACTAGCCTCAGTGCTTCTCTGCACAACACCACTAGCCTCAGTGCCTCTCTGCACAACACCACTAGCCTCAGTGCCTCTCTGCACAACACCACTAGCCTCAGTGTCTCTCTGCACAACACCACTACACTCTGAAAGTGCAGAAAATGAATTCTGTAGAGCAACAGACTGTGCAATATGCCTTTTATCCACAACTCCAAGTCTACCAGATCCTACAGTAATCCATCTGCCATTCCTAGTATTACTCTGCGACAGTGGCTTTGCAGCAGTTCCAGCCTGAGTTTGTTTACCAGATAATTTACAAATCTCAGACTTCAAAAATACAATCTCCTGCCGCAAAATAGAGAACTGTCTACAGATTAGACAACAACCAAATCTCCAAAAAGTGGAACGTGAAACAAATGCAAAGCAACTATTACACTGAACTAAGTCTGCCATTCCTGCCAGGTGAATAATTGAAATCAAACAACCCTTAACTTTTTATTTATCCTCCTGAATACCTCGGATTACCTCCAGCTTATCTCCAGAATATCTCCAACCACACACACACTTAGAAGCAACACTTAGATGAAGCAACCAAGCTCTATTAGCCAAGCTAATTGCTTAATAATAAGCAATCAATAGCAAGTAGCTACCTAATCCAATCAAATGCCTTATAATTACCAACAGGAAATCAAACCTTGTGCAGTCAGTAACCTTTTCCTACAGATGAATCTTACCTGTAACAGTAAAAAAGAACTCTTAGCACAGCTCTTAGACAGTTGAAGCTTCTGTAAAACTCTCCAGAATATCTCCAACCACACACACACTTAGAAGCAACACTTAGATGAAGCAACCAAGACCAAGGGTAAAGGCGTGGTCTTCTTGATTAATGTTCTGACATATTATCATGAATGAGATATATATGTGTTTGTGTAATAATTTAGTTTAAGGTAGCAAAAGTAAACCGTAGTAACGAAATTATAGCAAATGTCATTAATGTGCTTTTCTAATACTCGGCCAGAAAATACGTAAGCAAAAGGGGCGTAGATGAGCCTGTATCGTAATTGAAGGAAAACGGTAGAATGTATACATAGGGTGGACCATGCACGGGTCAAACATAAAGAGTCAAGCCTTGTTGGCCCATGTATCGTTAAATAAACGAGGAAATGTAGGTTTTGTGTTCCCCGATTAGGAGTGATAAGGCTGAGTGATACCTGTCGACTAACCTGTCGTGGTAAACATAGAGGCAACGAAGGACCACTTTCCTGTGACCTGAAATTAGTAATGAGCAGAGAGACTTAGGTGACAGCAATCACTGCGAGTCCAAACTTGAAATACCTTATAACATGGAGATGGAATACCGTGTATGATTGATAATCTGGAATCTGCCATACCCGTGCGCCATACAATGACTAAGGTAATGTAGTAAATATCAGAAACTAAACAAATATATACCTTGCACAATTGAGGGGTTAATACTGTAGCTGACTGGGGGAATACCGTAGGACAAGATTAATATAAGCAATTAGACTAAACAAGGGTCATATAACATTGCAGTGATTCATGATGAACATAGCAAGGGTCACGTTGATAAAACCAACACATAAATGGGAGAAATAACTGCGAGTAGAATAGGTGGAGCAACGGAAGAGTAGCAATATATGGAATAACCAGAAATGTTAAGTAACGTGGGTCAGTATCAAGCAAAATATTTGATGAACATAGTTTACATAAACAATAACAATTGGACAGTTAACCCCTTCAGGACGGAGTCAATAGTGCACGTTCTGATCAAAACAAAACGTAAACAAAAACTGGAATTTGCGCTATATGCCTGTTCAACCGTAATTCACTGCTGTCACATTAAGTGCACCCACACTTATTATATATCATTTTGTTCAGGAGAAACAGGGCTTTCATTTCATATAAAATATTTATATATGAAACAATTTATTATGAATAAAATAAAAAAAAACTGTAAGAAATTAGAATTTTTTTTTTTAATTTGTAGTTCCGCCTCACATTTTAGCTGTAAATGTCATAATACTGTTAGGTTTTACTGCAACAAAATGCACATATTTGTAATCAGCGATGTCTCACGAGTACAACAGTACCCCCCATTAACAGGTTTTATGGTGTTTTGGAAAGTTACAGGGTCAAATATAGATCGTTCCATTTTCAAATTGAAATTTGCCAGATTAGTAATGTTACCTTTGAGACGGTGTGGTAGCCCAGGAATGAGAATTACCCCCATAATGGCATACCATTTGAAAAAGTAGACAACCCAAGGTATTGAACGTGGGGTATGTTTAGTCTTTTTTAGTAGCCACTTAGTCACAAACACTGGCCAAAGTTAGCGTTCATATTTGTTTTTGTGTGAAAAAAGCAAAAAACTAATATTTGGCCAGTGTTTGTGACTAAGTGGCTACTAAAAATGACTGGACATACCCCATTTGCAATACCTTGGGTTGTCTACTTTTGCAAATGGTATGCCATCATGGGGGTAATTCTTATTCCTGGGCTACCATACGGTCTCAAAGGCAACATAACTAATCTGGCAAATTTCAATGTCAAAAAAATGAAATGCGAGCCTTATATGTGACTCTCTAACTTTCCAAAAAAACATAAAACCTGTACATGGGGGGTACTGTTATTCTCGGGAGATTTCACTAAACACAAATATTAGTGTTTTAAAACAGTAAAACATATTACAACAATAATATAGTCCATAAAAGTGCCGTTTGTTTGTAAAAAATGCAAAAAACGTCACTTTTACTTAAAATATCATCGTTGTAATACAATTTACCAGTTTTAAACACTAATATTTGAGTTCAGCGAAGTCTCCCGAGTAAAACAGTACCCCCTATATACAGGTTTTATGGTGTCTTGGAGAGTTACAGGGTCAAATATAGTGCTTGCGAATTAAATTCTCTGCACTTTCTCCCTGTGTTGTCAGGCATGTCAATCAAATTTTAATTAATTAAATGACATAATTATGTTAAAAAATTACTTAAATATACACGGAGAATTTTAATATATATGCATTTATAGGTATTTAAATTCTACGTGTATACTAATGTAATCTTTCATGTAATTATATGTATTTATCTATCTATATATATTTGCGGTTATTTGTATTTTATATATAGATAGATATATATAGAATGTCATTCTAAGTGTATTCTGTTTCCAATATATATATATTAATAACAAAATACAGTTAGAATGAAATTACATATGAATATATAATTTATTTTAAATTTTGTTTCAATATTTTATTTATTTATTTTATTATTTTATTTATTTATTATTGTAATTATACGTATATATATATAATATATATATGTAGATCTATTATATATATAATATATATATATATTAATATTAATATTAAAATACATTACGTATGACGTTACATATATATAATATGTATATATATTATATATATAATATATATACATATATTATATATATATAAATACTTGTATTTTATTTTAACATGTGTATTTAATTTTTTTTTTACACTACCTACCAGCAGGGGGACTCTCTAATATTTTAGACAGTCCCCCTGCTGGCAGATCCATAGCCAGCTATAGGGGACCATGTGATCGCTCTTTGAGAGCGATCACATGGCCCCCGGGGGCCTCATTTGCGGGAGGGGGGCTGTCTGGGCTCTCAGGCAGACCCCCAGAAGAGGATCGCGGCGGAGGTAAGTATAGCTTACCTCCTGGGGGCTTCAGCCGTTACGGCGTTCTATGCCGCCGCAACGGCTTTAAAGCCCTTTAAAGCCGCGACGGCATAGAACGCCGTAACGGCGTTAAGGGGTTAATTCAGTAGAATTGTAATTGAGCTAACAAGTGTTTTGGAAGCTAACCATCAGCTGAATATATGGGTAATGAATTACCCTGAATGATCAAAACATAGTTGTAGAAACAGTTAACTATGCCACGGTTGGCCAGTCATAGTGGCTTCTATGAGTATGAGGAGAAGTGGCTTAATTTAATAATGACATGCTAGCGTAACAATTATGATAATATAACAATGAAACTGATAATCATGGTATCGCAACTTGTTTGTATGTGCATTCACTTATAGATGTAACACTGCTGAAAAAGACACATAGTAGGATACCTTGAACATACCAGAACACGTACTTAATATTGACTTATGTAACGTATGCTCAAATGCATATTGAGGACCTAGCGAGGGTCAGCGTAAATACACAAGCCCCTTGGAAAGTAAAGGGTTTTTTTGTTTTCTTTTACACCCAATGACTTAATACATAGTACTATAACGGAAGGAACTTACCTTTACCTCATAGTACCTACCACAATACTGCTTTAAACGTATAATTGTGCAGGCATCACAGATTAACGCTCAGCTCTTTAAACCTGTATTATAGAATAGTGATATACCGAACTGTCCGCCGGCGAACTTAGCGTGTTCGCGTTCGCCGCCGCGGGCGAACACATGGGCGGTTCGATCCGCCCCCTATTCGTCATCATTGGGCAAACTTTGACCCTGTGCCTCTCGGTCAGCAGACACATTCCAGCCAATCAGCAGCACTCCCTCCCTTCCACACCCTCCAACCTCCCTCCCAGCAACCATTTTCGATTCATTCTGAAGCTGCATGCTTAGTGAGAGGAGGGAAAGTTTAGCTGCTGCTGATTAGATAGGGAAATTGATAGCTAGGCTAGGGTATTCAGTGTCCACTACAATCCTGAAGGACTCATCTGATCTCTGCTGTAAGGACAACACCCCAAAAAGCCCTTTTTAGGGCTATAACATCAGGCTGCTTTTTTTTTTTTTCCTGTGTAATGTAATTGCAGGTGCCTGCCTGCCAGCTTCTGTGTGAGGTTCACATTGGATACTGTGCCTACTTGCCCAGTGCCACCACTCATATCTGTTTTAACAATTGGTTAAGCTTTAGATTTAAAATAAATAATTTGTTTTCACTGTAATAGAAGAGCAGTTGCCTGCCTGCCAGCTTCTGTGTCAGGTTGGATGCCTTGCCCATTTGCACAGTCAGTGCCACCACTCATATCTGTTTTAACAATTGGTTAAGCTTTAGATTTTAAATAAATATTTTTTTTTTTTCACTGTAATAGAAGAGCAGTTGCCTGCCTGCCAGCTTCTGTGTCAGGTTGGATGCCTTGCCCATTTGCACAGTCAGTGCCACCACTCATATCTGTTTTAACAATAGCTTAAGCTTTAGATTTTAAAGAAATCATTTTTTTTCACTGTAATAGAAGATCAGTTAGTTGTCTGCAAGCGTCTGGGTGTCAGGCCTACTTCAGCGTGTGCTCTGCAGACCTGTGCCAGCGTGCTTTGACAGTTGCCAATCATATCTGGTGTCTCTTTAGCGTGCTTTTACAAAGAAAAAAGGTTTCCAGTGTAAGCTAATAGCAGCCAGTCAGTGTCCTTCAAGCGGCTCTGTCAGGCCTTCCTTCAGCGTGTGCCCCGCACAACCCTTCCAGCGTACTTTGACAATTGCCACTCATATCTGGTGTCTCTATAGCGTGCTTTTTCAAAGAAAAAAAGGTTTCCAGTGTAAGCTAATAGCAGCCAGTCAGTGTCCTTCAAGCGGCTCTGTCAGGCCTTCCTTCAGCGTGTGCCCTGCACAACCCTGCCAGCGTACTTTGACAGTTGCCACTCATATCTGGTGTCTCTATAGCGTGCTTTTACAACCAAAATATTGTTTCCACTGTAATAGAAGAGCAGTTGCCTGCCTTCCTGCCAGCTTCTGTGTGAGGTTCACAGTGGATACTGTGCCCTCTTGCCCAGTGCCACCACTCATATCTGTTTTTACAATAGCTTAAGCTTTAGATTTAAAAGAAATAATTTTTTTTCACTGTAATAGAAGAGCAGTTAGTTGTCTGCAAGCGTCTGGGTGTCAGGCCTACTTCAGCGTGTGCTCTGTAGACCTGTTCCAGCGTGCTTTGACAGTTGCCAATCATATTTGGTGTCTCTTTAGCGTGCTTTTACAAAGAAAAAAGGTTTCTAGTGTAAGATAATAGCAGCCAGTCAGTGTCCTTCAAGCGGCTCTGTCAGTCCTTCCTTCAGCGTGTGCTCTCCAGAACTGTTCCAGTGCACATTGCCAATCATATCTGGTGTCTCTATAGCGTGCTTTTAAAACCAAATTTTTTTTTTCACTGTTATAGATTGAACAGCAGTTACTTGTCTTCAAGCGGGTGTGTCAGGCCTACAGTGTGTGCTCTGCAGAACTGTTCCAGTGCACATTGCCAATCATATCTGGTGTCTCTATAGCGTGCTTTTAAAACCAAAATTAGTTTTTCACTGTTATAGATTGAATAGCAGTTACTTGTCTTCAAGCGGGTGTCTCAGGCCTACAGTGTGTGCTCTGCAGAACTCTTACAGTTCACATTGCCAATCATATCTGGTCTCACAGTAGCTTGCACTTATAGTACCACTAATCCCCAAAAAAATGACAGGCAGAGGCAGGCCACCCCGCAGGGGCTGTCGTGGTCGTGGTGCTGTGATTCCCTTTTGCCCTAGAATAATGCCCAGTTTTCAGAAGCCACGTACCCTGAACTTGAAAAGTTCTGAGGACATAGTTGACTGGCTAACACAGGACACCCAATCTTGTACAGCCTCCGCTCGGAACCTTGACGCACCATCCTCCTCCAGCTTAGCTTCAGGCACCTCTCAAGATACCACTCACCCACCTGCCGCCACCACCAAAACTAGCACCACAGACGCTTTACTTGGTATGTCAGAGGAGTTATTCACACACCTGTTTGAAGAAATGAGTGATGCGCAACCATTATTGCTAGAGGATGTAGATAACAGGGATATGTATCAGGCAGGCAGCATTAAACACATGGAGGTACGGTGTGATGATGATGATGTTGTACCCGCTGCTGCTTCCTTTTCTGAGTTGTCAGATACAAGCGAAGCGGTTGATGATGACGATGCGTCCATGGATGTCACGTGGGTGCCCGCTCGGCAAGAAGAAGAACAGGGCGAAAGTTCAGATGGGGAGACAGAGAGGAGGAGGAGACGAGTTGGAAGCAGGGGGGGTCGTCGCAAGGAGCTAGTGGCACAGTCAGACAGCATGCATTGGCACCCGGGGTCAGCCCGACAGCACGCCAATCAACGCATGCTGTGTCCACCACCAGAATGCCGTCATTGCAGAGCTCAGCAGTGTGGCATTTTTTTTGTGTGTCTGCCTCGGACAACAGCGATGCCATTTGCAACCTGTGCCAAAGGAAACTGAGTCGTGGGAGGTCCAACACCCACCTAGGTACAACTGCTTTGCGTAGGCACATGATCTCACATCACAAACGCCTATGGGATCAACACATGAGTACAAGCAGCACGCCTACTCTAAGCCGCCATCCTCCTCCTGGTCTAGCATCTTCAGCCACGTCAACCACTGCTGTCCTTCTTGCCCCCTCTCGAGCATCCGCCACTCCGTCTCCCGCCTTGAGCAGTTCCCGCTCATCTGCCCACAGTCATGTGTCTGTCAAGGACATGTTTGAGCGTAAGAAGCCAATGTCACCAAGTCACCCCCTTGCCCAGCGTCTGACAGCTGGCTTATCCGAACTATTAGCCCGCCAGCTTTTACCATACAATCTGGTTGAGTCTGAGGCGTTCAAAAATTTGTAGCTATTGGGACAACGCAGTGGAAGGTACCCGGCCGGAATTTCTTTTCACAAAAGGCAATCCCCAACTTGTACTCGATTGTGCAAAAGGAAGTCATGGCATGTCTGGCACACAGTGTTGGGGCAAGGGTCCATCTGACCACTGATACCTGGTCTGCAAAGCATGGTCAGGGCAGGTATATCACCTACACTGCGCATTGGGTAAACCTGCTGACGGCTGACAAGCAAGGAATGCGTGGCATTGCAGAGGAGTTGGTGACACCGCCACGAATTGCAGGCAGTCCTGCTGCCACCTCCTCTACTCCTCCTACTCCATCCTCTTCCATAACCTCCTCTTGTGCTGCTGCGTCTTGCTCCACATCAACGGCACCCTCCCAGCTCCCCAGGTACTATTCCACATCCCGGATACGGCAGTGTCACGCCGTCTTGGGTTTGACTTGCTTGAAAGCAGAGAGTCACACCGGACAAGCACTCCTGTCCGCCCTGAACGCACAGGTGGAAAAGTGGCTGACTCCGCAGCAACTGGATATCGGCAAAGTGGTGTGTGACAACGGAAAGAATTTGATAGCGGCATTGAAGTTGGGCAAGTTGACACATGTGCCGTGCATGGCACATGTGTGTAATCTGATCGTACAACGCTTTGTGCATAAGTACACAGGCTTACAGGACGTCCTGAAGCAGGCCAGGAAGGTGTGTGGCCATTTCAGGCGTTCCTACACGGCCATGGCTCACTTTGCCGATATCCAGCGGCGAAACAATATGCCAGTGAGGCGCTTGATTTGCGACAGCCCTACACGTTGGAATTCCACACTCCTAATGTTCGACCGCCTGCTCCAACAAGAAAAAGCTGTTAATGAATATTTGTATGACCGGGGTGCTAGGACAGCCTCTGGGGAGCTGGGAATTTTTTTGCCACGTTACTGTACGCTCATGCGCAATGCCTGTAGGCTCATGCGTCCTTTTGAGGAGGTGACAAACCTAGTCAGTCGCAACGAAGGCACCATCAGCGACATCATACCATTTGTTTTCTTCCTGGAGCGTGCCCTGCGAAGAGTGCTGGATCAGGCTGTAGATGAGCGTGAAGAGGAAGAGGAAGAGTTGTGGTCACCATCACCACCAGAAACAGCCTTATCAGCATCGCTTGCTGGACCTGCGGCAACGCTGGAAGAGGATTGTGAGGAAGAGGAGTCAGAGGAGGAATGTAGCTTTGAGGAGGAGGAGGAGGAGGAGCAAGACCAAACACAACAGGCATCCCAGGGTGCTCGTTGTCACCTATCTGGTACCCGTTGTGTTGTACGTGGCTGGGGGGAAGAACATACCTTCAATGACATCAGTGAGGAGGAGGAACGGGAAATGAGTAGCTCGGCATCCAACCTTGTGCAAATGGGGTCTTTCATGCTGTCCTGCCTGTTGAGGGACCCTCGTATAAAAAGGCTGAAGGAGAACGACCTGTACTGGGTGTCCATGCTACTAGACCCCAGTTATACGCAGAAAGTGGCAGAAATGTTACCGAATTACAACAAGTCGGAAAGGATGCAGCATTTGCAAAGTAAATTAAAAAGTATGCTTTACACAGCGTATAAGGGTGATGTCACAGCACAACGGGAATCTAACAGGGGGAGAGGTGGAAGTCATCCTCCTCCTCCTCCCACGACCACGCCGGCAAGGACAGGATGCTTTAAAGACGTGTTGTTGATGGAGGACATGCGGACCTTTTTAAGTCCTATGCATCGCCACAGCCCTTCGGGATCCACCCTCAGAGAGCGACTCGACCGACAGGTAGCAGACTACCTCGCCTTAACTGCAGATATCGACACTCTGAGGAGCGATGAACCCCTTGTCTACTGGGTGTGCAGGCTTGACCTGTGACCTGAGCTATCCCAATTTGCGATAGAACTTCTGGCCTGCCCCGCTACAAGTGTCCTGTCAGAAAGGACCTTCAGTGCAGCAGGAGGTATTGTCACTGAGAAGAGAAGTCGCCTAGGTCAAAAAAGTCTAGATTACCTCACCTTTATTAAGATGAATGAGGGATGGATCCCGAAGGGACTGACACTGGGCGATACATTCGCTTAAAAAAGGCCTGATGAGATGAGCTGCCTTGGGCTAAAAATGGTCCACACGCTGCTGTATTTTAGCTCTGAATGACGTTTGACTTGCGTGACTTATCCGCCACCAACTAGGGTTCAAGCCGCCATGTTTTAGGGCACTTTCTGCCTGTGAAACAAACATCAATTTTTCTGGCCGCTGCTACAGCAGCGGCTGCAACAATACCAAATTTTTCAGGCATGTGTACATGCCTAATTTTTAGGCCCACTGGTGCAGCACTGTGGCTTCAAAAACCAAACCAAAAAAAAATCCTCCAAGATGGCACCAATATACCAGTGGTCTAAGCATCTTCCCACCTTGGCCTAAAAAGGGGAGGTGATTCAACAATTAAAAAACTCTGCCATTTACACGTCCACTGATAGGAGACGCGGAAGGTATTAAACTGATATGAACAATACTAAACTCACCACTCCTATCTGGTGGCACATTAGCTTGCCCGCGCAGTGCCACAAATTTCAAGTAAGAGGACCGACCAAGCATCTTCTTCCATCTCCCTGTTACATAAATCAATGCCATATCCATAGAAATTGTACATAATATCCAGGAGAGTTTTACAGGGCCATATCTTGTCGCCTGTTGAAAGAGGTGACCTTGCTCGGGTCCCAGGTGTGCGGTTCCTAAAATGGCTGCCATATACACGTCAACTGATAGGAGACGCGGAAGGTATTAAACTGATATGAACAATACTCCACTCCTATCTGTAGGTCCGTCCCATTGTGATTTATGCCCCCCACCCACCGCGCAGGGATGGGGGCCGAGGGGGGGGAGGACAGTAGGTCCCCCCATTGTGATTTATGGCCCCCACCCACCGCGCAGTGGTTGGGGAGGACAGTAGCTCCCCCCAGTGTGTATCATGGGCTTTGAGGACAGGTGTTAATCCATACCTGCCAAGTGACCCTATGTAGGGGGAACAGTCCCTATTCTGCTCTGTGTCAGTGTGTATCATGGTCTCTGTGGACGGGGAACAGTCTCTATTCTGCTCTGTGTCAGTGTGTATCATGGTCTCTGTGGACGGTGAACAGTTTCTTTTCTGCTCTGTGTCAGTGTGTATCATGGTCTCTGTGGACAGGGAACAGTCTCTATTCTGCTCTGTGTCAGTGTATATCAGGGGCTTTAAGGACAGGTGTCAATCCATACCTGCCAAGTGACCCTATGTAGGGGGGGCAGTCTCTATTCTGCTCTGTGTCAGTGTGTATCATGGTCTCTGTGGACGGGGAACAGTCTCTATTCTGCTCTGTGTCAGTGTGTATCATGGTCTCTGAGGACAGGTGTCAATCCATATCTGCCAAGTGACCCTATGTAGGGGGAACAGTCTCTATTCTGCTCTGTGTCAGTGTATATCAGGGGTTTTGAGGACAGGTGTCAATCCATATCTGCCAAGTGACCCTATGTAGGGGGAACAGTCTCTATTCCGCTCTGTGTCAGTGTGTATCAGGGATTTGACTATCTTTATTCAGATTAAAAAATTACAATTCCAGGAAAAATTTAACAAACATTTACAAGAACATGTTATGCACATCATAGAAACAACGTGAACCTCTTTAAAGCCACAAACTTAAGACAAAAAGTATGTACACACAATGTGTAAGGGTTTGAAAGAATATTCTGAATCCTTACATGTTTACTTTATCGTTTGTTTGATTTTTGTGAACCATATATAAACTACAAGCAGCGTGAAAACTATAAAAACTCAAGTGGCCATGCTGATCAAATTAAATAGTATGCTTTACACAGCGTATAAGGGTGATGTCACAGCACAACGGGAATCTAACAGGGGAAGAGGTGAAAGTCATCCTCCCCCTCCCACGACCCCGCCATATCTGCCAAGTGACCCTATGTAGGGGTAACAGTCTCTATTCTGCTCTGTGTCAGTGTGTATCAGGGGCTTTGAGGACAGGTGTCAATGTTATGTGATTTCTGCCCTTTATGGATTAAAAGCAGACTCTGCATCAACTGTGTAATTTTCCATGGGAGTTTTGCCATGGATCCCCCTCCGGCATGCCACAGTCCAGGTGTTAGTCCGCTTGAAACAACTTTTCCATCACTTTTGTGGCCAGAAAGAGTCCCTGTTGGTTTTAAAATTCGCCTGCCCATTGAAGTCAATGGCGGTTCGCGCGGTTCGCGAACATTTGAGGAGGTTCGCGTTTGCCGTTCGCGAACCGAAAATTTCGGGTTCGCGACAACACTATTATAGAATAATAAATAACTGGACAGATTATTTCCCAAATTCTAGACACAATTTTAATTCTAAGAGGATGCTTACTTTCAAGAAGCCTGTTTTGCGGTACGTATGTACACTGTGTGCAGAATTATTAGGCAAATTAGTATTTTGACCACATCATCCTCTTTATGCATGCTGTCTTACTCCAAGCTGTATAGGCTCGAAAGCCTACTACCAATTAAGCATATTAGGTGATGTGCATCTCTGTAATGAGAAGGGGTGTGGTCTAATGACATCAACACCCTATATCAGGTGTGCATAATTATTAGGCAACTTCCTTTCCTTTGGCAAAATGGGTCAAAAGAAGGACTTGACAGGCTCAGAAAAGTCAAAAATAGTGAGATATCTTGCAGAGGGATGCAGCACTCTTAAAATTGCAAAGCTTCTGAAGCGTGATCATCGAACAATCAAGCGTTTCATTCAAAATAGTCAACAGGGTCGCAAGAAGCGTGTGGAGAAACCAAGGCGCAAAATAACTGCCCATGAACTGAGAAAAGTCAAGCGTGCAGATGCCAAGATGCCACTTGCCACCAGTTTGGCCATATTTCAGAGCTGCAACATCACTGGAGTGCCCGAAAGCACAAGGTGTGCAATACTCAGAGACATGGCCAAGGTAAGAAAGGCTGAAAGACGACCACCACTGAACAAGACACACAAGCTGAAATGTCAAGACTGGGCCAAGAAATATCTCAAGACTGATTTTTCTAAGGTTTTATGGACTGATGAAATGAGAGTGAGTCTTGATGGGCCAGATGGATGGATTGGTAAAGGGCAGAGAGCTCCAGTCCGACTCAGACGCCAGCAAGGTGGAGGTGGAGTACTGGTTTGGGCTGGTATCATCAAAGATGAGCTTGTGGGGCCTTTTCGGGTTGAGGATGGAGTCAAGCTCAACTCCCAGTTTCTGGAAGACACCTTCTTCAAGCAGTGGTACAGGAAGAAGTCTGCATCCTTCAAGAAAAACATGATTTTCATGCAGGACAATGCTCCATCACACTCGTCCAAGTACTCCACAGTGTGGCTGGCAAGAAAGGGTATAAAAGAAGAAAATCTAATGACATGGCCTCCTTGTTCAACTGATCTGAACCCCATTGAGAACCTGTGGTCCATCATCAAATGTGAGATTTACAAGGAGGGAAAACAGTACACCTCTCTGAACAGTGTCTGGGAGGCTGTGGTTGCTGCTGCACGCAATGTTGATGGTGAACAGATCAAAACACTGACAGAATCCATGGATGTCAGGCTTTTGAGTGTCCTTGCAAAGAAAGGTGGCTATATTGGTCACTGATTTGTTTTTGTTATGTTTTTGAATGTCAGAAATGTATATTTGTGAATGTTGAGATGTTATATTGGTTTCACTGGTAAAAATAAATAATTGAAATGGGTATATATTCTTTTTTTGTTAAGTTGCCTAATAATTATGCACAGTAATAGTCACCTGCACACACAGATATCCCCCTAAAATAGCTATAACTAAAAACAAACTAAAAACTACTTCCAAAAATATTCAGCTTTGATATTAATGAGTTTTTTGGGTTCATTGAGAACATGGTTGTTGTTCAATAATAAAATTAATCCTCAAAAATACAACTTGCCTAATAATTCTGCACTCCCTGTATATATATGATTGGGTAATTTAGTTATCTAGCTGTTGGTACCGTATGTGCCTTATAACCATTCGGCTGTGATGTGGGGAATAGTCCAAGATCTAATAGAAGTAGGGCTAGCTATGACCCCTTGCGTGAAGGTGTATCGTACCTAGCAGGAGTGCCGGGCAGGCCCAAGTCTTTCCACCTTCATCTTTGCCATATCTTTGCCAGAAGCTCAAGGAAGCAGGCTGAAGGGTCAGTGTTAGGACCCGCTTAGGGGGGTCTGCCTTGACGTTGGCAGGCGGGCATTCCCTCCAATGGCCATTGGAGCAACTAAATGACCTCCATTTGTCTAAATATACATAGGGATTAAGGAGAAAGCGCAAGTAACATTTTCTTTTCTTTGGTTTTTACTATATATTGGGGCTGATGTGTATTGTAGTCATTGCTGCTGGCCCAGCAGTAATGGGACTAAGCGCAGGACTTCTCTTTTTGTCTTTCCACCTTCTTGTTGTCAAGACATGTTTAAATAACCAAGTAATTCATGTATACAATCATGACGTACTAGCTAATGCAAAGAGACAAACTGTTTAAACTTGGTTGGTGACTAGTGTAGATTCCCTAAACCTGAGCACCCTGTAGCCTGTAATTAAACATAGTATGAGTAATGCTACAATTATCCTATAACACAAACGGATACAAGTGAAAGCAGTAGTCCTAAATTATGAATCTAGTGGTATGATGAAATATACGAGGAGGATGTGAGTGGTCACTGAGCTTGTGCTCAGTGTTGTGCTGGCGCCCAGTGGCCTGTGTTTGTGCTGGAACCCGGCGGCCCTGTGTTTGTGCTGGAGCCGAGGCGGCCCTGCCTCTGTAACATATAATACTGCATTATTAAAGTTGTCTGAGCCCATATGTGGCCAATGACCTGGGACCTTCTTGAGGGTAAGAAACAGATTCAAGATAAAACAGTAGGCTAACAGGAGCCAAACCTTAGTAATTAACGAGGATATACGCCAAGTCGAGAATTTTCGATAATGTACTATACCAAACTAGTAATAGCGTCTCATCACTAGTTAAGTGTCCAAGACCCGGATCACCCTGAAAATAGAAACATACACAAGGCACAGTATTCCAATATTAGAAATGGAATAGTAGTAACATCAGTGCAAAAAGCCTAGAACATACGGTGTTGACCCTGGTGAAGCAGTGTGGGAAATTGGCCTGCAGGTGATTAGGTTAAAGAACCGAGACTTAGTATTATGAGTATGGGAATACGCCAGGTGAGCCTTAGAGGAGTAATTGAGTGAAATCTTCATATAGAAAACACGTTTATCTAAGAGAACATATTAGGAGAATGAAGGGTAATGTAATGGATATTGAAATTGAGGCCCCAAACGAATGAGGGGGACCAATACAAGAAGAACAATTCCTAGCATCGGGAATATGTACATCATAAGAGAACAATGTTACATGACATTCAAGCATAAACCCAGGGTGAGGTAGTATAGAATTGAGGGTGTAAGTGATTCATAAAACAGACATTTGTTTATAGGCTAGGCCTACACCAGAAGAGTGTTTCAGAGGTGTATTTGGAAACCTGGAAGCTAAATAATGAAAACAAAACAGCAAGTCGGAAGTATGATACATAATCGTGGGGTCACCCATGGACCCTATCCCTAATATTATCCCGTCCAAGTGTAAGAGCAAAATTGCCCTGTAACCTGGTGGCTAATCCCAGAGTTTTTTACAGATGCAGATAAATAACCCATGATCTATGAAAATTACAGGACTAACGGTGTAGAGAGCATAGAATATGCTATAAGATGTTAGTAAAATAGTGTAGAAATTAGATTGAGGTGTTCCCAGAAAACAATATTATATGAATAGGAAAAATAAATGCTAGACAGATCCCATTAGCAGATTGGTGTTGTATCATGAGAAAAATATTTATGTAAATCGAGATACATTTGCCGGAGGGGCGGGGCCGGGCGGCCATGCCAGCAGGCTGCAAGTTAATACAGCTCCAGGGAAACTCATCTTAAAAAGGGTAAAACACCCATGAAACTCAGCTTGGAACCCCCTGAGAGTGCGAGATACCTGGTCCTGGAGTGTCCCGGTGTAGCTGGAACCCCTGATATCGGGTGGACCGGGTCCTGGTGAGATGCTCCGGGGCTGGGAGGACTGAGGCCTAGCCGGGTGGGGAGGGGGACGGACGGCCGCTGCCCCGCTCTCCTTCCTGGCAACGACTGAGAACCGCTTCAAACCCGGGGTCCCCGGCCCTGCCTACCCCCCCCCTCTGGGCCGGCGGGGGTTATCCCGGCCCCCACCGGGCAGGCGACCTCATGGCAGTGCTAATGGGCGACTCAGCGCCAGCAGCTACCAAGCGGCCCTGGAAAAATGGCCGACAGATGCACCTACCAGCAAACCGCCAAAGACGGCGCGCTGAGTGAGAGCCCCCACGAACAGAGCCACGACCACCCAGGGCACTTTAATGCGACCACGATGGGGCAGCGGCAGAGACCTGTGATTCTGCCATCTACCAGACTGCAAGCAGACCTCCTCACCAGCAGAAGACCCAGCACCTACATTGACTGAGCCACCTCACTAGAGCTTCCTATCGCAGTAAAGCTACCGCAGACCAACACCGAGGCAGTGTCCAAATAACCAATTACAACGTGACCACACCTGATTACCGAGACCTGCAAAACATCATACCCACACTCGCATACCGGCAGAGGAATAAATCCCATAGGAGGATTGTGTATATGCTGGAGCAAAGGACACTGACCACCACAGTCCCTGATGTCAAAACCGACAGGTACCCCAGCTCCTTATGACAGACGGTACCTAAAGCAGCATCCGCTGGACCTGTCGCTGACAGCCTCCTCAACATGAATCCTGGCTGTGGGTACTCCCAAATGGACATATCCGTTACTGGTACTAAAATGGAGGCTGTAGTTACTATTGGTCTGATGCCATAGAGCAGTTAACAACCTAGCTAGCCACAACCTGTCTGGTGGTATAATATATATATTTTGAATACTCGACTTAAAATAAGCTACTGTTTTATACAGGTGTATGCCTTCTTTTAGTATTATTGTTAAGGCGTAATATGGGCATACATTTAAACGACTAGTCTGCCTCACATGATGCACTGTTACCTCTACTAGCTTCACATCTAATTAACTGACTCATGGTGTTCTTAATGCCTATATATCACACTACACCTAAATTACATACTTATCACCTTAAGCGCAGCTAGATATGTACATAGCATGTTATACCACAAAAGCGATGTCTAATAGTCTGATACCTTCATTTAATATAAAAATGTGCCGTATAAACTGTCACACCTTGATATGTCATGGAAATGCGTGAAGATGCTGTTGTGGCTCTGCACGCTTGATGTCAATCTATACACAAGAAAAATAAAGAATTAAAAAAAAAAAAAAGAGATACATTTGCCTGCTATAGCAATCTGCTGATCATTGTTTAATTTAACCCCTTAAGGACACATGACATGTGTGAAATGTCATGATTCCCTTTTATTCCAGAAGTTTGGTCCTTAAGGGGTTAAAAGCTATCTATCCAGATAAAACATTGATTAATATGTAAGTTTAACAATTGTACCTAATACGAGAAAAAACGCTAGGGGTAGGTACTGTAGATGATTCAAACTGCAAGCTGTAACTTCAAGCGAACCTGTGCATGAAAGCACTCTGTCATAGGCTTTCGTGTGGATTAACCGAGGGATTGACCCCCGTTCGGGCGTTTGAAATGAACGCTGGAACCATACATGAAAATGCGAAACAAAAATAGAAACGAACCTCGTTCGGGAGATTGCACGAAATGTACCAGTAAAAACAGTGTATTGTAAGAAATATGCGAATAACGTATCAAGATAAACCTGACCCGTGATAACGCCGTGGGACTGCGACCGTGGCGTGACGGGTAGGACAGTAGCTTACGGTTTTGATGAGTTCCTTGCTCTGTCCTCTGAGTTGTCTGTTTGGAGGGAGCTTTTTGGACGCAAAAGCCGCAGCCCGTGACAGGAACGAGCAGGAACAGGTGAACCACGTGGAACAGGTAAGTTTTGCAAGATGGCGACTTGCATGTGACCCTGGAGTAGTCGCATGCAAATCGCTAGACCATGGACAGTGTGGAGTAAGGTAAGGGTTCCCTTTAAGTAGGAAAATACATGCCCCTCCCACAATTACAGGCCAAACGGCCTTAATACATACATATATATATAATTTTATATATATATATATATATATATATATATATATATATATATATATATATATATATATATCATAAAATGTGCTGTTCCTGAACACTACATTTTTTTTTTGCCTGCCTCCTCATGCTTCATAATTAAGATTTGTTTGAAATGTAGGGTTTCCATATGTATACTTTTATAGACAGAAATGGAAATTGGAAGGAAGCCTGACATTTCTTTGATCAATAAAGAACGCATTCTTCTGGGGGTGGCTGTTTATATTACATAGAGAATATAATTCTCCACTTTTCTAAGCTAGAAACTCAAGATGTGGATGTTACAAGAACTCTTGATTGGCCTTGACAAAATCCACTATTTCTGCCACACAAAGTGACAGTTACATAATGATTGTCTGTCTAAATCTGTATTGCCCCTGATATTTTTTCCAATTATGCTAAATTTACTAACCTATCTAGTAACATTTATTTATTCTGACACATAACATTTAGTATTTTCATACTTTTCTCACATACAACTTAAAATCGGGTGGATTGATTTTATATTTGTTTTAAAAACATAATCACTATTTTAAAATCGCTTACGGTAGTTTTTTTGGGGGGGGAAATCTGTATTTTAATGTCTGTAAAAACAAAACAAAAAACAACATATAGAAAGTTACAGGAAGGTCGGTAAACACATACATGTAATTGCAAAGTTAATATTCACAGTAACAGTATATCACAACATGTATCAATTGGACCATTATTACCGCTCTGGAGCTCAAACTAGGAATGATCCATATTCGCAACATATTTTTGTAAATTAAATTGCGTACACATAATTACCATAAAAAGATAATAACATATATTTGTTGTTTGTAGTTTTAGCTCACCTGAACTGGTTATATATATATAAACACACATGATCACAATGAGTGGAAAAACAATTGAGGTAAGGCGTTAACAGTTGTGCTTAGCAGGATTATTTCTTCGTTGCCTATTTGTCCTGGAAAAGTATATTATAATCAAACAAAAAAAATGTTCAAGCTCAGTTAGGTTGGAAATCCACTTTGCCCAAAGTCATTGGTTGCATTATGTTTACAGGTCAATTCATTTTTTTAGTTAACATCAGCTAAAGCATTTCCCAGATAAAGCATGTTACATTTTGGTGCCATCAGATTAGGTAATAGTTTCCATGTTTGTTGTATGTTCCATAAATGGAACTTAAATTATTGGTAATATCAGTTCTAAGGACAATTACCCCCATTTATGTTGTGGGACACTTTCTTACTTTATTATACAGCTTTCGCCACAGAGATTTGAGGTTGGGACTTACTGATTGAATAAGCTCACAACACATATTCACAAATGACAGGATACTAATTTTCTTTAAATAGTTAGCTTTTAAAGAACCTAGAGGAATACGGATCTTGAGAAAGAAAGCCATGATGTTTAAGATTTTGACAAATGATTAATTCCATTCATAGGGCATTTGCAAAAAATCTATAGTAAACATATGTAATCTGTGGAGTTTTTAAAACTTTTCAGAATTTTTTTGTTACAGTGTTGGTTGTGCATGGGATAGTGATGCACTAAATACACGTAATCAGAAGATAATCTAAACTATAACAATCTTGTCTCTATCCAGACTTAATAAATCAAGCCCCTGTTGTTGTTATGGATATTTGCATTAGTCTCCTTTGTTTAACTCGGTTTAAACTTTTACCTGATATGAAAGATACCAGTCATTGCTTTTCTCCTGTGTGCTTCTACACTTGTCCAATCCTCTGACCTCAACTTTGGCTAGCCTCCTCTGAAAGAAGAAATAACACAAATCTCAATCAAACTTCCTATAAGGAACATGCTTTCCTAGATTTACTTGCTTTGTATGTCTATTTGAATTTTATAAACTGATCCTTAGAAGGAACACTAGCATTAGAAATAAATGTGAAAACATCTTATACCACTTATCTGTTATCCAGTGCTAGGATAATCTCCTCAGTGCAGCCGCTCCACCTCCAGTAATGACAACTTTTGTACAATGCAATGGTTTTCATTGAGAATTGAGTGCTTCTCAATGAGAAACATTGGACACCTCCAATGTTATTTGGTGTGCGTAAGGATGTTGAAACTTTGACCTTTAATTTTAGAAGATCTGGAGGATGAATAGCCATTAGTGGCTGTCAGTCAGCAGAGGAGTGGTTGTCATCTCTCAGAAAATCTCTAAGTTCATTTCAAATAACTTCAGAGGTCTTCATAAAGATACAAATACACCAAAATAAGTCCTGCGCTCAGACTTCCACTACTTGTGGGCGGCAGCAATGACAATAGTACACATCAGCCCCAAAACATACAATAAAACTAAGAAAAGCGTAACCTGCACACTACCATTTGTATTTGCTTTTGTATCACACAGCCATGTTACATGCTGCGGCCACGCCCATGTGTTCCCTATTAAGAGTTAATTAGTATGTAGGGGTTTAGAAAAATACTCCTCTCTGTCTCATTAGATATTTTTTTGCCTGAAGCCTGGAGGAAGCAAGGTGAATTGTTAGTGTAAGAGGTTTGCCTTGACGTGGCAGGCGGACTAACATCTAATGGCCATTGGAGTGAAAAAAAAACCTCCATTCATCTAAATATGCATAGGGATTTGTGGTAGTGCGCAGGTAACTCTTTTCTTTTGTATTCCTAAAGATGTATCATTATAACAAATACTTACCTAGTTACCAGAGTTACCATATAGTTACCTATAACAAATATACACATACTCTCTATCACCAGAGATGTATAGTCTGCAAATATACTCATTCCAGTTCTGCATGTGTTTTCCACAAGATGTCAGTATATCTCACTTGGAAAGACCACTCCCTGTTGTCTGTTATTGGTGTTATAATTCATCTTAATCCAACCACAGTGGCATTCTTTAGAAATACCTTTTTACATTTAGGTTTGCCCTTGGTGTTTGTAGTGAGGCTGGCCTGATTCCAACTTTAAATATTTAATTAGGTAATCATGGAACCTCAATAACAACAACATTAATAAATCTTGATACACCAATGAAGATTATGTGGTATTATCACATAAGCAATATTATCAAAACACATCATAATTATGCAATGATAATTGTGTGAGTTACACTTATGACAATAAATAAATACTTTCTTTTTTCGTACAATTAGATCTTGAAGTACAGGGTGGGCCAAATTTCAGAATAGGTAAATAACAGATTTTTTTTGCAGATGCATATTATAACGGAATCTTGGGAGATTCATCATGGGTATTTCCCAAAGGAACAACAAGCAAAAATAGTGGAATTTTATTTTCAAAACTGAGACAACTGTTTGGCGAGTGGATAATTTGAAGACATTCCCAGAGTAAGGGCCACCATGCAGGGCTGGATTTTGGGGTACATAGGCAAAGATGCATTTTTCCTCCCCCTCCTGCCCCCTCCACCCCCCAAAAAAATAACATCTTCACATGTGTCCCTCTTAACCTCCCTTTTGTGTTTCTTGTCCCCTCTTTTAAATGTCTTACTCCCTTTAGTGTATCTCATCTCCTATTTTTCCCCATTATGTGTCTTACACCTCCCTTGTGTGTCTCTTACAACCCCCCTTGTGTGTCTCTTATCTCCCCTCTTTGTATGACTCTTACATCCTCCCACATTTTGTGTGCCTTACTCCTCTCAGCCCCTTTGTGTGACTCCTTCTCTCCAAGCTCTATTGTGTCTTTTACTCTTCCCATCTCCTTTGTGTGTGTCTCTTTCACCCCCAGACCATCTGTTCCCCTCAGACCCTCTGTGTGTCTCTTTTCCCCCTTCTTAAGCCCCGCTGTGTGTTTCTTTCTCATCCAGCCCCTCTCCCTTCCCTGTCCCTTACTGTTGCTCTCCCCTTCCCCTCCTTTCCCTGTGCCTTTCCCTTCCCTTTCCCTGTGCCTTTCCCTTCCCTGTGCCTTGGTGCACCTCCCACCCCCTTAGTGGTCCCCACCACTACACTTAGTGGTTTATACACACTGACAGTCACACACACTCAATGACAATCACACAGATGTCACTGACAGACACAGGCTCACTGATTTGACAAACACACATTCTCCAACAGACACACACTGGCAGATACACACTGACAGTCACACACACACACACACACACAATCACAAACATACAGATGTCACTGACAGGCACAGACTCACTGATCTGACACAGACTCATTCATTGACAAACACACACACGCACACTGACAGACATACACACTGACAGACACACAAACAATGACAGACTAATTGACAGACATGTCACACACAGACTCAATGATAAGCAGACACTCACTGATTTGACAGACACTCACAAGTACACACTGACACACACACACATTGACAGACACACTCATACACTCACAGACACAAACATACACACACATACACTCACTAATTATTAATATTATTATAATTCAAATATTTTCCCCCAACCTCTCTACCTGGAGAGCTGGCATGTGTATGTTGGTGGGGTTCCAGTGGGGCTGCAGTGAGGCTGGCTGCTGTGAGGCGTGCCGCTGTGGTAGAATCCGAGACGGGGAGGGAGCACTGATCTCCTCGTGTCTCGTGGGCTGCTACTGATGCCGGGAGCTGGAATATGACATCATATTCTGGCTCCTGCGGCATCAGCAAATGGCACGCAAGGGAGCAGAGCAGGGAAATCGGAGCTCCCTCGCTGCCTCGGATTCTACCGCACGCCGCGCCGGGGTTCCAGAACGTGACCTGGTAGGAGGGAGCACTCCTCTCCTGCTGATCACTGGAATCTTGCACCCCCAGAGCCGGTGCGCCCTAAGGACACACAGACACTGCCGCCATGTTTGTCAGCCCCCTATTACTTACTGTGGGAATATCTGAAAGAGCGGGTGTATGTAAACAGTTCACATACACTTGAGCAGCTCAAGGAGAATATCCATGCAGAAATCTGATTGTCAGAGCCTCAAACATTAACTAATATTATTGTAACAAACCACTGGGGTCGTTTTCAGTCCTGGAACTCAGGTGCAGTAACAGCTCTCCCTTACAAACACGATCCACAGAGATCCTGAGGTTGAGAACATGATTCTGTTGGTTCAGTGATGGCACGGGGGCTTTAATAAAATAACAGAAATATCCAAGGCAAGGTATCTGAAGATGGGTCAGTGTAACGAGTATATACCCCTACACGCAGGATCCAGCCAAACAGAAGACAGCACAGAGGAGAGATACGTCTACCGGACCTTAGAGTGGCCGGACTCGACGTAATAGGAGAAGACAGAGTCAGGAACGATCCGAGGTCAAGGGCACAAAGAGACAGCGTAAACGAAAACTAGCCGGGGTCTGGTACACAGGAATCAGCAAGCCGGCAAACAGCACAGACAAGGATAAAGCGAAAACGAAGTCAGAATACAAAGCCAAGGTCAAATACGGAGAAACACAACTGAACACAACAAGCACTAAAGGGAACTGTAGCAGAAACCACGATAGGGCAAGGAACTAAGGGAAAAGGATGAGTATAAGTAGCCTTCAAACTAATGTGATTGGCTCCTGTCACTTCCACACCCCCAACAGGTAAGTGTATGAGGTGATTGGCATGACAGGAGCCAATGGGAGCCTTTTTGCAATTTAGGCTCCCACTGTCTCTTTAAGAGCGCGCCCGAGACTCGCGGCGCGCTCTTAGCTGCAGGCGGGACACGTGACCGCATCTCGCGGTCACTGCCTGTCTTCCTGTTAGGAGAGTCGGATGAGCCGCACGCGGCTCGTGCAGCCGCAGGACCGTGCGCGGCTTGAAGAGAGGACCGCGGCCGGCCCCCGGATAAGGTAAGTACCGCTACAGTACCCCCCCCTGAGGACACGCCCTCCGGGTGGGCAGGACCAGGCCTGGCAGGAAAATGCGAATGGAAAGAACGTACAAGGCGGGGAGCATGAACAGCATCCGCAGAAATCCAACTGTGCTCCTCAGGCCCATAACCCTTCCAATGTACCAAGTACTGAAGCCGACCCCTAAGGAAACGAGAGTCAATAACAGCAGACACTTCGAACTCCTCATGACCCTCCACAGAAACAGGAGGGGGAGGGGGAGTATGCCGGGTATAGCGGTTGCGTACGTAAGGCTTCAACAACGAGGTGTGAAATACATTAGGTATACGCAGATTCTTAGGCAGACCCAAGGCATAAGAAACGGGATTAACCTTATGTATAATGCGATAAGGACCAATGAAGCGGGGAGCCAATTTCATAGAAGGCACCCGGAGGCGAATATTCCGTGTGGAAAGCAAAACCCTGTCCCCCACAACATAGGAAGGAGCCGCTCTGCGATGCCTGTCAGCCTGAGCCTTCTGGCGGGCAGCAGAGTCCACCAAAGAACGCTGAACCTGCTCCCAAGTATTACGCAAACCAGCCAAATGCTCATCCAGAACTGGCATGCCCTGTGAGGAGAATGCAGCCGGAAGAACCACGGGATGCTGGCCATAGACAACGTAAAAAGGGCTTTTGCCGGAAGAATCATGAGTGGCGTTATTCCGAGCAAATTCAGCCCAAGGAAGCAGGTCAGACCAATTGTCCTGATGGTGAGACACAAAACAACGGAGGTACTGCTCCAGAGACTGGTTGGTACGTTCAGCAGCTCCATTAGACTGGGGATGGTAAGCGGAAGAAAATGAGAGAGAAATACCCATCTCCGAACAAAAGGCTTTCCAGAACCTGGAAATAAATTGGCTACCCCTATCGGATACAATAGATAAGGGAATACCATGTAATCGAAACACTTCTCTAGCGAAGATAAGAGCCAGTTCCTTGGAAGTGGGCAACTTGCGAAGAGACACAAAGTGAGCCATTTTGGAAAACTGATCTACTATCATTAGGATGACTGTGTTACCATTCGAAGGGGGTAATGCAACAATAAAATCCATAGATAGATTAGACCAAGGTCTCTCGGGAACGGGTAATGGATGCAACAGCCCACAAGGAACTCTACGAGAGGATTTCATACATGCACAAGTAGTACAAGCACTTATATAGTCAGTAACATCCTTACGTAAGGTATCCCACCAGAAATACCGCGAAACGGCTGACACCGTTTTGGAAATACCAGGATGTCCAGCAGTCTTAGTATCGTGATACAGTGACAGAATATCCCGTCTCTCGGGAACGTCAACGAACAATTTATCATTAGGCCTCTCGCTAGGTGCCATGCTTTGTTTCGCTTGTATGGCCTGCAAGAGGGACAAGGAAATAGACAATATAGTAGTTGCTATTATCCTGTCTGGGGGAATGACAGGAGTGACATCAATCTCCTGTTTGTCAATAGTCTTGAATTGTCTGGACAGAGCGTCCGCTTTAGTGTTCCGATCACCTGGCCTATAGGTGATTATATAATTAAAATGAGACAAGAACAGTGACCACCTAGCCTGCCTTGAAGACAATCTTTTAGCTTCGCTAAGGTAGGATAGGTTCTTATGATCCGTAAATATGAGGATAGGATCCTTAGTGCCCTCTAACAAATGTCTCCATTCTTTGAGTGCTAAAATGATAGCAAGGAGTTCGCGATTACCCACATCATAATTCCTTTCTGCTTTGGACATTTGTTTAGAAAAGAAGCCACAAGGATGCAATGGCTTGTCAGGAGACTCTCTTTGGGATAAGACAGCACCTACCCCTATATCGGAAGCATCAACCTCAAGTATATATGGCAATGAGGGGACAGGATGCTGTAAAATAGATGCAGAGGCGAACGTAGTCTTAAGAAAGTCAAAAGCCTGAAGAGCCTCGGTAGACCAGGCACGTGTATTGCCATCCTTTTTAGTCATACGAGTAATAGGTGCTACGATAGACGAAAAACCTTTGATGAAACGTCTATAATAATTAGAGAAACCCAGAAAACGCTGGATGGCTTTCAGACCTTGCGGCAGAGGCCATTCTATGACCGCAGCGAGCTTCTGGGGATCCATCCGAAAACCCTTAGCGGAAATCAAATACCCTAAAAACTGGACCTCGGATTGGTCGAATAGACATTTTTCTAGTTTGCAATAAAGACCATTAGCAAGAAGGGTCTTTAGAACTGTCGTAACATGTCTGTGATGAGTGTGTAAGTCTGTAGAATATATTAAAATGTCATCCAAGTACACAATAACAAATGAGTGAATAAAGTCTCTTAAGACATCATTAATAAATTCTTGGAATACTGCTGGGGCATTGCAAAGCCCAAATGGCATGACGGTATACTCATAATGACCTGACAGTGTTAAAGGCTGTCTTCCATTCGTGGTCCTTTTTTATACGTATCAAATTGTATGCTCCTCTAAGATCTAATTTGGTGAATACCGTAGCATGTTTGAGCCTGTCAAACAATTCTGTTATTAATGGTATAAGGTAAGCATTTTTGATGGTGATTTTATTAAGACCTCTATAATCAATGCAAGGTCTTAAATCACCTTCTTTCTTTGATACAAAGAAAAACCCCGCTCCAGCCGGAGAAGAGGATCTCCTAATAAATCTCTTGTCTAATGATTCTTTAATGTACTCCTCCATGACACGGTTTTCTTGAACCGATAGAGGGTACACCCTGCCCTTGGGAGGTATAGTGCCAGGCAACAAGTCAATAGCACAATCGTAGGGTCTGTGAGGTGGTAATTTGTCAGCCTCTCTTTTATCAAAGACAGTCTTTAAAAATAAATACTGAGAGGGTATAGCCGTAGACAAAGGAGGAATGGTAGGAACATTAATAGAATTCACAGGCGTGACTTCAATAGTACATGACTCATGGCAGGCTTCACTCCATGATTTTATCTGCCCTGTCTCCCAGTCAAAAATGGGATTGTGGGCACGTAACCATGGATACCCTAACACCAACTGTGAAGAGGGAGAGGTGATGACCTGGAACCGAATGGTTTCATAGTGTAGAACCCCTGTGTACATGTGTAGCGGTGCAGTCTCGTGAGTAACAACTGGAGATATCAATGGTCTACCATCTATGGCCTCAACGGCCAAGGGTATCTCCTTCTCCCTGATGGGAATGTTGTTTTTCTTTACAAAACCAGAGTCTATAAAATTCTCACTGCCCCAGAGTCAACCAGGGCGTATATATTTTCAACTATACAACTCTCTCCCATATGTAAAGAAACAGGGAGAAGCAGTCGGTTAGGAGGCAATGTAGGAGACTTAGAAATCACACCCAAGGCCAGTCCCCTATAAGGTCTTAGGTGCGAGAGTTTTCCGGGAGCATATGGTCTCTCCTACCTCTTTACCATATGGTCTCTCCTACCACAATATAGGCAGAGTCCCTCCCTTCTCCTATGTAATTTTTCATTATCAGAGAGTTTGGCAACCCCTAATTGCATGGGTTCCTCTTCAGATACTTTTACACTCTCCGGTGTATTAACTCTGGGGTGAATAGGTGTAACAAAACGTCTATTCCCATTCTTGGTATAGAGCCTGTCACGAATCCTATTATCTATATCGATGAGGTAGTCAATAAGGTCCTCTATGGCAACAGGAAGCTCCTTAGCTGCTACCTCATCCAATATAGAGTCTGATAAGCCTTCCATGAAGGCAGTAGTTAACCCATTGTTGGTCCAATCGACCTGTGAGGCAAGGGTACGAAACTGTATAGCGTAATCAGCCACAGACCTAGAACCCTGTTTAACCCTCATTAATGCTCTCGCGGCATTCTTAGACCTTTTCATAGTATCAAAAGTTCTGCGAAAAGCTGTAAGGAAACTGTGAAAGTCATGCACCATAGGTCCATTAGCCTCCCAAATAGGGTTTGCCCATTCAAGTGCTTTGTCGGTAAGTTGGTGCATAAAGAACCCCACTTTAGACCTCTCTGTGGGAAATGAACGTGGACACATCTCAAAATGAAACTCTATTTGGTTAATGAACCCTCTGCATGTCTTAGAATCCCCTCCATACCTAGGAGGAGGCGTTAAATGGGCCGTAGCATTAGGCACAGTCGATACTTCAGGAAGCAGGGGTGTAGGAGGGTTAGGTGCGGTTGCTGGAATGGTTCTAGCTAAGAGCGTCTGGAGAGCCTGAGCTATCTGATCCATACGGTGATCCTGCTCTACAAAATCTAGCCTCATGGGACGCCATCTGTTGAGCTAAATCTGCGGGGTCCAGGGCCCTATCGTAATGTAACGAGTATATACCCCTACACGCAGGATCCAGCCAAACAGAAGACAGCACAGAGGAGAGATACGTCTACCGGACCTTAGAGTGGCCGGACTCGACGTAATAGGAGAAGACAGAGTCAGGAACGATCCGAGGTCAAGGGCACAAAGAGACAGCGTAAACGAAAACTAGCCGGGGTCTGGTACACAGGAATCAGCAAGCCGGCAAACAGCACAGACAAGGATAAAGCGAAAACAAAGTCAGAATACAAAGCCAAGGTCAAATACGGAGAAACACAACTGAACACAACAAGCACTAAAGGGAACTGTAGCAGAAACCACGATAGGGCAAGGAACTAAGGGAAAAGGGTAAGTATAAGTAGCCTTCAAACTAATGTGATTGGCTCCTGTCACTTCCACACCCCCAACAGGTAAGTGTATGGGGTGATTGGCATGACAGGAGCCAATGGGAGCCTTTTTGCAATTTAGGCTCCCACTGTCTCTTTAAGAGCGCGCCCGAGACTCGCGGCGCGCTCTTAGCTGCAGGCAGGGCAAAGTGATCGCATCTCGTGGTCACTGCCCGTCTTCCTGTTAGGAGAGTCGGATGAGCCGCGCGCGACTCGTGCAGCCGCAGGACCGCGCGCGGCTTGAAGAGAGGACCGCGGCCGGCCCCCGGATAAGGTAAGTACCGCTACAGTCAGGCAGAAATCAGAGTAAGATGGTCCAGAGGTCAGGGAGGGCGGCAATCAGCAAAATCCAGAGAGCAGTCAATGTCAGGAAACCAGCAAGGACAGGAAACACAGGAAAAACAAATGCTAGGAGTTCTGAGCCAAGCAACAAAACAACCAGGCACTGACTGAAAGGTGTGCTCTGCTTATAAAGGAGTGGCTCAATCACCAACCATCTCACCTGTAGGAGGGGTTACCCAAGGTCAATGTGACTGACTGTGGGACTCAGCCCCATCTTGGATGCATCATTGTTCTGGCTCTGCCACACATCCTTCAACCTCTGACCTGCAGACTAGTCTCCTCATGCAGTGGCTGCCATCTTGGAATGCTGGAGCAATCACTCTGAGAGCCACAGGCACTATAACCGCTGCACACTGACCTCCAGGGCGTTGTGGCCACCCTGGGATAGATGAATACCATCGGCTAATGTGACAATTATGAACAATGCAACTGAAAGAGCCCAACTTTGTGAGGCAGCAAATGAAGCTCATTTAAAAGATGTAATCTTCTGTACCTAGTCAAACAAATCTAAATACTTTAAGCAATCATATGTAATAAAATTGAAAATGGTTCATTAATGAAAAAGGTATTGACTCCTCAATCCCTACTCTAAATTTTGGCCCACTCAGTATAGAGGTCTTTGGTTCCTGGCACATACAAAGCTATGAATGGAGTCCTTTGGTTAGGTGCACATACAAGTCCAGTACATTTCTCTATTTCTAAGCCTAAGATCCAAATTTTTTTATCCTCTCCTCCTTTTTGTTTCCTCTATTGGTTACTTTTTCTCACTTCAGCTGTGAATTATATGATGCGTAAATGTACTGTAAAATAGTTATACTATGTATATATTTTGCAGTACGCTCACTGGCCCCATATTACACCCTTTTCCCCTCATCTGATTATTTTTACCCAAATATTTTTTCATTAACCCCTTAAGACCGGAGGGCGTACAATTACGTGCTTTTTTAAGCGGCTCTAAACGCCGCCGGGGCGTAATTGTACTTTTTTTGTAATTGTCATTTTTTTCTTACCCGGTTGCCGGCGATCCCACGCCGGCGATCGCAGTTGGGGGGACTCCCAGGGAGCCCCCCGCGGCACGTCCGCCCTCTTCAGCCCCCCCGGGCCATGTGAGAGTGAGGTCCTTGCGAGGACCTCACAATCACATGGCCGGGATAGCTGGCAGCAGCAATGCCAGCAGGGGGACTAACTGTAATGACAGTTAGTCCCCCTGCAGGCTGGAAATCAAATTAAAATAAGTGTAAAATTAAAATAAGTGTAAAAAAAAATATATATATATATATATACTTAGATCATATGTTTTAAGTATATATATACACATATACATACACACACATACACTGTCTAGGTGTATTTTACTATTAATATATATATAATTATTTATATATATTAATATCAAATTACAAGTAGACTGATACTGATTAAATATATATATATATATATAATTATTGTTATATATATATTTATATATATAAAAAAATCTGTAAATATGTAAAAAAATTAAATTAAAAAAATTATTAAAAAAAATTATTAAAAAATATATAGATGTGTGTTATTTCGTTCTAACTGTATTGTGATATTAATATATATATATATATATATATATATATATATATATATATATATTTATATCAAAATACACGTAGAACAAAATAATATATATATCTATATACATAAATATATACGTATATATCACTATATATATATATACCTATATATAAATAAAAATATTAAAAAAATATATATATACATATATTCTACACATATATTTATGTAATATTTTTTACATAATTAGGTATCCTAATTAATTACAATTAGCGGGACCTGCCTGACAACCCATGCCGAAAGTATAGGGAATTTAATTTGCTAGCACTATATTTAACCCTATAACTTTCCAAGACACCATAAAACCTGTTTTACTCGAGAGACTTCGCTGAACACAAATATTAGTGTTTCAAAACAGTAAAATGTATTATAATGATTATATCGCCAGTAAGAGTGATGTTTTTTGCATTTTTCACGCACAAACTGCACTTAAACGGACTATATTATTGTTGCAATACTTTTTACTGCTTTGAAACACAAATATTTGTGTTCAGCGAAGTCTCCCAAGTACAACAGTACCCCTCATGTACAGGTTTTATGGTGTTTTCAAAAGTTACAGCGTCAAATATAAGGCTTGTGTTTCATTTTTTTCACATTCAAATTCGCCAGATTGCTTACGTTTCCTTTGTGACCCTATGGTAGCCCAAGAATGAAAATTACCCCTATGATGGCATACCATTTGCAATAGTATACAACCCAAGGTATTGCAAATGGGGTATGTCCAGTCTTTTTTAGTAGCCACTTGGTCACAAACACTGGCCAAAATTGGCGTTTTTTGCATTTTTCACACACAAACAAATACTAACGCTAACTTTGGCCAGTGTTTGTGACCAAATGGCTACTAACAAAGACTGGACATACCCCATTTGCAATACCTTGGGTTGTCTACTATTGCAAATGGTATGCCATTATGGGTGTAAATTTAATTTCTGGGCTACTATACAGTCTCAAAGGCAACGTAACCAATCTGGCGAATTTCAATTTCAAATGTAACGTGCTATATTTGACCCTGTAACTTCCCAAAACACCATAAAACCTGTACATAGGGGGTACTGTTTTACACGTGAGACTTTGCTGAATACAAATATGTGTATTTTATTGCAGTAAAAGCAAACAGTATTATGACATTGACAGTTAAAATGTCATGTAGAACTAAAAAAAATAAAAAAAATTCTTATTTTCTCCCATTTTTTTCATATTAAATTATGTTTCATAGCTAAATATTTGATATTAAATGAAAGCCCTGTTTCCCCTGAATAAAATGATATGAAACATTTTATATGAAAGAGGTGAATTACGGTTGGACAGACATATAGCGCAACTGCCAGGTTTTGTTTACGTTTTGTTTTGTTCACAACTTGTACATTTGGCTCAGTCCTTAAGGGGTTAACAAAATTCGGTAAGCCAAACCACCATATGGCAGAAATTCAGTTGTCCTGAAAAATGTTTTTTTTTTTTGCAGAAGTGAAAATGTTTTTGGCTCAATTTTGCCACCATGCACAAGTCTACCTGACACTAACATACAAAGCCCTCAATAATTCCACTTCTCCTTACATTACCTCATTAAATCACAAATGCTCTCTTTCATGATGTAAGCTTTGCTACTGTACTTATTTCCTCCCCTTTTCTCACGTTGCTAACTCTCACCTGATCAGCAAGTATGGCCACTTCTGTAGAGTTAAAAAGGGAAAAAGGCTTGCTTACATAACTTAAACTTTAGAAAATGGGAATATTATTCAATTTATGCTGAAGGTTTCTTGATATATCTGGTAAATTAGGTATAATTTTTTTATGATGTGATTAAGTATCACTTTCTAGAGCTTCTTTCCTTAAAACAACCTTCAGTCTGAATGGAATGGCATTACATCTGGTTCATTATTTAACATTTTATATCAGTACATAATAAGCTGCAGAAAAAATGAGTATTCGTCTGAAGCATTTATGTCAGAGAAACTGCTATGTTTACACTAGGGTTAATCCAGCCTCTAGTGGCTGTCTCATTGACAGCCGCTAGAGGCGCTTCCGCGCTTCTCACTGTGAAAATCACAGTGAGAAGACACCAGCGTCCATAGGAAAGCATTGAGAATGCTTTCCTATGAGACTGGCTGAATGTGCGACAGAAGAGGGAGGAGAGTCCTAGCGACGAGGGAGCCCAGCGCTCGGAAAAAGGTAAGGGATTAACCCCTTCCTCACCCTTCAGTGCCACGGGAGTGGGGGCACACTCAGGGCACTATAGTGCCAGGAAAATTAGTTTGTTTTCCTGGCACTATAGTGGTTAAAGAGTCCCAGCAAAAAAAGTCTGTTTTGGAGATAAGAACCTTTTTAGGATAGTGCTTTTTTTGAGGTCAGTCTGGTATCCTCCTTGATGTTCAAGTAGACAAAACTTTAGTGCAGATGAGGAATTTTGTTGTTGGTGTCTCATATGAAATAAAACACAAAAGAAACCACCAGTAGTGTAATCCAGTATATACAATAGTCCTAGGTAAAATTAGGATAAAATACACTCACAAGGAGAGAGCTTACAATCATCTCTTAGATAGGGCTCTGAGCAGTACAATCACTGCTCAAGGATAAATCTGGAGCTGTCCTCCTTTTTTATTATTATATCTTATTTATTGAGGTATTGATGTTTACACAAAAATACATTATTAAAATAAATAATTTAATAACAGTTTCACCACATCAAATATTTTAAATTTAAACCCAAATACATTAAAGTAGTCATTTATACTGCATCCAACATTCTAATACTTTCAAGCTTATTAGCATAGGAAGATGTTTGCCATTTAACATATTTCTTTAATAGAAATTCATTTGGTTATTTATGAAAAAGTAACCTTTCTCAATTGAGCATTGGTAATTTATCTGGTTTATAATTTCATTCCAGTTTTTATTCCCCTGCTTTTTCCAGTTTCTTGCTATACATAATTTCATGGCCAGCATACTGTGTATTATTAGGTAGGATAGAGATTTCTCCACTTCAGCAAAATCTAGATGGAAAAGAAGGAGTTGTGGGGTCAGTGGGAACAGTTTCCCTAAAATGTCCAAGTGGAGACGTTTGAGGTTACTTTTTAACTAATCTAAACTAGAACATGCCCACCAAATGTGGAAATGAGATCCTTTGGCTTTGTTGCATCTACAACATTGGTCAGAATAAACACTATTCATTTTGTTTAATTGTGTTGGAACCATATACCACCTATATAAAACTTTGTAGTACAACTCAATTAAGTTTACACCGTGTGTACTGTGTTTGACCCGCTTTATACTCTGTTTCCAGGTTTGAGTCTCAAAAGATTTGTTAAAGTCTAGTTACCATTTTGTTAACAAAGACTTCATATATATTAAGAAATTTAAGTGAACGAGAAATTCTCTTGTTAGGGTTATAGTTCTAAATAAAATCAATGGTGTTGTTATGTTCTAAAATTTGTTTAGTAGATAAATAGTTTTTTAATCTCAAATACATAACTGCACTTGAAGCATGGGAATAAGTATACTGCAAAAGTTTAAAGGGGATTACACCACCATTGGAGAAAATATTCGAAACCTGATTAATCCCACATCTTCTCCAATTACTTAAATCCAAATCTCTTACATTAATTTCCAATAAATCTAATGGAGAGGGTATTGAAATTCCATTTGTTTGATTAAATCTTTTCCTCGTATTTTTAGCCGTGGTCAAGGCTGCCTTGATTATTGGGTTCTTGTAATTTTACCTAATGGACATTTTTTGTCTATTCAAAAACAATCGTATAAAATGTCTGATTTAAACTCTTGAGTTTAAATACCTTCCATAAATTAATCATTTTAATATTTTTATCCCATGCTAAGTAATGGGATAACATACAAGCTTCATGTAAACCATATACATCTGGAAATCCCAGGCCTCCCTTTTTCCTGATTTCTTGAGAGATTCTAGGTTTATTTGCCCAGATAAACTTGGAGATAGCAGCTTGAAAACAGCTCAAGAGTTTATTGCTGACCATAACTGGGATCGTTCTAAACAGGTACATTAACTTTGATAGCAAATAAGCTTTGCATGTTTCTATTTTACCTAGCCAGGACAGTTTGATCTTACTCCATTTCTTGAAGAAAGATTTAAAATCTTCTAGGAGGCTTAAGTAATTTGAATTACCGTATATACTCGAGTATAAGCCGACCCGAATATAAGCCGAGGCCCCTAATTTTATCCAAAAAAACTGGGAAAACTTAATGACTCGAGTATAAGACTAGGGTGGGAAATGCAGCAGCTACTGGTAAATTTCTAAATAAAATTAGATCCTAAAAAAAATATATTAATTGAATATTTATTTACAGTGTGTGTATAATGAATGCAGTGTGTGCGTATGTGTGTGTGTATGAGTGCAGCGTGTGTGTATGAGTGCAGCGTGTGTGTATGAGTGCAGCGTGTGTGTATGAGTGCAGTGTGTGTGTGTATGAATGCAGTGTGTGAATGCAGTGTGTGCAGGGCCGGTGCAAGGATATTTGCCGCCGTAGGCAAAAAAATTTTTGCCGCCCCCTCCCCCCCCCATATGTCCTGACTTCCCCTCCTCCTCCCTCAGTGGTCCTTACCTCCCCACCCCCGTGTTCCTTCACCCCCCCCCCCGTGGTCCTGACTCACCCCTCCCCTAGTGGTCCTTACCCTCCCCTCCCCTAGTGGTCCTTACCCTCCCCTCCCCTAGTGGTCCTTACTTCCCCCTCCCCTCCCATAGTGGTCCTTATCCCACCCCCTCCCTCTCATAGTGGCCCTCATCCCCCTTCTCCCTCCCATAATGATCCTTATCCCCCCCCATCCCTCCCATAGTGGTCCATATACCCCCCCCCCTCCCTCCCATAGTGGTCCTTATACCCCCCTCCCTCCCATAGTGGTCCTTATACCCCCCTCCCTCCCATAGTGGTCCTTATCCCACCCCCTCCCATAGTGGTCCTTATACCCCCCCTCCCTCCCATAGTGGTCCTTATACCCCCCTCCCTCTAATAGTGGTCCTTATCCCCCCCCTCCCTCCCATAGTGGTCCTTATCCCCCTTTTTTTTGTTATTAATTTTTTTTTTTATTATTTTTTTTTTAATTTTATTTATATATTTATTTTTTTTCGTCCCCCCTCCCTGCTTGATATATGGCAGGGAGGGGGGCTCCTTCCCTGGTGGTCCAGTGGCAGTTCAGTGGGGGGGAGAGGGGGGCTGGCAGAGCTGTAACTTACCTGTTCTGCAGCTCCTGTCAGCTCTCTCCTCCTCTGCGCCGTCCGTGCAGCTCCTTCTATCAGCTCACACTGTAAGTCTCGCGAGAGCCGCGGCTCTCGCGAGACTTACACTGGGAGCTGACCGAGGTGCTGAACGGACGGCGCAGAGGAGGAGAGAGCTGACAGGAGCTGCAGAACAGGTAAGTTACAGCTCTGCCAGCCCCCCTCTCCCCCGGTCTGTATTATGGCAATGCAAATTGCCATAATACAGACAGTGACTCGAGTATAAGCCGAGTTGGGGTTTTTCAGCCCAAAAAATGGGCTGAAAAACTCGGCTTATACTCGAGTATATACGGTAATCAAATCCTCAAAAGATTGAGTGATCTTCACCCCAAGATAATTAATAAATTTGCGATCCCAGTTAAACTGATACTTTTCTCTAAGTTGGTCCAGCTCTGTGGTATGTAACCCAATAATTTGAGGTTAATTTGAGGTTAGATAATTCACCATACTCCGTTATCAAATCCATCACAACTGTATGGATACAAGGAGGTTTGTTTCAGAAGAGCATCATCCGCAAACAGGATGATCTTATGCTCCACTTGGCCAATCAAAATTCCCTGAGCCATTCCTTCTTTTATGATTAGAGCCACTAAAGGCTCCATAGCCAATGGACCCAAAGGGCAGCTCTGCCGAATTCCATTTGTAATATAAAAATACTTTGACTCCATGGCCAGGCCAATGACCTTTGCTGTTGGGTTTGTGTAGAGAATTATAAAACTATCTTTAAAGGAACACTATAGGGTCGGGAACACAAACATGTATTCCTGACCATATAATGTTAAAACGACCACCTAGCCCCCCTGGGCCCCTCATGCCTCCATAAACATAGCAAAATCTTACTTGTATTCAAGCCTGAAGCTGTAGCTCTGTATGCTGTTTGCCTCAGAAAAACAAGCTGTCTGCTGACATCATCAGAAGTGGTGGCCTGATCCAATCACAATGCTTCCCCATAGGATTGGCTGAGACCGACAAGGAGGCAAATCAGGGGCAGAGCCAGCACAATTCAAACACAGCCCTGGCCAATCAATTGAATTGAATCAATGAATCTCTATGAGGAAAGTTCAGTGTCTGCATGCAGAGGGAGGAGACATTGAATGTTTGGATGCATTTTAGGCAGCCATGACCCAGGAAGGATCTCTAACAGCTATCTGAGGAGTGGCCAGTGAAGTTATCACTAGGCTGTAATATGCATTTTCTCTGAAAAGACAGTGTTTACAGCAAAAGCCTGAAGGTAATGATTCTACTCACCAGAACAAATTCAAAAAGCTGTAGTTGTTCTGGTGACTATAGTGTCTCTTTGGGGTTTTTTTGTTTGGTTTTTCCCCCTTGTAACCAGTTCCAAAATTTCAATGCCCCTTTTAATATTTCTATTTTTTTCTTTTAGCTGAACATCTATATTACAAATTTGTAAAATTACGTAAATTTATCTTTACTAACTATTCGTGTCTTATTCCCTTATTTCATAATTTTAGAATTAGTATCCCGTGCATGTCAATCATTTTTCGTGTGCTGTGCTTTTTGTGAGGTCATTATTTAATAGTGTTACGAAACTATCAATCCTAAAATTGCTTGGGTTTTCCTTCCTTTTTGATTGTCCGTGTCTTTATCTCTTACTACAAAGTTTAGATATATCCTCTTGTGTTTGTCATTCAATTTTCATTTCGTATACTTACTATTGTAATCCCTTAGTAACTACGTTTTCAAAAATGTTTATATTCTTGTATCTGTTGCCCTACCTTTTCTACTACATAGTTATTAACTCTTGTGATCTATGTTTTAGGTCTTTGCAATGTCATATTCATTTTAGTCTCATATTTATTACTTACTATCTGTGCTGAGAGTACTTCTGTAACTCCTTACAGGAGAATTCATCTCTTTTATTTTCTATTAACCCACCAGTGACAAAAAATAAAATTCTCATTCCAATATTCCCTAAATCCTTTCTCCTTCTTCTACTCTCTCTGTAATTTAACCTTTTAGTAGTTATGACCTGTATCCCTTTCAAGTCTTATTTTATATTTTTGGTTATCATCCTTAAGTATCATTTTCTTTGCACAGTCCCATTTTCACCAATTTCTGACGTGCTTGGGAGAGATCCTTAAAACATCAAGGTGAAGTTACCATGTTGGATAATTAGAGCTACTGGAAATACCCATCTGTACCCAATGTGGTTTTCTCTCAATATTCTTGTACAGTCCATGAAATTCCTTCTGGCTTGTCTGGTAGCATAAGAAATATCCGCAAATATTCTCAGATTATATTGTTCCAACTTTGGTAATTTTTTTTCTTGCCGCTTGTGATTAAATTTTTGGTATAATAATAAGAAAATCACATTATTACTTCTCTTGGCAGATGCTCAACAACTCCTTTAGGTTTTGACAAACGGTGATATCTTTCAAAGGAAATTGCTCCAGATTATGTGAGGAAATTAATAAGGAGCATAGGTCCAGTAAAAAATGTCTAGTTTTTATTTTGTATGATCTTCTGATAGACCTCTTATGCTTATGTTTTTCCTGCAAGCTCTGTCTTCCATTTCTATGATTTTAGCTTCCAGATCTTTCAGTTTGTTTTCTAGATTTTCATGTTTAATTGCTAGTGATTTGTAATTTTCTTGCAGATTTTTTATTGTATCAGCCTCTCTTCTTTAAATGTTTCCATGAGACATGTCATATCTTGTTTAATTTTCTTATGCAAGTTATCCATCAGTTATATTTGGATATGACACTCATAATATAGATATAAATCAAGGGAATATAGAATAATGAGAAAAAAAAAAAAGTATGATGAGCAATGTAAGGAAATGTCAAATATAAATATATAATAAAAAATAGAATAAAAGTAATTTAACATAAATATACACAATCTAAAAATTAAAAAAAAAATCTAATATAAGAGTGCAAAGTAAGTTATACATGGGTTCAAATGGAGGGGAGAGGACCAAAAAGTAACGGAGGAGAAAAAAATACATTTTTGTTTTTCTTTTTTAAAAAAATTTATTTAAAGAAAATTGATGAACTCAAAGTCCACATTAAGTCCTTTAGGGGACAGAATATCTATATTGAAGATCCGTCTGCTCTCGATTTTGCTCAACTTCTTAAAATTGCCCTCTCCTCTCTGTCACGTTCTGTTCCTGGTTGCGGATCATTCTGGTAATGGCTTCTGGTATCCAGTACTCCTTTTGCTATTCTTGTTTAATATTTCTTGGTTTTTGGTTTTCTATTCTGTGTCTGGTTTTCTTTATGCTGGGATTTCTGGGTTCATTCCTATAGTTCGTCCCTGGATTTCCCAGTCTCCAGGTTTCCTTTAAATGTTTGTTTTATGTGCCACACCCTTATGTTTCCAGCTTTCATTATGTGTTGGAGTTCCTGCAGGCAGCGGCTCAAAGCTTCTGTCCTTTCTTGCAGGTAAGTGCTATATATGTGTTCTTAATCTGTGGTTGTTTTAGCATACATTAGGCAGTGTAGGACCTGCCAGATATGGGGTACATTAGCGTTGTTGGCAGGCTTATGCAATGTATGATCATATAGTGTGACTAAACCCCCATGATTTCCATATGTAGTACTTAGTTATTTCTCCTCTTGTTTTGCCTATGTTATCTTGTCGTGTCTTAGTTTGTATATACCTGTCCATGTTCAGCCCTGTCCCGTCATGCCCATGTTTAGTTAATGTTCCCTTATGTATTGTGTCATGTTCTGGGTTTAGCTTCCTATCCTTCTCTGGTTCTGGGTTCTACTAGTTATGTCTTGTTTTCATGTTTGGTGCCTGTTCTAGCTTTGTCTTGTTTCTAGTACTGGATACACCCTTGCTGCAGAGCCTCCCTATACAGCTCCTGGGAGGTCTGCTTATTTCCTAGCTCCTAGTTCCTTGGATCAGCAAAAGCTGAATCAGGGTTCTGGTTGTGGCTGCACAAACGCTGGTGCTCAACACCAGGGGGCGTGCGGTTACCCTGCACCAGACCCTGCTAATCCACCTCCACGCTGAAGACTCCCACTTCATCAGGCATTATGGGTCCCGGTCCATGCCCCGCCACCTGGACACTGTGTCTGGGTTCCGGGCACCGGACTACCACCATGACATATGGCCGTAAGTACAATGGAGTTCGTGGAGTGGACCCTGCAGCTTTCCTGATCTGTTCTATCTGTGTCATGTCTTGCCTGGATTTCGCAGCATCAAGAGTACCTGTATCCGCAGTGGTTGTCTTGCCCTGCTTTCCTGGCCTGGCCTGACTGTATCCTGTTCAGTCTGGATTATGCAGCATTCAAGGGTACCTGTATCTGCAGGTTTCATCTTGTTCTGCTTTTGTTCCTGTTTTTCCGGCATGCAAGAGATTCTGTATCTGGACCAGTCTGCTGGAGATGACTTCCTCATTCCTGTTTTCTGTTTTGGAGGGGGTCGATCTGCTAAGCTGTTCGTTGGTCGATTCTGGTGTTCTCTTGTGATGCCTCGTTCCTGTTTGCTGACATACTCCTTTTCTGGTGGTGATCTTCATTCATTGCTGGAGGCTCTTTTGCAGGAGGCCTTTCCGGTGGGGGATGCTTGCCTCCGTGGAAGTCAAGAGGACTTCGTTGCAGTATCCGCTCACCATTCCTGGTCTCTGCCTGAGAGCTGTTGGGAGCATCCGGACATTCCTTTCTGGTGGTTCCTATGCAGGAGACCTTTTGGTTGGGGGATCCTTGCCTTCGTGGAAGTCAAGAGGACTTCGTTGCAGGATCCGCTTTTGTTCTTGGTCTCTGCCTGGGAGCTGTTTGGAGCGTCCGGAGTTCGCTCCTTAAGAGGGGAGTTATGTCACGTTCTGTTCCTGGTTGCGGATCATTCTGGTAATGGCTTCTGGTATCCAGTACTCCTTTTGCTATTCTTGTTTAATATTTCTTGGTTTTTGGTTTTCTATTCTGTGTCTGGTTTTCTTTATGCTGGGATTTCTGGGTTCATTCCTATAGTTCGTCCCTGGATTTCCCAGTCTCCAGGTTTCCTTTAAATGTTTGTTTTATGTGCCACACCCTTATGTTTCCAGCTTTCATTATGTGTTGGAGTTCCTGCAGGCAGCGGCTCAAAGCTTCTGTCCTTTCTTGCAGGTAAGTGCTATATATGTGTTCTTAATCTGTGGTTGTTTTAGCATACATTAGGCAGTGTAGGACCTGCCAGATATGGGGTACATTAGCGTTGTTGGCAGGCTTATGCAATGTATGATCATATAGTGTGACTAAACCCCCATGATTTCCATATGTAGTACTTAGTTATTTCTCCTCTTGTTTTGCCTATGTTATCTTGTCGTGTCTTAGTTTGTATATACCTGTCCATGTTCAGCCCTGTCCCGTCATGCCCATGTTTAGTTAATGTTCCCTTATGTATTGTGTCATGTTCTGGGTTTAGCTTCCTATCCTTCTCTGGTTCTGGGTTCTACTAGTTATGTCTTGTTTTCATGTTTGGTGCCTGTTCTAGCTTTGTCTTGTTTCTAGTACTGGATACACCCTTGCTGCAGAGCCTCCCTATACAGCTCCTGGGAGGTCTGCTTATTTCCTAGCTCCTAGTTCCTTGGATCCGCAAAAGCTGAATCAGGGTTCTGGTTGTGGCTGCACAAACGCTGGTGCTCAACACCAGGGGGCGTGCGGTTACCCTGCACCAGACCCTGCTAATCCACCTCCACGCTGAAGACTCCCACTTCATCAGGCATTATGGGTCCCGGTCCATGCCCCGCCACCTGGACACTGTGTCTGGGTTCCGGGCACCGGACTACCACCATGACACTCTCCAATTAAACTATTTTTGATAAAAAGTTATAAAACCTAAGAGGGGAGGATAACTATTATGTTTTTCGAGAAAGTGTGCAGATACACTATGCTTTGTGTACCCTCTCTGGATGTTTCCCATGTGCTCCAACACATGGGTCTTCAAACTCCTAGTAGTCATTCCCATGTATTGGAGCCCACAGGAACACCAGAGGAGGTACACCCCATTATTAGAATGACATGTTAAAGTGCTCTTTATATTGAAGGTTTCTCCTGATACATATAACTTAAACATAGTGTGTAATTTTCTTTTTATCGCTAGTTCTCTTACAAGCTAAACACTTTTTACAGTAATAGAAACCCGATTTTTGTTTTAAAAAATTCTTATCGTTATTGATCTTTTCTTGTTTAATAAAACTATTAACTAGGTTCTCCTTCAAACTTTTCACTCCTCTAAATATGACATTGGGTTTATCAGCAATTATCCCATTTAAATTACTGTCAGTTTTTAAAATGTGCCAGTATTTATTTAAAATATATTTTATTTGTTTCTAATTTTTATTAAAATCTAAAAATTATGGGGATATTTGAATCGTTCTTTAAATGCTCATTCTTAGGTTTAACTCTATATTGTAAAACGTCATTTCTGTTCATAGATTTGACTTCCAATAGTTGTTCATCTAAAATGCTAAGATCATACTTTTTTTCTTTAAAAAAAATGTGTTAAAATATCGGTCTATAGATTAAATTGGTGTGAATCACTACAATGTCTTAAAATTAAATTGCCCTTTAGGAATATTTCATAACCAAGGTATATAGTGGCAACTAGTTGTGTCAATGTAACTGGTTTTTTTTTTTTATAAATTCTTTATTTTTTCTGTGCATGGAGATGACAAAGAAGAGTAAAGTGCCACAACAGCACGCATACAGTATGTTTCAATATTCACAACTTGGCATTACAGTTCTGCACAATTTTTTTTTTTTTAGTGATGTTGTTAACAGTTAGGTACAAGTTATTTACTTTCAAAAGCATGAGTTTTGCACATTTTATGACATTTACCACAATATCGCTGGCAACAATCTTATAAGCTAAGTCCTTTCTCCGTAGCATGGGCATACGAGGAATACTGTATCTTTGGCTATACTCAGGTAGTTAGAGTGTGTGTTGAATCGTGCCTTGAGTTAGTGTAAGCCTATAGGAGGTAGGTGTTACTCCGTGTAGGTTACATGCTATGCCTATTGGTGGTCTGTTAGCAATGTCATTGTGCTGCGTCACGGTGTTATTAGGTCATGAGTATCAGGAGGGTAGTGGGACGATAGGAAGAAAGCTTTAGTGATTATGTTTCCCTCGTTTCTCTGGGTGTTATGTGGGGGTAGGACTGGTGCGTGTCTTTATCAGGCGGACCCATATGTGTATGTTGGGTTTAACAGGTGTAAGGGTCGCTGAAGTCGTGTGACAGGTAGCGTCAGGAGCAGACGTGTGTCCGGTTAGAGTGGGCATCGTGTGTAAGAAAAGATCAATTGAAACTTAAACTAAATGGCTTCTACTGAAGTCGTTTGCAAACATGTTCACAAGTGGTGTAACAGTATAAAACAAAACATTGCGCCTTCTTGTTTGGGGTGCCTGGTGCACGTGATGCTACGTTCAAGTGGCAGTGTCCCGTTCCCCTCCGGGGACGAAAGGAGGTATGTCAACGTCCTATATCCTTTGAGGTTGTGTCACCGGATCCGGCCCTGGCAGGCCTAGGTCTCTAAGGAGTTGCAGGCCTTCAGAAGGGTTTGTAGCTTTGTAGGTTTTGCCTTCCTTTGTGCACATCAGTGCTCTTGAGTTAGTCCACCGGTAAGGGAGGCCAGCCTTTTGTAGTTGCTGTGTGGTTGGACGCATCGTTTTCCGCCACAGGAGCGTAGCTTTGCTAAGATCCTGGTAGAATGTGAGTGAATGAGACTCAAACTGCAATGGGGTATTCCCCCGCAGCGCTTGTAATAATCTTTGTTTGTCCGCAAAGGACCTGCAGCATAAGATCACATCTCTAGGTTGAGAATTTGGTGTTTGCAGGGGCGTCGCGATGCGGTAAAGTCCGTCATGGGCAAACAATTTAGCGTGCTTGGTTGGGAGAATAGCTGTTATGAGTCGCCTGATGAGGTGAGGCAGTTCTTCAGCTGGTACAGTGTCCTCTATTCCCCGAATTTTGACATTGTTTTGTCTGCTTTTGTCTTCCAGTGCGTCCAGTCTAGCTGCGATTTGGGAGTGAGAGGTTTGTAGCTGCTTAAGTGCTTCCCCCTGTGTGGCCATGTCTCGTTTCGTGTCTGCAGAATCCTCCTCAGATGCTCGGAGGCGTTCTGTTATGGCCTGCATTTCGGCTTTCACCAGGTTTAGTTCCGCAAAGAACATGTCCTGGAAGTGTGCCAAGAGGTCGTGAATGTCCCGCTTTGTAACCGGTGGTTCTGGGTCGGGTGTTACCTTAGTGCTTTTCTTGAGTGTAGTGTCCACCACTGGGCATGGTGTAGGATCCCGTATGGGAGACGTAGGCTCCCTTGTGCGGGGTGTCGAAGTTAGCATCTGGCTGATGTCATGATTGGAGGCTGTGGCGGCGGCCGGAGTCGGTTTTTGGGACTTGCGGCCCATCAGGGATTCTGTTGTGGTCCCGGTCTCAACCGCTGACTGGGGGAACGAGTCCCAGAAGTCTCCGTCCCCGTAGTCTCCGTCCCAGTAGGTGATGCGTGGCAGTTGCGGGATTCCCGCTCGGTAGGCCCGAGGTTCCTTGCGCCGGCTTTTTGCGCCCGTCGGGCATAAAAAAGGCATCCACAGGTCCGGAATGGTGTCCCCTGTACGAGGGTGCCAGTGTTAGCTTTGATTGCCCGGTAGTTTGCCGTTTTTTGGCCGATTTTCTGGCGACGGTCGAGGAGCTGGATGAAATGGCGTCTGCTCCTGCACGCCGTTGGCTCCGCCCCCGTCAATGTAACTGTTAACATCAACTTGTAAAAAAAAGTTTTAGTTTTTATGCAAACATTTTCAACATAAATTTCTAAGTCTAAAAAAATGTACCTTGGAATGGCTGTGTTCACATGTAAGAACTATATTCCTACATCTCCCTTCCAGATAAAAAACATGTCATCAATGTACCTGCGATAGAGGACCAAGTTCGCACCCCAGCCATGGTTATCTAGGAGAAAAGACTTCTCCCAAAAAGACTTAAAAAGATTTGCATAGCTGGGCATGAACTTCGTCCACATCGCGTTGCCAACTAATTGTAAGAAATAGGATCCCTCAAACCAAAAGAAATTGTTATGCAAAATTAATTGTATACTTTCCTAAATAAAATCTCCTTGATTATGCAGTATTGAACTCAGAAATAAAAAATGTTTCACTGCCTCACAGTCCAATTGGTGGGAGATGATTGTATACAAGCTACTCACATAGCATGGAGCCAAGATACACCCATCTTCCCATACCACCTCCTCCAACTCTCTAATAAGTTGAGTTGAATCTTTCTTACTAGGATTTTAAAAACCTGCATGTTGGAGCACATGGAAAACATCAAAAGAGGGTGCACAAAACATAGTGTATCTATACACTTTCTCAAAAAACATAATAGTGAACATTCCCTCTTAGGTTTTATGGCTTTTTATAAAAAGGAGTTTCATTGGAGAGGACAATTTTAAGGAGTTGAGCAAAATCGAGAGCAGATGGATCTTTAATATAGATACTCTGTACCCTATAGGACTTAATGTGGACTTTGAGTTCATCCATTTTATTAATAATTAAAAAAAAAAGGAAAACAAACAACACATTTCCTTACATTGCTTATCATACTTTAATTTTTCTCATTATTTTATATTCCCTTGATTTATATCCATGAGTTTCATATCCTATATATTTTTATTATATTTGATGTATATATATTTTTTATAGTACTTTTCATATATTTTGTGTATATATTTTTTATGTACATAAGACACTTATAGTTCCTTTCTTTGCTTCTTTTTTTATTTCTTCTTTATTTGTTTTTTTTTTAAGTTCTGACCTGCAAAGAGTCCCAGAAGGAAGTATTTAAGTAAGTGGGTTAATCTCATAAGGGCAGGCATTAAGCTGCTAGGGTAGTACCTGCCAAGAATGGGGTACATTGACGTTGTGTCAGGCTTATGCAATGTATGATCATATAATGCAACTGAACCCCCATTATTTTTTGCCTAGGTGTGAGGTGTTTTTTAAAAAAAAAACCTATTACAATCTGTGAGATTTGAAATCATTGTTTAGTGAATAAGTGAATGTGCTGGATTGTGTATTTTGTATGTGTGTGTGTATATATATATATATATATATATATATATATATATATATATATATATAATAAGAAAGCTTGGCACTCCTACCTTAAAGTAAAAATCAATATTCTGATGCCTAGGTGCAATCCTGCATTAATCCAGAATAGTGACAATATGTATGAAAAATAATAATTATCTTACCAATGAGGTGATCAGACAGTCAACAGACTGATAGAACCCGGAAGTGAGGAAATCTAAGTGGGAACGTGTACGTGACGTGAATGGCGTGGTTGCTAGGCAGTCTGCCGAGGAAACAATCTAAAGGTACCTAGGCAACTAGTGTACTAGGAAACAATCCTTACAGGTACGGGGCATGGAGGAGATTAAACCAAAATATAACTAGACCGAGTGGAGGAAAGAAGTGCAGTGTTAAATGTGTGCCAAAGTGATTATAAAACAAGGTCAAGTGAAAAAAGTGTGTATATCTAGCGTGAGTAATAAGTGATATTCCAACCTCTCGGTCACAACAAAGTTATACAATAAAACAAGGGAAGTGAATGGCGCTTACACAGAAAAAAACAAAGCACAGTACTGGAGTGAGAAAGGTGTTCCTCAACACCCTAAAGTCAAAATGTACAGAAGGTATTAAAAGCAACAAGTGCCAAAATACACACAACACTCCCTGTGTATAAACGTATAAAACAATACTTATGCATGTACAGGTATATATGAGGGATGTCCCATGTAGTCAGTACCTACAATAATAAAAAAGGTACATAGTATAGACTGTACATACAATGAGAGAAAAATACGGAGGTAATTGGATACACTCACGGATTGCAGAGCCGTACCAGGCTCTGTATTTAGTGCCCAAGGGTGCCTCAAAAGGCTTTGCTGGAGAATCCTGAATGATATCCCCCAGAGGTAGAAGGAACAGCAGCAGAGTGATGGTAAAAAATGTAGATTTATTATAAATATAAATTAAAATAATAACTGTGCAGGTCCCATATGGTGACTCACGAAATCACAGTCATGCAGACGCGTTTCAACTCAGTCCGAGTTTTCATCAGTGCATAAAATCATCCGGTTGCTGTTCCGTTTTAAATACACAGCTATTTTGATTGCCGGTCACATGGGCGGAAGTTCGGGTGGCCGGCGTCTGACATCACTTCCGGTCTTTCGGCGCTCATTTTCCAGCTTGATTGTGTTTAGTGCGATTGCCCATTCGAGGCTGGGAACTCCATCTTGTGAAAGGGCATCTCTTGTGGTTCTTAGCATACTCGCACAACAAAGTTATGTCTAGCTATGAATGTCATGCTATCAAAATTAGACTATAAGGAATACAAAATAAAATATAAGGGATAATTGGAACAACATCTTATCCCATGTGGAATCGAATATACAAAGCAAGTTATTATGTGGGCTTAAAACTTAAGCCGTAGTACCGGTGCATTTTAAGAAACATATCTAGTATTACATATGTATCTAAGGGCTCTATCAAAGCATGCCTTAAAGAGTGAAAATACTGGAAAGTAAGAGACCAAGCCAAGGTGTTCACGTATATCTAAATTTGATAATATGAATGCCACAGAGGGACACAAGGACACCAGGAATATAATACCCAATAGCTCATGCACAGAATCATATGAAATGTTAAGATTTTAACAATGTACAAGGGACTATATCTCAAGAGCTAGAAAAATAATATTAGCAATTATATTAGTTTAAAGAAACATTGAGTAATTCAATTTTCATTAAGTCCCTTTCGAGTCACGGTATTCAAATGATGGATCCAGTAGGCTTCTTCTGCAGAAGTAATTTTGATCTATCACCTCCTCTCGGTGATATGGGGACATGGTCGATAGCAATAAAACGAAGAGTAGGCAAATGTTGTTGAGCTGTGAGGAAATGTTTTGCTACGGGTTTGTCTGTTTTTGTCTGTTTGTAACTAAGTGGCTACTAAAATAGAATGGACATATCCCATTTTGAATACAGTGGCTTATCTACTTTTGCAAATGGTATGCCATGATGGGGGTAATTTTAAAATGTTCATTCCTGAGCTGTCATACGGTCTCAAAAGCAACATGGGTCCAACAAATCAATCTTGAATATTTCAATGTGTATAAACTGAAAAGGGGAAGATCTATATTGACACTAACATTCCAAAACCCCATAAAACCTGTTCATGGGGAGCAGTGTTGATCTTGTGAGACATCTCTGAACACAAATATGTTTGTTTAATTGCAGTAAATGCTAACAGTATTATGACATTCACAGTTAAAATACCATGCAGAAGTTGGAAAATAACATTTCTTCATTCTCACACTTTATAAGATTTGATTAATTTTAAATAGCTTCATATATAAATATTTGATGTGAAATTATAGCCCCATTTCTCCTATGTTGATGCACTTAATATGAAAGCGATAAGTTATGGTTGAACAAACATATAGCTCAAATTTCAGGTTTGGTTTTGGTTTTGTACCAAAACTTGTACTAGAAAACTTTATTTTTTTTTTGTCCATCAATAAAACCTAAATCTGCCTACCATTTTCCTCTAAATAATGACACATCACAACTAAACCACTACAACTCTTAAAGTCATTCATTAATGACTACAAATGGACAATAATGACAAACGATAATGCCATAGTTATTTAATTCTTTTAAAGCGTCTCTCTTTACCAGTTGGCTGTTGCCAATGTGTGTAGGTCAAATGGAACATGTGTTCATACTTATAAACTGATGTTGCAATTGGGTCCTTTCACATTATATATTTTATAGCAACATAAATGCAAAACATTAATAGATTTAAACATTGATCATACAAATGAAGTCATTCAGTAAGGGCAAAAGATCAACACTGCAAAAGAACACATGACTGTTTGAATTCTGAACAAGTCAACATGGATTAAACTGACAGCATATAAAATAATGATTGGAGTTGTGACATCTTCAATGACTGAAATTGCTGTAGATTGGGTAAATTAGATTATTAATTTAATGTTTCATTATATAGATTTTTGGCTGACTATTAGCTAAAATATATAGTGTAAAACATTACTTAGATAATTATGTCTGAATCTTACACTGAGATAATTTAGTAATTGTAACTACAAAATGTGTGTGGTTTTTTTTAATGTCACTGTATAAAATTAGAGGGAATGTTCCTTTTCAATATTTCGACCTTGGATATTTTCTTCTTTATACAAATGGGTAGTATATTTATGCACCTAATATCTAGATTTGATTGGTTTTACAAGGCTAACATTTTGCTGAGTGCCAATAATTCTATTTAATTTTCTTGGGAACAAAAATGTTTGCTTGCCACTGTAGTTATATAAAAAAAAAACATTCTGACACCAATAGTTCTAGATATTGCTAGACAATATGACTTTTTAAAAAAAAAAAAAATTTAGGTAAATGTATACACTAGTCATACTATTGTAGTACATCGCAGTTTCACAGAATCTCACGCTGTGCATAAGGATGTCCACCGTTTTGCAAAATCCCAAATGAAGTATTGAGTCAATAGTTTCCTATAAGGAAGGCCTAATTGGGTTCCCGGGTTGCGCAGACATTATAGTTACATAGTTAGATAGCTGAAAAGAGACTTGCGTCCATCAAGTTCAGCCTTCCTCACACCTGTTTTTTGCTGTTGATCCAAAAGAGAGAAAAAAAAAAAAAAAAAAAAAAAAAAAAAAAGGCATTTGAGGCCAATCAGGTAAGTGCTTAAAGGTTGTTTAAGAGGTAGAGGGACACTATAGTGCTAGGAATACAGTGTTTGTATTCCAACACTATTGTGGTCCTTTAATATGAAGACTTCTATTTTTGATAAAGCGGACATCTTATGCTGGATTTACTCGGCTTCCTGCATAGCAATATATACATAGACAATGAAGGAATTGCTATTCAGTAAGAAGTGTAAACTCTTACTCTACTAAGAGAATCAACATTTCTTTCACAAATCTATAAAGGTAATGCAACAGATATAGTACAGAGTTAACACAGGTTATCTGTGCCTTTGAATGACCTATAGAGCTCTACTGAATCAAATTGTCATGATGAGCTTCTTTTGAAAAAAATAAAACATCTTTTCAAATGTTTTTTCTTCTTTCATATTTCTCTTACTTTATATTATCACTGTATCAAATTGAGCAAACTCTTTATATATATATATATATATATATATATATATATATATATATATATATATATATATATACAGGGAGTGCAGAATTATTAGGCAAATGAGTATTTTGACCACATCATCATCTTTATGCATGTTGTCTTACTCCAAGCTGTATAGGCTCGAAAGCCTACTACCAATTAAGCATATTAGGTGATGTGCATCAATAATGAGAAGGGGTGTGGTCTAATGACATCAACACCCTATATCAGGTGTGCATAATTATTAGGCAACTTCCTTTCCTTTGGCAAAATGGGTCAAAAGAAGGACTTGACAGGCTCAGAAAAGTCAAAAATAGTGAGATATCTTGCAGAGGGATGCAGCACTCTTAAAATTGCAAAGCTTCTGAAGCGTGATCATCGAACAATCAAGCGTTTCATTCAAAATAGTCAACAGGGTCGCAAGAAGCGTGTGGAAACACCAAGGAGCAAAATAACTGCCCATGAACTGAGAAAAGTCAAGCGTGCAGCTGCCAAGATGCCACTTGCCACCAGTTTGGCCATATTTCAGAGCTGCAACATCACTGGAGTGCCCAAAAGCACAAGGTGTGCAATACTCAGAGACATGGCCAAGGTAAGAAAGGCTGAAAGACGACCACCACTGAACAAGACACACAAGCTGAAACGTCAAGACTGGGCCAAGAAATATCTCAAGACTGATTTTTCTAAGGTTTTATGGACTGATGAAATGAGCGTGAGTCTTGATGGGCCAGATGGATGGGCCCGTGGCTGGATTGGTAAAGGGCAGAGAGCTCCAGTCCGACTCAGACGCCAGCAAGGTGGAGGTGGAGTACTGGTTTGGGCTGGTATCATCAAAGATGAGCTTGTGGGGCCTTTTCGGGTTGAGGATGGAGTCAAGCTCAACTCCCAGTCCTACTGCCAGTTTCTGGAAGACATCTTCTTCAAGCAGTGGTACAGGAAGAAGTCTGCATCCTTCAAGAAAAACATGATTTTCATGCAGGACAATGCTCCATCACACGCGTCCAAGTACTCCACAGCGTGGCTGGCAAGAAAGGGTATAAAAGAAGAAAATCTAATGACATGGCCTCCTTGTTCACCTGATCTGAACCCCATTGAGAACCTGTGGTCCATCATCAAATGTGAGATTTACAAGGAGGGAAAACAGTACACCTCTCTGAACAGTGTCTGGGAGGCTGTGGTTGCTTCTGCACGCAATGTTGATGGTGAACAGATCAAAACACTGACAGAATCCATGGATGGCAGGCTTTTGAGTGTCCTTGCAAAGAAAGGTGGCTATATTGGTCACTGATTTGTTTTTGTTTTGTTTTTGAATGTCAGAAATGTATATTTGTGAATGTTGAGATGTTATATTGGTTTCACTGGTAAAAATAAATAATTGAAATGGGTATATATTTGTTTTTTGTTAAGTTGCCTAATAATTATGCACAGTAATAGTCACCTGCACACACAGATATCCACCTAAAATAGCTAAAACTAAAAACAAACTAGAAACTACTTCCAAAAATATTCAGCTTTGATATTAATGATTTTTTTGGGTTCATTGAGAACATGGTTGTTGTTCAAAAATAAAATTAATCCTCAAAAATACAACTTGCCTAATAATTCTGCACTCCCTGTATATATATATATATATATATATATATATATATATATATATATATATATATATACTTACATATAAAAAGAAAAAACATATATTATTATAGTTGTGGGGAGACCAAAAGGTTTGTCTGATATTTGGGTTTTCCCTCTTTACCAAAATGAAATGCTCCCAAAATGCTTGATTAACTGTGTGTGGTGCTCAACTTTGGGACTTATCTATACCACATTGACATCATCAATGTTACTGGGTTGTCCCCCAATGAGAAAGAAGCATGTGAATATATCTCTTGCTGCAACTGCATAATGCAGAGTGTTCTGTAACGTTTACAGTTGGACAATCGTTCAGCTGGTGTCATCGAAGACCATCTGGTGGAATCTTTCCTCAGACAGCAGAAGGCTAAGCATACGGTCACTAATGAGCACGTTTGATAGGCCAACCCCCGGAGTGGATAAGGAGGGGGAGCATGACTGCTGCCCGGAGAGGTTGCCATGGTGACAAAAATTGATACAATGTTTGGGATGAACTTGGACCGGGGTCACTGGGAAATACTTACCAGACCACTGGAGAGCACGCTGAGGGAACCTAGCAGTGCTGTTTCTGGTCACCATAAAAAAAAAACAAAAAAAAAAACAAACTGCTGTTAGTGTTTTAAAACTGCTGTTCCAGAATTTTGCCACTGCAGTTAATAACCTAACATCATGGCTCATGTCCCTGACATGCCCAGAGAGGCTCTACTCACGATTTTGCAGGCCTTTCAGAGGACACACGGCGCAGAGTCCTATGCTGCACTGCTTCACAGCGTCCAAAACACCCAGGAGTCTCAAGAGAGGTCGGGGCCCACCAGAGGACGTCGTACCCGCCGTTCCAGGCCGCCATCCAGATTGTCTCCCAGTCCGGTGAGGAGAGCCAGGGCTGTGCCACCAACTACTACCAGTCCAGGGCCGAGTGAGGCTGGCCCCCTGCGGAGGAATCCGGTTTCCGGAAGAAGAAGGAGCGGGGAGAGGTGTTCCACGCGTCGGATGGCCCGGTCGGGGCCTGGCCATCAAGATGGCGGATCCCAAGATGGCGCTGTGGGAGAGGTGAGGTCGCGCAGTCCTCACCCTTCTCTTCCGGCTGCAGCGGATGTGACGTCAGGGCTTGGGACTGCACGCCGGAAGAGGCGGGGCGCCGCACGCCGGAACGCTGGTGGCGCGTACGTGACGTCTGCGGGTCAAGGAGCGCAGACGTCACAGGCCACTGCCGAACCCGGAAGTCCGGGTGAAGATGGATCCGGGGATTCCGGAACGGAGCACCGCTGGCCCCCCGAAAGTGGAGATGGCTAGCGGGTGCAGGCAGGCCGGCGGAGGAACTCGCCAGGGCATCTTGGGACCACCAGGGAGAGGAGAGGGACGCAGGATTCCCCTCTTCTTCATCACCCCAGGAGACCTGAACGTGCTTCTGCAGCCACAGGAGGGAGGGACGCAGGATTCCCCTCCACACACCCACCCCAGAAGATCTGGAGCTACCATGGGGGTGAGCCGCCAGCCCCCTGGAGGGCAGCCTGGCAGGCTGGCCACAGGACCTGTATTGACGGATGGATCGGATGTGGAGCTGATGGAGAGACCCCTGCTCCAGAACCGTGAGTTGGAGTGCGCACGCGCTTGGTTAGGGGCAGAGGGGGTCTCTGGGCTGGAACAAGGGAATACTGGGGAAGTCATAAAATTGCTGCGCTTAGTATTAGATCGCTTAGGGCAGGTTGGCTTAACTGCGCAGGACGCTTCGCTTCCCACGGGGCCCCCTCCGTTGGGTTCTATGGAGGGTACTGCAGGGGGGCCGGTGTGTGACATAGCCCCCCTGGGGATGCATGTGTCGCTGGAGGTGAAGGAGAAAATATTGAAGGGTGAGTATGTGGACCTCATATCGTTAGTACCTTTTGATAGGGAATCTGCTGATAGACCGCGACGTGGTGAGGCGACGGAGATTGGAAAAGGTAAGGAGCTCCCCCGTACCTTCTGTAATTGGTTGCAAGGATTTGCAACTTACGCTAGTATTTTGTCGACGAGGTTTCCAGAGCGGGCCCCGTCTTTGTTTTCTTATTTGGATTTAATTTGGGGGGCTTATAAAGTTTATGGGGGTCAATGCTGGTTTAAATACGACCAGCAATTTAGACAAAAAATGGCGGTTCGACCGCACATGCATTTTGGCATGCAAGATGGTAACCTTTGGTTACTTCTCATGACTCCGTGCCGTCCAGCCTCATCGTCCTTTCCTTCGGCCGCCGGCGCTCCTGGTGGAGCGTCGGCCGGGATCAAGAAGGGCATCTGCTGGCTCTTCAATGAGAGTCAGTGCAGGTGGTACAACAGTTGTCGATTTAAACATGAGTGTTCCCACTGTGGTGGGGCTCACCCGGCGGTTCAGTGTTTTAGAAGAGGAAAACCCCTCCCCAGGACGGCATCTAAGGATGACGCTCCTCGGGGGGAGGACCCCGGTACGGGCGGAAAAACTGCTTCCGTGGCTCGCACGGTACCCCAGGCATAGGGATGCGCGGGTGCTTTGGGAAGGTTTCACCGACGGTTTTAGGATCCCATTTACTCCGTCTGGGGAGGCGTCGTTTGCGCACAATTTGTCATCGATTCGTGGTAGGGAAGGGATTCTGGCGGCTAAGCTGCAAAAAGAAGTGGACTTGGGACGGATGGCGGGTCCATTTTCCTTTCCTCCGTTTGATAATTTGCGGGTGTCCCCATTGGGCCTCATTCCTACGAAGGAACCGGGGGTGTTTCGGTTGATTCATCACCTGTCTTTTCCAGCGGGGGCTTCGGTTAATGACGGGATTGCGAAGGAGGATAGTCGGGTCCGATACGCTTCTTTTGATCGGGCTCTGGATCTCGTTCGGGAAGCAGGGCCTAGGGCCCTGATGGCTAAGTCTGATATTCAATCGGCCTTTCGGTTGCTCCCAGTTCACCCTTCCTGTTTTCATTTGTTGGGATGTCAGTTTCAGGGGGAATTTTTCTACGATATGTGCCTCCCCATGGGTTGCTCGATTTCTTGTTATTATTTTGAAGTTTTTAGCTCATTGCTGGAATGGATCGTATCGGAGGTGTCAGGTTTTTCTTCCCTCTTGCATTATCTTGACGATTTTCTGTTCGTCGGTCCGGTTCACTCTTCGCAATGTGAATACTTGTTGGGACAGTTTAAGGCAGTTATGCGAGATTTAGGGGTTCCAGTGGCAGAGGACAAGACAGAGGGCCCGAAGGCGGTTATTTCCTTCCTGGGTATAGAGATTGACTCCATCGGTTTGGTCTTTCGTTTGCCCAGTGATAAATTGGGGACCCTTACGACCATGGTTGATCGGGTGAAGGGTGCGCGGAAGGTGCAGCTTCGTCAGATGCAATCCCTGTTGGGCCACTTGAACTTTGCATGTCGGATCATGCCTATGGGTCGGGTGTTTAGTAGACGGCTGTCTCTGGCTACTGTCGGCATTAGCCTTCCCCATCATTTTATTCGGGTCACCCAGCGGCTCAAGGACGATTTGAATGTCTGGAGTGAGTTCCTCGCAGGGTACAATGGTCGGACAATTTGGCGTCGAGAAGCGATATCTAACGTGGCCCTGGAGTTGTTTACGGATGCCTCCGGCTCCCTGGGCTTCGGGGCATTTTTTCGGGGACGTTGGTGTGCGGAGCCTTGGCCTGCTGTATGGCGCGAGGCGGACCTGATACGTAACTTGACTTTTCTCGAGCTTTTCCCTATTGTGGTAGCAGTGGAATTGTGGGGGGAGGAGCTTGCGAACAGGCAGGTGGTTTTCCGCACGGACAACATGAGCGTGGTCCATGTGGTGAATCGTTTATCATCTGGCTCGGTTCCAGTATTGGCTTTGTTACGCCGGTTGGTTCTGCGTTGTTTGGAATTTAACATTTGGTTCCGAGCAATCCATGTTCCTGGAGTGTCTAATGTCATTGCCGACTCTCTTTCTCGCTTTCAGTGGGATCGTTTTCGGGAGGTCGCTCCAGGAGCCGAGGAAGCCGGTCTGGTATGTCCCACGTGCTTATGGACCCTGCTGGCTCCCGCTTCGTGGTCTGCCTATCGGGCAGTGTGGGATCGGTGGCTGGTCTTTGCGAGAGATTTCGGTTTGTACTCCTCTGAGGGTAGGTTGCTGTCTACTTTGGCTTTCATGTCCTCCTTACGGGAGCGCGCAGCTTCGGTGTCATCGGTGGAACGCAGTTTAGGGGCTCTTTCTTTCCTGATGCGTTGTATGGGGTGGGAGGACCTTTCAAAAGAGTTCGTGGTCCAGAGGGTTCTTCGGGGATGGAGGAAAGAAAGGGTTCCTGATTGTAGACGGCCGGTGTCCGTCCACTTATTGGATGATCTCTGTGGGGTTCTCTCTGCGGTGTGCTTCTCCCCCTTCGAGGCGCTGCTTTTCAGGGTGGCCTTTTCTCTGTGTTTTTACGCTGCGCTGCGGATAGGTGAGTTGGTGGCCGCGTCGGCTAGGGCTCTGGCATCTCTTCGAAGGGGGGACGTTCGCATAGGGCAGAGTGGAGTGGAGGTTTTCATTCGGAAGTCCAAAACAGATCAGTTAGGTCGGGGGAGGTCGGTTAGCATTGGTGCTACTGGGGGTAGGTGGTGTCCTGTGGCGCTGGTAGGTCAATACGCGCGCTTACGGCCGGAGGCTGCAGAGTCCTTTTTGCTTCACGCAGATGGGTCAGTCTTAACCCGGTCTCAGTTCTCCAGTGTTTTTAAGACTAGTTTGCGGGCTTTGGGCATAGAGGATAAGGGATATTCTCCCCACTCCTTCCGGATTGGTGCAGCAACTCAGGCGCGACAGGTAGGGTTGTCCGATGCTGCAATTCAGCGCATGGGTCGATGGGATTCTCGCAGGTTTCAACTGTATATACGTCCTCATCTGTTATAGTCTGTTGGTAGTTATGATGTGTTGTTTTCTTCACAGGTTCCCCCCGGTATGTTTGGATCATCGGTCACTCCTTTATTTATTGGGCGGCTAGGCGCGCTGAGAACAGACCATACGGCCGGAATCTAGGGCTCCCGCATGAGCAGGTTAGGGTTCGATGGCGGGGGATACGGGGTTTGGAGTGGCACCAAGTGTATCCGGAGTGCGTCGCGCTCCGGCGCTTCGTGACCGGGTCAGTGGTTCTGGTACTTCATGCCGGGGGGAATGACTTGGGACGGTGCCGAGCTGTGGATTTAATTTACGCGTGCAAGCACGACTTGGCCCGCTGTATGGCGCTTTTCAGCGAGGTCACACTGGTGTGGTCCGAAGTTATTCCTCGACCGGCTTGGGGGGCGCTGCCACACGCCAGGGCGGTGGAGCGCGGCAGGCGTCGTTTCAACATGACGATTTCACGTTTTGTGCGTAGGCTGGGTGGCTTTGTGGCACGTCATGTGGAGCTGGAAGGGAACAACGCAAACATAATGAGGGCTGATGGGGTCCACCTAAACGAAATTGGGCTGGATATATTTAATTTGGGATTACAGTCAGCCATTGAACAGGCGCTGGCTTCGGGGGGACGCAGTCCTCTCCAGGGATAGGGGAGAGGCTGCGGTGGCGGTTTGTCCTTCGCCAGCAAGTGGAACTGAGAGCAGTGCCCGGACGGGCTTGGGGAGTCGCAGCCTGGTCTGGTTGAGGACGGACTTCAGGCTGAAGAGGCTCTGGAAGATTTGTTGTGTTAGCTGTCTGCTGGGAAAACCCAGCAGCTGACAGTTGGTTTAAATTATGCTGGCTTAATAATAAAAGCTGTGGCCGTTGCCCTTACCCACAATTTGGTTGTCTGTGTTTTATTGGGGGGAAGGGTAACGGAAGATAAAAAGGGAGAGGGTCAGCAGTCATGTAAAAATATTAGAATAACATTTATTTGAAGCAACAAATGCATAGCTAGTATAAACATATATCATAAGACAGAAATATTGTGTATAATTTGCTTTGAAGAGAAACTAAAACATTTAAATTGAGTAAATTTATAAAAGTTAAATTTTTCACATCCTTTAGAAAAAATAGTTGGGAAATAAAAAGCTTTAGACAGCATACATTGGCATGTATCTTGCAATAGTTCATACATTGTCTAAAATGTTAGTATGAATGAGTGTGACAAAACTATATAAATAAAAATGGTCAAATATATTGCTTACATGGGTCTGCAAGGACCCTAAAAGCATTACTTGCAGTGCAGCTTACTGAAAATTGCAACAGTCTTGGATCTCCACAGTTTGTGGAAGGGGCAGGTGCAGGGCTGATGTTACCCTCTCTGCTACCTCAAGGTCAGGAACATCTGTGCGCCCCGGCCCTTTATACATACATATATGCAAAATTCTCTGTATGTGACTGGATGAATATGATTAGTTTGGGGTATGGATGGATAGTTAACATGACTAGGTTTGTGGTTGGATGGCAATAAGTGACTGGGTGGGTGGAGGTAGTTTTCCGTGTGTGTGAATGTGACAGTGTGGGTGTATAACTGGTAGGTGAGATGGGGTGGGCAGCAGACTGATTCCCAGTATGTAGCTAGATTGGTAGCTGAATGGTGTATGACTGAATGGAAGTTGTAAGTTATGTTTAAATGTTTCAGGATGAAGGATTTAAATGGGTAGGTAATGGAGGTATGTAACATGGAGTTCAGGTGCAAGTGATTTGGAAGTGAGGTGAACAGGTGAAAGTGACTGGTGCTGTATGTGTGTGTGTAACTGGAGGGGAGGATGGAGTTTTGTGGCTTGGCTTGTGTTTTTGTGTAAGTGAGAAATGAGGTGGGAGTGACACGTTGTGTGTATAGGTTTTTAATTACTGGGATATGAGCTGTAAATGTGTGACATGCTCTGAATATTAAAAAAGAGTGACCCTGTCCCTTGTCTCTGCCAGTGGAAATTGTAAAGGGCTTCATGTTGTGCATTAGCAAGCGCCATATTAATGCCAAGTTGAATAGCTTTTATTTTTCAACTTTTCTTCTTTAAAGAATTAATGGAGTATCAGTGTGCGTGTGAATATAGCGCTATATTTGTGTGTAATGTTAGTGTGTGAATGCTGTTGTGCATTTTTGCATGCCATTGTGTGCATTCATGAGTGTATTTGTGTGAAGCGTTAGTGTGCATGTATGCAGGTGGTGTTTGCATTGTGTTTCTATTAATTTGTTTTTCCCTCAGATTTGTTCCGCTCCTGTATTCCTTATTTGTGGTCCTCTCTCCATATCATTACTTTACCCCCCCCCCCCGCTCCATACTTTTAATTACCCTTTCCTTTACATGTTCCTTTCTTCTTATACCATCATTCCATACTTATTACTCATTACCTCTGTGGCCTTATGGGAAACCCGGCCTTGAGCAGGTGGATATTAATATTTGTTTTTGTTTCATTTTTCATTTTAAATCTGGTAGCTGCTTCTCAATGCAATTCTCAATTTTTATAGCTGCTGTTAGAAAAAATAAAGATTAGTAGCACAGTGCTTGACCAGACCACTTATGAGGAGAGGTAATATCCCCCATGTAACTACCAGGAAGGTGTTCTGGGGTACATAAATTTACTGCACACCCTTCATTGGATAGGTAGCATGGTGGGATTACATTGAATACCTGACTGTCCAGAATATGCCTGTTTCTGGACATGCTTTCAATGAGATCCCAGAGAGCACCAACAGCACACTATTCATGGTTTTAAAGGATAGCACATAACATAGAGAGACAAGGATATGTCATGAACTATCGCTACCTCTCTGTCAGTCTAGGGGTCATTCAGTTTTCTTTTTGGTTTAAGCCTTTAGGTGTTTCTGGAACCTAGCAATGCTGCTGTCATCAAGAATGTTAGATATCCTCCAACTTTTAAAGACATACCCACCTGGTCAGAATATCAGTAAGAGAAGGGCTTTCATTAAAGACGAATCTTGGAGTGATGTACGGACCTTGCGAAAACAAAATAATAATAATAAAAGCAGTAAGCACAATATACATCACTAGGTGTGGGAAGTGTAATTACATGTAACAATGTCTTATAATGAGAAAAATAATAAATATAACATATTGGAACATAACAATCAGATTGTGGAGATGATTAATTTGATTTGTGTTGTATTTTCCCATTCATGTATATATCATTTTTCTATAAAGATTATTTGCAACACATTTTATTGTACATTTATGTGTTTTGTGATTTGACTTATTTCAAGTGCTGCAAGAGATTGGATTACTTTGAAGCAACATAATGCACAATACATTTACATTTGGTTCAGTATATTTCTGCCACTGCAGTTCTGTTCTACAAGTAGGCATGCACAAAGCATAATTTAAAATATATATTTTATTTATTTACATCCATGTTTATAGATGGGAAAATAAGCTCAGAAACAGTTACTTGAACAATGACTCTAGAAATAGATGACACAGGCTGACTATTGTCCTATGTTTCAGAGGAACAGTAAATAAAAATAATTCACTTACACAGGACATGACTTTTATTCTATTGCTTGTATAGATATATTTGTAATAAAACATCACTGATTGCATACTGCTGCTGATCTGTTTCACAGAAATTGGATTATCTTCTTTAAGTGTATATCCCCTGCAAAAAAAAAACAAAAAAAAATCTTTCTTGCTTTACAATTTTTACATTGCATTTTCCAGTTTACAAATCAAACACTGAATGAGGCAGGATACTTAAAACTGGAGAATATTGTGAACTGATTAATGAATTTAATATTTTAGAAAAAATATAGTAAATCTGGAATATCGAATAGGAGGATTTCACCAACATGGCTATTTTTGACTAAAATGTAAACTTTCTAAAAATCATTAATATATTTCCCTGAGTGTGTATTGATAAGGTAATTGCTAAATTACAGCCAAATTGTCTATTGTAAATAAAATAACACTTTCAGCATGTACAGCACTATTGAAGGGACAACTGACTGGATGTACACTTGGATTGTATTTATCTGTAGATTCATGAAGGTAATGAGCGTGCCTGATGCATCATGGGTTAGTGAAATAATCTTGAAGACAGATGTACGATAGAGGTAAGTATATATTTTTTTAACTTACATTAAAATATTATTCACTTCAGTTAATGTTTCAACAGCACGCAATAAAGTGAAGGAATGAGGAACTGACACTCACAAAAACATAACAGTTCCACTATAAATTCCTATGTCAGTTCACTACAATTAGGACAGACATCAAAATATGTTGTACGCTCCACTACTTTATGCTCTGTAGCAGTTGTCCCAGTGAAACAATGCATTGTACAAATGCATTCGAATTACACACTAGCACCCACAGCACATAATATACATTAGCACCAAACACCCAACATGGCACTCACATATCACACAATGCTTTTACATCATAGTCTGCGCTCATGTGACACCAATATCAACCATGTGTGTAGGTGGAAGGCACATTACACACATAAGACATCACATGCATAGCACATACATCACACACATGGCACAAACCGGTGGTTGTGGTTCCATTGCAGCAAAAGTATTTTAAATTTATTTTTGTTATTTTTGATTTTCATTAAAGGAACACTATAGGGCCAGGAACACGAACATGTATTCCTGATGCTATAGCGTTAAAAACACCATCTAGATCCCCTACTCCCTCCTCTCCCCCCGCTCCCTCTCCCCCATAGGAAAGCATTAGATTGGGTGAGAGTGCCTCTAGTACCATCTGAGGAGTGGCCAGTGGAGGTATCCCATAGGCTGTAATGTAAACATTGCCTTTTCCCTGAAAATACAGTGTTTACTGCAAAAATCTTGAAGGGACTGATTCTACCCACCAGAACAAATACAATACGTTGTAGTTGTTCTGGTGACTACACTGTCCCTTTAAGCAGACTCAATAAATGATACAGAGAGAAACAAATGATCATATACTGTGTACTTTTGCACATTTTTCCATGGAAGAGGAAAGAGTGGAAATGATAGAGGAGGAAAAATAAAATTGAGTAATCAATTAACCTGATATCAAGAGCAGATATTGGGCATAACCAGATGCCTGAGCCTATATCTAGATCAGGGGTAGGCAGCCTTCAGCCCTCCAGATTTTCTAGACTACACTTCCCATAATGCTATTATATATCCGGAGCTAGATGGAAACCAAATGGGGTTTATACAATCTTTAATGTATCTTTACTATATGAACAAAAACAAAAAAAAAACAATGGAGAGGAACGGAAGGCATTATTATCCTGTTTCCCATGGAGGGATTAAAGGAGTAAAACCTACTGTAAGAATGTATACTGTTTAATTCCTTAAGAGCTAAAGAATCCAGATTAGAGTTTGTGTGAACATCAAGCTTACCATGGAAAGATATTTATGAGAATCCCCAATATGCCCATGTACAATATTCGATTAGTGGATTGTCATCCCTGCATATTCCGCACACATTGTCATGTCAAATGCATAGAGTAAACCAAAATCTTGTGCAGCACCCTTTTTAAAGCATATGCATATTGGAGTCTGTGTTCCAAAATAAAGCATGAGTATGCTACAAACCCTACCATTGCATTACTGAGCAACAATTGTAATGTTTTAACATTATTGTTAACCCAATCTTGCCATTACAGCAATCTAATCCGTCATGCATATTAATGAGCTTTAAAGTCATTGCAACGGCCTAGAACGCTGTAATAGCTTTGAGCCCCACAGCTCCCGGAATACTCACTTTTACCGGTAATATGCTTCAGGGGGGTTGCCTGACAGCCCAGGCAGTCCCCCTCCAGGGAATCAGTACTCTGGGGGCCATGTGATCACTCTAGCTATAGTTTTACAAATGGCGTGTTACATTTTTTGAAAGAGTTTGTGAACATGTCATATTAGGACATTTTAATTTTTTTATTTTGTAATTTTATTTTATATTTCATCTCTGAGTTCTTGTTGACCTTGTCCTGCAAATATAAGGTTGAATTGGTAAATTATATCTATCAAACACATTAGTAACACTAAGCTTAATCTCTTTAATGGAAACCAAAATCTCAGCCATGCTTAAAGTGATAATAATTGATTAAATTGCACCTTCACAAAATGGTATTGAATTTCAAAGTTGTAGGAACCTTCATTTTACTTTAAACATTCTTTCTAACCTTTGTTGCTTGAACTCTAATTTATGGTCTTTTAAGTTCACTTTAAATTGTTCTTGTTATTTCAACATTGTTTACTTTAGCAAATTAATGAAATATGTACATGTAATTCACAGTGGCAGAAAGTATGGTTAACATTATGTAATATTAAAGTCTTATAGTCTGGATATTGCTGGTAACTTTAAAAGGCAATTACATACTATGAAAAAAACAAAACAATACAAAGTGAAATAATATAAGTAAACTTCAAAGGATCTGAACTGCAGATTATGCGGTATATTCGCATTGAAAATATATTCATTGTATTCTTTATAAATACCTTGTTATTACTCAAGTATACTATTTCATGTTTTGAATTAATATATTTGTGTTTGCTTAGCTTCCGTCTGAGTATGTATTCATTTATAACTGTCTAATAAAATTGCAAAAGACAAATTTAGCAAATCCTATTACACCCAGTTGACTTAATATATAGATATGGTTTTACAAATCTTAGCTACAGAATAAATGTAGCTGGAAGTATCCATGAGATCAGATGCAAATAAAATAATATAGTTTTCTTTATGCAATAGAAGTCGTTCACAGTCAAATCTTATTTGTAACAACTATGGTCATGTTAGTCCTCACTTTTATTGGAAGATGAAGTCTGTCTTTTAACCCCTTAGTGACCAGACCGTTTTTCAATTTTCTTACCATTAAGGACCAGGGCTGTTTTTACATTTCTGCGGTGTTTGTGTTTAGCTGTAATTTTCCTCTTACTCATTTACTGTAACCATACATAGTATATATTGTTTTTCTTGCCATTAAATGGCCTTTCTAAAGATACCATTATTTCCATGATATTTAATTTACTATAAGCAAATTATAAAATATGATAACTAATAAAAAAAAAAACACTTTTTCTAACTCTGACCCCCAAAATATGTTACACATCTACAACCGCCAAAAAACACCCATGCTAAATAGTTTCTAAATTTTATCCTGAGTTTAGAAATACCCAATGTTAACATTTTCTTAGATTTTGTTTGCAAATTGTAGGGCTATAAATACAAGTAGGACATTGCTTTTTTAAAATATATATTTTTAAAATGTATCAATAGTGACATTTTAACACTGTTATCTGTCATAAATCTCTGAATCACACCTCACATGTACATATTTTTTTTTTAAGTAGACAAATCAGGGTATTTGATATGAGGTATGTACAGTCTTTTTTAGTAACCACTTAGTCACAAACACTGACCAAAGTTCGCATTTATATTTGCTTGTGTGTTAAAAATGCAAAAAACAATTATGAACACTAAATTTGGCCAGTGTTTGTGACTAAGTGGCTACTAAAATAGACTAAACATACCCCATTTGCAATAACTTGGGTTGTCTTCTTTTGCAAATGGTATGCAGTGGTAATTCTCATTTCTGGGTTACCATACGCTCTCAAAGGCAACATAACCAATTTGGCAAATTTCAATGTGAAAAAATGGAAAATCAAGCCTTATATTTGACCCTGTAACTTTCAAAAATACTATAAAACCTGTACATGGGGGGTACTGTTATACTCGGGAGACTTTGCTGAACACAAATCTTAGTGTTTCAAAACAGTAAAACCTATAACAACAACAATATCATCAGTAAAATTGCTGTTTGTGTGTGAAAAAAGCCAAAAAAAAAAAAAGAGTTTCACTTACAATATTATCGCTGTGATATGTTTTACTGTTTTGAAACACTAATATTTCTGTTCAGCAAAGTCTTCCGAGTAAAACAGTACCACCCACAGGTTTTAGATTGTCATGGAAAGATACAGGGTTAAATACAGTGCTAGCAAATTCTATGGACTTACGGCCTGGGTTGTCAGGCAGGTCCTTCAAATTGCTATCAATAAAATGACTTAATTATGTAAAAATATTGCATAAATATGCACATAGAATTTAAATATATATATATATATATATATATATATATATATATATATATATATATATATATATATAAACAATAAAGGGAGCACACTAGGTCTTAGTAATAGTGCAAAATTATTTACTGCATTCCAAAGAATACATCGCTGTGGTATACAAATAAATCAACGTTTCGACCCTGCTGGGTCTTAATCCAGATATATTGCAGTCTACGTGTATATTTATGAAATTATTTATGTAATTATGTATATGGATATATATATATATATATATATATATATATATATATATATATATATATATATATAATTTCTTATTATTATTTATTTATTTATATATCTATTGATATATATACACACACACATATATATATATATATATATATATATATATATATATATACTGTATATATTTATATATATCTTGATGGACAGCACTCAAAGGACTCAAAATGTATTTCAAATTGTGCTTTTTATTTAAGCATCAAATCTTTGGATACAGAGTGTTAATGTTTCAGTCCCACTGGACTTTTATCAAGACAATTAAACCATGTGAAACATCTTATTTAAATATGCATTGCTACAAAATCGTTGGAGCGTGAAAAATGATACGAGATTAAGTGATGTCATCCATGTTGTGTTTCATTTAAAAAAAAACATCATCAGTGTGAGGGAGTGGGTAATTAGAAAGTAAAAAGATTTAAAGTACAAGTACATTATATACATATATACAATTATATACAGAGTATCGGGGTCGTTATGGTGATATAATCAAGGCATACTAAGAAAATGACTCTTAGATAAATGACTGTAAATAGCTATGTATAAAGCGGTCTGATTAATAAATGTCTATTAACACCACAACAGCCAGTTCTATTAAGCACATAACATTGGTGATATGGTACATTATAAGTTAGTACACTACTGAGATTTATAATGAAATAAGATGTTTTACACGGTTTAATTGTCTTGATAAAAGTACAGTGGGACTAAAACGTCGACACTCTGTATCCAAAGATTTGATGCTTAAATAAAAAGCACTATTTGAAATACATTTTGAGTCCTTTGAGTGCTCTCCATCAAGATATCATACATATTTAAGACAGGGGTTGCACCAAGGCAACAACAAGACCGGGAACTGTGAGTGCGGGACACGTGGATTTGTATGTATATATATATATATATATTTTTTTTTTTATTCTTTATTTTTGTAGTGCAGAAAAAATACATACAATTTTGTCATGCCCCAACGGCCAATGACAATAGATTCACAAAAGATAGCTTACATGTAGTAGGGCAATGAGAAAGACATGCACAAGTTTTAAAAAGGTATAACAACAGGGTTAATGACTTGCTTTGTACATTTTGTATGATTATAGGCATTATATAGATATTTCGGCAGGAGTATGCAACCTATGAGACAAAGCTTTGCTTAAAATGTCACATGAGCTGCACTATTTTATACGTTAACAGGTTGGTGCTATGAATGCCAGAAGATAAGCAAGTGTGATTAGTAATAAAAGTCATGCTAATTTATAATAGTCAAACAGTAATGGTAATAACGTGCTTCAACTTTTAGATGCGAGCGTTTCAATAACATAACCTTTTTGTGGCAGATCAAAACAGCACATTTTATAAGAGTAGTAAGTAGCAGTTGGAGACAGGAGTAAATCCCTAGGGATGCCCCAGGCCGGTGACCCATAGAGCTTGGGACAGTAGTGCTATGCTATGCAGGCTTCAGCAAAGAGGGTTAACTTGAAAGCAATAAGCCACATGTCTAGAGGTGCATTTACTGAGCAGCCTTATGGTAGCCTTCTGTCAGGATTCACACCGTGACCTCCAGACTGCCAGACGGGGTCGCCCCTTTATTGCCCGAAGAGGGATTTGAACCTGTGTACTTGGCAGTTCTGAACCTGCTCTATTACCTCTGAACCATTTCAGGACTTTAGATAACTCCCGTCTAATCTTGAATTGCCTGCAGCACTAGGGGGCTGGACTTCACCTGGCTCAGACCTGTCAGTTACTCTCCAGCTGAATCTGTTTCCTAATCAACAAGGTATAAGACACTGCCCCTCCCTAAGGGCAGTGTCAGTTCAATGACTCTGGTTAGAGAATTGCTATTCCACGTTCCAGTATTGTCCTGACCTTGGATTGCTACTCGTTTTGTACCCTGACCTCTGGCATACCTTGACCTCGGCTCGCTACTCGTATCTCCAGATTTCTGGCATCCTCTGACCATTGGCTTACCTACGACTATTCTCCTGGATTCCCTTTTCTGTACTGCGACTTCAACCATTCACCTGCACAGCCCCCGTGCACAGATTCACAGGCCAGGTGAGTTCTACCTTGACCACCTTGGCCTGTGTCTAATTGCAAGGGTGAGCATTTATCTCTGCATGTTGGACTCCCAGCAAGGTAAGCCTGACAGATTGAACTGACCCTTATGGAGTCCACATAGTTAATGCTCACCTCCCTTGCTGGGCAAGTGTCCAGCCTGACCCAGACTGTTTTGGAGCTACAGCAGGAAGTTTTATTTCTTAAAGGCACAGTACGCCCAGTCCCAGAACCGGTTACAGTTATGCACTCAGCTAGCGACCCTGCTGTCTGTAATCCTGAAAAGTTTTCTGGAGATAGATCCAAATACAGGGAGTTTCTTAATTCCTGCAAGTTATTAATTTCTCTAAAACCTCGATCTTATCCCACTGAAAGATCTAAGGTTTGTTCAGTTATCTCCTTCCTAAGAGGTGAACCTATGGCCTGGGCCCACTCCTTTTTGGAAAATGATGATCCCATCTTAGACTCATTGGACGAGTTCTTTGAAGCTATGTCTCTTCTTTATGAAGATCCTAACAAACAGTCTACTGCTGATTTAACCATCAGAACCCTTCAGCAAAAACATAGACCTGTCGAAGATTACATTGCTGAGTTTAAAAGATGGGCAATAGAAACTCAATGGAACGATATAACCCTGCGCAACCAATTTCGAATTGGGTTATCCGAAGGAGTAAAGGATGAACTTTCTAGAACTGAACTTCCTACTACATTAAACGCGCTGATTCAACTATCAATCAGCATTGACCGAAGGCTTAGAGAAAGAAAGGCCGAAAAAGCTCTCTCGGGTTCATCATGGGAAAAACCATCGTTACCAATTGAACCTATGGATAGCAAGACCGCTGTGCCTAAACCAGCACCACGTCCCAGAGGATCACAGATTCCCAGAAACAAAGGGAATCTGTACCAATACCACAAAACCGTGTTGCCTCGTTTTGCTCCTGTTCCTAGGAAGGCCCCAGAGGAATCTTACCTTCCTCTTGACTCAGATGAGCCTATGGAAATAGGATTGGTCCAGCCCAAAGTGACTAGCGAAGAAAGAGACCGGCGGAGAAATCATGGCCTTTGTTTTTACTGTGGTGAAAGGGGGCACTTTATCTCATTCTGCCCAATACGCCCTCATCGACCAGAAACTGTTCAAGTTGGGGTTATGCATACCCATCCGGCCAACTCTGCACCTCTGCCTGAGAAACACCAAAGTCGCTGTCAGTCTGGTCCACGCTCCGTGACACATAAGAGTACTCAGACCACGGTAATTAATACAACCTGTGTTTCTTTAGAATCAGCTACCGGTACCCCTGAAAAATCTCTACCTCCTGCTCCAGACACATCTGTACCTCTTCTTGATGAATCTACTATTCAAGAAAGAGCAAGCACCTCCACCACTTCCTACCTACCCAAAGGAGAACCACCTCCAGAGGACTCACCTCAGGAAAAAGTTTCAGATAAAATGGCTCCTGGGACAAAGGTTATTTCCGCCTGCACCAAGCCTCTGAATGGCCCAGACCTCTCTCCATCAGTACCCGACACTGCTACCCCAAAGTCCCCGACTGAGGGTCTCCGCTCTGGAAACTTTGACTACAAGGACTTCTTAAGTGATACAGAGTCTGAAGACGAGGATTACAGTTCCCAAAATGAATCTGTTCACGCCCGGAGCGCGTTCTTAAGGGGAGGGTACTGTCAGGATTCACACCGTGACCTCCAGACTGCCAGACGGGGTCGCCCCTTTATTGCCCGAAGAGGGATTTGAACCTGTGTAGTCGGCAGTTCTGAACCTGCTCTATTACCTCTGAACCATTTCAGGACTTTAGATAACTCCCGTCTAATCTTGAATTGCCTGCAGCACTAGGGGGCTGGACTTCACCTTGCTCAGACCTGTCAGTTACTCTCCAGCTGAATCTGTTTCCTAATCAACAAGGTATAAGACACTGCCCCTCCCTAAGGGCAGTGTCAGTTCAATGACTCTGGTTAGAGAATTGCTATTCCACGTTCCAGTATTGTCCTGACCTTGGATTGCTACTCGTTTTGTACCCTGACCTCTGGCATACCTTGACCTCGGCTCGCTACTCGTATCTCCTGATTTCTGGCATCCTCTGACCATTGGCTTACCTACGACTATTCTCCTGGATTCCCTTTTCTGTACTGCGACTTCAAGCATTCACCTGCACAGCCCCCGTGCACAGATTCACAGGCCAGGTGAGTTCTACCTTGACCACCTTGGCCTGTGTCTAATTGCAAGGGTGAGCATTTATCTCTGCATGTTGGACTCCCAGCAAGGTAAGCCTGACACCTTCAGGGAACGATCAAGTAAGCTACCCTCGCCTCTGTTTGAAACCAAATAGTAGCGTTATCCTGTATTGTGGCCAAGACGTGTGTCGACAATGAGCTATATATGTATATATATATATATTACTATCAAAATACAGTTAGAATAAAATTACATGTATATACACTTTAAAAAACCTGTCATTTTTATTTTTAATGAATTATTTTTCTTATAATAACATATATACAATATTTATAGTTATTATATATATTATATATGTGTGTGTAATTTTACCCTAAGTGTATTTTTATATTAACATATGTATATATTAATAAAAAATACACTTAGTATGACGTTATATATAATATATCTAAATACATAGATACTCTTGTAGTGTCAGTACGAAGAGTAAGGGAGGTAATGGGCAGCCCTGCAGGGTGCAATTACTCAGGGGGAAGGATGTGCTAGTGGAGCCTGCAATCTTTATTTGCGCAGTAACATTAGTGATAGTGCCTGTACTTTTGTTATAAAGGAGGGGGGAATCCTAAGTAGTGGAGGAGTTCGAACATATATGGCCTATTTCACCCTATTAAACACCTTCTCTGTGTCGAGGGACAAATAAGTGAAGGCGTGTGAGTAGAGGCCAGGTTCCATATGATGTTGATATTTTGTGGGTATTTTCAAAGAGTTGTCTGCCTGGGACAAAACTGACTTGGTTTGCATGGATTAGTTTACTGAGGTATGGATTTAGTCTGTCGGCTAAGATTTTTGCTAGGATTTTCATGTCTTGGTTCATAAGTGAGATGGACCGACAGGCCTCTGGCCTTGAGGTGTCTTTCCCTTCTTTTGGGATGAGAACTATATCAGCTAGGGACATGTCTCTGTCAGGTGTGCCCCCGGTTGTGAGGTCATTGAAAAGGGATTCTACATGAGGCATTAGTTAATTTCGAAATGTTTTATAGTAGCCTCCCTTGTAACCAATGCTATGCCTCTCTCACCAGATTTGTACTAGATCACTATGAGATTAAGGTTATTGATTGAGGTATGAATATAACAAACTACTTTGTTTGGGATATGAAAACACACACACAAACACACACATACAAAAATTCTGAAATGGATCAATGAGCACGGATTTCTATGTTATATATGGCATGTATAGCAGCACCTGGTTTATATACTGGCACCCCAGGGGTTAGTTAAGCATGGGGGTGGGGCTGGAAGGCATGGTTTCCTGGGTCAACACAACGTTCACAATATAGAGGTTAGCTTCAAAGGGTCTGTTACACAAGTACAAATGTATATATCATAGCACACCATAGATATAAAATGGCAATCTTTATTCTTATATAATGTCCCAAAAATACCCAAATATGCAGTCTGTCTTTATTTCAAAAAATAGTTTCAAATACTTTTTATATACACAATCTTTTAAAGAATTATCCCATCATCCAAAACCCAAAAAGTCTTAACTTCACAGTATACTGGCATAATGGAGGTTGGCTACCCCACTGTTTTAGTAAGATGTCTTTCTTAACCCCTTCAGGACCGAGGACTTACCCGATCGCCGTCGTTCCCCCGGCAGCGATCGGCGGTGCTCCCGGTGTGGGGAGACTGCCTGCAGCTCAGACAGTCTCCCCATGGTGAATTAGGACCCCGGGGGCCATGTGATCGCTCAACAGAGCGATCACATGGTAACAATAGGTGTCCATGTGTCTGCCTGCAGGGGGACTGCCTGTGCTGACAGGCAGTCTCCCTGCTAGTGTAAAATCAGAAAGAAAAAAAAATTAAAGTTAATGTTAATAAAAAAATAATAATTATATATGTGTATATATATGTTATATAGACATATATTATATCTATATAATATATGTCTATATACCATATATATAATGTCATACTAAGTGTATTTTTATATTAATATGTACATATATTAATATAAAAATACACTTATAATTAAATTACACATGTGTGTATATATATATATAATATATATATAATAACTATATATATATTGTGTATATATAGATTATAAAATACAAATAATTAGTAAATAACATGAAATACATTTTTTTTAAATAATAAAAAAATTATATATCTATATGAAATTTTATTCTAACTGTATTTTGATATTAAAATATATATATTTATATCAAAATACACTTAGAATGAAATTGTATCTATATCTATGTATATATAAATAAATAAAAATAATATGAAATATCTAAATGTCCATATCCAAAATTACATAAATTATTATATAAATATACATGTAGACTTCAAATATATAAATATGCATATATATTTAAATTCTACGTGCGTATTTCTGTAATATTTTTACAAAATTAAGTAATTTTATTAATTGCAATTTGAGAGACCTGCCTGCCAACCCAGGCCAAAAGTCCAGAGAATTTAATTTGCTATCACTGTATTTTACCCTGTAACTTTCTATGACCCCCTATAACCTGTACATGGGGGTACTGTTTTACTCGGGAGACTTCGCTGAACACAAATATTAGTGATTCAAAATAGTAAAACATATCACAGCGATGATATTGTCAGTAAAAGTTACTTTTTTTGCATTTTTCACACACAAACAGCACTTTTACTGATGATATAATTGTTGTGATACGTTTTCCTGTTTTGAAACACTAATATTTGTGTTCAACAAAGTCTCCTCAGTATAACAGTACCTCCCATGTACAGATTTTATAGCGTTTTTGAAAATTACAGGGTCAAATATATGGGTCAAATATTTTTACATTGAAAATGGCCAGGTTGGTTACGTTGCCTTTGAAAGCGTATAGTAGCCCAGGAGTGAGAATTACCCCCATGATGGCATACCATTTGCAAAAGAAGACAACCCAAGGTATTGCAAATGGGGTATGTCCAGTCTTTTTTAGTAGCCACTTAGTCACAAGCACTGGCCAAAATTAGTGTTCAATTTAGTTTTTTACTTTTTTTCACACACAAACAAATATGAACGCTAACTTTGGCCAGTGTTATTCAGAGATTTATGACAGATAATAGTGTTACAATGTCACTATAGATAAATTTTTAAAATTTATGTTTTGAAACCGCAATATCCTACTTGTACCTATAGCACTATAACTTGCAAAAAAAAGCACGTAAACACTGGGTATTTTAAAACTCAGGACAACATTTTGAATCTATATAGCAGTTTTTTTCATTCGCTTTTGTAGATGAGTAAAAGATTTTTCAAGTAAAAGTAAAAAATACAAGTATTTTTTTAATTTTTCATCATTTTTTTATTTTTTTAAATTAAATTACATGTGATTATATAAATAATGGTATGTAAAGAAAGCCGTTTTTGTCCTGAAAAAAACAATATGTAATTTGTATAGGAACAGTAAATGAGAGAGCGGAAAATTACAGATAAACACAAACACCACAAAAGTGTAAAAAGAGGCCTGGTCGCAAATGTACAACATCGCAAAAACATTCCAGTCCTTAAGGGGTTAGATGGTTTTCTTAGATGTACAATAAAGCCAATCACATTATAAAGAAATAAAACCAAAAATCATTTTTGTTGTTTGTATCATTGTAATGTTTACCATACTGAACAAAATTGTTTAAATGCAAATTTGAGATGTACATTAGACATAACATGTTAACTATGCAAATGTAACTATGAACTTTGTTTAAAATATCAATATACAGATTGTTAAAAAAAGAGAAAATTCTAAATTTCACAAGGATTTCATAAACTGTGACTTCTGTATTGTCATGCATTCTTCTTGTTTGTTATCGATGACTTTAGACAGACAGCCATAATGCCCAAAGACACCAAAAAGATGTCTACCCCACTAGAGTAAATCTGACACTTCCTTCTTCTATCATAGCCCCAAACGAAAATTTAAATTTCATTTAGAATTGTATTCATAATTTCAAAAAAACTAAACCTAGTCTCATGCTTAAATCAGTGACCCAGCTTATCTCCCACTCCAACACAGGCACTGCTGGTCTATCTCTCTCAGTAGCCACAGTGACTTTGTCTAGAGGAATTGTGCTTTAAAGTATAGTTGCTTTATAGCTCTTCCCATAGTTCCCCTCAATTGGTCAATTCACTTGAACTGTGAAAAAAATCATATAGTGGTTGTACCCTAGCCATCAATCATTGTATTGCTATCTCTTGATTGGATAGAAGATCCTGTCCACATGATTGGAAAGACCTCTTGTCCATCATGGGAAACTAAAGTGCTTACCAAAATGGGTTTAATGCTGTGAGGTCTGAAATGAACCTCCACATCAAATAAATAGTATAATTACTCAGAGTGTGGCCAGGCTGTTAGCCCTTGCTTAATTTGTTATCCTATGATGTATGTCATTGTGCCTTTGAGGCAGCATCTGACTGCTACTATAAAACTTTCACTTGTCTATTTTTGACAGGTCCTAACCTTATAATTGAACTTATGCTAATGTTCTGCTCTCTTGGTCCCAGAGTTCTCAAATCAATCTTCATGCACATCAAGGATTCAGGTAGTTCAGTTCTGGATGGAATACTCATAGAACCTGCATTGTGGAAGGTATATGAGGAAGAGATCCAACAAAAATGCATTTAACCAACATTAAATAATTTAAATAACGTCATACATCCTACAGAAATAATCACAGATTTGTACATTTCAGTAAAACAAGGGAACAAAGCTCTTTTTGTAAACATATGTTTATAAACATGGAATATTAATGCCAACTTTTTAGTATACATTTTTAATTTTAATGCACTATTTCATGTGCCTCTCATCACTTTTTTAGTTTTTTTTTACAAATTGTGTTTTATATTTTCTGATCATTATTTATCTATACTGTATCTTAAATGGCTACCCAGACTGTATCTTGAGTACTGCCTGAATTGCTGCTAAGGTTTGATCTCCTCCTCTGCCACAGTAAACAACATTCTAATTCTTTTTCTTGGCATTTTATATAATTATAATTATAACCTTGATGTTTTATTTGCAATTTATGAAACCTTAACCTTGATTTAAACACCTACAAAATAGCTATTGTAACATTTAAATTTATTGCACAGTAAAACACAAGTATATTGTATCTGTGACAATGTGACACTGTGGAATGCAAGAAATTGGCTTATCTGTACGAGTCTCTAAAGTTATTTCTTTGCTTTCATTAAATAACATTTATATGTCTTGAGAGTATTTAAATCCTTTGCCTGATTGTATCTTGCTGAGGAGCTTTGACTTTAAGTTCCAAAGAAGTTAGCTAAAACAGGCTAACAACTGCTCACTCTATTACATTTGCTCATACTTTTTTAAGTCCAATTAATTGTTTCCTGTTAAGTCCTAAGCCCTTCAAGGAAATGCCAATAAACTGGCTTTCCTTTTGTCCTACATGTCTGTTTAGTTATTGCAAGCTTTTTTTGCTCATGACACTGTGCTGATGTGAGATCCTTGCAGTTAATAAAAAAAGGTATGTTCTATTGTAAAACTATTTACCAGTGGGTAACAGAGCATCAGAACTGAATAAGAACAAAATTGTTCTCACACCCTAAATTCTTTTGATGTTGACATGCCCTTCATGCCTTACTTACTTATAATACACAGCATGCCGAACTAACTGACTGTCTCTTTCAAAGCATTGCAAATCAAAATTATTTGCATACTTCCTAGTTTCTCTTTAAACTTAGATTACTATTATTCCCTTTTCTTTTTTCGGTTCTTGTATATATGCTATGAAGAGATGGCATGGTTTGATCACTAGTGCTTTGTATCAACAACACAGAAAAAAAGAGAAAGGCCCACAGAAGACATAATCATGCTGCACATTTTGCTTAGGGTGGTTATACACATCTGTGTTGTTTCACACTAGACATATGAGCAGACGTATAAACATTCCTTTTCTAAAACATGTTAGTGATTGCTGTCAGTGTGCGTAATTAAATATAAAAGAGCTTACATTTTCAAGTCCTACACTACTAGGTATCCCTTAACATTTACTAGCCACTGCAAGCCTGGTCCGTGGTTCTGTGGCATACTCACCAGGAGTGACACAAATTAGATGTTAAATTTTATTACTCCGAGATATAAATATTTTAGCATGTTGGCTAATGCACATTTATGTTCTATTAACACCTTATTTTGCAAAGGTCATGTTTCTTATGCAAGATAACTATTTATAATTTTCCATGGTTTGGCTATTATATTTCTGTTTTGGCTACTGGGTGTTAAAAAAAATAGAAATGAAAAAGAAAAAGACGAAATGACAATCTTCATTGCAAGTTGTTTTTTCATACACAATTCATTACATTTTCTATCACATATCTTTAGTATATGCATCCTCATATATAAGATGTGAGTGCCTTTGTCACAATAAAACTAATTTTATAGTTGTATAATAAAATGGTAAAATGTTGTTGCATAATATAAAAAAATAACATTATTATGTACAAATGTGTATAGCTGGTACCATGGAAACAGCTGTAGAGACATTAATTGCATCTCATATTGTACCTGATCATGAACTTTTTTGAATTCTTCAAATATATCTTATGTTGTATATAACTGTATCTACTACCCATTTATCCATCTATGACTTACTTACTTTCTTTCTTTGTCTGTCTCTGTCTGCATGTGTCTGTCTGTCTATCTATCTAGATTACAGTTCCCACTAGATGCATAGTCATTGTATCTAGGTTTATATGTTGGTCATTCATGAGAACGTAAAATGGTACGGGCCCCCCCTGTTGCTGATCACTTGTACCAGCTTCAGGAGGACAGTGTATTTATGCATAAGCTGTAGGTGTATGCCATGCTTACCATGTTATATCAAAAGCAAGACTCAGATTGCATTTCCATCAATTCTGTGTAAATTGGATTGAGAGAGCAAAATAGGCATTATATAGTTGAGCATGCCTTTTACAAAGGAAGGTTAAAGGAACTTATCATGTACAGCTTGGAGAGGGTAGTGGATGCATGGAATAGCCTTCCAGGTGAAGTGGTAGAGGTTAACACAGTAAAGGAGTTTAAGCATGCGTGGGATAGGCATAAGGCTATCCTAGATATAAAATAAGGCCAGGGACTACTGAAAGTATTTAGAAAATTGGGCTCCTCCGTGATTCGACCCTCAACAGTGATTAAATCAGCAAGTCTGCGCTATACCCACCGCAAAACACCGTACGAAACAGATACTACAGTCATGACATCGAAATCAGCCAAAAAACCAAGGCACAAAAACTCTGCTACATGTCCAGGAGCTCTCCTCGCCGCACACGCAGGCCCAAGATGGCGCCGGACCGCCGAGATCCCCAGCGGCATGCTCAGATAACAGCGACCTCACCTCGGTCTCTGAGCCGGCGGCTGCCCCAGCTACAGATCTCTCGATACACAAAATGTTGCAGGCCATGCAGGCTTCCCTGCAAACCGAAATGTCCAAAATGGCGCGGGAGATTAGATCCGACATACATGCCCTGGGGGACAGAACGTCCCGCCTGGAAGAAAAGTCGGAAGAAATTATATCTGTCCACAACACCCTGGCTGATGCGTACACCGCAATGAAAGAACAGCTACAACGACTGACAGAGAAGGTAGCGGATCATGAGGATAGGGACAGGCGCAGTAACATACGCCTCCGCGGCATTCCGGAGGAAATTTTGCCTCAGGATCTCCAGGCCTACGCCACGAGTCTCTTTCAGCATCTAGTCCCAGACCTCACTCAGAGGAACTTCCTCATTGACCGCATTCACAGGCTGCCTAAGCCGAAATCTCTGCCAGCAGCAGTCCCGAGGGACACTATTGCAAAGCTGCATTACTATACAACCAAAGACAGCATTATGAAGGCTTCCAGGCGCACACAAGACCTACCGGAGAAATCCGCGGCAATCCAGCTCTTCACAGACCTCTCTGCATCCACGCTGTCCAAACGAAGTGTCCGTAGTGTGCCATTGTCCCTAGTATCTCAGTGTTTCCAAGTCTCCCAAAGTCCCCTAGTATCCCAGTGACTCAGTGTCCCAATGTCTCCCAGTGTCCCCATGTCTCCTAGTGTTTCAGTGTCCCCTAGTATAAAAGAAAAAATCTCAGGCACTCACTGTGATAGATTTAAGCAGGTTTATTGGACACCGCAACGTTTCGACCTGTACCCAAGTCTTTATCAAGTCTCCAGTGTCCCCTATGTATCACAGTGTCCCCTATGTATCAGAGTGTCTCAGTGCCCCATGTCTCTCAGTGCCCCATGTCTCCCAGTGTCCCTGGTGTCTCCCAGTGGTTGTCCGTAGTGTCTCAGTGTCCCCTAGTCTCTCAGAATCCCCTAGTCTCCCAGTGTCCCCATTTCTCACAGTGCCCCCAAGTGCCTCAGTGTCCCCTAGTATAAAATAAAACAAATCTCAGGCATTCACGGTGATAGATTTAAGCAGGTTTATTGGACAGCGCAATGTTTTGACCTATACCCAGGTCTTTATCAAGTCTCCAGTGTCCCCTATGTATCACAGGGTCTCAGTGTCCCATGTCTCCCAGTGTCCCCTCATTTCTCAAAGCCACCCAGTGTCCCCATGTCTCCCAGTGTCCCCAAGAGTCTCAGTGTCCCTAGGTCTCCCAGTGTTCCCTAGTATCTCGGTGTCCCCATGTCTCCCAGTGTCCCAATGTCTCTCAATGTCCCCTAGTGTAATGAATGGCTGGATAGCACAGTGGCAAAAGAGCAGGATTCAAGAAACCAAAGTCCAGGGTTCAAATCCCCTGCTGGGCACTCTTGGGGTGACCTCGTCTGGCAGACTAGATGTCGCGGTGAGAACCGTGACAATACCCTTTATACCAGGAAGTATTACTTTACTGAGAGGGTAGTGGATGCATGGAATAGCCTTCCAGCTGAAGTGGTAGAGGTTAACACAGTAAAGGAGTTTAAGCATGCGTGGGATAGGCTATCCTAACTATAAGATAAGGCCAGAGACTAATGAAAGTATTTAGAAAATTGGGCAGACTAGATGGGCCGAATGGTTCTTATCTGCTGTCACATTCTATGTTTTTATGTTTCTATGTAGTGTCCTAGTGACATGGGGACACTGGGAGTTCTTATCTGGAGTTCTTATCTGTTCTTATTCTATGTTTCTCTGTTTCTATGTAGTGACATGGGGACACTGGGAGACATAGGGACACAGACACTAAGGGACTGGGAGACATGGGGACACAGACATGCCCCCTTTCTGTGTATGTTCGCCCCTTTCGGCAGTTCTGGTTATGTAATTTGTGTCAGTGGCCCACCCTTTTACCCCATCCATAGTGGTCTGGGTGCCTATAGTGTCCCTTTAAATAGTTTACTGGTAGCATGTTTCAAGATTCTTTGCATGATTATTTGTTTAATGTTATCTATATCATAATTTACTTGTTTGATGTTCATTAGTATACTATTGAATTATTTTTTTGTCCAGTGGTGTTCTGATTTTTTTAATGTATCTGTATAGCAGGGAATAACAGGGGGCGGGGCCGAACCAGCAAGCAGGGAAGCTCTGCAAGGGCTCCTGCTCAGCGGGCACAAAAACTGCAATTAAATCGGGCTGAAGTGCCTCTAACCTCCGGCAAATAGGCCCACTGGACAGGGAAGATCAGCTCAAACCCAGCAATACTGAACTTGCCACCCGGGGTAACCGGGCACCGCAACAGCAGCATGGGGCCTACTGCAGGAGGCAGCGGAGAAAGGCGTCCGCTTTCCCGCCAGCAGCACACAGCCATACACGAGCCTGGAACACTCCCTCCCCCGCTATGGACCGGTGGGGGACATCCCGGTCCCTGCCCGATGGAGGACCTCACGCCCGGCACCCTCCGACTACGCCCGCGACCTCACCAAGCAAGGCGGGTGTGGGGGCCCCCAATATGGCGGACACACGAGATTCAGCCCCACGAAAAGCACACAAACCTGCCTGGACAGACACTATACACTGGGCCCCACCTGGAGAGCAGGCTCATGCACGACCAAGGGGGCAAACTACAAGCACAGGCCTGCAGAACCACAGCCATTCCAATATGGAGGAGGAAGCATGGCTCCCATACTCCAGGGACATACATAAGCCCCCTACATCCAGCTACCGCTCGGGTCGAACCAGGCGGCCATGAAAGGCACAGGGCTCCTCCTCAGGCTGGACACTGGCAACGCCACGGAAAAACCGGCAGACACCACCTGGAGCAGTAATGATCCGTGACCCACTAGCTGACCCCTGCTATTGCGGAACTGTGGACCTGACACAGAGAACGCGGGCCTGGTGTGCCCCCCACATACTGCTAACTGGACATGACCACATAAGCACCAAGGGCTGGCGATGCTCCCTCCTTCGGGAAGAAAGACTCAGGTTTCTCAGGTTTGGCGGGTTGCAATTAGTGGGCATCGGTTAAGCCGCCTCAGGCTATGGCTGCACGACATTTACTTTACAGCTTATCCTTACCGACCTGTTTGCCCGACACATGGCCTAGAGTTACCCATTGAAACCGGCAATTAGCCTCCAAGTCAGCCGACCTGCACAAATGTATTGTATAACGTGTTATTTAGCACCATTAGTCCCTAGCATCATGAGGGCTATCCCGGGTCACCGTAAATTTAAGTACCCAGCGGCAACCAAGCATCAGACCTCACCTAGCTAGCTTATTTTGTTAGTTACCTATTCTAATTAATTAACAATCTTCATGTCTGTAGTTCTTACACTTGAACCTCCTGCCTTGTTTTTCAAGCAGATGTGTATACTCCAGCATTCAATATACTGCAGTAGTCTCCTGCAAAGTAAACCTAACCCACACACATACTAAACTACTGTGCAGTTACTCTCTGCTAATGTTAAATGTTTTATTGAGCTTATTAATACTTAAAAATGTGCACACACTCATGCCACTGTTAAGCCTGTATGACTATAAATGTACGCTGTTGTGGCGTTTGTCAATGACATGTATCTACCTGCAAAATAAAGAATATAAAAAATATATATATATATAAAACAATATATCTATCAATCGTTTTCATTTATTTAACATACCTTAATAAGATGTTTCATATTCCCATTCATTAAATTAATTTGAGTAAATCTCAGTAAGAACAGACACGTGTCACAAATTGGAACTGCATTGCAATTCTCATATTACACGTTTCCAAATGTTACATTCAATGCAATATGATTTCATTCATGTAATTCCACATTATTTGCTTTCTATTAATTAAGCCACATAACCTTAATTGTATATTATAATGCATTAAGTTATCATTTAATTTACGTTTAATCGAGAAATAACCTCTTACGTGATTCACATATACTGAATATTCAAATACAATAGAAAGATATGTATTGCTTAGGAAGTAGCATGTTTTTATCAAGTGTTCAATAATGCCCTGTTTCCACTGAGTGGTACGGTTCAGGTTGGTATGGTCTAGTACGCTATTTTAAGTGTTTCCATTATGAAAGTGGCCCATACAACTGAACCAAAGTGCACCATTCCTGGGCTCCCTTCAAATGTAGGTCCATAGGAAATGGTACGGTACGGTTAGGGCGGAGCTACTGACGTCACACTCTACAACCCATTGAATGGCGGACAGGAAAATGTCAATGCTCACGACAAATGACACCAGGCATTTGGTCCAGGGGCGTACCTAGAGCATGTGGCACCCAGGACGGGTCTCGAGTTTGGCACCCCCCTCCAAAATGTTTTTTTTTTTTTTTTAAACACCAACTAAATTTTTCAAATGTGTTCTTTTTTTTTTTTTTTTACATTTTTAAAAAAAAATGTATTGCCCAAATTTGTAAACTTTTTTAAACCCCTGCCCCCTTCCACAAAATCCCAATCTCACATACAGTTACAGGAAGACAGTCACACGCACACAGTCCCATGCAGACAGTCACACATATAGTTACAGGCAGTCATACACACAGTTACAGGTAGAGAGTTACACACACACACAGTCAGTTACAAGCAGTAACACAAAGTCGCGCACATTGTTACAGGCAGACAGTAACATATACAGTCACACAGACTGTCACAGGCAAGCAGTCATACACATTGCTACAGTCACAAACACACAGTTACAGGCATCATCACACAGTCACAGGCAGACAGTCACACACACACAGTTACAGACAGTCACACACAGTTATAGGCAGACAGTTACACACACACACACACACAGTCAGTTACAGGTAGTCACGCACACAGTTATATGCAGACAACCACACACACACAAACAGTCACAGGCACACAGTCACAGGCAGACTGTCACACACAGTCACAGTCAGGTACACACAGTCACATGCAGTCACACACACACAGTTACAGGCATGCAGTCACACACACACATACACACAGTTACAGACATGCAGTCACACACACACGCACACACAGTTATAGGCAGACAGTTACACGCATACACACAGTTACAGGAAAACAGATACACACACACAGAGTTACAGGCAGACAGTTACACACACACACACACACACACAGTTACAGGCAGGCCGTTACACACACAGACACTCACAGTTACAGGCGAAGCATTACACACACACACACATACACACATACACACAGTAGTTACAGGTAGTTACACACACACATTTGCAGGCAGGCAGTTACACAAACACAGTTACAGGCAGACAGTTACACACACACACACACACACAGTTACAGGCAGACAATTACACACACACACATACACTCTTACATACAGACAGTGTGGGCTGGAGGAGTGGATTCACTGAAGTCCTTCCCTGGAGCCTGTTAGGTGGAGGAGTAGGGATTTCTTCTTGCTACACCTCCATGTGCAGCAGCGGGTAAGGGCTGTGTTAAGCCCCGCCCCCACTGTCAATTTGGCTCTGCCCCAAATGTTCACAGCTCTGCCCCCTCCTTCCCTCCGTGCAGCCAGTTCATGGTAATTTATAGTCTCTGCGTGTGAGCTGTGCGGAACTCCAGCTGCCATGGGGCGTAGCTCACACATCCCCCTTTGGCCCTCACACCAGGGTCATGGCACCCCCCTACCTGGTGGCACCTGGGGCGGACTGCCCCCTCCGCCCCCTCCGTACAGTGGAAACGAGACATAAGTGTGTTTCATTTTTGCATGCATCTGAATTGTTAAAATGTCATTTAATTCAAGGTAGATAAATGCAGGCATTAGATTGAATGAACAATAAAGATAACTAATCAGTGCAATTTCTTCCACTATGTCAGGATATACTATGATTTAACACACTGTGTCTTAGTAAATCTCTATATTCTTTAGAAATATAAGTATTACCGGGCCTTAGAGTGACCGGACTTAATGTAAATATAGAATGTTCAAAAATAAGCCAAGGTCAGGGATACAGAATGAGACAGGAGTAAGTAGACAGGCCAATAGATCGAGAATTGGTATTCTCTGAGATATTACCTGTCCCACGCGCTACAGTGAAAAGGCAGCGGGAGATTAGAGAGGTCAATGCGTGGCTGAAGTCTTAGTGCAGGAAGGAGGGTTTTGGGTTCTTAGAACACTGGACCAACTTTGCGCTTGGGTACAACCTTTATAGTAGTGATAGGCTGAACCTAAACGGGAGAGGGTCTGCAGTGATAGAAGGATGGCTAGAAGGTTGGAGGAGATTTTAAACAAGGGGGGGAGGGTCATAGCAATCTACAAAATGGAGATAGGACAGAAAGGAAATGGGCTTTAGCTCAGTATAAGGGGGGTGGAGATGGGGGGAGGGGCAGACTCAGAACAGAGAAGGTATGTAATGTTGATAATTCACGAAAAAAAGTGCAAGTTACTCATGATATTAAATGTATGCTTACTAATGCAAGGAGCCTAAATAACAAAATGGGGAAACTTGAGGCAATAGCATACACTAAACAATATGACATAATAGGCATAACTGAAACATGGTGGGATGAGACACATGACTGGGCAGTTAACTTAAATGGGTACATGTTATTTAGGAAGGATAGGAAAAACAAGAAGGGTGGTGGGTATGTTTGTATGCCAACTATGAGTTAAAGCCAAATCTTAAGCAAGTGGAATGTGATGAGGAAAATGTGGAAGCAGAAGCTTTATGGGTAAATATCTGCTTGGGGCTGTAGCGTTACTTACCTTATCCGGAGGCCAGCTGCGGTCCTCTCTTCAAGCCGCGCGCGGTCCTGCGGCTCATCCGACTCTTCTAACAGGAAGGCGGGCAGTGACCGCGAGATGCGGTCACGTGTCCCGCCTGAATCTAAGAGCGCGCCACGAGTCTCGGGCGCGCTCTTAAAGAGACAGTGTGAGCCTAAATTGCAAAAAGGCTCCCATTGGCCCCTGTCATGCCACTCACCCCATACACTTACCTTTTGGGGGGTGGAAGCGACAGGAGCCAATCACATTAGTTTGGAAGCTACTTATACTTACCCTTTTCCCATAGTTCCTTGCCCTATCGTGGTTTCTGTTTCAGTTCCCTTTAGCGCTTGTTGTGTTCAGTTGTGTTTCTCCGTACTTGACCTTGGCTTTGTATTCTGACTTCGTTTTCGCTTTATCCTTGTCTGTTCTGTTTGCCGGCTTGCTGTTTCCTGTGTACCAGACCCCGGCTAGTCCTCGTTTACGCTGTCTCTTTGTGCCCTTGACCTCGGATCGTTCCTGACTCTGTACTTCTCCTATATACGTCGAGTCCGGCCATTCTAAGGTCTGGTAGACGTATCTCTCCTCTGTGCTGTCTTCTGTTTAGCTGGATCCTGCGTGTAGGGGTATATTCTCGTTACAGGGGCAAAAGAAGGAAAATCAACTATTGGTTGGGATATGTTATAAACCACCTAATGTTAATATTGGCAAGGAACAACAGCTGTTGTTCAAATTAGGAAAGCTGCAATTCTGGGCAACACCTTAATTATTGTAGATTTTAATTACCCGGACATAAATTGGAACAGAGGGACTAGTAGCTCAGCAAAGGGAATTTGGTTTTTGAACTTGTCAAATGACATCTGCATGTCACAACTTGTACAAGCACCAACTAGAAAGGATGCTTGTCTGGACCTGGTTTTAACAAACAATGTTGATCTTTTGACCAATATTCAAGTAGGTGAGCACTTCGAAAATAGTGATCACAATATAGTGTCCTTTGAAATAAACTCAAAAAAAACAAAAGCACATGGGGTATACTAAACATATCATTTTAAAAAGGCCAATTTCTATAAGTTATACCCTTAATGGAATTGAATTAGGGATAACAACACACAACAAGGATTTGGGAATTGTTATAGACAACAATCTATGCAACAATGTGCAATGTCAATCAGCAGTGGCTAAGGCCAGTAAGGTATTGTCATGCATGAAAAAGAGCATTCATTCTCGAGATGAGAATATCATCTTGCCTCTTTATAAATCACTTGTTTTATCACATATTGAATATGCTGTGCAATTTTGGGCACCTTTTCTAAAGAAGGATATTATGGCACTAGAAAAAGTGCAGAGGTGGGCTACAAAATTAATAAAAGGAATGGAACATATCAGCTATGAAGAAAGGTTAACAAATTAAAACCTCTTTAGTTTAGAAAAACGTCGCCTGAGAGGGGATATGATAGCATTATACAAATATATTCGGGGTCAATACAAACCATTGTGTGGAAATCTATTCATAAACCGGACTTTACATAGGACACAAGGTCATGCGTTTAGACTGGAAGAAAGAGGATTTTGTCTAAGGCACAAGAAAGGTTTTTTTTTTTACTGTAAGAACAATAAGGATGTGGAATTCTCTGCCTGAAGAAGTGGTTTTATCAGAGTCCATACAGATGTTGAAACAGCAACTAGATGCATACTTGCAAAAACAGAATATTCAAGGATATAATTCTTCAATTTAGGGTAATAACTGCTTGATCCAAGGATAAATCTAACTGACATTCTGGGGTCAAGAAGATTTTTTTCCTAGCTTGTTGCTAAATTGGAAGTGCTTCAAACTGTTTTTTTTTTTTGCCTTCTTTTGGATCAAAAGCAAAAAACAAATGTGAGGAAGGCTGAACTTGATGGACGCAAGTCTCTTTTCAACTATGTAACTATTTCATGAGAATACAAGAAATAAAAATAGTCAATGAAAAGCCGAGGTCAAAATGCCAAACAGAAATACAAGATAAACACACTCTCTGATTACCAGTAAATGGAAACCATGACAGGGCACTGATAAAAACCTAAAATGGATTTTAACATCCACACTGTGGAGCACTGACCCAGGAAACACCTCTAGTGACTGTCTGTGTGACTGTCGTGTTTTGTTTGCAGCAAAAAGCCTGCAGGGACAGACTATATACTCACAACAACAACTACATTAAGCTGTAGTTGTTCTGGTGACTATAGTGTGACTTTCAGTATAAAGATCGATTATATGAAAGTATAGTTTGAAATATTGTAAAAGAAAGAAACAGTGGGGTCATTTGGAAAATAGAAATAGAAAAGACAACCACGAATACCCTCTTTTTTTATAAAGGTTGGTGAAGATGGAACTAAATCCTTTGTTTAAGGAGGTAACTTTAGTTGACTGGTCTTGGAAAGACAGACCAGATTGATGTTGTTACCTGCATACTGGAAGAATGGTGATCAGCAAAATTTAGTAAGTTGAAGATAACATAATGCATTTTCGACCATTCAGGTGGTTCAGTGGGTGTGATGCGGTGAGCCCTTTCAAATCTTAACATAGAAAACTTGTCAGTGAGTGACCAAATTTAAACAAAAGGGAAGATCAATTCAGAGATTTAATCAGAAATGATTTCTTCTGCTCCTACTTACCAGATTAATTTTATCATGAAGCATCGATTCTTGCAATTTTTGGTAATTCTTTGAGCTTTCTTTGATATTGCCTGGATGCTACTCAACCTAGTTTATTGCTGTTGTGTTGAATTGAATGTGTTCCTATTTAACAATATTTTTAAACTTAGTACTTTAGAGTGAGCTTGAACAAAAGAATTTCAAGGTCTATATAAATAATGATTTTTCAATTTACAACATAATATTTTCTATTCGGCGCTGGAATATTAGTATCTGGTATAAAAGAGGAACATTAAAACTCTGTACTTGAAAATGACCTTACCCAGGCTGGTTTTGAATGCTGGAAAATAAAAGAGACACAGAATGAACCTTCTGCTCAGCCTTCTGTGACTGCTTTCAATTAAGCCAGACAAGCTCTCTATTACTATAGAGACAATACAAAGAGGAAAAATGTTTAAAGTGGATTTAGAGGACTCTAGTTTTAGATCACGAGGCTTACCTGTACTTTGTGCACTTACTTTGGTCAACTTTAATTTTAATGAAAGAAAATTGCCGGTATAAGTCCTTAGCAAGTAAGGAAACAAATATTTTAGTTTAGTGTGTATGTGAATTACAGTTGGGTGCTGATTAAGGTTATGCATCTGTTACCTCTTAAAGGTCCTTTTCATAAAAAAAAAGGTTTATTTATTACATTCCTAAATTAAATGACCAACTTTTTTCATTTAAAAAAAAAAAAGTAATTGCACATCTTTAGAATGAATTTTCCTAAAATTCCATTCATGCTTTACTTAGGGTTGACTATGTTCTTATTATTTTACAATTTTAAAATGTTTTTTCGCAAAGTATTTTGGTTTCTGTGCATGGTTATTTCTAGTGAGCAAGAAGCCACAAGTATACAAAAGGAAATAATTAACAAAAAAATATTATCAGCTGCAAGGTTTAGTTTGGAATACACTCAAATATCAATGATTATATTACATACTGTGCTTAAACAGTTTACACTACCATATTCTGATTCGATGATCTCATTACTGCAATAATTGTCCAGCATATCTTGATGGTAGCTAGTGATTTTTTTTTCATATACTATACAATATATATTTTTCCATCAAGGAATTAAAAACTACAGTATAGCACACACTTGTTTATGTACTAGTTATGCTGTTAATATTACATTTCTGGAGAGAATCAATCTCAAAACTCGTGCCATTTTCAACGAATTACCCAGTAAGATAGTAAAAAAATAATTTTGCTGAAACACTCTCTGAATGGTCCACGTGTCTTTCACAGTATAAGCATGTCTAAAGATGTGCACTGTGCTGCCCAATGACAGTTCCTGGTGTCCCTGGATGCACAGTCATTCTGTATATGCTATGAGAGAGGATATGAGCCACACCTGATTATTGTATCAACTATTGCATTTCCTTCCTCTGACAAAAAAGTGAAATCCTACCTTGGGGCTGGAAGGAAATTGATCCATTAAATATTACTTTTATATTCCCTTCTGATGTGCGATTGATGAATATAAAGCATTAACATCCAAACCCAACCATATGTAATTTCTTTTCTGGAAAACAACTTACAGGTGGTTGGGTTTGAATGTTAGTGCTTTATATTCATCAATCCCACATTGTAAGGGAATCCGAATGATAGAAAGTCTTTCGTTTTTGTTAACTCGTGATTTTTTTCAAGTTGATGGGGTTTGATATCTCTAAAAGCATGGCGCAACAATTGGAAGTAATTTTGTGTTCTCATATGCAAATATCTATATGGTTATGTGGGAACTTTGCTACGCCTTTGGCAATGCCATTCTCTATTTAGCATTGTATGTTATGGAAGATACATTGATGATCTCCTTCTAATCTGGTATGGTGATGAGAAATCTTGCTCAGATTTTGGATAATGAAGAATGGAATCTAACATTCACAAAAAATATCAATAATTCTGAGACAAATGTTTTGAGTTTACAGCTGCAGGGTGACCCAAAGAAAGAGGTTGTCATTAACTCTGGTTACAGAAAAAGAACAGCAGGCAATACATTTTTAAATGCAGATAGAAGCCACCCTTCGTATACTTTTATTTTCTTCCAAATATCAATTTTATTGTGAATGTCAGATGGAGATGATACATAATGTACAATATCATTCTTCGAAAAAATGTCAATAATGAGCAATTATACAGTTGACATAACAAAGGTAATAGGGTACATCTACATTTTTTTCTTTTCATAGGTAACAAAACAAAAAAAAAAACCAGAAGAAAAGTAATGTAACAAAAAGTAGGCAATGTTTACGTCCAGTTCCCTTAGATAGATAATATACAGTTTGTATGATAAGTACTGTAGTTATATCTGGTTAGGGTTTGTCATTTAGTAACATGTGAATAGGTAAGACAGCGTGTCCGCTAAAGATCTAACTTTGTATGTTGTCAGTTTCAGCTTTTGGAAGTGATTGACTAGACTTGGTGTATCTAAACAAAAATAGAAAAACTAAAGTAACTGAATTAACTGGACGCTGGTTTATTCCACCATCCTCCCAATTTCAAGGATGCTTCTAGTTTTGGCTACCATAAATGTTTAACGAGGTGTTATTTGTAAAGGGTCTCGACCCGTCAACCACCTTTGCCGAGAACCATGTAGTGTATTCCAGGGTATTTCTCACTTTGGTTTTAAAAGAATCATCCAATGTAAGTATATGCGATCTCCAGGTCAGGATACATTTCCTGGCAAGTTCTTTGTTGGTTAGTGTCACCAACCAATCCGTTTTTTGCTAGCATTTCGGTTCTGGTCTCCCCTTATAGGTGGAATCAGTCTGTTGTGCAGTGGTATAGGTCACTTTGTAATGTCACAAGTGAGCAATAACTATTTTGAGACCTGAGCAAGGATTTACCAAATGGCAAGCTATTGAGTTGCTCTAAGCTTTTCTCCATTTTTAGAGTTATTATATTCTCGTTTTTTGTGAAAGATGAAAATATTAACTATGATACTAATAAGTCACTTTACTCTACTATATATTGACATTTGCTTAAATCTGACAAGTTGTCAAGTTTGCAAGTAATACATGTATTCTTGAGACAGAAAAAAGTGTGGCATCTCTGGCATAAGCTGATTGACCTATGTTCAGTATTGTTTAACTATTATGTCAGTACAAGCCTGTATGTATAAAGCTGCATTGCAAAAATAAAGAATGTTACAAAAAAAAAAAAAAAAAAAATACGTTTGCCAAACTAAACATAATATAATAAAAAGAAGGATGTATTAGAATGGAACCTGCAAAACAAACCTTAGTATCTAAGTATTTTTGCTCGTATGTAGGAAAAATTTGGCATTTTTACATTTCAAGACATACAGAAATGTAGCTTAGGACCAAGAGGAGACAACCTACACATTTTTTTATAAATGAATTAAATTAAATATATGTATATTATCCTTATATTTGGCATTTTGGCATATTGGGCATATGTTTTTCACTGGGACCCTATGGGATGTTAGGTCATTTTGAATTAATTTTTTTTACGTAATCATTTATGGTAATAATGGATTTTAAATATACAGAAATTCCAATTTATAGTTCAAAAACATAATACCTAAAAATACATGAATGATTCAAAAGGAAAAAAATATATATATAAACATTTTATAACTGTTTGAGATTTAATGCAGTAAGTAGTTACATCAAAAATTGCAATGAAAGTAGTAAAAGCATAGGCGTGCGCACGGGGTGTGCCGGGTGTGCCTGGGCACACCCTAATCCCTGCGGCACGCCTATGTATTGAGACCGGCAGGGGAGATCTCAGGATCTCCCCTGCCGGCTCATGCAGAGCCGGCGCTATCCGAGCGCCGGCTCTGCTTTCAGCCTCCCCTCACCGGCTCACAGGCAGCGAGGGAGGCAGGAGAGGACTGGCGGAGCTCTTGCCAGCAGCTCCGCCGGGTTCCTCTCGCGAGATCTGAGCGGCAACACTCAGATCTCGCGTGAGTGAACTCTAGCCCTGTGGGGCTAGAGTTCACTCTCCACTGGACTACCAGGGATGGATGGCAGCCGCAGGATCCCCCCTCCCAGGCATAAGGTAAGAAGGGAGGGGGGATAACTGATCTGCCCCCACCTCCACTGGACCACCAGGGAAGGCAGCAAGGAAAGATCCCCCCTCCCTACATAAAGTAAGAAGGGAGGGGGGATATTAAGTAATGTACCGGCACCTCCACCCCCCACAATCACCCACACACACACATACACAGCACCAACACACATACAGCACCCACACACATACACAGCACACACAGATATACACAGCACCCATAGACATACACAGCACCCACAGACATACACAGCACCCACAGACATACACAGCACCCATAGACATACACAGCACCCACAGACATACACAGCACCCACAGACATACACATCACTCACACACATACACAGCACCAACACACACAGCACTCTCACACTCATTACACAAACAGCACCCTCACAAACACAAACAGGACCCTAACAAACACACACACAGCACTCTACCAGTATCCTCACACACAAACAGCACCCTCACACACAGTACATTTACAGCACCCTCACAAGTGCACACACACACACAAACAGCACCCTGACACACAGTACATTCACAGCACCCTCACAAGCACGCACACACAAACACCCTCACCCACATAGTACACTACCAGCACCCTCACACACACATCGCACTAACAGCACCCTCACACAGCACACATACAGCTTTGTGTGTGTGTTTGTATATATATATATATATCTATCTATATATATATATATATATATCTATATATACACACATATATATATATATATATATATATATATATATACATATATATATATATATACACGCCGCGTGTGCTTGTGCTTTAGGGTGCACACCCTAATGCAATGGGCTGCGTACGCCTATGAGTAAAAGTAAAGTATACTGTAAAACACTCAAATTTATAATGTTCTCTTAAGAATTTAGAATTATTTGAGAATTGATATTGAGATTGGTAACTTTAAAAACTGCAATAATAAGGAGCAAAAGTGAATTATTTGATATAGTATTTAAGTTTGGTAACATTTGCATACATATGACTTGTGTGGAAGCAAGTGCGATGTTAAACATTTTGGATATTAATAACTTGTATCAAAATGTTCCCGTTAACTTTAAATAATGGATGATTTCAATAGATTATCCATACTTGCATTGTAGTCCACTAATAAACAATAAGCTCCATGCATAAATATGATATGGGAATGTTGCTAGGAAAGTTACAAATGTATACACATTAGCTTTGTTTTATCATGATGTTAAAATGTTGAAAACACCATGTATTTAGTGGATACTTATGATCTTCAAGCAATTATTTTTTTATTATGATTGTGATTATCTTGTTACTTCTAGGTGCAACCCTCATTATCTTTTCACTCTGGTAGCAGCCAATAGTGATGTACCGAACTGTCCGCCGGCGAACAGTTCCCGGCGAAATTAGCGTGTTCGCGTTCGCCACGGCGGGCAGACACATGCGCAGTTCGATCCGCCCCCTATTCGTCATCATTGAGCAAACTTTGACCCTGTGCCTCTCGGTCAGCAGACACATTCCAGCCAATCAGCAGCACTCCCTCCCTTCCACACCCTCCAACCTCCCTCCCAGCATCCATTTTCGATTCATTCGGAAGATGCATGCTTAGTGAGAGGAGGGAAAGTTTAGCTGCTGCTGATTAGATAGGGAAATTGATAGCTAGGCTAGGGTATTCAGTGTCCACTACAATCCTGAAGGACTCATCTGATCTCTGCTGTAAGGACAGCACCCCAAAAAGCCCTTTTTAGGGCTATAACATCAGGCTGCTTTTTTTTTTTCCTGTGTAATGTAATTGCAGGTGCCTGCCTGCCAGCTTCTGTGTGAGGTTCACATTGGATACTGTGCCTACTTGCCCAGTGCCACCACTCATATCTGTTTTAACAATTGGTTAAGCTTTAGATTTAAAATAAATATTTTTTTTTCACTGTAATAGAAGAGCAGTTGCCTGCCTGCCAGCTTCTGTGTGAGGTTCACATTGGATACTGTGCCCACTTGCCCAGTGCCACCACTCATATCTGTTTTAACAATTGGTTAAGCTTTAGATTTAAAATAAATAAAAATTTTTCACTGTAATAGAAGAGCAGTTGCCTGCCTGCCAGCTTCTGTGTCAGGTTGGATGCCTTGCCCATTTGCACAGTCAGTGCCACCACTAGTGTTGTCGCGAACCCGGAATTTTCGGTTCGCGAACGGCGAACGCGAACTTCCGCAAATGTTCGCGAACCGGCGAACCGCGCGAACCGCCATTGACTTCAATGGGCAGGCGAATTTTAAAAACAACAGGGACTCTTTCTGGCCACAATAGTGATGGAAAAGTTGTTTCAAGGGGACTAACACCTGGACTGTGGCATGCCAGAGGGGGATCCATGGCAAAACTCCCATGGAAAATTGCACAGTTGATGCAGAGTCTGCTTTTAATCCATAAAGGGCAGAAATCACCTAACATTGACACCTGTCCTCAAAGCCCAGCCCTGATACACACTGACACAGAGCAGAATAGAGACTGTTCCCCCTACATAGGGTCACTTGGCAGATATGGATTGACACCTGTCCTCAAAACCCCTGATACACACTGACACAGAGCAGAATAGGGACTGTTCCCCCTACATAGGGTCACTTGGCAGATATGGATTGACACCTGTCCTCAAAACCCCTGATACACACTGACACAGAGCAGAATAGGGACTGTTCCCCCTACATAGGGTCACTTGGCAGATATGGATTGACACCTGTCCTCAAAACCCCTGATACACACTGACACAGAGCAGAATAGAGACTGTTCCCTGTCCACAGAGACCATGATACACACTGACACAGAGCAGAATAGAGACTGTTCACCGTCCACAGAGACCAAGATACACACTGACACAGAGCAGAATAGGGACTGTTCCCCCTACATAGGGTCACTTGGCAGATATGGATTGACACCTGTCCTCAAAGCCCCTGATACACACTGACTCAGAGCAGAATAACTACATAGGGTCACTTGGCAGATATGGATTGACACCTGTCCTCAAACCCGCTGATACACACTGACACAGAGCAGAATAGGGACTGTTCCCCCTACATAGGGTCACTTGGCAGATATGGATTGACACCTGTCCTCAAAACCCCTGATACACACTGACACAGAGCAGAATAGAGACTGTTCCCTGTCCACAGAGACCATGATACACACTGACACAGAGCAGAATAGAGACTGTTCACCGTCCACAGAGACCATGATACACACTGACACAGAGCAGAATAGAGACTGTTCACCGTCCACAGAGACCATGATACACACTGACACAGAGCAAAATAGGGACTGTTACCCCTACATAGGGTCACTTGGCAGATATGGATTGACACCTGTCCTAAAACCCCTGATACACACTGACACAGAGCAGAATAGAGACTGTTCCCTGTCCACAGAGACCATGATACACACTGACACAGAGCAGAATAGAGACTGTTCACCGTCCACAGAGACCATGATACACACTGACACAGAGCAGAATAGGGACTGTACCCCCTACATAGGGTCACTTGGCAGATATGGATTGACACCTGTCCTCAAAACCCCTGATACACACTGACACAGAGCAGAATAGAGACTGTTCCCTGTCCACAGAGACCATGATACACACTGACACAGAGCAGAATAGGGACTGTTCCCCCTACATAGGGTCACTTGGCAGATATGGATTGACACCTGTCCTCAAAACCCCTGATACACACTGACACAGAGCAGAATAGAGACTGTTCCCTGTCCACAGAGACCATGATACACACTGACACAGAGCAGACTAGAGACTGTTCCCTGTCCACAGAGACCATGATACACACTGACACAGAGCAGAATAGGGACTGTTCACCGTCCACAGAGACAATGATACACACTGACACAGAGCAGAATAGGGACTGTACCCCCTACATAGGGTCACTTGGCAGATATGGATTGACACCTGTCCTCAAAACACCTGATACACACTGACACAGAGCAGAATAGTGACTGTTCCCTGTCCACAGAGACCATGATACACACTGACACAGAGCAGAATAGGGACTGTTCCCCCTACATAGGGTCACTTGGCAGATATGGATTGACACCTGTCCTCAAAACCCCTGATACACACTGACACAGAGCAGAATAGAGACTGTTCCCTGTCCACAGAGACCATGATACACACTGACACAGAGCAGAATAGAGACTGTTCACCGTCCACAGAGACCATGATACACACTGACACAGAGCAGAATAGAGACTGTTCACCGTCCACAGAGACCATGATACACACTGACACAGAGCAGAATAGGGACTGTTACCCCTACATAGGGTCACTTGGCAGATATGGATTGACACCTGTCCTCAAAACCCCTGATACACACTGACACAGAGCAGAATAGAGACTGTTCCCTGTCCACAGAGACCATGATACACACTGACACAGAGCAGAATAGAGACTGTTCACCGTCCACAGAGACCATGATACACACTGACACAGAGCAGAATAGGGACTGTACCCCCTACATAGGGTCACTTGGCAGATATGGATTGACACCTGTCCTCAAAACCCCTGATACACACTGACACAGAGCAGAATAGAGACTGTTCCCTGTCCACAGAGACCATGATACACACTGACACAGAGCAGAATAGGGACTGTTCCCCCTACATAGGGTCACTTGGCAGATATGGATTGACACCTGTCCTCAAAACCCCTGATACACACTGACACAGAGCAGAATAGAGACTGTTCCCTGTCCACAGAGACCATGATACACACTGACACAGAGCAGAATAGAGACTGTTCACCGTCCACAGAGACCATGATACACACTGACACAGAGCAGAATAGAGACTGTTCACCGTCCACAGAGACCATGATACACACTGACACAGAGCAGAATAGGGACTGTTACCCCTACATAGGGTCACTTGGCAGATATGGATTGACACCTGTCCTCAAAACCCCTGATACACACTGACACAGAGCAGAATAGAGACTGTTCCCTGTCCACAGAGACCATGATACACACTGACACAGAGCAGAATAGAGACTGTTCACCGTCCACAGAGACCATGATACACACTGACACAGAGCAGAATAGGGACTGTACCCCCTACATAGGGTCACTTGGCAGATATGGATTGACACCTGTCCTCAAAACCCCTGATACACACTGACACAGAGCAGAATAGAGACTGTTCCCTGTCCACAGAGACCATGATACACACTGACACAGAGCAGAATAGGGACTGTTCCCCCTACATAGGGTCACTTGGCAGATATGGATTGACACATGTCCTCAAAACCACTGATACACACTGACACAGAGCAGAATAGAGACTGTTCCCTGTCCACAGAGACCATGATACACACTGACACAGAGCAGACTAGAGACTGTTCCCTGTCCACAGAGACCATGATACACACTGACACAGAGCAGAATAGGGACTGTTCCCCCTACATAGGGTCACTTGGCAGATATGGATTGACACCTGTCCTCAAAACCCCTGATACACACTGACACAGAGCAGAATAGAGACTGTTCCCTGTCCACAGAGACCATGATACACACTGACACAGAGTGTCCGCGTGAAATAGGGCCATGAGTAATGACGTCACGGGTAGCCTGCTCATAGTATAGCATAGGGTGGAAGAGCTGATAGGACATCTGAAACGTATTGGGATGGAGATGCTTAATTGTTCTCCAAAATGCTTGACACCACCCCATAGTGAATCTCTGCAAACTTTAATACCATCAGAGGAGGAAGAATGTGGCAGCCCACTGGGATTATTCGAAAAATTTCAAATTGATGATTTTCCAGACCCTGGGGTTGACATTAGTCCAGATTTACATCTTGTGACCCATGAGGATGTTCCAGGCACTACTTGTGAAATAAAGACAGATAATAAAGTGAATGATCCTTCTCCTTGGGACTTGCACCCTGTCGTTGAAGGTGGAGTAGGCAATGGCAAGAGCATGCTGTGGGTAGTCAGTGCAAACACTCTCTTCCCGGTGAATATTGAGGAGACTAACTATGATGACGTTATTTGCGTTGAAAGTAATGATGCCAGAGATCTTTTGAAACCATATGGAAGGAACAAATTGGTTAAAAGAAAGGCAAGAGACCACCTGCATATAGACAAGAATACGCATAAGAGAAAGAAGAGAACAGGTGAAAAAGAGAAGCTGCAGACTGCCTATCTGCAAATAGTTGAGTTATGTCCTGAAGATGTCCGTGTTACCACAGTGCAGACTCTGTTTGATACACTACTGAGGAGAGTCAGAGAAACCCCAGATCTTCACGTATTGGATGAGTCGGTGCGTGGAGTTGCAGAGAACGTAGAACAAGAAATATTTAAACTTTTCCTGTGTACTGACAGCAGATATAAGAATAAATACCGGATCCTCCTTTTCAATTTGAAGGACCCTAAAAATCAGATCCTGTTCCGTCGTGTGGTCCTTGGTGAAATCACCCCACAGTGTTTGGTTCTAATGAGTGCAACGTAAATTGGCAATGTGCACTGGAACAGTTCTGCAGAGCACACGCTGAAGGAAGGACTGACAGAGCCGCTTGAAGACAAGTAACTGCTATTCAATCTATAACAGTGAAAAACAAATTTTGGTTTTAAAAGCACGCTATAGAGACACCAAATATGATTGGCAACTGTCAAAGCACGCTGGAACAGGTCTACAGAGCACACGCTGAAGTAGGCCTGACACCGAGATGCTTGCAGACAACTAACTGATCTTCTATTACAGTGAAAAAAAATGATTTCTTTAAAATGTAAAGCTTAACCAATTGTTAAAACAGATATGAGTGGTGGCACTGGGCAAGTAGGCACAGTATCCAATATGAACCTCACACAGAAGCTGGCAGGCAGGCAACTGCTCTTCTATTACAGTGGAAACAAAATGTTGGTTGTAAAAGCACGCTATAGAGACACAAGATATGAGTGGCAACTGTCAAAGCACGCTGGCACAGGTCTGCAGAGCACACGCTGAAGTAGGCCTGACACCCAGACGCTTGCAGACAACTAACTGCTCTTCTATTACAGTGAAAAAAAAATATTTATTTTAAATGTAAAGCTTAACCAATTGTTAAAACAGATATGAGTGGTGGCACTGGGCAAGCAGGCACAGTATCCAATGTGAACCTCACACAATAGCTGGCAGGCAGGCAACTGCTCTTCTATTACAGTGGAAACAAAATTTTGGTTGTAAAAGCACGCTATAGAGACACCAGATATGAGTGGCAACTGTCAAAGTACGCTGGCAGGGGTGTGCAGGGCACACGCTGAAGGAAGGCCTGACAGAGCCGCTTGAAGGACACTGACTGTCTGCTATTAGCTTACACTGGAAACCTTTTTTCTTTGTAAAAGCACGCTAAAGAGACACCAGATATGATTGGCAACTGTCAAAGCACGCTGGCACAGGTCTGCAGAGCACACGCTGAAGTAGGCCTGACACGCAGACGCTTGCAGACAACTAACTGCTCTTCTATTACAGTGAAAAAAAAATATTTATTTTAAATGTAAAGCTTAACCAATTGTTAAAACAGATATGAGTGGTGGCACTGGGCAAGTAGGCACAGTATCCAATGTGAACCTCACACAGAAGCTGGCAGGCAGGCAACTGCTCTTCTATTACAGTGGAAACAAAATGTTGGTTGTAAAAGCACGCTATAGAGACACAAGATATGAGTGGCAACTGTCAAAGCACGCTGGCACAGGTCTGCAGAGCACACGCTGAAGTAGGCCTGACACCCAGACGCTTGCAGACAACTAACTGCTCTTCTATTACAGTGAAAAAAAAATATTTATTTTAAATGTAAAGCTTAACCAATTGTTAAAACAGATATGAGTGGTGGCACTGGGCAAGCAGGCACAGTATCCAATGTGAACCTCACACAGAAGCTGGCAGGCAGGCAACTGCTCTTCTATTACAGTGGAAACAAAATTTTGGTTGTAAAAGCACGCTATAGACACCAGATATGAGTGGCAACTGTCAAAGTACGCTGGCAGGGGTGTGCAGGGCACACGCTGAAGGAAGGCCTGACAGAGCCGCTTGAAGGACACTGACTGTCTGCTATTAGCTTACACTGGAAACCTTTTTTCTTTGTAAAAGCACGCTAAAGAGACACCAGATATGATTGGCAACTGTCAAAGCATGCTGGCACAGGTCTGCAGAGCACACGCTGAAGTAGGCCTGACACCCAGACGCTTGCAGACAACTAACTGCTCTTCTATTACAGTGAAAAAAAAATATTTATTTTAAATGTAAAGCTTAACCAATTGTTAAAACAGATATGAGTGGTGGCACTGGGCAAGTAGGCACAGTATCCAATGTAAACCTCACACAGAAGCTGGCAGGCAGGCAACTGCTCTTCTATTACAGTGGAAACAAAATTTTGGTTGTAAAAGCACGCTATAGAGACACAAGATATGAGTGGCAACTGTCAAAGCACGCTGGCACAGGTCTGCAGAGCACACGCTGAAGTAGGCCTGACACCCAGACGCTTGCAGACAACTAACTGCTCTTCTATTACAGTGAAAAAAAAATATTTATTTTAAATGTAAAGCTTAACCAATTGTTAAAACAGATATGAGTGGTGGCACTGGGCAAGTAGGCACAGTATCCAATGTGAACCTCACACAGAAGCTGGCAGGCAGGCAACTGCTCTTCTATTACAGTGGAAACAAAATTTTGGTTGTAAACGCACGCTATAGAGACACCAGATATGAGTGGCAACTGTCAAAGTACGCTGGCAGGGTTGTGCAGGGCACACGCTGAAGGAAGGCCTGACAGAGCCGCTTGAAGGACACTGACTGTCTACTATTAGCTTACACTGGAAACCTTTTTTCTTTGTAAAAGCACGCTAAAGAGACACCAGATATGATTGGCAACTGTCAAAGCACGCTGGCACAGGTCTGCAGAGCACACGCTGAAGTAGGCCTGACACCCAGACGCTTGCAGACAACTAACTGCTCTTCTATTACAGTGAAAAAAAAATATTTATTTTAAATGTAAAGCTTAACCAATTGTTAAAACAGATATGAGTGGTGGCACTGGGCAAGTAGGCACAGTATCCAATGTGAACCTCACACAGAAGCTGGCAGGCAGGCAACTGCTCTTCTATTACAGTGGAAACAAAATTTTGGTTGTAAACGCACGCTATAGAGACACCAGATATGAGTGGCAACTGTCAAAGTACGCTGGCAGGGTTGTGCAGGGCACACGCTGAAGGAAGGCCTGACAGAGCCGCTTGAAGGACACTGACTGTCTACTATTAGCTTACACTGGAAACCTTTTTTCTTTGTAAAAGCACGCTAAAGAGACACCAGATATGATTGGCAACTGTCAAAGCACGCTGGCACAGGTCTACAGAGCACACGCTGAAGTAGGCCTGACACCCAGATGCTTGCAGACAACTAACTGATCTTCTATTACAGTGAAAAAAAATGATTTCTTTAAAATCTAAAGCTTAAGCTATTGTTAAAACAGATATGAGTGGTGGCACTGACTGTGCAAATGGGCAAGGCATCCAACCTGACACAGAAGCTGGCAGGCAGGCAACTGCTCTTCTATTACAGTGAAATTTTTTTATTTATTTTAAATCTAAAGCTTAACCAATTGTTAAAACAGATATGAGTGGTGGCACTGGGCAAGTGGGCACAGTATCCAATGTGAACCTCACACAGAAGCTGGCAGGCAGGCAACTGCTCTTCTATTACAGTGAAAAAAAAATATTTTAAATGTAAAGCTTAACCTATTGTTAAAACAGATATGAGTGGTGGCACTGGGCAAGTAGGCACAGTATCCAATGTGAACCTCACACAGAAGCTCGCAGGCAGGCACCTGCAATTACATTACACAGGAAAAAAAAAAAAAAAAGCAGCCTGATGTTATAGCCCTAAAAAGGGCTTTTTGGGGTGCTGTCCTTACAGCAGAGATCAGATGAGTCCTTCAGGATTGTAGTGGACACTGAATACCCTAGCCTAGCTATCAATTTCCCTATCTAATCAGCAGCAGCTAAACTTTCCCTCCTCTCACTAAGCATGCATCTTCCGAATGAATCGAAAATGGATGCTGGGAGGGAGGTTGGAGGGTGTGGAAGGGAGGGAGTGCTGCTGATTGGCTGGAATGTGTCTGCTGACCGAGAGGCACAGGGTCAAAGTTTGCCCAATGATGACGAATAGGGGGCGGATCGAACTGCGCATGTGTCCGCCCGCCGCGGCGAACGCGAACACGCTAATTTCGCCAGGAACTGTTCGCCGGCGGACAGTTCGGTACATCACTAGCCACCACTCTTATCTGTTTTAACAATTGGTTAAGCTTTAGATTTTAAATAAATATTTTTTTTCACTGTAATAGAAGAGCAGTTGCCTGCCTGCCAGCTTCTGTGTGAGGTTCACATTGGATACTGTGCCCACTAGCCCAGTGCCACCAATTGGTTAAGCTTTAGATTTAAAATAAATAATTTTTTTTCACTGTAATAGAAGAGCAGTTGCCTGCCTGCCAGCTTCTGTGTCAGGTTGGATGCCTTGCCCATTTGCACAGTCAGTGCCACCACTCATACTCATTTGCACAGTCAGTGCCGTACTTTGACAGTTGCCACTCATATCTGGTGTCTCTATAGTGTGCTTTTACAACTAAAATTTTGTTTCCACTGTAATAGAAGAGCAGTTGCCTGCCTGCCAGCTTCTGTGTGAGGTTCACATTGGATACTGTGCCTACTTGCCCAGTGCCACCACTCATATATGTTTTAACAATTGGTTAAGCTTTACATTTAAAATAAATATTTTTTTTTCACTGTAATAGAAGAGCAGTTAGTTGTCTGCAAGCGTCTGGGTGTCAGGCCTACTTCAGCGTGTGCTCTGCAGACCTGTGTCAGCGTGCTTTGACAGTTGCCACTCATATCTTGTGTCTCTATAGCGTGCTTTTACAACCAAAATGTTGTTTCCACTGTAATAGAAGAGCAGTTGCCTGCCTGCCAGCTTCTGTGTGAGGTTCACATTGGATACTGTGCCTACTTGCCCAGTGCCACCACTCATATCTGTTTTAACAATTGGTTAAGCTTTACATTTAAAATAAATATTTTTTTTTCACTGTAATAGAAGAGCAGTTAGTTGTCTGCAAGCGTCTGGGTGTCAGGCCTACTTCAGCGTGTGCTCTGCAGACCTGTGCCAGCGTGCTTTGACAGTTGCCACTCATATCTTGTGTCTCTATAGCGTGCTTTTACAACCAAAATTTTGTTTCCACTGTAATAGAAGAGCAGTTGCCTGCCTGCCAGCTTCTGTGTGAGGTTCACATTGGATACTGTGCCTACTTGCCCAGTGCCACCACTCATATCTGTTTTAACAATTGGTTAAGCTTTACATTTAAAATAAATATTTTTTTTTCACTGTAATAGAAGAGCAGTTAGTTGTCTGCAAGCGTCTGGGTGTCAGGCCTACTTCAGCGTGTGCTCTGCAGACCTGTGTCAGCGTGCTTTGACAGTTGCCACTCATATCTTGTGTCTCTATAGCGTGCTTTTACAACCAAAATTTTGTTTCCACTGTAATAGAAGAGCAGTTGCCTGCCTGCCAACTTCTGTGTGAGGTTCACATTGGATACTGTGCCTACTTGCCCAGTGCCACCACTCATATCTGTTTTAACAATTGGTTAAGCTTTACATTTAAAATAAATATTTTTTTTTCACTGTAATAGAAGAGCAGTTAGTTGTCTGCAAGCGTCTGGGTGTCAGGCCTACTTCAGCGTGTGCTCTGCAGACCTGTGCCAGCGTGCTTTGACAGTTGCCACTCATATCTTGTGTCTCTATAGCGTGCTTTTACAACCAAAATTTTGTTTCCACTGTAATAGAAGAGCAGTTGCCTGCCTGCCAGCTTCTGTGTGAGGTTCACATTGGATACTGTGCCTACTTGCCCAGTGCCACCACTCATATCTGTTTTAACAATTGGTTAAGCTTTACATTTAAAATAAATAATTTGTTTTCACTGTAATAGAAGAGCAGTTGCCTGCCTGCCAGCTTCTGTGTCAGGTTGGATGCCTTGCCCATTTGCACAGTCAGTGCCACCACTCATATCTGTTTTAACAATAGCTTAAGCTTTAGATTTTAAAGAAATCATTTTTTTTCACTGTAATAGAAGATCAGTTAGTTGTCTGCAAGCGTCTGGGTGTCAGGCCTACTTCAGCGTGTGCTCTGTAGACCTGTTCCAGCGTGCTTTGACAGTTGCCAATCATATTTGTTGTCTCTATAGCGTGCTTTTAAAACCAAAATTTGTTTTTCACTGTTATAGATTGAATAGCAGTTACTTGTCTTCAAGCGGCTCTGTCAGTCCTTCCTTCAGCGTGTGCTCTGCAGAACTGTTCCAGTGCACATTGCCAATCATTTCTGGTCTCACAGTAGCTTGCACGCATAGTACCACTAATCCCCAAAAAAATGACAGGCAGAGGCAGGCCACCCCGCAGGGGCCGTCGTGGTCGTGGTGCTGTGATTCCCCTTTGCCCTAGAATAATGCCCAGTTTTCAGAAGCCACGTACCCTGAACTTGAAAAGTTCTGAGGACTTAGTTGACTGGCTAACACAGGACACCCAATCTTGTACAGCCTCCGCTCGGAACCTTGACGCACCATCCTCCTCCAGCTTAGCTTCAGGCACCTCTCAAGATAGCACTCACCCGCCTGCCGCCACCACCAAAACTAGCACCACAGCCGCTTTACTTGGTATGTCAGAGGAGTTATTCACACACCCGTTTGAAGAAATGAGTGATGCGCAACCATTATTGCTAGAGGATGTAGATAACAGGGATATGTCTCAGGCAGGCAGCATTAAACACATGGAGGTACGGTGTGATGATGATGATGTTGTACCCGCTGCTGCTTCCTTTTCTGAGTTGTCAGATACAAGCGAAGCGGTTGATGATGACGATGCGTCCATGGATGTCACGTGGGTGCCCGCTCGGCAAGAAGAAGAACAGGGCGAAAGTTCAGATGGGGAGACAGAGAGGAGGAGGAGATGAGTTGGAAGCAGGGGGGGGTCATCGCAAGGAGCTAGTGGCACAGTCAGACAGCATGCATCGGCACCCGGGGTCAGCCCGACAGCACGCCAATCAACGCATGATGTGTCCACCACCAGAATGCCGTCATTGCAGAGCTCAGCAGTGTGGCATTTTTTTTGTGTGTCTGCCTCTGACAACAGCGATGCCATTTGCAACCTGTGCCAAAGGAAACTGAGTCGTGGGAGGTCCAACACCCACCTAGGTATAACTGCTTTGCGTAGGCACATGATCTCACATCAGAAACGCCTATGGGATCAACACATGAGTACAAGCAGCACGCCTACTCTAAGCCGCCATCCTCCTCCTGGTCCAGCATCTTCAGCCACGTCAACCACTGCTGTCCTTCTTGCCCCCTCTCAACCATCCGCCACTCCGTCTCCCGCCTTGAGCAGTTCCCGCTCATCTGCCCACAGTCATGTGTCTGTCAAGGACATGTTTGAGCGTAAGAAGCCAATGTCACCAAGTCACACCCTTGCCCAGCGTCTGACAGCTGGCTTGTCCGAACTATTAGCCCGCCAGCTTTTACCATACAATCTGGTTGAGTCTGAGGCGTTCAAAAAATTTGTAGCTATTGGGACACCGCAGTGGAAGGTACCCGGCCGGAATTTCTTTTCACAAAAGGCAATCCCCAACTTGTACTCGATTGTGCAAAAGGAAGTCATGGCATGTCTGGCACACAGTGTTGGGGCAAGGGTCCATCTGACCACTGATACCTGGTCTGCAAAGCATGGTCAGGGCAGGTATATCACCTACACTGCGCATTGGGTAAACCTGCTGACGGCTGACAAGCAAGGAATGCGTGGCATTGCAGAGGAGTTGGTGACACCGCCACGAATTGCAGGCAGTCCTGCTGCCACCTCCTCTACTCCTCCTACTCCATCCTCTTCCATAACCTCCTCGGCTGAGTCCTCTTGTGCCGCTGCTTCTTGCTCCACATCAACGGCACCCCCCCAGCTCCCCAGGTAGTATTCCACATCCCGGATACGGCAGTGTCACGCCGTCTTGGGTTTGACTTGCTTGAAAGCAGAGAGTCACACCGGACAAGCACTCCTGTCCGCCCTGAACGCACAGGTGGAAAAGTGGCTGACTCCGCAGCAACTGGATATCGGCAAAGTGGTGTGTGACAACGGAAAAAATTTGATAGCGGCATTGAAGTTGGGCAAGTTGACACATGTGCCGTGCATGGCACATGTGTGTAATCTGATTGTACAACGCTTTGTGCATAAGTACACAGGCTTACAGGACATCCTGAAGCAGGCCAGGAAGGTGTGTGGCCATTTCAGGCGTTCCTACACGGCCATGGCTCACTTTGCCGATATCCAGCGGCGAAACAACATGCCAGTGAGGCGCTTGATTTGCGACAGCCCTACACATTGGAATTCAACACTCCTAATGTTCGACCGCCTGCTCCAACAAGAAAAAGCTGTTATTGAATATTTGTATGACCGGGGTGCTAGGACAGCCTCTGGGGAGCTGGGAATTTTTTTGCCACGTTACTGGACGCTCATGCGCAATGCCTGTAGGCTCATGCGTCCTTTTGAGGAGGTGACAAACCTAGTCAGTCGCAGTTGTGTGTGTGCGTGTGTATGGCTGTCTGCCTGTGTGTGTGTGTGTGACAGGGTGAAGATTTCTTGCACATGGGTGTGACAGGGTGAAGATTTCTTGCACAGGGCGCCCAAAGGCCTAAGGCTGGCCCTGCGCATGGGTCAGTGGCTCTGCACCAGACTTCCCTCCAATTGATCAAAGTTAAAGGATTTCAAGTGGACTGATTACAATTACAGGGCCTCTAAAGAGTCCTGTATTGTTATTTGTCGTCACTACCTTCCCGCGTCGGGAGTGGGTCATTTGCGCCCCTGCTGCCTTCCTTGCATGTGGTAGCTGTTTGCCAGGGATTTGTCAATCCATATCTGCCAAGTGACCCTATGTAGGGGTAACAGTCCCTATTCTGCTCTGTGTCAGTGTGTATCATGGTCTCTGTGGACAGGGAACAGTCTCTATTCTGCTCTGTGTCAGTGTGTATCAGGGGTTTTGAGGACAGGTGTCAATCCATATCTGCCAAGTGACCCTATGTAGGGGGAACAGTCCCTATTCTGCTCTGTGTCAGTGTGTATCATGGTCTCTGTGGACGGTGAACAGTCTCTATTCTGCTCTGTGTCAGTGTGTATCATGGTCTCTGTGGACAGGGAACAGTCTCTATTCTGCTCTGTGTCAGTGTGTATCAGGGGTTTTGAGGACAGGTGTCAATCCATATCTGCCAAGTGACCCTATGTAGGAGGAACAGTCCCTATTCTGCTCTGTGTCAGTGTGTATCAGGGGCTTTGAGGACAGGTGTCAATCCATACCTGCCAAGTGACCCTATGTAGGGGGGACAGTCTCTATTCTGCTCTGTGTCAGTGTGTATCATGGTCTCTGTGGACGGTGAACAGTCTCTATTCTGCTCTGTGTCAGTGTGTATCATGGTCTCTGTGGACAGGGAACAGTCTCTATTCTGCTCTGTGTCAGTGTGTATCATGGTCTCTGTGGACGGTGAACAGTCTCTATTCTGCTCTGTGTCAGTGTGTATCATGGTCTCTGTGGACAGGGAACAGTCTCTATTCTGCTCTGTGTCAGTGTGTATCAGGGGTTTTGAGGACAGGTGTCAATCCATATCTGCCAAGTGACCCTATGTAGGGGTAACAGTCCCTATTCTGCTCTGTGTCAGTGTGTATCATGGTCTCTGTGGACGGTGAACAGTCTCTATTCTGCTCTGTGTCAGTGTGTATCATGGTCTCTGTGGACAGGGAACAGTCTCTATTCTGCTCTGTGTCAGTGTGTATCAGGGGTTTTGAGGACAGGTGTCAATCCATATCTGCCAAGTGACCCTATGTAGGGGGAACAGTCCCTATTCTGCTCTGTGTCAGTGTGTATCATGGTCTCTGTGGACAGGGAACAGTCTCTATTCTGCTCTGTGTCAGTGTGAATCAGGGGTTTTGAGGACAGGTGTCAATCCATATCTGCCAAGTGACCCTATGTAGGGGTAACAGTCCCTATTCTGCTCTGTGTCAGTGTGTATCATGGTCTCTGTGGACGGTGAACAGTCTCTATTCTGCTCTGTGTCAGTGTGTATCATGGTCTCTGTGGACAGGGAACAGTCTCTATTCTGCTCTGTGTCAGTGTGTATCAGGGGTTTTGAGGACAGGTGTCAATCCATATCTGCCAAGTGACCCTATGTAGGGGGAACAGTCCCTATTCTGCTCTGTGTCAGTGTGTATCAGGGGTTTTGAGGACAGGTGTCAATCCATATCTGCCAAGTGACCCTATGTAGGGGGAACAGTCTCTATTCTGCTCTGTGTCAGTGTGTATCAGGGCTGGGCTTTGAGGACAGGTGTCAATGTTAGGTGATTTCTGCCCTTTATGGATTAAAAGCAGACTCTGCATCAACTGTGCAATTTTCCATGGGAGTTTTGCCATGGATCCCCCTCTGGCATGCCACAGTCCAGGTGTTAGTCCCCTTGAAACAACTTTTCCATCACTATTGTGGCCAGAAAGAGTCCCTGTTGTTTTTAAAATTCGCCTGCCCATTGAAGTCAATGGCGGTTCGCCGGTTCGCGAACATTTGCGGAAGTTCGCGTTCGCCGTTCGCGAACCGAAAATTCCGGGTTCGCGACAACACTACTGATGTAGAATTATTAAAAAATCTTATTGTATTTACATTGAATTGCTGCTCTAACTCTGTATTAACCTGATACTGTGACAAATCCTCCATTTTGTCCTCATAACCTGACTTCTTCATATGAAAACTACATTACATGACAGTATTTCTCAGCACATCTAATACAATAGACAAGGACAGTATTCTCCATAAGGATATGACTAACCCAGGAACTGTTGAATTTCCCCTAACTCGCAACAAAGTATAATTTAAAGGCCACGAGAACACAGTAGTAATGAAATGTTCTATTCATAAGAGACCTTGCACCTAACCACGAGATTTGACATCACCGACCGAGTAAAATGACGCTTAAGACCCCTTGTCCCCCACCCGTGTCCGAAAAAGTACCACCTCTTGGTGGGTGGACACGGAACTAACCACTTAGCTTTTGATCCAATTAATCATATTGATAGGTGGACACTAACCCAGACACTTAACAATTAATCCAATTAATGATGTTTATTCACTGATATCTTGATAATCAATGATGACGAAAATGTCTCTTAAAAGGGCCTGCGCGCCCGCTGATTCTGCACTTGCCAATAAATTTCCTCGAAGTTATTTTAACCTGAACTCCGTGTGTCAGACTGAATTACTTCAGCGTATATACGCAATTCAATTCTCTTTAATTTGGACAGGAACAGATAGACACTTAAACATTTTGGTTTACTGAAAAAGTACCTTAACAACTTTGGCGCCCGAACAGGGACTCCGGGCTATGTCTGGCCGGTGAGCCGTCCTAAGGAAGACAAGGGTGGACGGAGGAATCCAGGGGGAAGGAAAGGGAGACTGATCACCTCCAGTTACACGGTAGAGACTTCTGCAGAGCCACCGGTACGTTCCGGCCCCTTTGATTGACCCGTCCACGTGTCTGTGACTGCTTCCCGGGAGGACATCAAAGACAGGTAATATCTTGCCCGGAGTCTTATTACCCATTTGTTACCTGCATTTAGTCTATCTGTTGCCTGGGTGTGTCTAGTTTGGTTGCCCGGGCTGAATGTTTATTTGTTTCCCCTTTTTGGGATAAAGGGGGGGGGAGTGGACCCGTGGTAGTCTGCTTGAGGGTCCTGTGTTTGTCTGTTTTCCCTTTTTTGGGATAAAGGGGAGGGTGGACCCGGGGGGTTTGCCTGGAGTCCTGTTGCCTGTTTTACTCCTTTTAGGAGCCACGTGTTTGTGGCTGTAGGGAAAAAGGGGGGTTGACCTGTGGATGTGTTCCTGGGGGTCTTCTTTGCCTGTTTACTTCTTTTAGGAGCCTCGTGGCTGTGGCTGTAAGGAAAAAGAAGTTTGTGGAATTGTGGGATCTGTGTAGAATCATAGTTTCCTGTGATCCAATTTTGTGTCACTTTGATAGCCTAGCTAGCTTCACTGTGCGCTTTCGGACCATCCAGCTCTAGTTGAGTTGGGGACGTCCTGACCCGGACCATCCAGCTCTAGTTGAGTTGGGGACGTCCTGACCCGGACCCTTCGGCTCTAGTTGAGTTGAAGGTCCACTGATTATTTTAACTGTGGTAGGAGACTTAGCCTTGTGGCAGGGGACTCAGTTTCCTGGGGGGATTCAGGCAGGCATTGCTTGTTTTCCGCATCACGTGGTAGTGAGACTTATAGAGTGGGTTCTATAAGGGCACTACGGGAGTGAGGGTGGCGTGGCCACTTTAAGTGGACTGCTGTAACGAGGGAGGCTAGAAAGGATTTCGGACCGGTGTTAGCTGTTATCCTTGGCCGCTGGTAGTGAGACTTGAGGAAGTCATTCTCCGAGCGGGGACACTACGAGGTTGAGAAAGGTGACTTTGGAGTAAGCACATGTAGAAGGAAAGGGATTACTGTTGATTTCATTTGAACTGTGATGCATGCACTGTATTTCAATTGTATTGTTGTCTTGTTTGTTTAATGTGGAGTCATTTAAACTCCTGTATCTGTCTCTAAGGATTTTCCTTCCCTTACTCTTTACCTTTTCTACACTTCCTGTACTATTGTACTATCCACTCCCATTCCTCTTAATAGAGAAGTGATTGGTCACACACTTCTCACCTCGCTCCAATCCGTGTCTACCACCCCGGGTAGGCGGATTCAGTGACTAGTCTACGTTTTGGGAAGACGCACTTGAGAAAGACCCACGATTCTCAGGTGGCAGTCGAGCATTGTAGACGTTCTGGTTCAATTTTCCTTATCTTTCCCTATATCTGGGACGCTGGTGTAGGGGAGAAGGGATTATGGGGCAGGATTTAGGTAAGCCCAGTAAGGGCTGGTTAGCATGTGATTTAGTTGATGACAGAGAGGGTGAGGAGATGGTTAAAGGTGTTGAAAAGATTGCAAAAGTTTGTAAAATTGCTGTGCCGACATGTGGTAGATTACAACCAGAAAGCTGGCGTAGATTGTTGATGGAAAAGAAAGGCAAGCTTGCAAATTATAATTTATTAAAAACAGCTGAAGCATGGTACAGAGTAGCAAAGGCTATTCAGCAAGAAGGTTGGGTTGAGGAAGAAATAATTCACAAGGGTGTGAAATTGTTTGTGTACCATAATAATTGTGTTGCTGGGGCTCTTCCTCAGCCAGCGCCCCAAAATAGCGCCCGGGGGATGTCTATCCCAAAGGTCCAGTCAGCAATGGGAGATTGCCAGCTGACTATGTATCCCACTCCCAATCCTCCCAATCCCCATCCCGTCACCTCTCCCGTTTGCCCGGTCCTAAATTCTGATGGATCCTACTTTTCCCCTTCTCCTTCCCTAACATTCCCATCATCCTCATCCATCCCCAAGCCACCTTCTGTGTCTAATGCTAACATCTCATCTGCCATTCCTTCCTCACACTTTGTCTCCGTAGATAATCCTACCCTCCCATCTGCATCTGCCCAGTTCACTAACCCCTCCTCTCCTGCCACTGTCAATCTTGCTGATCCCACTCCGGCTCCTCCTTCTTCACCCGCCTCTACTGACTCTTCTCCACCCTCTCCCTCGCCCGCCCCGACCACAGCCCAGGTTCCCACCCCCTCTGCTAATCCCTCCCCAACCTCACTGCCCACTCCAGGTTCCGCCCCAACTCCCACCCAAATGGCCTGGCCATACCCCTTCCCATACCCCTATCCTCACTGGCCATACCCCTTTCCCCAAGCCACTCCCCAGGTTCCGGTCATGCCCAGTCCGGTTCAGTCTGCCCCGGATGTGCCCACATCCAACATGGCCGCCACGTCTTCCCTTAACCCCAATGCAACTTCCTTCCCCGCCTCCAATATGGCGGCCCCCAGCCATTCAGCACCCCTGATGCCGGTGCTTCCCGGTGATTACCGGTCCCAAGATTATGACCCAATGGCAACTCCCGCCTCCGGAGCTCCCTCCTATCCCCCGGCCCTGTCTCCTCAGGTGATCCCCTCACGCAGAAGGTCCCAGATAATAGAGCTAGATGAGGGAGAGGATGACAGGCTGTCCCAGGTTTCAATGGAGGCTGCGAGAGCCCACCGTTCTATTGAAGATCCCTTCGGCCATCAGGGTCGGGGAGAACAGGCCCCTCCTAAATATGTCGCTTTTAACCCCACACAAGCTAGTGCTTTAATGAAATCTCTCCCTGACCCAGAGAAACAGCCTATGCCTTTTTACCGAGGGATAGTTCAGATACAAAAGACTTATTCCGCCGCCTGGCGTGACCTACTGAGCATTTGTGCTATTAAAGCAGGGGATGCATATTGGCCCAGCATGGCCCGCCACCTCAGTACAGATCTACTTACAAGTGATGTTGATTATCCCTCCGGAGTAACCTTTTGCAATCAATTGAGAGATTGGGCTAAGGATAAACTTGCAGATCAAGCTGCTGGCCTTACTGATGTTGTGCAAGACAAAGGAGAATCAGTGGAAAGGTTTCATGCAAGATTATATCAAATGTTTACAGATTTGGGATTTGATCTCACTGACAAAATTCATTCACAAATGCTATCAGGTGCGTTTGTCCAAGGTGTTAAAGATTCCATACGCAAGGGAATCATTGCTGCACGCCCTGAATACAAGGTTGTTCCCCTTGATACGTTACTCCTAGTTGCTAGAGGTTTGGAATCTGCCCAAACCCCCAGAAGACCCAATTCAGCTCCTCTCATGGTGGCCCGTGCCACCCCCATCACCCCTGGCACCAAGGGTGTCAAGTTAGAGGACGTATCATGTTTCAATTGTGGGGCTAAGGGACACTACAGAAGTGACTGTCCAGAACCCAAAAGGGAACCGGGGGAGCCCAAAAAGTTTCCTACAGGGGAGCCCAAAAAGTTTCCCAAGCCTGCCCCGGCCCCTAAGACCATGAAAACGGTTCCAATTGTTGAGGAACCAGATGATGATTAGGAAATTGGCAAACCTGTGTCATTAACCCCTGTCATGGCAGTGTTTACAGGGGATAAGGGGGGGGGGGCCACTTGCCACAGTAACTTTACCCATTGAAGGCCAACCTACCACATTTCTTATTGACACAGGCGCAGCCCGAAGTGTTCTCAGAGAACAAGACCTGCCAGACCCATCTTTCTTGTCAAGTATTGATGTCTCCTGTGTTGGAGTGGATGGCCAACCGAGACACAGTCCTCTAACAACCCCTCTGCGGGTTGGCACAAGCTTACTTGCTCGTTTTGTAGTTTCCTCCACATGCCCAATTAACCTGTTAGGCGCTGATGTCCTTTCACGCCTACAGGCGTCTATAACCTTCACTCCAGATGGACAGGTAGAAATGTCTACACCTCTATCTGTTTCTGACACTTCAGCCCTGTGCTCCATACCTTTGATGCTGCAATTAGATATATCCAATGAGCAAGCAGCAGAACCTAAGTCCAATTTCCCAGATGAGTTAAAAACTCAGGTACCTGCTAAGTTATGGTCCTCAGGCCCAGAGGATATAGGTCATCTAAATGTCCCACCTGTGGTGGTTAAGCTTATCCCAGGAGCTAAGTTACCAAGGAAACCACAATATCCTCTAAAACCAGCACAGGCTGCAGCCATTTCTATTCACATCAAAGCGCTCCTGGAAAAGGGTGCTTTAGTGGAGTGTAAATCAGAATGTAATACTCCATTATTTCCTGTGAAGAAGAAGACTCTAAAAGGTGAGCCAGTAAAGTACAGGATGGTTCAGGATCTCCGTGCAGTCAATGAAGCCACTGTCCTGGACACCCCTCTTGTACCAAACCCCCATACCCTGCTCTCTGGCGTCCCACCTTCTGCAAAGTATTTCACAGTCATTGATCTAGCTAATGCCTTTTTCAGTGTTCCACTGGATCCATCCTGTCAATACCTGTTCGCTTTCACCCATGAAATGCAACAATATACATGGACTGTCATGCCCCAAGGGGCACAAAATTCTCCAAGTCAATTTGCCAAAGCCATGTGTACTATTCTTGACCCATGGCAAGCTGAACACCCAGAAGTTGTTTTACTCCAGTATGTGGATGATTTGTTGCTCTGTGGAGATGATATACCCACTACTGAAGAATGTTCAATTAGTCTGCTTTGCTATTTGGCAGAACAAGGATGTAAAGCTTCGCTTCTCAAGCTGCAATTCTGTCAACCTTCTGTGATTTTCCTTGGACATTGCCTATCTCAAGGTACCAGACATCTCACTCGGGACCGAGTCAGAACAATTCTGGACATTCAACCCCCAAGGACTTCAAAATCTCTTCATGCCTTCTTAGGCCTCATTTCCTACTGCAGAGCATGGATCCCAGAGGCCTCTCTGCTTATGCAACCTCTCTACGATGCACTCAAGTCAGATCCATTCGGCCTGACCAACGAAGCTCTGGACAATTTCAAATCTCTTAAGCGTGCCATTGCTTCTGCTCCTGCCTTGGGCCTACCTGATTACTCCAAACCTTTCAAATTATTTGTCTCTGAAAGACAAGGCCACGCAACAGGGGTTCTCACCCAAACTAATGACTTAAGAGGCCGCCAGAGGCCTATTGGATATTTCTCATGTCAACTGGACATTGTGGCCAGAGGGACCCCTTCCTGTCTCAGGGCTGTTTTTGCTGCAAGAGAGCTCATAGAAAGAACCTCAGACCTGGTCCTTGGCCACCCCCTGGTTGTTTTGGCCCCTCATGACATTTCTGCCATCATCAACCAAGTCCAGCTCAAGCACGTGTCTCCAGCCAGACACCTACGCCTGCAGTGCCATCTTCTTCTACCTGACAACATTTCCATCCAAAGATGTCAAGTTCTTAACCCATCCACTCTTCTTCCACTCCCTGAGGGGGGTATCTATTATGGATTTATCACAGATGAAACCTACATTTACCTGCTTTGTGGATGTATCAAGAAAGTCATGCATCCACATTTGACATTTTATGAAGATGAAAAGCCTCTCTGTGAAGGCCCAGATTACGCCTTCTGTACCATGTGGTACAAACCAGACATTACTCCCGAGCCTTGCTATGAAGATGAGCTCTACCATTGGACTGATGTTAAGCTCACTGCTCAAGATTTCTATTGTGACTCTGAAGGCAATAGCATGGTCTTGGTCCAATTACCTCAACAACTTAACTACCTTTACCGCCATTGGGATACTGCTATCCCACATATTCCTGTTACCAAATTGAAGACAAAGTCATGGAATGATCTTGGGCCCATGGCAAAGTTATGGGCCACCATGGATGAAGAACAGCTACAGGAAAATGGTATTGTCAAATACCCAACAACTGACCTTCTGGAAGCATGGCCACGCCACTTCCTAGAAAAAGAATTTAAAGACCTAGTTATAACAAATGACTATGACCCAGAAACTCCTCATGACTGTTTCGAACAGATGAAAATGGAAACAGTACACTTACCAACTGTGCATGAGAATCCATTACCGGATCCGGATTTTACTCTGTTTGTGGACGGTTCAAGGTATGCTGATGAAGAAGGAAAATACCATACAGGATATGCCGTAACCACAACAGGGGAAGTTCTCAAGTCATCACCTTTACCGCCAGCAATGTCTGCGCAAGAAGCTGAATTGCAAGCCCTGACTTCAGCATGCAAGATTTCCAAGGGAAAGCGTGCCAACATCTATACAGATTCAAGATATGCCCTGGGTGTGGCACATGACTTCGGCCTCATTTGGAAGACAAGAGGATTTCTTACCACTGCCGGTACACCAGTCAAACACAGCTCTGCAATCAAGGAACTAATGGATGCCCTCCTACTCCCTGAAGAAGTGGCCGTTTTGAAAGTAAAGGCACATGGGAAATTGGATTCAGATGAAGCAAAGGGCAACCATTTGGCTGATCAGGCTGCTAAGCAAGCAGCCAGAGATTTGCAGGAAGTGGATGAAGAAGTGTCCGGTCAAGAAGAAGAAGTTCCTATCTTTACCTTACAAACTCTTCCTACTGACCTAAGAATTCTACGAGAACAACAAGCTAAAATTACCCCTGAAGAAATCCAGAAATGGAAGAAGAAAGGAGCTGTCCTAAAGGACGGAATTTACTACAACAATTCTAAATTTTGCCTTCCAAGAAGCTTATACCCAGCAGTTGTCCAATGGGCCCATGGGCCTGCACATCTGTCAAAAGACCTAATGGCCGCCCTCATTCAAAAATATTATGAAGCACCTGGAATCACAACCCTGATCAACAGCTTCTGCAGGGCCTGTGTCATTTGTGCAAAATGTAATCCAGGAAGACCAATCAAGGTGCCTGCAAAACACCTGGCAAAGCCCATGTACCCCTTCCAGCGAATCCAAATTGACCACATCCAAATGCCCAAGAGTGGGCCCCATGAATATGCACTAGTCATAGTGGACATGTTCTCAGGCTGGCCAGAAGCCTACCCTGTAGCCAATATCACTGCAAAAACAACCGCAAGACGCCTACTTACAGACATTGTATGTAGATTTGGACTTCCAGAAGTCATTGAAAGTGATCAAGGCCCAGCCTTTACAGCAACAGTGACTAAAGAAATTTGGACTGCTCTGGGAGTGACCCTAGCCTTCCACACCCCTTACCACCCACAAAGTAGTGGTAAAGTAGAGCGCATGAATGGCACTCTAAAAGCCAGAATGTTAAAAATGTCACAAGAAACAAAAATGCCCTGGCCAGAAAGTCTGTCAATAGCTTTGTTCAGCGTTAGGCACACACCTAGAGGGAAATACTCGTTATCCCCATATGAAATTCTATTTGGGACAGCACCCAGGCTAGGTTGTTATTATCCACAGCAGTTACAGCTTCAATCAGATGTTTTAATAGACTATGTAACTGAACTTGCAAGTGCCTTGAACAAAATACATGCCCAAGTTTTCTCTTCAATTCCAGATCCTGATCTGAACACAGGTACCCATAACCTGCTTCCCGGAGATTGGGTTCTGGTTAAGAAGTTCGTGCGGAAAAGCTCCCTGGAACCAAGATTTGACGGGCCATTCCAAGTTCTCCTGATCACCGCAACTTCTGTCAAATTGGCCGGCAGGCCACATTGGATCCACGCTTCCCACTGCAAGAAGTCTCCTGCCCCAGAGGAAGCAGATACCGCACAACCATGTACCTCTGGTACATTGTCTCCTTAATTAGTTTAATTAAGGCCCAGCAAGTAGCCATCACTAAAGATGCTAGTGGGTACACCTTCTGGTATAATTCATCATGTACCCGTGTGGCTACCTATACCTTTGATTATTGTGACATCGTAGAATGCCCATTCACTACAACACAAATCCAGAATATCTATAGAGATATCCCTCATGTAAAAGATCCATATGTTTGTGTAGTTGACAAACAATGGGGGCATGATTGTGGCCATTGGGGGGCGGCGGGATGGAATACCGGGCCTTCCTGGGGCTACAAGCCAAAAAGTGCCTTATCTAAAGTAGATGATCATGGTAGGTCCCTCCTTCAAAGAATGACTCTGAGAAAGCCTGGAGGAGGCACACCAATGAAATTAATTCTTAATGTTGAGCATCCAAGCCCAACAGATGCAGACCAGTATGTATTGGGAATGTACTGGAAAAAGGGCCACTATACTAAATTAGGGCATTTCTACCTTAAAGATATGTGTAATTCCCCTGAGTGGCGAGGAGCTACTCATATGGTCACAAACCCATTAAAACCACACATCCAGTCCTTTAAGGACATGATGGCCATTGCTAACCCCACCTTTGAAGATACTATGGCCGCTGAAACAGGTTTTAATGATGTTAACCTATGGTTAGAATGGATGAAATATAATGCCAACAAACATAACCGAACCGCATGCTATGTGTGTGGTGGTGCCCGGCCTCATCTGGGCACTGTACCTTTAACCCTGCCAGTAGATGATGAAAAATGCATTTTAAGTCTTTTTGCCTACCAATATAATTTCAACAGGTCTCAATGTCAAGCATGGACATCGGAGTATCCTCTTATAGCCAAAAATGTAAGACCTCCTCATGGTGTTACCGTATATAAAGGTAATTACACTTGCTATGTCAAACATGATGGGATTGGTAAATTTGTGGGTAACTTTCCCGCAGGTTATTGTACTACGTATAGAACTGTTCCTGTACGTTTGCTGCAGCAGCACACTAGGTCACTAGGAGATATTTACTGGTTGTGTGGGGATTTACAGTTAAGATCCAGAATGGACACAGAGTGGTGGGGGGAGTGTACATTGGCCAAGGCCATTATGCCTATACACATTATTTCTGACACACACACCAACACCCATGAGTCCAGCCACACTAAGGCTAAGCGTGAAGCCCCAGTAAAAGGAAGTTTTGACCCTCACATTTACATTGATGCCATTGGGGTGCCTAGGGGGGTACCCAATGAATTTAAAGCAAGAGATGAAGTTGCTGCAGGATTTGAATCAATTTTTACCATAGTTACTGCAAACAAGAACTTAAATTGGATAAACTACATTTATTACAATCAACAGCGTTTCGTTAATTACACTAGAGATGCCCTCCAGGGATTAGCCGAACAGTTGCAGGCAACATCCCAAATGGCCTTCCAAAATAGAATAGCCCTGGATATGATCCTAGCCGAAAAAGGAGGGGTATGTAAAATTTTGCCCGACACCATGACATGTTGTACCTACATCCCAGAAAACACAGGTCCTAATGGTAAAGTTACATTAGCCATAGCAAAATTAAATGACCTCTCAGAAGAATTAAAAAGGAATTCTGGGATAAAAGATCCCTGGGACAGATGGTTTGGTTGGATGACAGGTTGGAAAAAGGCTTTAATGCATATTGGTATGGCAATACTAATTTCTCTTTTTATCTTTGCTCTTCTCTTTTGTTGTGTCTTCCCCTGCCTAAGGAAAGCTCTCACGAAGACTATTGACCAAGCGGCACCCACTTTCACACTACTTGATGTTGATGACCAAGATTTCCAGGATCTCAACTCACCCTGTTTGCCGCTGCAATCCATCCCTTTTGATGATAAAGTGCGAGAGTTCTAGGAAGGGACTAGATTAGGGACAGCATCTGTCGGTGAATGGTAAAGGCCCCATGTGGAGAAGTGGTGGGTTAGCTGCCATGGGATACCCTTGGGTGTGAAGTGTTCGAGAGCCATACTGACAGATGAGCTAGCCTAGTAGGGTCAGAAAATAGGGACAGACTTGCACTTTGCATTAACACCTAGCTAGCGGCCACGGGGTTTCTGTGCCTTTGGGCTAACACGTCTTCTGGTATTAACAAATAAAGTTTTTATCTCTTAGAATCTAACATTTCATAGGGGGGACTGATGTAGAATTATTAAAAAATCTTATTGTATTTACATTGAATTGCTGCTCTAACTCTGTATTAACCTGATACTGTGACAAATCCTCCATTTTGTCCTCATAACCTGACTTCTTCATATGAAAACTACATTACATGACAGTATTTCTCAGCACATCTAATACAATAGACAAGGACAGTATTCTCCATAAGGATATGACTAACCCAGGAACTGTTGAATTTCCCCTAACTCGCAACAAAGTATAATTTAAAGGCCACGAGAACACAGTAGTAATGAAATGTTCTATTCATAAGAGACCTTGCACCTAACCACGAGATTTGACATCACCGACCGAGTAAAATGACGCTTAAGACCCCTTGTCCCCCACCCGTGTCCGAAAAAGTACCACCTCTTGGTGGGTGGACACGGAACTAACCACTTAGCTTTTGATCCAATTAATCATATTGATAGGTGGACACTAACCCAGACACTTAACAATTAATCCAATTAATGATGTTTATTCACTGATATCTTGATAATCAATGATGACGAAAATGTCTCTTAAAAGGGCCTGCGCGCCCGCTGATTCTGCACTTGCCAATAAATTTCCTCGAAGTTATTTTAACCTGAACTCCGTGTGTCAGACTGAATTACTTCAGCGTATATACGCAATTCAATTCTCTTTAATTTGGACAGGAACAGATAGACACTTAAACATTTTGGTTTACTGAAAAAGTACCTTAACACTAGCAGCCAATATCTTCTATTAAAGGAACACTATAGTCACCTAAATTACTTTAGCTAAATAAAGCAGTTTTAGTGTATAGATCATTCCCCTGCAATTTCACTGCTCAATTCACTGTCTTTTAGGAGTTAAATCACTTTGTTTCTGTTTATGCAGCCCTAGCCACACCTCCCCTGGCTATGATTGACAGAGCCTGCATGAAAAAAAAAACTGGTTTCACTTTCAAACAGATGTAATTTACCTTAAATAATTGTATCTCAATCTCTAAATTGAACTTTAATCACAAACAGGAGGCTCTTGCATGGTCTAGCAAGCTATTAACATAGCAGGGGATAGGAAAATCTTAATTAAACAGAACTTGCAATAAAGAAAGCCTAAATAGGGCTCTCTTTGCAGGAAGTGTTTATGGAAGGCTGTGCAAGTCACATGCAGGGAGGTGTGACTAGGGTTCATAAACAAAGGGATTTAACTCCTAAATGGCAGATGATTGAGCAGTGAGGCTGCAGGGGCATGTTCTATACACCAAAACTGCGTCATTAAGCTAAAGTTGTTCAGGTGACTATAGTGTCCCTTTAAAGATCACTCTATAGAACAATGTGTTGAAACTATTTAAATCTGAGGTTAGTAGTTAAAATCTTTTCTTGGAACTAGTTCAAATTAGAAGCTATGCCCCTATTAGAGAGGGAAGTACTTCTGTTGGCATGGTTAGAGGCTCTTAAAGGGAATCTCCAGTGCCAGGAAAACAATCAATTTGTTCCTCTCCCTCCCACCCCCTAATCCCCGGTTACTGAAGGGGTGAAAACCCCTTCAGTCACTTACCTGAGGCAGTAGCGATGTCGCTCCTCCTATCCATTGCGTTGGCCGGTGGGTGAGACTGATCTCGCCCACCGGCCGAGGGGACCTAATGCGCATGCGCGGCAGTGCCGCGCATGCGCATTACGTCTCCCCATAGGAAAGCATTGAAAAATCATTTCAATGTTTTCCTATGGGGTTTTGAGCGACGCTGGAGGTCCTCACACAGCGTGAGGACGTCCAGCGACGCTCTAGCACAGGTTGCCTGTGCTAGAAACCAGGAAGTTCCCTCTAGTGGCTGTCTAATAGACAGCCACTAGAGGTGGAGTTAACCCTGCAAGGTAATTATTGCAGTTTATAAAAAACTGCAATAATTACACTTGCAGGGTTAAGAGTAGTGGGAGTTGGCACCCAGACCACTCCAATGAGCAGAAGTGGTCTGGGTGCCTAGAGTGTCCCTTTAAATAGATAATCGCAACCAATATAAATCTTCCTGGTTGGATGATTATAAATAGACAATTAGTTTTCTCATTTTGTATGTGTTGATAATTCTCTAATTTATTTCTATGTAAACATCCATTCAATTAAGATCCCTCCAGGAATTAATTGGTGAAGGTGGGAGTTAATATACATTTATAATCATCTGATGAGAAAAATCTTTTGCATTTATATTTTATTATGTAGTTGCTTCTTAATTTTGAAATATAGGTGGCTTGATCTTGATAACTGAGATCTCATCAATATCTGTTCCTTGCTTAATATTGGTATTTTTCCAAGTGGTCATTATTTCCAGTGATCGTTGCAGTATATTTTTGCACTTAAAAGGTGCAGTGATTTAACTAATACAATTAAGCTAAGGTGTCTCCCCTTTCTTTACAGCCTTTTAAATTCATGGATAGTTCATTTTATTTATATTGATTGTGTTAGACACAAAACGTTTCCACTATCCCTCTACATTTTTGTTTTGTTTTTTCTTTCTCCCTCCGTCTTCTATTTTCAGTATTTTCTTTTTTGGCATATATGGCTTTGTGGATTTTCTTCAGATTCATTTAGATTTTGAGTGTGCTTTTGTATTCCTGCTGTCTGCAATTAAGCTTTCTGCCTCAGCAAGCATACAGCAGATGATGGACAGCCTTGTTGAAAAAATAGGTGTATTTCATATACCAGTACAATTCTTGGTTTAGTGAATTGACCCCTGTTCATATAGTGTGATGGCATGTGCATGGATACGTGCGTGAGTGTGTATATATTAAAGGGTATGTGCTTTTTTCTACTGTTGTAGCAGGGCCAGAATAAAATTGAGCAGGGGTCAAGTCCTGGGGGAAAAAGTGTGGGAACTCACCCAAGATTCCCCTCCCCCCCCCCCCCCCCCATCTCCTAGTGCAGTGTGTGTATAATGAATGTAGTGTGTTTGTAGTAAATGCAGAGTATGAATAATAAATGTAGTGTGTTTGTAGTGAGTGCAAAGTGTGTATAATGAAAGCAGTGTGTTTGTAGTGAGTGCAGTGTGTATAATACATGTACTGTGTTTGTAGTGAGTGCAGTGTGTATAATAAATGTAATGTGTAGTGAGTGCAGAGTGTGTATAATGAATGTAGTGTGTTTATAGTGAGTATAATAAATGTAGTGTGTTTGTAGTGAGTGCAGAGTGTGTATAGTGAATGTAGTGAGTGCAGAGTGTGTATAGTGAATGTAGTGTGTGTAGTGAGTGCAGAGTGTGCATAATGAATGCAGAGTGTGTATTGTGAATGTAGTGAGTGCAGAGTGTGTATAGTGAAAGTAGTGTGTTTGTAGTGAGTGCAGAGTGTGTAGTGAGTGCAGAGTGTGTATATTGAATTTACTGTGTTTGTAATGAGTGCAGTGTGTGTAGTGAATGTAGTGTGTTTGTAGTGAGTGCAGAGTGTGCATAATGAATGCAGAGTTTGCATTGTGAATGTAGTGAGTGCAGAGTGTGTATAGTGAATGTAGTGTGTTTGTAGTGAGTGCAGAGTGTGTAGTGAGTGCAGAGTGTGTATATTGAATGTACTGTGTTTGTAATGAGTGCAGAGTGTGTAAAATGAATGTAGTGTGTTTGTAGTAAGTACAGATTGTGTGTAATGAATGCAGTGTGTGTGTGCTGAATGATGTGTGTGTGTGCTGGATGAAGTGTGTGTGTGTGTGCTGGATGATAGGGGGGGGAAGCATTTTTTTTTTTTTTTAATTTGTGTTTATATTCTTACCTTGCCAGGGAGGGGGAAGATCGCCTGGTTGTCCGGTGGTATGGTGGAGAGAGCCAGCCGCTGCACACGGGGGCCCAGCAAACTCTGTGTTCCCTCTCCAGGCCCTTTGTATATCTCTTTCTTCCTACCTTTGTGTTTCTCTTACTTCCTCATCAGCCCCTTTTGTGTGTCTCTTTTCTCCTCACAGCCCTTTTGTGTCTCTTTCTTCCCCTCAGCCCCTTTGTGTGTCTCTTTCTTTCCCCCCGGCCACTTTCTGTGTCTCTTTCTCCCCTTAGACCCTTTCTGTGTCTGTTTCTCCCACCACGAGCCTCTTTGCCTGGCTTTTTCCTCCCAAACCATACAGACATAGATATACAGGTACAAATACATACATGCACAAAGGCACAACCATACAGGCACGTAGTCATAAAAGGAACACAAACAAACACAGTCATACAAGCAACCAGTCATGCACAGACACACACAGTCATACACAGACATACAGGCAACCGGTCATACAGAGACACGCAGACGGTCATACAGAGACACGCAGACAGTCATACAGAGACACGCAGACAGTCATACAGAGACACGCAGACAGTCATACAGAGACACGCAGACAGTCATACAGAGACACGCAGACAGTCATACAGAGACACGCAGACAGTCATACAGAGACACGCAGACAGTCATACAGAGACACGCAGACAGTCATACAGAGACACGCAGACAGTCATACAGAGACACGCAGACAGTCATACAGAGACACGCAGACAGTCATACAGAGACACGCAGACAGTCATACAGAGACACGCAGACAGTCATACAGAGACACGCAGACAGTCATACAGAGACATGAAGACACAGTCATACAGTGACAAAGATACAGTCATACAGTGACATACAGAACAAGGCATACAGACACAGTCATACAGAGATTTACACACAGTCATAAAGAGACAAACAGACGAAAGGCATACAGAGACATACATAAACAGACATATACTGCTAGTGATGAGAGGAGGAGAGGGATGGCTGCTAGTGATGGGAGGGAGAGAGGGGGATGGCTGCAAGTGATGGGAGGGAGAGATGATGATAGCTACTAGTAACAGAGAGAGGAGGATTGCTGTTAGTGATAGGGGTGAGAGTAATGGCGGCTAATGATGGGGAGAATGTGTGGCTGCTAGTAATAGGGGAGAAGGGGATGGCTGCTAGTAATAGGGGTGAGTGAGGTATTGCTGCTAGTGATGGGGAGAAGGGGATGGCTGCTAGTGATAGGGGTGAGTGAGGTATTGCTGCTAGTGATGAGGGAGAGGCGGATGGCTGCTAATGATAGGGGAGAGGAGGATGGCTGCTAGTGATGGGCGAAAGGGGATGGCTGCTAGTGATGGGGGAGAGGGGATGGCTGCTAGTGATGGGGGAGAGGGGATGGCTGCTAGTGATGGGGGAGAGGGGATGGCTGCTAGTGATGGGGGAAAGGGGATGGCTGCTAGTGATTGGGAATAAGGGGATAGCTGCTAGTGATGGGGGGAAGGTGATGGCTGCTAGTGATAGGGGTGAGTGAGGGATGGCTGCTAGTGATGGGAAGAAGGAGGATGGCTGCTGGTGGGGAGAAGGGGTGGCTGCTAATGATAGGGGGAGGAGGATGACTGTTAGTGATGGGGGAAAGAGGATGGCTGCTAGTGATGAGGGAAAGGGGATGGCTGCTAGTCATGTAGAGAAGGAGATGGCTTCTAGTGATAGGGGTGAGAGAGGGGTGGCTGCTAGTGATGGGAGAAGGGGATGGCTGCTAGTGATGGGAAGAAAGGGATGGCTGCTAGTGATAGGGGTGAGTGAGGGATGGCTGCTAGTGATGGGGAGAAATGGATGGATGCTAGTGATAGGGGTGAGTGAGGGATGGCTGCTAGTGATGTGGGAGAGGAGGATGGCTGCTAGTGATAGGGGATGGGTGGCTGCTAGTGATGGTGAGATTGGATGGCTGCTAGTGATTAGGGTGAGAGAAAGCATAAGAGTAATAGAAGTGAGGTGGCACTGTTGGACCAATAAAACACAGATTTAGCTCTGTGGGGCTCTGTGCTAGGTACATTATTATTGCATGAAAAAATAAATAAAACATTGCTGCTTACCGTTGGTGGTGTAAGTAGCTGAAGAGAGATGTTCTTCCTCCTCCCTGCTCGGTAATCCTCTAGCAGGGCCTGACAGGAAGTGAAGTTAAACGCCCCGCCCACTGCAGGCTTCACTCCTCAGTAAACTACCGCGGGGGAGAGTAGTGTGAGCAGGCACATCTCCTGCATCTTGACAGCCATCAGACCACCAACAGCAGACAGTGCATTGTGCTGTGTACGGGGAGAAATGAGCACAGCGACATTGCGCCCCCTGGGCAGGTCCTGCAGGATCACTAGCGGGAACGGCGTTCCTGCTTTGGAAAAAGTGCAGGAACGCCGTTCCCATGCGTTCCTGCAGGACTCGAGCCCTGAAATTGAGTCTGTCAGTGCAGTAGTCCAAAACCCGTTCTTTGAAATAGAACTATAAAAGCTATAATATAAATGTAACATTTTTTTTTCCATTCCGTAGGTGCTAACATTCCCTGCCCACCTTCCAGGACAGAGGTTGGCACAGAAGATAGAATGCATTAATGGTTCAGTTCTGTTCTATAAAGGGGTAAAGTGGGTGGATCCATTCAACAAAATGGGCTTGTCTGCACTTCAAGCGGACAGTCGTGCCATCAATGGGGTGGCCTGACTGTCTAATTGCCTGCTTCTCCAGCAGACCATGGATATAACGTTACCTCACTCGGTCTAACAGATTTACAGCTCCAATACTTATGAAACCCCAAATTCAACCCTGGATCAGCTATAGTTAAATAAAATGATACTGGGTAGGATGAGGAGATATGCTGATCTTCATTAGTTCATGAATGCTACAGCTGTGGCAGAGGCGTCTGGGCCTTAAGACTGAATTGTCCAAGTGGTCAGACCGCCATTGGTGTCAAGTGGCAAGCCTGCTTTCATTTGTAATTTTTTTCAAAATTCTAAAATATTTACAAAGTGTTTATAAAGTGCATATTTAGACCTATAATGCATCTTCTGATAAAAGAAAAAATGTGTGGCTCTCCTTATACCTTTTGAATGTTTACACTTACACTGGACCGCAGAACAAGGCCCACATTGAATTTATAAGTAATTTATCTGCAGGTTTATTGCCTTATGTCTTAGTATGGCTTGATCCTAAATCACAGCACAATATATCAGGCGTATAAAAATCAATAGTTATTGCAGGATTAACTTATTTATGGGTTTCAATATAATTAGTAAAATATTCATCTTCTATTTGCAGATGATACAGAAAACCATTATGATCTGCATCATGCAGATGTCACATCTCTTGATTTATTTTAGGTTGTGGTGATCACCTCATCTCAGGAAATGCAAAGCAGCTGTTTAAAATACATGGCTTGCTGGGAATTTATTTTACCCTTTTAATGCCAGAGCTGTATGAAATTCATTGCCATGTGGTTTCAAAGCATAACTCCGTGGCACTAACTGTGCTCATCAAAAGATACCTTCACTGCTTTAACTTCACTCACTGCCTGAATGGGTTAATATTTAGTTGAGATGTGGCTTGAACAGCTGTGTTTCATTTATTCTAATGAAGTGATATATAGATTACAGGCTAGTTTGGGGGAAGCTCTTTTTTACTCTGTTCAGATTTAAAACATAATAGCTAGTTCTCTACATTACACAAAATAGGTATCCTAGTTTTGGTGCTTTTATGGATGGTAGAACATGTCCTTTGGATTATAGAAACAAACCACATGGAAATTCAATATTACAATCAATTGCATATTGTGTGTGTAGCCTGGGTTTTATTCTAGAACTTAACTATGTTTAACATGCTGCCCGTAGTTGTTGAAAGTGTTGAGTGCTACCTTTTGTACAGATCCATGGAGTATGTTAGTGTTATATAATAAGACCGTAAAGAACGAATAGGTACTTGTCTATTAAACTACCATATTCTATACCAGGGGTAGGCAACCTACGGCACTAGTGCCATGCACGGCACTCAAGGTGTCTTTGCACGGCTCTCAATGCTGCTAGAGCCAAACAGGCTCTGTCCTATCAGGAGTCCCAGTAAAACTTCAGATATCTGCTAATACGAAGAGGTGGTGAAGGACAATCCTCAATTCATGCATTGCAGCACATAGAGGAAGTGATCTCAGATCACTTCCTCCCAGCACTTGTGAATGGGAATCCACACTGTAGTAGAGCAGCCTGCAGCTGCTGTTGCAGCTCCTGTCCTTGACCTGTACCTGGCCAGCCTGGTCCCCACTGGAACCCAGGGAAGCCACACACACTGCTAAATATACACAGAAATGTACAATAACCCTCCCCTCATACAAATAATACAAACAGCCCACAAACATACACACAATCCGCAGAAACGTAACCTGCTAACAATCCACATACATGCACACAACCCCACATGCAGTCTCTCACATGCAATACCCCAAACAGCCCCCACACATACACACACTACCAAAGACACAACGTGACATATCCATCCACAAACACAATTCCACAAGCAGCCCCCATACACAGCCCACATTCATATGTATTATACACGATACCACAAACTACTCCTGTGAACATACACATTATAATAGCTCATATACGCACAAATATTCAGCGATACAAAGCAATTACCGTATAAATAACACAAGCAGAATACGGGAGCATACATACCTCAATTTAAAAAAATAGGACCGCCACGCGGGACATCACAATCCTATATCGGCACATTGCTGCTAAAAGGTTGCCTACCCCTGTTCTATACTGTGCTAAACTTAGAGTGTCAGGCTAACCTAGAGTGAATAGTGGAGCCCTAACTGCAGACGGATATAGAAAGGGATAGAAAGTAGTATTACCAAGCTTTTGGAGCTGCTGGACTTAACATTAAAAACAACACTCCAAATTATGCAAACGTAATACCAAGACTGAGACAAACCAAGACTGAGACAAACCAAGATCAGAACACCAGAAACAGGTAAGTCAAATACATCTTGGCCAGTATGGGCAACAGGTTAGGGTCAATAAACAGTGAAAGCTATACGCAGAGGTAGTACTTCTGGCTTCCCCATTTCCTTTCAAGTAGAATTCCATCTCTAGTTCTTGAGGACTTTAACATTCCAATAAAACCACCCTTGACCCCAGTAGCCTCAAAACATCTTTTAATTACATCCCTCAGCCTATCCCAGTGGGCTACGTTTCCCATGCATGTCGCTGGCAATAGCCTCAATCTTATTTTTTCAATATCTGTATTACTCCATTTCATCTCTCAGATCACCACCTCTTATCTTTTACTCTTGAGAGCCCTGCACGTTACATTCCCAGCCTAGCTCTTCTCAACTTGGGAGAAACCTGAATTCTCTTGACCTCCAGCAACTGTTAACAGTTGTCCATTCTCAACTCTCATCCATCCTTCGATATTGTGCTAAAAAAAAGAAATGATTGCTAGGAAAAAAAGATGATTGATGGCTAGGAGACCATCACTAAATGTTTATTTTATTTATAGATGGAGTGAGAAGTGATAAATACAGGGTAAATGAATTCATAATACACAAATATAGTTTTTTACTGCTACTCCCAACCCCCTCCTCTATTGGCTACTGTGTTCACTTGATCTGTGAACAGAAAAACTAAAGCAGGACCACACGGAACCACATCAGTTAAGCACTATCAGCTAATTAGTGCACTCCTGTACTGGTCATGCTTTATTCTATAGAGATATCCGGCATCTTCTGCAGGAAAGACAGGATGTGGTGCTGGCCCCCAGGGACCTAGGTAAGTTGTCAAACTATACTGAAACTATCTGACTATTGACTGAAAGGTGGCACCAGGGCACTGAGCTCACAAAAATCACAACAACAGGGTATTTAAGCAATTAAAAAAAAATAACTGATCTTCTTACCAGCACTTTATTTTTCTTACTCCACTGTGATATATTTTTTCCTCTCTTTTTTATTTTTATGTTTATTTTATATGGGGTATAGAATTAACCATGCAATGTAATCAGCATCAGGTTTCAGGGGGATATTTGTGGCAATTATTATATTATATTATTATTATATTTATTTTGATAATGCAAAGAATGACAAACAGGAATATGGAGACATTTCCAAAGAGTATAAGCGAAGGTTCTGCACTTTTTTTTGTCATAAAATGTAATGAAAAATAATAATCAGACATGTCTCACCGTAATACTGAAGCTAGAGTAAGAAGTAGTAAAAAAAAAGTCAAGAGACATGAGAGTATCACATGCGAGGAAACCACTGGATCGCCATATAGTGTAAGAAAACCAGACCGCTTTGGGAGAAAGCTTATCATGTAAGTGAAAGAGCGAGAGAAAGCAGATATCAGAAGGTAGGGAAAAGAAGGTAAGCCAGGATCATGTTGTAGCAAGAAAATCACCAGTAATGAATAAACTAGTAGGATATAACCAGTGGTGTATTTAGGATTTGGGCTGCACTAGGCAGGATGGTGCTTGGATACCCCCCTCCCCTAATTAACATTTTCCCCACCCCTTCCTGTCAAGGGCGCACTTTGACAGACGCTCACTCACTGAGAGACGCACACTCACTAACAGACGCATACACTCATTGACAGACACACACTCTCATATACACTGACAAACAATGACATACACACACACACACACTATTACTTGGACACACACTGACAGATGCACATACCCTGACAGACGCACGCACTCACTGACCCACACACATTCACTCACATAGACACACACTTACAGACACACACACATACACAATTACAGACACACACACATTCACTTACAGACAAACACACATACACACTTACAGACCCACACACTTACAGACACATACACACTCACAAATTATTATTTTTATTTTATTTTAAATCCACCCAACCTCCCTGGGAGAGCTGGAGTGGATTCCTTACCTGTCCAGTGTGGCTGCTGGTCGGGCGCGCAGGCTGAGTAGGTGGCACTTAGTGATGCCCGGAGCCGGTCTGACGTTATATTCCGGCTCCCGGCTTCATTAAGCAGTGCAGAGGGAGCTGAGCAGGAGCTGAGCAGGTAAGTATTCTCCCTTGCTGCATGTCGCCCGCCGCCCGGAGCTCAAAAGTGGCCGCCCCCTGCAAAGTGCCGCCCAAGGCAGATGCTTTGCTTGCCTCGCGGAAGACACGTCCCTGGATATAACTATTCTTGATATCAAGGAAAGTGGTCTTGTCAAGTCAAGTCCATTAAGAGGTCACCAGGTTTCATCATCCTTCACTACAGGTAGGCCAGAGAAGAGAGTCTATCTCCACACGATGGTTTTTGTCCCCACTCTTCTGTAACAGGCGAGGCAGAGGTTGTTGAGAGCCCACAAGCTGGTAGAGCAGAAAGGTGTAGCGCAACATATCCCTGTGCTTTCAGCCCCAGGCCTTGAAGAATACCAGTGCCTCAAGTCCAAAGGTTCTCCATCTTTTAGTGACAGGATCGATAGCCCATAAGGTCCTTCAGAAATATGGACGGCTTTGTGTAATATGATGCCATGTGGGCTCGTGGCTCAGAAGAAGGAAGGGATGAGGATTTTGCAACTCAAATCTCTTGGGGAGCTGATAGAATGGGTATTGTACCCATGTATGTGTAGTTTCAATCCGATGCCAAAAGTCTGCCACACGCCTGTCCCAGCAGACTTTAAGTCCGGGGATGGTAAGTGTTCATTCAGGACACCTTGAAATGGGTGCAAAAGGTTATGTGCCGAATGTATAACATCTGATCATAGCTCCCAGCTTTATTTGCTTGGGCCAGTCAGAGCAACACAAATGCACGTCCGGCCATCTTTGATGCCAGGCCATGCCACCAAGTTGTGGCAATTTTTGAATGCATGGGGTGTCCACTCTCAGAATGCCTTAATCGGCTCTGCACATTTTTTATATTATAACATTTTCTTTTTTAATAGTAATTTCATATGTATTCTTGAGTTCCTTCAATGTTCATAAGCAAACTCTTCTAGAAACACATGCTAATCATTGAGTACCACTTTAGGGAAGAAATATAATTTAATTTTAGTGACATATTACAATTAACTGGAAGATGGATACACAGTATGCTCTGCAAACCATAATATCAAATAGAATTTGTTATTAAGTAATGTTTAGGTCTCTGTCAAGTAAGTTGCTATAGAAACTGTGAAAACTGAGGTATTTATTACAATATGTACATGTATATACATTCAGTAAATTGTGTGTACATTTACATAGGCTTGACTACATTTTGTTGTGCAAAGATTACTTCACCCTCTATATGTCATTGAATAAAATGAATGGGTGCAACACACAACTGATTTTATTTCTGTAGCATTCAATTTAGTCAGTTTCTTTAAAACATATATAAAACAAGCTCTAGTTCATCAACAAAAAAATAAAAAGCATTCAGAGAATGTATGCTTTTCTTACTTAAGTCTCCCTAGAGATGATAGGTCAGTTCCTCTCCCATCATTGTCCAAGAGGTTATGAACACAAAAAAAAAAAATCCCTCAGCAGATGCAAGGCTTCTGGTTTTGTTGTTTATTTAAGAACGTTTTATAAGCTTAAAAGTTGTGACTGTTTCTTACTTGGTTAACCTTTCCAATTCTTTAGTTAAAAAGGGTGGATCACTAGGGAATGAACGTTAAAAAAAAAACTTTACAACTAAGGATAGTTGTGTTTGACTTGCATTTCATTTTTCAGTTTTTAATACTGGTATATCAAATATTTAAGTGTTCTTGCATGGCAAGACCACTTACTATTATCTCACATATATATTATTATTATTCTTATAGCCAAATTTACCACCCTAACTCCTCCCACAGTTTTTACACTACATAGACAGTAATGTACCGAAACGTGCTGATTGTTCCCGATCGGTGTGCTATTACTTTGTGGAACATTGCGCCGAATGGTTCACGAAATATCGTCGTATTTGGGGCAAAATTGGTCCCATAGGAATGAATGGTGGAATGTTCAAAACTAGAGTGGCAGCTGACAAAAGCTAGAGTGTGAGCTGAAAAATCAGGACATGATTTCTAAACTGCCACCACTCCCTCATTTTCAAGCCCACCATTTGTTCACCTCATGCACTACCAGAATAAAGATATAATATGAAGTTGTCTGAGGGAGAATACCTAGAGAAACATTGAAATTAAATGTCAGCGTTTTTTTTTTTCGGAACGGATGACGTAGGCGCGTGGGTGCGTGTGTGAGCGTCAACGGAGGAGGAGGGGCGATGTGTTGAGGGGTGACCGGCGGGAGCTTTCTTGGCGGCTGGTGGGAACGCTCGAGAGGACGAGAGGACGATATCTGCAGCTACCGCAATATCGCAACGACCGGGTTCTCTGTTAAGTGCCTGACACATGCGCGACAGCGTGCAACACTTTTTTTTTTTCTCCTGGAAGACGGAATGCTGCTGCCTGAGCTGGTGTCTGGGAGCCCCGGGTTTGGAGATGTACTCAGGTCTTGAGGAGGAGTAGGGAGCCGCAAAACTGCAGCAACAAGATAAGTGACTGTGTTTTTTTTTTTTACGCTTGCAAAATTTGAAGTGAGAGGGCAGAAGAGTGGTGGGTCATGAGGAGGGCAGATAGTACAACACGGAGAACTATTACAACTATTACAAAGAAGAAAGGAGATACGAGAGGAGAGTAAAAAAAAAACGGAAGCTTTAAGATTATATAGAGATAAAAAAACATAAAAAAAACATAAAAATACTAAATTAATAACACAATATGACAACTAGAAAACCACAGGAGGAGAAAAGAAAGAGAGAAAAAAAAGATCTTGATATTGAGAAAAGATTATCAGGTTATTTTTCTCCTTCTCAAAATAAATCTCAATTACCTTCTGAAAATCAGGATCATTCCCCTCCCCCCATCCCCAACCACAATCCCTCTCATACTGCACAAGTGGGTAAACCCCTCACTGAAGAGACCTTAATGAATTACCTGGATAAATTTCAGGAGAGCATTAAAGAAGACATCCAAAAAGGCTCATCGGATTTAAAACAAGAACTGAGAACTATGAAAGTCCAATTGGAATCTATAGAAGATAAGTTGACTCAAACTGATATAAAATATGCACATATGGAGTCAATAACAACAGATCTGCAATCAAGAGTAGAACAACTAGAGGATAAATTAAATGACCTGGAAGATCGTTCCAGGAGAACCAATATAAGAATTCGTAACATCCCTGAACAAGTCACTGACTCTATATTGAAAAAAATTCTAATGGAATATTTCGAGTCTGTATTATCCCAAGATGATTTAAAAGATTCTGAATTGGATAGATTCCATAGGCTACCCAGACCCAGAAATGTAGCAGAAACATTACCAAGAGATGTAATTGTTAAATTTCAATCTTTCCATATTAAAAACCAAATAATGAGTTCATTAAGAAATAATCCGGTCTTGGAAGAGAGATTTAAGAATTTGAAGATTTTTCCAGATCTATCTTTTTACACAAGAACATGGCGGAAAAGCTTCAATCAAGAATTAATTGTGTTAAGAGCTAAATAAGTGAAATACATATGGGGCTTCCCCAAATGTTTAAGGATCTTCTGGAAAGGAAAAAATGAAAAATTTACAACTTTGGTCGCGCTGAGAAAATGGATGAAAGAAACATTAACACCAGGACCAACATAACAATTATTAACTGCAGAAGCCCTGAAGCTCTCCGGATGAAAGAGGACAATTATAATTTTTATTTATGACTAGGAAGATTCTCTCTTTTTTTTTGAATTGTAAAATTAACATTTATAGAATAAGCACTGATGCAATAGGAAGTTAGAAATATTGGCAACACGTGTAAGATCCTGGGACAGAGTTAGTACTATAAAGGATGTATTAGCTTACATAGGGAATTTATAAAAAAGTAATGGTATATCGGCTATAGGTTTAAGTAGTTTTGCTAAGCTTCGAAACAGAAGGCTTAAGGAAATTTTCTTTTTTTTTTTATTATATATATATAAGCACTGATGTAATAGAAACCCAGCAGTACTGATAATCGGTAATATGTACAAGTAGTAGGGGAAGAACTATTACTATAAAAGGATTGATTGTGTTACACTGTGGGGGAAACCTATACAGTTTTTGGGTGGATTGGCTATGTGTTTCAGTAGACTTAAATTCATATGAATTTAGTGGGGATATATATAAATTTGAGGAATATATTTGTAAATAAATCACCTTTTTTTTTTTTTTTTTTTTTTATATAAACACTGATGCAATAGAAACCCAACAGTATTGATAATTGGTAATACGCACAAGTAGTAGGGGAAGAACTATTACTATTACCATAAAAGGATTGATTGTGTTACACTGTGGGGAAAACTACACAGTTCTTGGGTGGATGGGCTATGCGTTTCAGTAGACTTAAATTCATACGAATATAGTGGGGGTATACACAAATTTGAGGAATATATATGTAAATAAATCACGTTTTTTTATTTTTTTTTTTAAGGGAAAAGGGAGAAAAAGAAAAAGAGGGGAAAGGGAGGAAAAGTAGTCATCCGAGATGGTAGCGTGTTCCCAAATTAAGGAATAGGATAGGATTTTTGGTCATCCCGATACTATATCGCCCCACCAAGTGTCAACTTTTCGTTGACACAAATACCGAGATATGGTAACTAAAGATATCATATCACGTGGACATAGATGGCCCTTTGGGGGCAGGTTGAAAGACAACCCTCTAGGAGCTAGGCTGTGTTGGGTCAGACTGGGTGTATTGCCCATAAGGCTATTTTTGGTCTATGATAAATGGACTATTTGTGTTCTATGTAAATGCATTGCAATTCTCTTGGGGACAGTGGTATTTAGGGTCTATGATTTAAAATGGTTAAGATGATTTCGGTTAATGTCCAGGGTCTAAATACTGCAAATAAAAAATCTTTAATATATAACTACATGATAAGAAATAAAGTAGAAGTGGGTTTCTTTCAAGAAACCCACTGGTCAGATACGGATAATCATGGTTGGGGGGGGTGGAAAATTCCCTACTGTGATACATTCCTCACTAAGTGGGGAAAAAGCAAAGAGGTGTAGCAATAGTCTTTTCTCACACACTAAAAGTAGACATATCACATCAAATTATAGATAAGAACGGTAGATATGTAATAGTTTGCTGTAAACTGAATGAGATACCATATACACTGACGAACATATATCTTCCTAATGATTTTCCCGCCCCAACCCTAAAAAAAGTTCTGGGTTTAATGGAACCTATTAAAATAGGCATGTGTTTGGTAGCTGGGGATTTCAATAGTGTATTGGACCCGATACTAGATAAAAAGACAACAGTAACTTTATTACATCAAAAAAGAACAGATAAGTTAGCGAAATCTATTAAGAGAAACATGATTAACTTTGACTATTTTGATCTATGGAGAACGATTAATCCTGACTCATTGGAATATACTTATTTTTCGCATGTGCATCTGTCCCACTCCCGAATCGATATGGTTTGGGGTAACATAACAACATTATCAAATATCAAATACTGTAAGATATTGGATAATACCTGGTCAGACCACAGTATTAATATGTGGGAGACGAAAAATCAATGGACCAGGATTAATCGTGAAACCTGGCGAATGAATGATAATTTGTTAAAATCTAAGATCCATATTGATATATTAGAAAAACAAATTGAAACTTTTTTTCTTGAAAATGATCCAAATGACACCTCATATACAAACAATTGGTGTGCATTTAAATCTACCATTAGAGGCAATATAATAAGTATACAAACAAGGTATAAGGCACAAAATAATAATTTTTTTCTGGAACTTCAAGAGGAATTAAAAAAGGCTTCGAATGAGAATAAGCAGTCTCCTTCTAAATTAAATGCAGATGCCCTGAAAAAAATCCAAAATAAAATTAATAACTTCCTTATAGAAAAAAACTCTAAGGTTATGAAGAAACTGAAAGCGAATTACTATTATAAAGGAAACCGAGCAAACAGGATTATGACTAAAAAATTAAGAGATAAAATCAGCTCCAATAAAATAGTAAAGATAGTGGATGAGGAAGGAGTTTATCTAGATCCAAAAAAAAATAGGTGAGCGATTTAATAAATATTATGAGGCCCTGTATAATTTAATTCCTTCGAAAATGAATGATGAGGATTTTTTGAGTAACAGTAATATACCTAAACTTAAGGAGGAGCAAAGAAACGAGTTAAATGTTCCTATTACAGTCCAGGAAGTGGAGACAGCAATAAACAATTTAAAACCAGATAAGACGCCAGGCCCAGACGGTTTTGTAAATATATTTTATAAATCCTTTAAAAAACATATAGTTTGTCATTTAACCAATATGTTTAATGAAATAGTCTCAGTAGGTAAATTTCCTCCTGAGATGTTAAGAGCAAATATCCTTCCAATCTTAAAAGAAAATAAGGATCCCTTAAAGGTGGAAAATTACAGACCTATTTCTTTAATCAACACGGACGTTAAGATTTTTTCATCAGTTTTGGCCAATAGACTAAAGGGACTCATGGATAAGATTATAAAGAATGATCAAATTGGCTTTATACAGGGGAGAGATCCAGTTGACAATTCTAGAAGATTACTCGATTTGATAGATGCAGCTCAAAGGAATAAAACTTCTCTGTTTATTTTGGCAGTAGACGCGGAGAAAGCTTTCGACAGGGTCGGTTGGGTCTTCTTAAGGAAAACTATGGAAAAGTTCGGCATACAGGGGTGGATGCTTAAAGCAATTCTGGCACTATATGAAGGTCCAGAAGCAAGAACAGTGGCTCCAAATATATGCGCTGACTGGTTCACACTAAAAAATGGAACGAGACAGGGTTGCCCCCTATCGCCCATTTTATATATTATGACAATGGAGATACTAGCTATTAATATAAGAAATAATCTTCAAATAAAAGGCTTTAGCTATAGAGAGAAAGAATTCAAATTAAATCTATATGCAGATGATCTGATTTTGACCTTAACCGACCCTGTCGAATCGCTTGGTGCCTTGATGGAAGAGGTAGATAAATATGGTTTGATTTCAAATTATAAAATAAATGTAAATAAATCCACTTATATAGCTATAAATATCTCTAGAGAATGTTGCCAATATATAAGAGACAAATATAAATTTAACTGTAACAAGAACATAATATCTTATCTGGGAATAATGATTACTGATGACTTAAAAGATACAATGCAAATAAATTTTCTAAAAACATATAGATCAACCCACGAGTCATTAAAAATATGGAGACAAACTGAACTGTCCTGGTGGGGTAGAATTAATTTGGTCAATTCATATTTACTTCCCAAATGGTCCTACTTATTCCGCATGATCCCCTTGAGAATGCCACAACCATGGCTATATATGATACAACGAGATATAAATAATTTTATCTGGAAAGGAAAAAGGGCGAGGATGAATAAACAACTTTTGATGCAGAAAATTAGGAAAGGAGGGATAAATTTTCCGAATATTAATACAATCTATGTAGCTAATATGATGTTTCATATTTATAAAACGCAACTCTTAAGTTCTGAGGAACTGGGTTGGTACCAATTAGAAAAGGAGATGACAGAAACAGATAATTTGTACCAATTAATCTGGTTAACCAAACAAGATGAAAGAATTAAGAAAGTGTGTTCCTCAAATAGTTGTTTGCAATCAATTCTGATGGAATGGGAAAAGTTGAGGACGAAATGCGGAATAAGTAATAAAATATTGGGAAATTTTAACTTCAATATTATTCATCTAAGGATGAAGGATATAAATATAAGTGCATGGACAACGAAGGGTATTAACTTTATAAATCAAATAATATTGGGAGATAAAATCAAACCATTCGAAACCCTGATACATGAATATTCGCTACCCAGGCAGGAGTGGTATAATTACCTAAGAATCAGAGGTTTTATCCAACAATTTTTGTTATATCGACCCATAGAGGGAATAGAAAATTTGACAGCTCTATTAAAAAATGATAATGTACCGCAAATAGTGTCGAAGGCAAGAAGCGCTCTCCTACAAATTGAGGCACCTAGTAGGAATGTTAATATGCAGAAATGGAGTAGCGAAATGAATGTACAGATTTTCAAGGTTGAATGGGATCAAGTAATATTTCAAACAGGCAAAATAATCCACTGTCTGAATCTTCTTGAGGTATTATTTAAATTAATGAATCGATGGTATTTAGTTCCCACCAGAATGTCCAAAATGAATACCTCTAACTCTTCATTGTGTTGGAGATGTAACGAAAAAGAGGGGTCTTTTGGTCATATATGGTGGGAATGTAGTAAAGTTAAAAATTTGTGGTACATGACCTTTGAATCTTTGGAGTATATTACAGAGACAAATATACCTAGAGGTCAGCATAACGGCCTATTCCATTTAAACCTACAATTACTTCACTTTAAAGAAAGATTTATATATGTCCACTTTGTTGCTGCAACAAAAATAATAATAGCAAGAAATTGGAAGAGTAGTGCGATTTTTACACAGGACCAATTATATTCACAAGTCCAATACCAATTAACTATGGAGGCCTTGGGGTACCAGTCTACAAAAATCAGAGAAGTCAGTAAATTCTGGAAGGAAAAAATAGAGAGATTGATTAGACAAATTCCTGGACAAAACAATTAGGATAACATAATTTTTCTTTTCTTTTTTTGAACATAGACTAAGATACAGCGGCCCACGTATGTTACCCAAGAAGGGTATTGCAATGCATATTAGTGTTATGTGTATGTTAAGTCCATCACAGTAATGAAGGCACATGAAATAAGATAGTTAAGAAGTGCCTCCACTGGGAGAGAGAGGAATAAAGAGCGAAGTAAAGAGGGAGGAGAAGAGAGCATTGAAAGTGAGAGAAAGTAAAGAGAGACGAAAAAAAAGAATACGAGAAATTCACATGTATAGAAATAACTCCACTTTAACTCTAAGAATCGATTCACGATGTAATGACACTTCTGAGTACAAGATAGGCAGATTAATTTTGAATTAAGGCTAAGGCAGTAATACCCTCTCAAAGAAGAGAGAAATTGTTAACTATGCACTTTATATGTATATATTCCTGTTGATGGTAATGCATTGTGTAGTGTGTACTCTCTTTTTGTATGTTTTTGTATGTCTGACAACTAAAATCAAATAAATTATATAAAAAAAAAAAAAAGAAATTAAATGTCAGCGTTAATTGATCAGAATAGAATATAGCTTCTATTGGAAAGAAATGTGACGAAGAAGACAAAGTGATTCTGATTTTATCAAATCTTCCAGTAAGCTCCAATTTATTAATTCATGCATGAGAAATTAGAGAGAAATATCTGTAAATTGTGTTACAGTACATCTTAATGAAACACTCCACTGCAGAAAGAGAAAGAAAAAGGAGAAAGGCATTTAAGACGTGGGCACAGAGACTTCAAGGCAAATTCTGATATACAGAGTAAAGGTTTTGCAAAAGGAATAGATTTAAAACCTTGTCAGAAGGATCACAACAGAAAATCATGCACATGTTGTGTAATGGGGAAAGGCTCAAGGCCCCCTATTCCCAAACAGAGGCAAAGGAAGTCAGTAAAGCCTCTGCAACTTTATTCGCTCAGATATATGTGGTATAATACAGCCAATGTCTTGTGGGTAGAATAATTGTATACTAACATTTACAGATAACTATTCCAGATATTGTATGACTTATCTCATGAAAGACAGAAACTGCAGAGAAGTAGAAGGCCTACACTGCAAGTGTTGAGATCCCATTTGGAAGAAAGTCTCAAGCACTTGTAATAGTCAACGGTGGTTAGTATATGTCAGATCCATGCTGACAGATTCACTGTTGCCACAAAAACTGAGCTGATGCATTTATGATGGCTACATATACAGTGCCTTGCAAAAGTATTCACCCCCTTGACTTTTTACCTATTTTGTTACATTACAGCCTTAAGTTCAATGTTTTATTAATCTGAATTTTATGTGATGGATCAGAACACAATAGTCTAAGTTGGTGAAGTGAAACGAGAAAAATATATACATAAAACTATTTTTTAGAAATAGAAAACAGAAAATTGGCATATGCGTATGTATTCACCCCCTTTGTTATAAAGCCCATAAGAAGCTCTGGTGCAACCAATTACCTTCAGAAGTCACATCATTAGTGAAATGATGTCCACCTGTGTGCAATATAAGTGTCACATGATCTGTCATTACATATTAAATATACCGGCTATGCAAACTGAACACTGGATGGCAGCAGTCTGCAGTTCACACGCGGCCGGTTCCTTCACGGATTTACTGAATGAACTCATTTAACCCAGATAGCTATGCCATGGAGCCTATTCGTGTAATAAAAGACTTTGGCTCCATGGCAATTGAACTGTATGTGTGTTGTCTGAGCGCCATTCAGTAATAATGTGCGCTCAGACCTAAGCTATCTGGGGATATGTTGCATGTCTGTATTTTCTGTAATAAATGTAACCTTGTGTATTTTATTGTATTTTACTGTCTTTTTACTGCCATGTGCTTAATGGAGTTTTGCCTCTGTCCTTGGAGATAATTGGATTACTTCCCAATTATCTCCAGGATAGAGAGGAGGAATTGTGATGTCATTGTGGGAGTGTTTGACTGTGTAGGTATGTGATTGGCTACTGTATCCTTTTGGTCACATTCTTCCATCTGGTCCCCTAGGGGAGTGTCCACCAGGTGGGAGACCTGCATAAATACTGGGCAGGTAGCCCTGAATAAATGAGTTAACAGCTTGACCCTCAACACGGAGCCAATCTGTCTCATTCTTGGGGGTATTTACTGTATGCTGTTAGAGACTGATTGCCAGGAGTGTAAGCTGTTTGGGTGCTTTTCCTGTTCAGCAATTCGTGAGGTTCCAGTTCCGGAGTTTGGAGTGCTACTTTGTATCCTGTTCGGGAGTTTGGGGTTCTACGGTAGCTGTGCCTGTGTCTCTGGAAGGGGAAGATCTTCTAAACGGCGGTTTAACCCCTTTTATGCCTGGGGTGCCGTTACAGTATGCACCTTTGTGGCCACAGCCCTTCCAACATAGGTTGGAAGTAGAACATCCCATCTGCTTCAGTTTCAGGGGGGTGAGTTTCACATTAGCATTTTATATACCTGCTTCTTATGGTTAACTCATATCGTGGCTGTAGCTTCCCAAAATGGCCGCCCAATCTGAGAAGTCTTCTGTGGGCCCTATATCCATCTCCCAAGCTGAGACATAGTATAATGAAGCATCCGCTGGGCTTGGGGTCAGGAGGATGTAGATTGAGGAAATTTTACTCCTTTGTACTGTGCATTGTATGCATGCCTTTTCAAAAGTTGGCAGAGCAGTAGTACTAGCTGCCTTATAGGTGGGGGTGTCTAGGAAACTCCTAATTTATGTGTATTGGAAGAAATCAAAAGGTTTTAATGGTGTTTTGTGTGGTAGGTCTGCAAAGGGGATTATATGTTGACCCCTGAAACAATTGGGTTGAGCGGAAAAGTTAATTCTCTTCGAAGCGGGTGAAATCTCTTGGGTTCATGCCGGGTGCAAATTGTTTGTTTCTTAGTATTGGGGTTAGGGCGATTGGAATGGAGATGAACAAGTGTTTCATTGTTAATTTGCTCTAGATTGTGATGGATGTAGTGAGTGCCGACGGGGTTGGTGGAAGTTTGTGGTCAGGCTTGTCGTGGAAGCCAGTTGTAAAGGGAAGGGTAGTCCCATCCAAATATGTCATGCTCCAAGTCAACCTTTATTTTAAGTCCCGCTGGGGCATGTAAGGTTTTTTTATTTGTGCTAACTGCGCTGCATAAAAATAGTTTAAGAAATGGGTAGGCCCAGTCCGTCCGCTCTAGTAGGGAGGTACAACATGTCATCTCTTTAGCCTAGCTCGTTTGTTTGCCCACATGAATTTGTCCTTTGGGTCTGAAGTGTTTTAAAATCCTTTATAGAGACATTGAGAGGGTGCGTCTGGAACAGATACCGAAATCTAGGTAGAAGATTCATTTTTAGCGATGCTACTCTGCCGAGCCAGGATATGAATAGGCCTCCCCAAGATTCGATGTCTTGTAGTGTAGGCAGTATGTTTGAGATGAATCTGCTGGTAGGTTTGTGCCTAGGTAGTGAATATAGGTTTGGTTGTATTGGAACGGGTAGGATGCCCGAAGGGTGGACATAGTCTCTGATGTAAAGTGAATTGGAAGGGCCTCAGTTCTGTCTAGGTTCAAGCAGTAACCTGGGACTTCTGAGTAGTCTTTCGGTGAGGTGAGTAGTGACTGGTAATGACTGGGTCGGGTTTGTTAGAGTCAAAATAGGTCATCCAAGTCCCAGGAGAGTTGGAAAGCAAACCACATTTCTCACTGAAAGCACTGTAGACGAGACTACTGCATTGCAAAAAAAAAAAAATGGTTCATCTGAATTGATCCAGCTGAGAAAAATATTTAGTTTAGGTAATTCAAAATTAATTCATATAGCGTTTCAGTTCAGAATAAATTTGTCCATAAGATTCATAATAATTCAAATGATCTTAAACAGAGCAAAATGAGCTAATCAAAATATTATGTATAGATTTCGCAGTACACTGATAGGGTCATTTTCATGTAATTTTCATTCACAAGTGCGAAGAAGTAATCAATAGAGGGAAAAGAGGAGCAGCAGTAAAAAAAAAAAAAAAACAACTATATTTATCAAATATAAAATATATAACTATTTTTTCTGCTCCTCCTTTATCTCTCTTTTGATCACTTCTCACCTAATCTTTAAATAAAATCAATATGATGGGGGCCAGGGTTCATGGATTTAAACTGAAGAGAATAATCTGGGTGTTTGCTATTCGACATGTGCACAGAAGCAACAAGAATGTGCTTGTATCTACATACAAAGACAAATATACAGCAGTACCAGAAAAAAAAAAAACTAAAATGTTACTTATATTTCATACAACTAAGGAAGCATTCATGTATTATAGTTTTTTTTGCAGACATGCCTTTAATCTCAACAGTGCTGTTGCACGACCATATTACTGTATTTGATGTAAAGACTCCGTGGCCCTTTTAGGTATCTGTGAGCTCAGAGCTTGAGTCCAAAAAAATACTCAAGGCCCCTAAACTTAGAGAAATGTATTCTTTGTATTCTTCTCTCTACCCATGAACAGCATGATGTGTATGCTGACCAGAGGCCATCTGTAACATCCGTTCCTGTGTTGGGTTTAAGTAAAAGTGGTGAACTGATGGACCCAGACTAATATTCCTAATGTTGACACGTGCAATTTTGTGCTAGGAGTTAGGGGTTAGTCGTATGACGGTGGGTTTTAATTTGTGTGCTTTTCACTTTTTACGGGGTGGTCATTTTTCCCTGATTAGCTGGGTTCTGTGTGTTGGGTCTGGCTGAGTTGTGTGTAATATTGTATCCATCTCTTGGGATTCTATGCTATCATGGCTTGACGAGTTGCGATTTGGTATGAATATGAAATATGCAGTGTGAGTATGTGATTAATACTTTTTGTGGATAGGGTGGTAGTTACAGGGGGTGAGCTTTTGGGTTGACATGTTAATGGGGTTGTATATCATACAATGGGAGGGGGAGTAGAAGTAGAGAAGAGGAGAGATAATGCTAAGGGTTGATAAGTTGTTTGAAGTAGTAGGTGAGGTTCAAGAAGAGAGTAGAGCTGGTTGCTAGCGGCTCCTGCTGGGTTAGAACTCAAAGAGCCATGGGTCCCAAATATTGTCCATCCATTTTTAGTTTCACTTCTCCTAGAGTTAGAATCCTGGTGATGCCTTAATGCTCTGCTATAGCCCTCCTGGTTGCTAGCGCTATTTTAGCTATTAATTTATTTTGGGCCCTGGATACATAACGGACTGGTTTGGAAATTAGCCAGATCCAGTGGTCTCTTGGGATGTCTGTGTTTAAAATTTTGGAATTTAACTAAGAGATTTCTTTCCACAGTAGTGCGATTTGGCGGCATTCCCACCATATGTGGTAGTATGTGTGATGAGACCAATCCCACCACTGTGCATTGGAGGAGCCTGGTTGCCTGCCTGCTGCCTTTTGACTATGGACCAGCATTTAAATACTTTATTTTCCTATGTAGAAAGGTCTATTCATGTATTTCTGCCCGGGCGTTCGGTAGATTCTATCTACCGAACAAACAGCCATCTATTGGCCTCCCAGAAGCCGCGGTTAGCTGGCAGGCGCCGTTAATTGGCCGCCCAGAAACCGGCGAGTGTCGCCAGTTGACCACCCAGTAGCTGCGGTTAACCACAGCTTAATTAAATATACTGGCTATGCAAACTGAACACTGGATGGCAGCAGTCTGCAGTTCACACGCGGCCGGTTCCTTCACGGATTTACTGAATGAACTCATTTAACCCAGATAGCTATGCCATGGAGCCTATTCGTGTAATAAAAGACTTTGGCTCCATGGCAATTGAACTGTATGTGTGTTGTCTGAGCGCCATTCAGTAATAATGTGCGCTCAGACCTAAGCTATCTGGGGATATGTTGCATGTCTGTATTTTCTGTAATAAATGTAACCTTGTGTATTTTATTGTATTTTACTGTCTTTTTACTGCCATGTGCTTAATGGAGTTTTGCCTCTGTCCTTGGAGATAATTGGATTACTTCCCAATTATCTCCAGAATAGAGAGGAGGAATTGTGATGTCATTGTGGGAGTGTTTGACTGTGTAGGTATGTGATTGGCTACTGTATCCACATGTGCACAGAAGCAACAAGAATGTGCTTGTATCTACATACAAAGACAAATATACAGCAGTACCAGAAAAAAAAACTAAAATGTTACTTATATTTCATACAACTAAGGAAGCATTCATGTATTATAGTTTTTTTTGCAGACATGCCTTTAATCTCAACAGTGCTGTTGCACGACCATATTACTGTATTTGATGTAAAGACTCCGTGGCCCTTTTAGGTATCTATGAGCTCAGAGCTTGAGTCCAAAAAAATACTCAAGGCCCCTAAACTTCGAGAAATGTATTCTTTGTATTCTTCTCTCTACCCATGAACAGCATGATGTGTATGCTGACCAGAGTCTCAATAAAAGCATAGCTGGAAAAAAAGCACTTGCCGCATAACTAGGCCGGTTGTTTAATACAATCCTGCCATGCCACCTAACTAAAGTCTTGATTTAATTAGCATGGGTCAGAATTTCAAATGATCACAGTTTGTAAGGAAAACTTTTCAAATAAGGAATCTACAAAAATTCCAATAGAATTAATAAAGACTACTATCCTCCTATTCCTTCTACCAACTGTAAACATCTGTGGTAAGGAACCAAGATCTAGGGCTTTAGCCTTTAAACCCCCATCCCCGGGAATACCAATGTCTAAGCTAAAAGGTTGGTACAGTAGTATCGTGGTACCACCATACCAGGGACCTATTGTTGGTTCTCAGAGATGTGCATTGACAGCTGTATCACTGTAGATCTTGAGAGCTCAGAGAAATAGGGGCAGTGGTAGCTAGCACGCTGGGTCCCTAGCTACTGATTTTAAAAGTACACATCTTTACTTGTTAATTGAAAATAACAACTTATGATCAATTATCCTTAAGGGCTGGTTCAAGGACTATGTCTATAATTATCAATGGCTTAAGTATACCTGCACAACACTGCACAATACTGCCCTGCAATATATTGTTTTATAATATGAAAATAATTCTATATAATAACAGTTCAGAGCTAGCATGTAATTATGGATAAATAAACCCTACAAAAAAACCAAAGACACATTAGGAAAAAAAAAATAACAGTTTGATCTTATTTCTTTAGATAAAGCTGGCCACTTCTCTGTCATGGCACATGAAATTGTGCCTGGAGTCATTTAATTCTGGCTTTAATTGCACATATCTTTTGTTGGAAGTGAATTCAATTTTACTGAGTATAGAAGTATTTTGCAATGATTAAACTAAAAATGAAAAAAGTTAAATTCCCTTTTACATCTGGGATGTAAAAGGTGACAGAAAAAAATTAAAAATGTTTCACAAACAGCATTTTTGCTAAAAAAAAATGTTAAAGGCTACTCAAATTTGTTTTTATATAGATTTCTCATTCTCTTACAGCAAATAAATCTGGTGTGTAAATGCTTCAAAGGATTTGAATCTAAAAAGAGAAGCAAAATATTGATAGTGAACGATGATGAACTTTAAATATCTTAAGGAAATTGCACCATATACAATCTTATTTTGCTTTACATCAAAGAATGGAAAGATTCAAAGAAAATATGCTGTATATTTAAACAGCAATTAACAAACCAAGTTCTTCTGCTACTATTTTTTCTAGACTTACCAAAGTAGCCGAGTTTGAAATTTTTATCCGAACATACCACGTGCAACCAGTGGGATGATAATATAACTCTGTGATGTTCATGACTATCATTCTGTTTTTTTTGTTTGGTAGGATAGAGATAACAAGGGGAAAATGTTTCTGATACATATCAAGACCTAACTAAAAAACTGTCAGGAATAGAGAGACCCTAACATGCATAGTTAAGGAAACAATAAATTAACAGGTACTGGTCCTTAAAGTAGTTGGCACTACTCTAAGGACCGGCAAGCGGTCAGAGAATAAACTAGAGACGGGCCACGATATAGGATAACATAGAAACACAAAATCAAGAGTCGAGCCAAGGTCAGGATAACCGAAAGCAAGAATGGTCAAATAAGGCTAGGTCAGAAAACAGTAAATCAAATACACAGTATAAACGTACTCTTTGGTAACAAGAACTGCGACAGAGCAATGAAAAAAGGATAGCTAGGAAGTATTTATAAGCTCTACTGGGTTCTGATTGGATGTGGGATATAGTAATGTCATAAGTGTATGCCAACAAACACATACCATCAAAAAATGTCTGATTATATAACCTATGAATTCCCTGGACAAGCGTTAAATGTCATGGATCGCACAGTGCCTTGAGGGACAGGTATCACTTGAACTTGCTTTTTGAAAATATAAAACCTGCAATTTCCAATCCTATTATAATATGCTGGGTGAGGGTGTGAGGTATGTTGAAACGAAGAGGGGTGTCTCATGCATTCCCAAATTTTCAAATGTACTGACAATTCAAATGACACAATTGATTATTAAATATTAAACACTGACTCATAATAAATATAAGTCATTTAGTTAATACCTAAGGGATTTTTAAGAAAGAGAATACTGCATCATAATTAAATTACAGAGTTTGAACCATGCATTGGTCCATGCATCGGTCCATACAGAGTTTGAACCATGCATTGGAGAGGCTCTCCATGCCCTTCAAAGACTAACAGCTTTGGGGATGATATTGTTCACTTTTTTTTTTTTTTATTAATTTAATGCCTTGATACATGTTTTAATACATGTTCCAGTTGTATGCTCCCACTGGTGTTGCCTTCTGGGGTTGGATTGACTTCTTTATTCTCTGCGTTCACTTGAAATGTCTGCATTAGAATGAAATTGGCTGTATCCAGATCTATTGTGTGGTGTCATGCTTGATAGGGGCAAGGACTGGCTTTGTCATCAGTCTATGCAGAATTAAGTCACAGCGCACAATACCAAATAGAAGGGGACCTCACTCTTCCCAGATGGATGCCACTGGTGCTAGCTGAACAGGAGCAGGCACAGACTTCTCACAACATAAAACAAACAAATATGTCCAGCAACACAGTAGCTCAAAACAAGGCAGTGTTATTGAAAAAAAGTGAGCACACAACAATAGCTTAACAAAGACCTCATATCGAGTAGGAAATGCTTTGTGCTCACTTTGTTTCAATAAACACTATCTTTTTGTTAAATACTCAGTGCATATTACAGACTGATTAATGGAAATACATTACATGGGGAAAGTCTAGATTATAATAAGATCATTAAAAAAATATATAATTTATATAGAAACATAGAATGTGATAGAAGACAAGAACCATTTGGCCCATCTAGGCTGCCCAATTTGTGAAAATACTTTTTATTAGTCCCTGGCCTTATCTTAAGTCTAGGATAGCCTTATAACTATCCTACACATGCTTAAACTCCCTCACTGTGTTAACCTCTACAACCTTAGCTGGAAGTCTATTCCATGCATCCACTACCGTCTCTGTAAAGTAATACTTCCTGAAATAATTCTTAAACCTTTGCCCCTCTAATTTAAGACTATGTCCTCTTGTTGTGGTAGTTTTTATTCTTTTAAATATAGTCTCTTTCTTTACTGTGTTGACTCCCTTTATGTATTTAAAGGTTTCTATCATATCCCCTCTGTCTCGTCTTTCCTCCAAGCTGTACATGTTAAGATCCTTTAACCTTTTCTGGTGAGTTTTATCCTGCAATCCATGGACCAGTTTAGTAGCCCTTCTCTGAACTCTTTCCAGTATCAATATCCCTCTAAAGATACTGTCTCCAGAACTGCGTACAATACTCCAAGTGAGGTCTCACCATTGTTCTGTGCAATGGCATGAGCACTTCCCGCTTTCTACTGCTAATACCTCTCCCTATACAACCAAGCATTCTTCTAGCATTTCCTGCTGCTCTATTACATTGTCTGCCTACCTTCAAGTCATCTGAAATAATTACTCTGAAATCCCTTTCCTCAGATGTTGAGGTTAGGACTCTATCAAATAATTCTATACTCTGCCCTTGGGTTTTTACGCTCAAGATGCATTATCTTGCACTTATCCACAATAAATGTCAGTTACCACAGCTCTGACCATTTTTCTAATTTACCTAAATAATTTGCCGTTTGGCTAATCCCTAATGGAACATCAACCCTGTTGCAAATTTTAGTATCATCAGCAAAAAGACATGCCTTATCATCAAGACCTTCTGCAATATCACTGATACAAATATTAAAGAGAGTGGGTGCAAGAATGGGTCGGTTTGTGACTATTCCACTCCACTGTCACTCCACTGTTGATCTGGCCATTGCCACTGGCCTCAATATTTCAACTAGCCATTGCAGACATTGGAGAGAAGGCCGCACAGACTTGGCAAACTAGACAGACCGGCCTGTCTGAATATTTGAAAATGTAACTGAAAAAAATAAACAAAAAAATGACAATGTCTAGTAATAATAAACAATATAATATCTCAAAACAGTCACCTAAAATTAATTTTATTTGCAAGAATTAGGTATCAGGTACAAAAATAGTAATTTTATGGAAAGAATATGGAGCTGTGAAAAATCTGCAAAGATATGGGTTGAATAGAAGATTAGCCCAGTATAAATCACAAACAATAGGAAAGGGACAGAAAAGGGGTTAACCCTAGGTAGAATAACAAGATAACTAAAGAAAGAGAGATCTGTCCCAATGTAATACTTAAAGGGATCAGTAATATACTTTATTAATATGCTAAAAAAAATCACACAAACAGACACTGAGTCACTTAGGTGTCCCAGTAAAAAAAAATATAATAACTGAGGCACAAATCGTGACTTACAACAACTCCAAAGTGAGGTTTATAAATGGCTGAATTGCCGCCAAGTAGACAGTGTAAGCAGGATCACAGAATTACAATGTTGCTCAATGTGTAAATGCAATAAACATGGAGCCAATACCCCAAAGTGCATAACAGATTGTACGTTGAATAGTGACAAAGAAACTGTAGAGTATATCATACAAATGTGCATGCGACTAGTTAATTCCTGCCCCACATGAAATAGCAGCAATCATCCCTAATCAGCGTCAGAAGCTTTGATCGGCTATTATTAAAAAGGAAAATATATAACCCCAGTACTCCTAAACTGTGCCTACGTGGGCACCTAACTGTAATAGGAAGGAGTTGGCTGACCAATAAATGGTACTGTGCCTTCGTGGGCACCTATCAGTATAGTAGCAAAGATCTCCTAAACTGTGCCTTCGTGGGCACCTGTCTAAAGTGAGAGAGAGCTAGCTAACTGTGCTTATAGCCGAGCTGATAGAGGGATTTGTTTGAAATTCATCTGATAGTGGGATTACACAATAGGAATATACGATTGTAGTGTATCTTGAATGGCCAATTCAAAATCAGCTGTGTAAAGCTGGTCAAAAAATTCTCAACGTATCAAAGTGATATGATGTTAATAGAAAGGTAATTTTGCACAGATACAGTGTTTATAAATGGCCGAATTGCCGCCAAATAGACTGTGTAAGCACGATCACAGAATTAAATTACAATGTTGCTCAATGTGTAAAGCTAATACGATAAACATGGAGCCGATACCCCAAAATGCATAACAGATTGTACGTTGAATAGTGACACAGAAACTGCAGAGTATATCATACAAATGTGCATGCGACTAGTTAATTCCTGCCCCACATGAAATAGCAGCAATCATCCCTAATCAGCGTCAGAAGCTTTGATTGGCTATTATTAAAAAGGAAAATATATAACCCCAGTACTCCTAAACTGTGCCTACGTGGGCACCTAACTGTAATAGGAAGGAGTTAGCTAACCAATAAATGGTACTGTGCCTTCGTGGGCACCTATCAGTATAGTAGCAAAGATCTCCTCAACTGTGCCTTCGTGGGCACCTGTCTAAAGTGAGAGAGAGCTAGCTAACTGTGCTTATAGCCGAGCTGATAAAGGGATTTGTTTGAAATCGATCTGATATGGTCGTCAGTCGAATATTAAGGATCCGGGGAATGACAAAATAACAACGACGCGCGTTTCGCCGAGCAAGGCTCATCTATTAACGTCATATTACTTTGATACGTTGAGAATCTTTTGACCAGCTTCACATAGCTGATTTTGATTTGGCCATTCAGGATACACTACAATTGTATATTCCTATTGTGTAATCCTACTATTATCACAGAGTGATTAGTTGTTGGGGATTTATGTATTTCCCCCCTCCTTTTGTGAGGCTCGCTGCCCCCTATGATTTAGGGCGTTCTTTGTTATTGCCCTCTTCACTCCCCTCCTGTCTGTATGTACTCCTCCACACCTAAGTGACTCAGTGTCTGTTTGTGTGATTTTTTTAGCATATTAATAAAGTATATTACTGATCCCTTTAAGTATTACATTGGGACAGATCTCTCTTTCTTTAATTCTCAAGATATGGGTTGACATCCAGTTCGTCCAGCAGAAATAGAAAATACAATTTTACCATTACCACAACCTGCCCATTATAATGCAGTCACTAAATAAGAAAATGTAATTTCATATAAATTTCCCTTTTATTGTATCTAAATTCCAACTCCTTTACAGGGGTAACCCTGGTTATATCTTAGAAAAGTATATCTGGAATGGTGTGATCTCGAGTTACTGGATAATTATTTTTACACCCCCACAGAAATAGAACTGGTGCCTTATTGATTACATGGTTTGTTACTAAAGTTTAAATTGTCAGGAATTCAGTTTCAAATTTTAGGCCAAAATAGCAGGACTATAAAACTCAGTTATGTTTTAGTTCAACCACACTATTCAAAAAGCTGAATTAAATTTCAAGTCTCTTTTTATTCCTGACAACACACGCTATAGTAAACACTCTATAAATAATAAATGTGAAAATCCAAGCTAAAATGTATTTAAAAGTAAATCATTTTTTTTCTAGATTGTAAGTTCACATGGGAATAGGGCCCTCATTTCCTGTATTTATTTGTCAAATTCTGTATTGTCACATACCAACATAATATTTTTTATGTGTAAAATGTGAGATAATTTAAATTTCTTGATTAATGATCAATGCAAACAATTGATAATTGTCAAAATCTGAACAAAACAATGTATACAAATGCAGAAAAGTATAAACTATAATAACTGTAATAAAATGTTTATGTAATTCTATATTTATTCTCCAAATTATAAAGAAAAGGTTTTATTTTTACCTCATTATATTATTTAAAAAAAAAAGAGCAGGAAAATTATGTTTTCTGCCAAGAAAAGGCATGCTGCCTATTGCCATAAATGTGATATTTTAGAAATCAGTGACATACAAATGACATAACAAAGTAAAATGTGTTTTTAAGTCTGTTTTATATATAGTTTACAACTTGATTCAAATATGCCATTATGCATGCATATGACAGGATTATATAGAAGAGGCTTTGTGACTTCCGGCATATGTAAAAGTTAATGGGGTTTCGCTAGACGTGTATGGAATGAATGACGTGATTTATGAGTACCAACAAATTCTGTAACGTAATGTAGATATACTTAAGTTTATGATGCATCCAAAAATACTGTATGTCTGCACTGTGTCTGCACTAAACAGAAACATATACAAATCTTGAATTTTGCAAAGTAGATTGAAAACCAATATCAAGAAAAAAAAAGAAAAAAAAAGTACATGGTGAGATTGCTGCATCTGTAGTTTAATTCCTATTTAAAACTCTTTCACTATTTTGTCACTGCGACTGTCTCATAACTGCAATAGTTAAATGGGTTTGATATAGGAGTATATGAATTATATTGGTGTGTTTTCTCTGTAAAACTCATGTTTATAAGATGCATTAGTAACTTTATCAAAACCTTTATGTCATTTTTCTTTTAACTTAACTATAAAATCTGTTGGTGAGTGATGACACAATGACATCACTTGCTTACTATTTTAAATTATTTGCCATTTGGCCAATCCATCCTAAAGCAAGAAATAGTTTATGCGTTTAGATTAGCTCAAAACAACTTAAGAGAAAATTAGATAAAACTTGCAGTTTCTGGCAGGAAAAGTTAGGGATTTCTACTTTCTCTGTTCTCTTGCGGTTTGGCACAATATTTGTTCGATATATCTAAACACGTAATAACTTGCTTAAGAGACCATTATTCGATCATGCAGCTGTTGTTGAAACTTTAGTGCCATTAAATTCATTGTCTGATCTGATAATATTAAATAGTAATGTCCATTGTCAATGCTAAAATATCTGGCAGAAGGTACTGGTTTAAGGCACAAACAAAAAATAATTTTCAGAATACCAAACTAAGAAGCTGCCAATGCATTAGCGGATGATCTAACCAAAGATAAAGTGTATCAAAACAGTATTATGTTTAAATTAGTATTTATTGATCAAAAAAATCTCAATTGGTTTGAAAAAAAAAAACAGCTTCTTTTCCCAGGATGTCAACATCAGACAGCCTATTCAGGCCTTTCATCATAACCATACTTTAATTTTAATTACCAAAGTGTTAAGCAGAACATGTGAAAGTTGATGACATATATTGGAAAACAAAACAAAACAAAACAAAAAACCATTGGCACCATTCATCATTGTGTCTTACTTTTTACATTTCTGCAGTAACGGATTGCATTCAACGATCATAAATTTCCATTGGGTATCTTTTGACTGAGCAATTTGATATGAAATATTTCTTTTCTAGTCTACTTCCTTCCAAATTTGACCTAAACCTGCATATTGAACAAGATATTGGGATGATAATGACATATATTGCTACTCTGAAAAGACCTATAGCAAAGTGTTAAGCAGGAGGTTTGCATTGCAAATAAGACTTGAACAAGACAGAATAAAGCATAGACCGATACACACATTTAATAAGTCATATTTTTTTTCCCTAATAAAAAACCCCAAAAGTTTAATTTGCATATTTTTACTTGATATCGTTTTCATTATACTATCTATAATACATTTTAAAAATTAATGCCATGAAT